>NC_056680.1:38681276-39281276 GCF_018350215.1 Panthera leo | reverse complement strand
CTGAGCATATTACGACCAAATCAATTATAGCCCAGGCAAGCCTTGCATTCCCCGCCAGGACAAGCTTTCTCATCTCTCCTGGTTACTGAGAGAGTTCAACTTCTTTTTTCTTCTTTCTCAATGTTACTCATAACCCTTGAGGCAGGCCTTCCCCCAACCGCCAACCCGCAATCTTTGAGGTTAATTTGCTTTCTTTTTTTTGCTAACAGCTAGAAACAATTGCTGACATATACAGTTTTTAGAATGAGAGCCTGCCGAAATGGGACTAATAATTAGTTTTGATGATAATAGCTACCATTTCTTCCATAGATGCCAAGCTTTTGACACTCGCGGTTTTTCCTTGCAACAACCCTGGGATAGGCATTACTAGTTCCATTTTATATATGAGGAAACTGAGGCTCCCAGAGGTCAAATGGCTCATCAAAGGCCACATTGCTGGTGAGTGGCTGAGCTGAGATTCAAACTCTAGTCTCTGATGGCAGGGCTTATATTAGGACTATAAGATGTTCAGAGACACAGAACTCAACTCAGCTTGGCTTTATACAATGGCCTTTGTTACTTGATAGCCCAGAGGTGAGCTTCAGGCAAGACTTAATCCACCCCAATGATGCCCCCAAGGACCAAGTTTTTCTCTGCTCTGCCGACCTTCAGGCCTTCATCGTTAGGCTCCACGTTGCTGGGTTTGCAGCCCACCACTTTGGCCTCTCCCCTAGCGGAAGGAAATGGCTGCTACATTCTTTAAATCCTCAAGCCACAGCAGCCTGGGGAAGAAAGAACTTTCCTTGTGGGGCCTCCTGTGGAAAAGAAATGAACTTCTACTCTCAAAATCTTGTATCCCATTTGCTTGGCTTGAGTTAGGAGCCCACCCCAAGTACCTGGCAGAGGGATACTACGTGCTGATTGCCTTAGGCTGGAATGGGGGTAGTGTCAGTATCACACAAGCCACGTGGCTGAGCAGGGGAGGGGCTGCGACCTTATGGCAAAGCTGGGTGCCGTCCTCCCAATAGAGGGAATGACCTCAGTAGTTAACCAAATGGCCTGAGGCACAGGCACTGACCAATGAGAACTGATCCACTTAACCCTTTGCTGCTCAAAGTGGCCTCTGACAGCCACGTTGGCATAATTTGGGAGCCTGTTGGAAAGGCAGAGTCTTGGGACCTACCCCTGATCGAGTGAATCAGAACGTGCATTAATAAGATCTTTAAACCTTCAATAAGGTTTGGCAAACTTGAGCAATACTGATTTAGCAGGAAGGACAGACAGGGTTTTTGTGTCAAATACGTGGGGTTCTGATGCCCACTCGATGGCTTACTGGCTGGGTGAGATTGGGCACGGCGTAATACACCATCCTCACAAAACCATTGAGAGGGGTAAAGGAAGAAAGAATTTTTGGAGAGTGCCTGGCATGTGGTGAGTCCTTAATAAACATAGCTCCTTTCTACCCATCTCAAATGTTTATAAATGAGCAAACTGACCCAGAGAGGTGTCTGCTTGCCCAGGACACAGAAACGGTCCTCAGGTACCCCGAGCCCTAGCCTGGGGCTTTGCTTTCCTCAGTACACCAGAGACTCAGCCCTGGCTACACAGTGGAATCAGCTGGAGAGCTGAAACTATCTCAGGGTCCCTGGGGGGCTTAGTTGGTTAAGCATCTGACCTCGGCTCAGGTCATGATCTCATGGTCCATGAGTTCAAGCCTCACATCAGGATCTGTGCGGACAGTTCAGAGCCTGGAACCTGCTTCGGATTCTGTGTCTCCCTCTCTCTCTGCCCCTCCCCTGCTCACAGTCTCTCTTTCAAGAATAAATAAACATTTAAAAAAAAATCTCGATACCCAGGTGTAACACCAAATCAACCTAGAATCTCTCAGGGGAGACCCAGGCATCAGTAATTTTTAATTCTTTAAAAAAAAATTTTTTTTTAATGTTTATTTATTCTTGAAAGAGAGAGACTGAGCATGAGTGGGGAGGGGCAGAGAGAGAGGGAGACACAGAATCTGAAACAGGCTCCAGGCTCTGAGCTGTCAGCACAGCCAGCGCGGGGCTCAAACTCATGAGATCATGACCCGAGCTGAAGTCGGACACTTTAACCCACTGAGCCACCCAGGCACCCCAGTAATTTTTAATTCCTACAGGCAGTTTTTATGGGCAGCCAAGGTAGAGAATCAGTGCCTTCCACCTTCTTGCCTCCTAAATTAATTTGGCTGTAAGAAGGCTGTGCTTTGAACCCTCTGGGTGGCTGGCCACAAACCCACTGCTGGGTGAGCGTTCTTGCTTCCCAACACTGAGCATGTGCTCTGCCTTGGCTTTATGAGGGGACGTGGAAGAATCTGTTTCCGGCTTGTACTCCTCAGACATTCAGCGAAGGTTCAGCCTTTGAACCAGGGAGTCAGTGGGCTTGAACCCGTGGCCTTGGTGCTAGGGATTCAGTGGAGTGGGTGGGGAGCAAGGACCATTTCTGCACCTGAGTGAAAAGGAATAGGCCAGAAATTCTAAAATTTTATATGTTCTGGATCCCTTGGCATCTGCTGAAGCTCCTGGATGACTCTCAGAAAAATGTTTTTATTTTACAGAAAAGGGCTACGGAAAGCAATTGTTTTGAGATACAATTAGCAAAATAGTAAGAAGAGAAAAGATGACACTTTGGAATATATGTGCTTCTTTGTTGACATCAAATAACATCTAGCAGCGAGTTTACGAACTGCCAGAAGTTTGAGGTAGTGAGGAACATATGTAATATTTTACCGTATCTGCAACAACTGTCCTGTGAGAAAAAAAGATTTTGTGATTTCTACTGGTGACCAAGTCACAGGCACTGCTAATCTTAGCACGGGTTCTCGGTTACAATGCTGACTTTTGGTCAGAGCTTAGTGAAAATAATGATCTGTTTTTGTTTTTGTTTTCCCCCGTGTCCACTGACCCCCTGAATTCCATCCACAGACTCCCGTTAAGGACCCTGGGAACAAAGCAGGACTGAGAGCAAGTCACTGGCTGCCACAGTGCTGTCGAAGGTAGGTGCCTCGCCCATTACCAAGCTTTGCACCTCCTTCAGAACCTCCAGGCTGTTCTGCAGTCTTCCGGACGCTGAGACCCCCGCCACAGGGGTATATGTGCTGGAGTTAGAGTGTGTAAGACCTCCAGGGTGAGGCATGCCAAGCTTCCCATCCCTCTTCTCTTCCACGAGTTCTGTAACTCATGTGTGCTGCATTATGTCTGCTTAATCTATGAAATGGTGGTCCTCGTACTCACTTCAAGGGTTTCTGTGATACCAGATGAAAAATACACAGTAGCAGTGACCCTCCTAGTTAGGTGTGCTGGCTGTGTGTCCTTAGACAGGCCCTTGGCCTCTCTGGGCCTTGGTTTCTGCATCTGCAAAATAGGCTGCTGCAAGTGCCTGCCTTGCTGTGAGGATGCCACCATGTATGGCAGCAAGGGAGCATTTAAAGACCTTGACCTTTCTGGCCATTAGAGCCGGGCCTGGCACAGCCACAGCCCGCCAGACACAGTGGCTGTTGAGCGGAGGGCCTCATACATCCTGTGGGATGCCAAGCACAGCGGCTTTGGAGCCTGCTGCTTCAGACAGGCTCCTTGGCTTGTGTCCTTGGCTGGACCACACAGGCAGCTGCCAGTTGTAGGGACAGCCTTGGAGCCTGGTGACCTCAACTCCTCCGGCGCCCCAGCCTGTCCCTGAGGTGGGGAGGAATTTGATGGGAGCCTGGTGGGGAGGTGGGGAGCCACTGCAGATGGGCCCTGCTGCTAGCTCTCCCAGCTGCTGGCCCTTATACCATTGGGCTGGGTTCCTCGGGGTCCCGGTGTCTCCCTGTGGCTCGTTCCTGACTAAGCTGGGCCTTAGGCACACCTGGAGGCCCCGGCAAGCCAGACCTCAGCCAGCGCAGCCTGGGGCCTGGTTTTCTTAGGAAAGAACTCAGCTGCAGGCCTCGGCCTTTCACGTTGTTCCTTTCTGTCTGGACTCTCTTACGCTCTGTTTCTCTCTATTTCTGTGAATCATCCGGTGCTGTGCTGCCATTTCATCCCCATTTGGTCTCTCTGCCGGCCTGTCTCCACCTCTCTACACTTCCGTGTTTTTTCACCTGCCCGGCTCCTGTCTTCCCTCCCTCCCTCTCTTTCTTTCTCTCCCCACGTCTGGCTCTCTGCCTCTTTCTGTGTCTTTCTGTCCTTCGCTCTGTTTCTCTCTGTCTCTCCCTCTGTCCCGCTATCCGTCTCTCTGTCTCTGTTCCTTTCTCTCCATTTTCTGTCCCCCGGGCTGGCATCTCCAGCATCTCATACACCCCACAGCCCTCGGGCGTGCCCATGCTGACTGCACTCATGTGACACAGCGACCTGTGTGACTCTAGAGGGTAAATGCAGCCTGAAGCTTCCATTCCCCCAGTGCCGGAGGCAGAGCGCCGGGGGGAGAAAGTGGCGCAGAACTTGGGGCGTGCCCGGGATGTGTGAAATGTGCCAAGGTCTTGGTGGTTCGAAGTGGAGGACAAGACCGTGTCTGCACTACCTTCAAATCATCAGTAACCGGCATTGCTGCACAGGTGCGTGGCAGTAACTGTGTATTCACACGAGTCCGTGATAGAATGAGAGCGCGTACTTAACGATTATCTTCTGTCAAGTACCGTTCACTCCTGGCACGTTTCGGCTATTGGTACATCTTTATAGTTTTAGATGCTGAGATCCAGAGGTCATTTGTGCTTCCTTTTTTTAAAGTTTATTTATTTATTGTGAGAGAGACAGAGAGAGGGTGAGCAGGGGAGGGGCAGAGAGAGAGGGGGAGAGAATCCCAAGCAGGCTCCACAGGGTCAGCGCAGCGCCTGATGTGGGACTTGAACCCACGAACTGCGAGATCGTAACCTGAGCCGAAGTCAGACATTTAACCGACTGAGCCACCCGGGCACCCCACGGGTAATTCTTGAAATAGTTCATTCTTATTTGCTTCTTTAATTCTAATTCTACTACCCTCATCCTGCAACCTCACATTCCAGAATATTCCAGAATGCGCCATGCTCTTTTTAGCTGCAGGGTCTTTGTCCTGTTGGTTCCTCCTGCTTACGCCTATTCCTTCTCCCCATTTCCTCTCGAATGTCCCATTCTCCAGGAAGCTTCCCTGACTGCCAGACTGGGTTAGGTTTTCTGCTTCCGTTCTTGCCCAGGAAGCCATGTGCACACCTACTTCATCCTCCTCTGTTGACCTACCCCTCCCTGCCGCTGGACTGTAAGCTGCTCGAGAGAAGGGAGCAGGGATTTGCTTACCAGGTGCTGGGCCTGGCGGCAGGCCGGGCCGGTCCCGTGTGCCCACTAAACGCATCCCTGACACATGAGCACGTGAGGGGCTGCTGGGGGTGCCCAGTGGCACCGCTGTGCTCCTCAGCCCTATCTCTAGTTTTTAGCTGTTAGAAGACACTCCTGTCCAAGAACGAGAAGACCACACGGAGCGCAGGCAGAGGCCGGCCTGGGGAAGCCACTCCCAGGAACGCCAAGCCGGCTGTTGCCTGCACAATAGTTACCTGGCCTTCAACTTCCACTTTTGACATGTTGGTTCTCAGCCAGCCTGAGCCCCAGGCAGAGAAATAACTACCTGTTCAGACCAGTGGTTCCACCGCCCGCCCCCCCCCCTCGCCATCCCCTGCAATATTTTTTCAACAGGAGGAGGCGAAATGAATTAATTATGAGCCATGTGTGCTCACAGGCATGCATTCTGTCACTCGAGCTCCTGTTCTTAAAGTGTGCAATCCCAGTTGCAAAGGGACCTCTCCCGTCCTAGCCCTGCGCTCCAGAGGGTTTTCATAACAGCGCCTTTGTGGGCTCCCTTGAATGTCTGCCATGCCAGGGAGGCTGCACATTCCTCCGGCGGCCTCGCAGGGCTTTGAGGAAATCTGCTGGCGGAGGCCCCACTTTGCAGGAGGTGGGAGGGCATGTGGGAAACGCTGCTCTTAATCTGCCCATCTCCCCCTCCAGCCCCAGCAGCCCAGGGAGGGGGGCTGAGATAAAGCCACATGCAGCAGGCAGGAGATTAAGACTGCTGTTTTGACCGCTGCCCTCAGAGCCTCCTGTAACTCGGGCGGTAGCCAGCTGGGCGGGGCGGTGGGGTGCAGGGCCGCGGGACAAGGGCCAGCGCCACCCGCCCAGCAGCCCATCACATCCCTGCCGGGAAGCACGCGTGGGCAGCTGTGGCGAGGGGTAAAAGACACACATGATCCTCGGCTGCGGGCTGGAAATGTGAGCTTCGTACAGCGGCTCGTGTGTTGAGGGTTCGTGTCGAGGAGTATTAAACGTTACTGCGAGGAGAACGCGGCCCCTGACGTTCGCTGTGCCCTTGCTGTGTCCTCGGCACTCCCCTACGTATTTTTCAATTCACCCTCACAGCACATCTGTGCTCTGGGTGCTGTTCTGATTCTCACTTTTCAGAGGAGGAAACTGAGCCTCCTGGGAGTGGGGGGCTCCCGAATATGCAAAAGGTCTCTGGAGAGTCAGCAGTGGAGGTGGGATTTCAGCCTGTGTAATCTGACTTGAGCGCATACACCTTTGCTCCTGTGCCTTCAAGGAGGCAGACAGAGGCGACAGATGGACTCTGCTGTTTAGAAGGAAGCACAGGAGCGTCTTCAGCCTTAACCTGCTCTCACCGTCCAGCTCTGTACCTCCCTAGCTGGGTCGCCCCGAGTGGGTCCCTTCACCCCTCAGAGCCTCTACGTCCTCATCTGTGACGTGGAGACCATCCCCCCTGCCCTGCAGGCTGCTGCTGTCGGGATTAGAGGATATAACACGTATAAGGGATCTGTCATGGGCTGAACTGTGCGCCTTCCAAAAGATATGTTGAAGCCCTCACCCTCCGGTCGCCCAGATCCTCAGATCGTGATCTTGTGTGGAAATAGGGTTGTCACAGGTGGAAGCATTTGGAGTAGATGAGCCCTTAATCCACTGTGACCGGTGTCCTTATTAAAGGGATCCATTTGGACACAGGCAGACGCACAGCACAGGCACAGGGAAGCCGGCCACGCAAAGACAGATGTGGCATCGTGCTGCCACAGGCCAAGGGGTGCCAAGGACTGTCGACAGCTTCCAGGGCTGGGAGAGGCAAGGAAGGGCTCTTCCCTGGGTCCTGTGGAGCGAGCCAGGTTCAGCTGACACCTTGATTTCAGATTTCTAGTTTCTGGAATTGTGAGAGAATCTATTTGCGTTGTTTTTAAGCCCCCCGGTTTTTGGTACTTTGTTACAACGGTGACAGAAAGGAATCGAGTGCCTCATCATAGCCGATGCTGTCAGTGCCCGTCTGCCTTCTTCAGGCTACCCTGGAGACTGCCTGCGGCCGGGTGTGTGCAGTGTGGCTCAGACCTGCCGGCAGGCTTTCTCTGAACGCAGAAGCAAGCCCAGCTGGGCACCGAGCAGGCTGTGAGCACCCAAGAACGAGCATCCCCGGAAGCAGCCTGCAGCCAGTGAGGGGGGTGGAGTTGATGGATAAACACCCCGGTTTCCTTGGTCCTGGATAGGACAGTTCTGAGGCACATGTCACCCTGTCTCAGAGGTGTCTAGTGGGAGTGAGGCCAGGTTCCCAGAGTGGTAACCCAGTTATTACTGCATACTTTATCGGCCTCCTCCCATTCCCCTCCCTTCCTTACTCTCTTCCTGGCACTTCCTGGGATCAGCTCCTACGTGGACTACTTGTATCCCAAGTCAAGTCTCGTCTCAAGTCGGCTTTTGGGGGGATCCAAGAGAATGACAGGCATGGAATGGTACTCAAAGGCCAGCTGCTTTTGCTTCCGGATCATGGGTGGAAGGTGGGATGTTGGGCTGAAGCTGAATGGACCGGTGGGATGATGGGATGAAGCTGAATGGACCGGTAGCTAGTCCTCTACCACGTGAGGAGCTTCAAAGACTGATCCAGTGTCTCAGGGTGTAGATGACACGGATGACGATGGAGAAAATAGTGTTAATCGGAATTCTTGGACACAGGCCTGGGAAAGGAAGGCCGTCAGGTCTGCCCCCAGAAAATAGTAGTGAAGCCTAGGCTGTTGCTCCCCAAGGGCCACTTGGTCAGGGAGGAGTCTAGGTTGGGAGCCTGGACTCCTGGAGGGTGGCAGAGGGGAGAGCCGAGAGGCTGAGAGGCTGGTTTGCGAACACCACGATCCCCAAAGGGACTCCTCTTTAAGTCCCTGAAATCCATGCACATGACAGAATTTCTTGTGAAATGAGTGCAGGGCCAGGACCCGAATACAATCCAAACTGAGCCTGCACGGTAGGCTCCGGAGTCAGAAGTGAGGTGAGCAAATGCCAGGATTGTGGAGAGGGTCCCGGAGCCACACAGCTTGGGATGTGGGGGCTAAGCCAAGTTCACCCAGACCACAAGAGACAGAGTAGCGTGGAGCAGACTTGGTCGCTTGTGGCTTCCCATCACCCAAGAATCCTCTCCCTACATCTCAGATAATTCCCCCGCTTTCAGTCCTGCTTTACGGATTGGATGCACATTGCTAGATTCTCTTGCCTTCTGGAACGTAACCTGCAAAGTTCTGCAAATTCGACACAGCCACGGGAGCCTCCTATTCAGAACTGAGTGCCGTGAGAAAGTAGCTGCACAACGGGAAGCTGATCTTCTGGCGAGATGGTGGCCCAGGAATTCTGCCTTCCAGGAGAAGAGGTGTGGAGCTCCTGGCTCTGGTTCTGTGTGTCTGAGGAGCCTCCAGCAATGACGGGAGAGCCGTGTTTTCTCAGGGGAGGTCCCCACGGTGTGTGGCCAGGGTCCCTGCTGCAGCGCTTCAGAGAGGCCTTCCTCAGCCCTCCCAGGGATTATGCGAGCCCTCTGGTTTCCTTGAATGAATTCTGTCCTGCAAACCCAATGGATTCTGTTATTGCCTCTGACAATCCCATCCGATATGGGCCCGAGTGCCTTCTTAGTTTCAACAATAATAGCTGACCTTTTCTGGGGGCTTAGTAAGAAGCTGACTGTGCCCAGTGCACCTGACATGTGTTATTTCAGTGAGTCACCCCAACAGTCACGTGGGATGAACCGGGGGGAAGCTGAATGGTAGGCTCAGGTCTTTACAGACCCAGACCTAATGTTTTCCCCCTTTTCTTGGAACATCAGACCTCCGACAACATTCCTCATGGGCCATGCTGAGTGGTGACCGCCTACCTTATTTTGTGTACACGAGCCCAGATAAAAACTACCTTCTTCTCTTGCTCTCCTTTCCATGGCCCTAATGACGGACACCTACTGCTACAAGTAAAAGAAGGCTGCGTCCTGAGCTGCGTGCTTCAATTACAGGAAGGAGCAAGGTTGGAAGTCGGGAGGGGGTCGTTCCTGTAGAATCTTCTTGTTTCCTACATTTAGCCGAGTAGAAATGATATAAAATTAAGTCCTGCTCTCCAGTGTGGCTCTCCTGTACCCACTACACCAGAAATAGGCCATAATCAACACTCCGGTGGTCTCCTTAGAGTGAACTCAGAAGTAATTGTTTTTGAACTCTTTCTGAAGCCCACAGTACCGCACACACGTTGAAGGTGATGTCAGCTTTTAGATAGACCGGCAGTTTAACAACAGCAGGCAGAGAATAAACAAAAAGAAGTAATAGCTACCTTACGTCACGAGCTCACTACCTGCCAGGTGCTACACTCCAGCTCTCTTTCATTTACGATCAGCTGGGTACTATTATTAATAGCTTCAATTTACAGGTGGGGCAACTGAGGCCTACAGAGGGGGTGCGGTGTGCCTAGGGCCGTGGGGTTGGGAAACGGCAGATCCCAGAGTGGGATTCTGGAGCCTGGCTCTTCTCTTCACTGTCGTTCTGGAACACCTCCCACGAAATACCGCCTTAAATCCTCCGATTGATTTTAAGTCACGTCTTGATTTTCGAAATGTTACAAAATGAAGAAGCATGTGTCTTAGAGGTGAGGAAATATGGAAGTGCTCAGCTCATGGGGGATCCCTGGGAAGGTCTCCATAACTCACCACTGCCTCCCCCGCCACCTTCCCAGGAGAAAGGACGCAAAGATGGGATGTCTCAGGGGCTGATGGCTCAGCACAGCCTGATCCGTCTCTGCCTCCATTTCCCTCTGAGGCTACCCTGGTGATGAATGCCAGTATTATGAGTCTTGGCTGGACCGGACCCTGCCATTCAGTGCACAACTTTTCATTGGGCGACACCATCCCCGGTTCTGTGCTGCGTCTAAAACCCCGGAAAGGCTCGTCAAGGGGCTGAATCACGCTCCCCTTCTCTTTTAATTATTCAGGAACTGACACGCTGACTGGGAATACATCACTCAGAGTACATGGCTGGTAAGATTAAATATTAGAGGAAACTCTTTTAATTAATTTTTAATGTGTTCTTTAGAACAATTCTTCATATCTAATCACACACTGAAACAGAGTACTTAAAAGAGAAGTTAACGTTCAGGATTTCAGGGGCTTGTAAGTCTGGACAGCCCCTCTATTTTCGTTATCTCTGAGCTACACATCAAGATGTACAACAGGTGACATTCATGGCATGGAAGTAGGGTGACCACATGTCCTGGTTTTATTGGACAGTGTCAGCTTCTGTCTGTTGGCTCAGTGTACTTATTAATAACGCCCCCTTTTACTTCCTAGAATGTTCCAGTTTGGATGCTAAATTATACGACCATCCCATATAAAGGTCACCACCCTCCTTTCCACAGCCAGTGACAGACATCACTAGTTGATCACAGCATTCTTTCTGTGCTGATTTCACATGCCTCGTCCAAGGCATTCTCAATCAATCCTCCAGGCAGCCACTATAGGTGATTACAGTTGGCATTAAGATGAACCCTATTTTTTTTGTTTGTTTTGCTGCAAGAGCAGTTTATATCAAATCCTTATATCTTAATTTCATCTTTATCTTTAAACCACTTTTCCATTCAGGCCCTTACTTTTGTGACTTAACTGTTTTTCAGTGGGAACACTATGGTCATTTTATGTGAGGCAATTCATTGTGGATGACTCAATGGATGTCTCAAGCCTTATAGGATATTTAATACACTTAGTATCCTTGACCCCATAGGCATTAAATTGTAGTAGTACAGTGTCTTCCACTCCCTAAGCCTGGTAATTGTGACAAACAAAATTATGTCTCTCCTCCCCCACATTTCCACAACAGCCTCGGGGAGGTACTACTGCCCTGAGCTGGAAATAAACGCAAGTATTAAGAACTATACCGTCCAAAAAATGTCGCTCTGGTTGTCTATTGCTGTGTGCTAACCCCCTTTGGTGGGTTGATACAACAATTACTTTTTTAAACACTTGCTCACAGTTATGCACTTTCGGCAGGACTTAATGGTGCAGACTAATTGGTTCTTCCAAGAGGGTTCACTCAGAGAGCAGACAGATCGGTGCAGGCTGTCAGCTGTAAGCCCAGCCTGGGCTCCAGCTACAGGTCGGTCTTCTCTCCTGTGGCCTCTCTACATGGCTGCTTGGGCTTCCTCACAGCATGGGGGTTAGGCTTCAAAAGGGAGGAAGTAGATGCTGCTGGTCCTCTTAAAGATGAGGCCTGGACCTGGCATGTAGGCCCTTCTTCCATATTGCGTTGGTTAGAGCAGTCACAGGCCCATCCCAGAATCAGGGGGTGAAGGAAACAGACCCCACTTCTCACTGGGGGACGACAAAGAATTTTATTCTATTATTTTATTTTATTTATTTTGAGAGTGAGTGAGAAGAGATGGAGAGAGGGAAAGAGAGAGTGAGGCAGGGAGGGGAAGGGACAGAGAGAGGGAGAGAGAGAGAGAATCCCAGGCAGGCTCTGCACTGCCAGCACAGGGCCTGATGTGGGGCATGAAGTCATGAATCGCAAGACCATGAGCTGAGCTGAAATCAAGAGTCAGACGTTTAACAGACTGAGTCATCCAGGCGCCCCTAACTGACAAAGAATTTTAATCCAGTCCATGTTCCTTCACATGATGTCATCTTGAGAATCATGACAGTCTTGAGAAGTTTGATGGGCAGATCCCACAAGCTTTCTCACTTTACACGTGGTGAAACAGTCTCAGAGGGCTGATGCGGCTGGCCCGTCGCAGGTGGCTACTTACTAAGCTGTGGGCTTGGAGTTGAAGGAGGGGTCATGGCAAACCCTGAGGCATTCCTGGGCTTTCCTTGGAAGCCGTGTGGTGAGAACCAAAGCAGACAGAGTCAGAGAGGGTCCCTTGGATGAGGACTCATTTCCTGGTAGCTGCACCCTGACGTGGCCCTTTGCTGTGTTAGACACGTTAATTGTGCCAGGTTCCTGCGTGGCCCCTGAGCCTCTGTCATTTCCTCAGTCATCAAATATTAATTGAGCATCGCCAGGGATGAGACGCTGTACTTGACCTGGGGGATGGCAAGGCGAATGAGATGGCAGTGGCCCTCGTGGCCCCACAGAGGAGACAACCGACCTCACTGCATACCCGAGGGACAGCTGCAGCTGTGAGGGGAGAAGACGGGGTGCTGTGGGTGTGCACAAGAGGGTGGCTGACTGTAGGGCATCCGAGAAGCTGTTTCCGAGGAAGTGACACTTCAGCTAAGATCTGAAGCCCAGGGAACAAATGAGGAGGCAAAGAGAGAGGTGCAGGAAGGATGGCCCAGGTAGCGCAACACCATATGCCATGATGGGTGGGGTCTGTAAGCAACCAGAGGAAGCCAGGTGGTGGCGTCTCAGAGAGAGGGCTGTGGGGGAAGGAAGGGACTGGAGGGGGCAGGACCTGGTGGGCCCAAGAAAATGCTCCTCTGCTTGTTATTCTTGTGTGTTATTCTGAGAACAATGGGGAAACATCTTGTTTTGGAGAGATTGTTCCAGCTGTTTCTTGGAGAATGGATTAGGAGGCGGAAGTGTATCTGGGGAGAGCAGGCCCTCAGGCCCTGCTGAGAAAAGCAGCTGCTTCCCCGGTAAGACATGCCCGTCCCAGTGACCAAGCTGGTACTTGGGGCTGCTCTCCACCTCCTCCTTGGCCCACCGCTTGAGTCGCAGTGATCGAGACAGAGGCTCTGCCCCATGATGTTAGCAGGGGCTCCCCATTCCCGGCCCGGTGCCCTTGTCCGCTTGGACCAAGGTGCAGGGCAGGGACGGGGGCGAAGTGAGTGAGAAGTCTGGGGAGAGACATTGAATGAGGCCTTTGTTTTTGGCTGCCTGGTGCAACCCTAAGCCTCGAGCGCCTGCTTACGTTTTGCACCCTAGATACCTCCCTTGCCTCTGTGTAGTCCTGGTTTTTCTCCAGACTCACATGGTGGCGGAAGGAAGAGGAGAAGGGGGAAGGGGAGGAGGGCCCCTTCCTTGTAAGGCCATGGCCAGTGGTTGGACGTAACACTTCTCTGTACCCCCCGTTGGCCAGATCGGAGTTGCTGCCGCACATAGCCTGCCAGGGTCCCTGCACGTGTCATTCGGATCCTGGGCGGCCACGCGCCCCACTAACATTTTGCAGCGCTGTTAACTGCAGAAGGGAAACTAGAGAGCCCTGATGCGCATGGCGGATCAGAGAGGTTTTACTGTGTGGCTCTTAGGGGAGGGAGGTGAGCTTCAAGGGTGCACAGGCTGGATTCAAATCCCAGTTCTGCAAGCCCCTGGCTGAGTGGCCTTGGGCAAGATATTTAAGGTGTAAGCCTCCCCTCCTCGCCTGCGGAATGAGGTTTCTGATAGGACTTACTGCGCAGAGTACTAGGAGAAGTTGGTTCCGGTTATTGCGTGTTGGTCAGAGTCCAAAGCATAGGCTGAGAAAGAGCCAGGAGGTCATTTCATCAGTGACCTCACCACACAAGTGAGAACGCTGGGCACTGAGAGAGACAGGGCTTGCCAAGATTACACATGAATAGAGGTTGGGGGCCTGGACCCCAGCTCCCGGGGAGCCCCACTTCCCTGAAAGCACATTCTCCAACAGTCCTGGCGTGGAGCAGCTCTGACAAACTCCTCCTGAGGGACAAGATGCTCTGGCAGGTGGCAGTCCTGTGGGAGATGCGTGGGCTTCCCGCCCCGCGTACAGGTGGGTGGGCACAGACTGGGGAGGAGCGGGAAGGGCCACTTGGAGACTTCTGGTATCCGGCTGAATTCACAAGTAGCTCTTCCTCCTCCCCCCTCCACTCCCCTCTTTCTTACCCCTTCCTCTCCTCCTCCTGTGTGTTCTCCTGCCCTCCCCCCTCTTTCTGCTTCCCCTCCCCTCTCCAGGATTCTCTCATTTCTGCTGCACTCCCCTGCCCCATTTGCCCTTTGTCCCTCCCCATGCCATGGTTGACATCTGAGGAATGGCTCACCATGGAAAGTCCCCAGTTTATGCCTTAGGCAAAAAGAGTCCCATGACTCCTGCACTGTGGCTCTTTCCTAGCCTGTTCAAAGGCAAGTCAAGTGGTGAATGCTCCTACCTCCCCTTCCAGCATCCTAGAATGGACCCCTTCCCCCTTCTTCAGGCAGCCCTGCCCTCCTTTTCCCTGGCACCCTGCCCCTTCCCTCCCATCTCGTTTCCTCTGGCCACCCTTTACCCCTCTCCCAGAGCCTCGCTGGCAAGAAGTTCCTGTAGGGAAACTCGGGGTGTTGAAGGACTGGGGATTTTCATGCAGAGCAGTCTCAGGCTCTGTCCTGGACCTGCTTCGTGTTCTTTGTGTGAGGGGATATTGCAAATTCTCCTTGGATTTTGCTCTGCAGACAGTCCCTGGGGGAGTGAACCTGGTTTCAACGGGAAGATCTCCTTCCCTCCTTCCTTTTCTTTCTTTTCCTACCACTACTTGCAACCAGCCCCCCATTCATTTCTTACTTCTTTCCAGTAGAGCTGCTTGCCTGCCTTCAGATTTCTTGTTTCCCTTCCTTTTAAAAATAATAAAATGCTAGCAAACACTGGGCTGTCTGCTCTGTGCTAAGCACCTTGAATGTATGTTAATACATCTAACCCTCTTAGAATCCTTGACAAGAGTCACACAGCAAGTACCTGACAGCTGGGATTTGAGCCCTGGCCAGCTATTTTGCCTCCCTACCGTGTCCCAGCATTGCTGCCTTCCATCCAGGATCCAGGAGCAGGGCACACACTTCTCCCTTCCTCCTCCTCATTGCCCCCTCCCTTTGGTGTCTCCCTGTGGCACCTTCACACACTGATGATTTCTGGCCCAACCTCCTTGCTGCCCCTGCCTGATTGGATGCTCTTTTTGGGCCAGGACAGGGGCCAGCTGCCTGTGCATCACCTCTCAGTGCTTTGGGCAGAGCAAGCGACCCATCTGTAGAAGGAGAAGAGAGCCAAGGGAACCCAGCTCTCACCAAGGCCTTGAGTGATAGAGATTTCAGGTCAGGGTCAATCCCACTGTGCTCTGTGGAAGGATTAAGAGGGGAATAAAGAACTGGAGAAAGATGGGACAGCACAGCACTTAGGGAAGGTAGCCATTCCCCGCTGTGGCTATCAAGCATTTGAAATGTGGCTCGTCCGCACTGAGGTGCAACTGGGAAATACCCACTGATTTCAAAGTCTTGGTAGGAAAAAGGATGTAAAATAATACTAAGTCATTAATAACTTTTTGCATTGATTGTATGTTGAAGAACATTTTGGATATGTTGGGTTACATAAAATATATTAAAATGAATGCCAGCTGTTTCTTTTTACCTTTTATTTATGGCTACTAGAAAATTAAATATAACATGTGTGGCTTGCATTTATGGCTTCTTATATTTCTATGGCATAGCATGGGCCTAGGGTGTTTTGGGCTTCAAGAAACAAAGAGCTTGACCCAGTGCTTTAAATAATAAGAAATTAATTATTTCACAAAAGCAGAAGTCTAGAGGTAGGGTGGTGTTGAATTGGTTAATTTAGCAGCAAGACTCTAATTCTTTCCATCTTTCTGTTTGGCCACCCTCAGCATGTTGATTTCCTCTTCCCCGTGGTCACAAAGTGGCTGCCATAGCTCCAGGAAGCTTATGTAAACATGATAACAGCCTGTGGAAGAGAGACAAGGGCGCATCCTGTGTATCTCTTTGCATTAATCTGACACCCATCAGCAGACTTGCCTTGTCAAATCTCATTGTCCTAAATGGAGACAATGGTTAAGCTGGTGCTGGGCAAGGGGATGGAACCACCAATGTATGGTCTAGAGAAATCATCTGCTGGGGCTCCAGATCTGTGTCGGTGAGCATTTGCCTTTTGAGAGGAAGGGAAAAACCTGAACATGGCAACTGTGAACCACAGAAAGGAGGGGCCTGAGTTGGGATAGCCATCAACAATATCTTCTCCACCTGAGATATTTTCAGGCACTTGGGAGAAGTATTTCATTGCCTCTGCCAGGCTGAATGTCTCTTTTTAAAGGCAGCAATGGATGCTCTTATATTATATGGTGTTGATATAGATGACCCTAGGGCACTGGTAGCATAGGACATACATATTTGGTCTTTGTCCCTGGTCACTGGCACCCAGGCTCCTAAAATCTTTGGAGTGTCCAGGGTGGTGAGTATCCTTTGTATGCTGATGAGATAATAGGTGGTTAAGAACCCCTAAATAGCTGCAGGTTAGGGACTGGTCTCCAGAAAGACCAAGGCATGAGGAGGGGATTGGAACTTTCAGCCATACCCCCAGCCTCCAGGGGAGGAGACAGGCTATAGGTTGTGTTCAGTCATCAACAATTTAATCAGCCTTGCCTACATCATGGAACTTCCCTAAAACCCCCTAAATGAGAGCGTTTGAAGAGCTCCCCCACTGGTGAACACATCAAGATGACAGGACCATGGCACCTGGAGACAACGCACACTCCACCCCCACATACCCGGCCCTGTGCACCTGTTCCATCCGGCTGTTCCTGAGTTGTATCCTTTTTGATGAGCCAGTATTAGCAAGTAAAGTACTTTACTGAGCTCTTACCATCGTTCTAGTGAATTATCCAACCAAGGAGGGCATCATGGGAACTTCTTGAATTTACGGCTGGTCAGTGAGAAGCGCCCATGATAACCTGGGCCTTGTGAACGGTATCTCGGGCAGGGGGCAGTCTTGTGGGACCCCGCTCCTTACTTATGGGATCTGACACTAACTCCAGGTACTTTGTGTCAGAGTTGAATTGAATTGTGGGACAGCCAGCTGGCACTGGAGAGTTGGAGAAGTGGTGTTGAAAAGGACACCGTGCCTTTGGTGACAGAAGGTTGTGAGTAAAAACAGCACAGAGCACTTCTGTTATCTCTGTTTGTCCAGCATCTTTTCCTTTTCGAAAAGGAAGAAGTCCTTATTCCTGCTGGCAGGGCTCTTAGTGACAGAGTCTCGGAGATGGGGAACTGACCCTGAGCTGCCAGGAATAGTACAAGTTGGCCAAAAGAGCATGCTGATTTCCTAAAGGGGCTGGCCAGGCTCTCAGGGGAGGCTCTAAGTGGCCCGGCTGGAGTTGACGTGGAGAGCCTAGGGTCTAACGTGTCCCACGTCTGCATCACAGGAAACTGCAATTTAAGGATAATCCAGAAACCTGTCTGGTGTCTATTATAGGTGCTGGGATATATTAACTTCTCAATAAATGGTGTGACTGCTGAATATCTTTTTTTTATACTATTTTTTTTAATGTTTGTTTATTTATTTTGAGAGAGCAAGAGAGAGAATCCCAAGCAGGCGCCACACTTTCAGTGCAGAACCTGATGCAGGGCTTGAACCCATGAACCATGAGATCATGACCTGAGTTGAAACCAGGAGTCAGATGCTTAACAGACTGAGGCACCCATGTGTCCCCTGAATGTCTTTTTATTGCCCATCTTGGCAGGAGCTGGAGGCTTGGACTAAAAACTTCACCTGATGATCTCCCACCCTCCCTGACACCCCCTTGTATCTTAAGGGGGTTAGTTCTAAGAACTAATCAACCAAAAATAAAAATAGAGCCTGGATTTTGAGACAGTTGACAGATGTTTTCTTCTCTGTGCTTGTGAAACATTAGAGCTCTCATTTTTTGTGTTTCTG
Source organism: Panthera leo (assembly GCF_018350215.1). Taxonomy (NCBI): domain Eukaryota; kingdom Metazoa; phylum Chordata; class Mammalia; order Carnivora; family Felidae; genus Panthera; species Panthera leo. The sequence goes on along the minus strand of NC_056680.1, from coordinate 39,263,409 downwards.
CTCAGGACCAGCTAGTTCCGGGGACAAAGGCAGACTTGAGCTCTGGGAGGCAGGTGTGTGTGAGGCTCACACACTTGGTCTCTGGAACCTGATGACCTGGGTTCATATCCCAATCTTGCCACTTGCTGGCCGGGGGGCCCTGGGCAGGTTGCTTAACCTCCTTGTGCCTTAGTTTCTTCTTCTGTAAAATGGGGCTGATGATAAAGGTGCTGTCTCACAAAGAGATGGCAAGGACCAAATGAATTAATAAATTCCCCGGGCTGAGCACGTTGCCTGGCCCTCAGTAGGCTCTGTGGGTTAGATCTGTGACCTGAGATACACTACATGACCTTTGCCGTGTGTTCTGAGTTTCTGGACTCAGGGACTATGACAAGGGTTCCGTGAGGTCTTGTGTGAAAAGCCACTGGTGCGTCGTAGGTGCTGGGACAAAGGTGGGAGAGTTGAGACCTCACCGATGTGACAACGCCAGTGTCCAGGGCAGCAGCCCTACCTCCTCGCACTCCTACTTGAGCAAAGCAGCCGGGTCCCTCATCCCACTCACTTCCTGTTCCTCTCAGACAATGAGTCGCTTGCTTCCAGGGTTTTGGCTCAGTGTTCACGTGACAGTGTTCCATTAAAAATCTCTTTGCATCGCTGCCACGCAGTGAGAGACGATTGTGCTAGGTTTGGGGAGGGGGGCAGGCACTGATTTTTGAAAGGAAAAGGAAACAAAGTGCTTTTATTCCCCGTCGAAGGAAAAAAATACTTGCAACTTCTCTGATGTCAAATCATTTCCTCACTTTCTCCCTCAGCAATTTGCCAGAGACCCTGGCAATGAACCTCTCTCCCCAGCTAATTGTTCTCCTCTTTGACTTGGATTTGAACCGTGGCTCCGAGGAAGCGCATTGATCTGTGAGGCTTTGTGCTTTTCTGTCTTAGAGCATCTGCTTTGGGGGAAGAGAGCAGAGTCTTCGTTCAGTCCCCCTTGGAGACTCAGAGGTGGGGAAGGAAATTCCCTCTGGACTGGCCCTTTGGGGTAAGTGGGAGGAGTCCTCTCCCCTGGAGACTTTGTGGCTCTCACCTTTGCCCAGCTTGACTCTCGGCAGGGGAGAGAAGGGCCCCGTTTCTGTTTCCATGGAACCAGGCAATGGGAGATGTGACTTGCAGCCTGCTCGGGCTATGTTCCCTTGGCGAAACTGCTTTCCCTCTCTGGTTTCCACATCTGTAAGAAAAAGTTATGAAAAAGCACCCAAAACTTGGAGAGAAGGCAGAAGGATGACTGTGTGTCCTTTGAATGCCATATCAGAGCCCTGGCTGACAGGCCCGCCCTTGGGTTATCCGATTCTTCAGGGCACAGGCCAAATGTGGCTGCCGCCTGTTTTTGTAAATAAAGTTCTATCAGAACACAGCCACGCCCAATCGTTTGCCTTTTGTCTCTGCTGCTCCCACTTTACAAGAAAGAGTCTAGTGGTTGCAACAGAGACCAGATGGCCCCGCAAAACTGAAAATTATTTACTGTCTGTCCCTTTATAGAGGTTTACTGACCCCTGCTCTAGGGGAATGTTGTGTTCTTTGATTTACTATTTACTACTGATTTGGGCCCAGACCCTGGAAAGTGTGATGCTAATTTGTGGAAGATTGATAACTTGCAAATGATTTTGGTCCAGTAGTCCTGAAAGTGATTTCTATCCAGTATAAAGGACACCCCCAAAGTATACGATTTTATTGACCTGTAGGATATTCATCATTTCTGTGTCTGACTTGGCAGTGTTATTCTAGCATTCTTTCTGTCCTTTGCTGCATTGACTTTGGTATCTCCCATAAGCCTTTGAACTGGCTTTCCCATCTTTCTGGCTCCCCTATTAGTAAATTAATAAGTAATTTTTAGACAGTTAAAGAAATCCCCACCATGTGCTTATTTTCTATTTGTGTAAGAGGCAGTTTCTTAACTTTTTGAAAATTGTTCTCTGACACACACAAGTGAGTCCTCACTGGGCCAGATTGGTAGTTAACAAACAGTGTTAAGGGGAACCTCGGGTGTCTTTGGAAGTCCCTTAGGTGGACACTAACAAGATAAAGGAGAGAGAAGTCAGAGTCCCTTGCCTATTTACCCACCAGAGAAGCTCCATTTATAAACCTGCTTTCTATTTTCAGATTTCAAACGTTAAGATTCCTTAAGAAAAAGAAAAAACATTTTGTCCCAAAATATTAAATATTGCAATAGCTTGATCAGGTGATGGGTAAGTTTTCAAGCTCCTGAGAACTGCTACGTATGGAGCAGACAGGGCTTGGTAGCTGCTGGGGGCTGTGCATTCCTGGGCTGTGTCTGTGACAGGCTCCTGGTCTGCCTGTGGCCGGTTGGAATGTGGTGTATTTATGCTCCTTCAGAGGGGAGAGAGGCCTCCAGAGAGCTGGCTTGAATACCAACAATTCCCCCAGGTCTTAACAAGGAAAAAAAAAGTGTGCTTTTCCTTCCTAATTGTGTTTCTTAAGCAAACCTATCTGGAGTTGCGCAAAGCATGGTTTGTGACACCCAGTTATTGACAATTTCTCATGAGAACATTCTGGAAACTGGCAGGACATCATGCCCACCAGAGAACTGTGGGGCTCACCAAGTACTGGGAGGGTGTCTAGGACCCTGTGGGCCTGCTAGTGGCAGGAAACCCAGAGCACTCGTGTGTGTGTGTGTGTGTGTGTGTGTGTGTGTGTTTCCCCTTTTATTTTGGGGCTCAGTTATTTTCATTGCAGCTTTAGGAGAGGACTGGGGATTCCTGAGAGCCAGGCCTGGATGGGTTAAATTAGAATAGCTCTAATTGGGATGGGATAAATTAGAATAGCTCTAACAAGCCATGCTTCTTGGTATTAGCTTAGATGAACCTGTCAGATGGGTCTGTTCATTCTTGCTGGATTTTTTTTTTTAATTGAGATACAATACACATAACAGAAAATTAACAATTTTAAGATGCATTGCTGTGGCATTTAGTGCATCCACGGAGTTGTGAAACCATCACTCTGTCTAGTTCCAGAACATTCCCATCGCCCTAAAAGTAAATATCCATGAAGCAGTCATGGCCCGTTCCCCACACCCGTAGCCCCTGATGCATAATCTGCTTCCCCACCTGCAGATTTATCTACCTGGATGTTCCCCAGTCTGGAATCCTACAGTATGCGACCTTTTCAGTACGGCTGACTTCAGAGGACAATGTTTTGGAGGTTCGTCCACGTCACTACCTCATTCCTTTTTGTGACTAATATTGCATTGCATGGCTAGACCCCATTGTATCTAGTCATCTGCAGATGGGCATTTACTTTGTTTCCACCTGTTGGCCATTGTGAAGAGTGCCTCTGTGGTCCCCCCTGTCCCTCAGCAGCCTGAGTGCTCACACAGAGACAACCCCCATGGCAGAGTCTCCCCCAGGTATTTCTGGGTGTCCCCAGTGGTGTTTCACATGACCGGTGTTCTGTTCCAGGTGCCTGGTGACAGCCTCTGTTGCCAGTGCCCTCTGCAGCCGGACAGCCACCATCTGAAGCCCTGAGCCCCAGCCCAGCAAGATCATCCTATGATGTGCTGTACTCAAGGTGTGCGTGGGGGGCAGGACCTGGTGACCACTGCTTTCATTATAAGATGGGGACCTTACTGTCTCATGAGGGCATTTCCTTCCTCCCTTTCAGCCCGCAGATCTTTTTTCCTGAGCTCGTCACTTTCCTCAGCAAGGAATCTTCTGGTCTTGGAGAGATATACGCAGGGCACTAACTCATTCTGGTTAACCTAGGACTCTCCTGGTCATCACATTGAAAGTTCATCTTCCTGGGATATCCCTTGATCCCAGGCAAATGGGGACAGTTGGTCACCCAGATTTCAGCCTGGTTGGGGAGAGCCTCCTCATTCAATGTGTTGAGTTTTACTAATCCCCTTGTTTTGAATCTGATGGCTGAGTTTGGCCCTCCGTGTTCCCCTAAGCTCCAAATCGAGAGCCTATTTGCCCAAAGCCGGCTGGAGGCTAAGCCTTGTTTCTTCTACTGGGCTGGTCAGTCGCCTTGCTGCTTGGGTTAGGGAAGAAACCTGGAGATCTAAACTCTCTTTTTAGAGATTTTTTTTTTTAAACCGCTTCTCTTGTGTTCAGCCCCATCTGGCCCCATACTTTCCCTCTTTCCCTCTGCTTCTTTGTTGGCTTATTTATGACTTAAATTTTTTTCCTTAATTTTTTTCTTTACTCTCATGTCAGTGATTTTCAGAAAGGAGCAGAATAAAACATGTGGTTTTTTTTTTTTCTGACATTCTTAACAGGAAGTCTCATTTCCTCAATATGTGAGGCCAGCTTAGGTTTCCATCTTGGCTCAGCCTCTCAGCTAAGTGGCCTTGGACAAGTACATTGACCTCTCTGAGCTCCATTTCCTTTAAAGCCTGGGTCTCCTTCAGAATAAGAAGAATGGAGTGGGGAAATAATAGCAAGCCAGAGAATGCGTGAGCAGTGCTGAGGGGGACCGGGTGTAGGTGGCCAGCAGGAGGATGTCTGAAGAAGCATGCTCCTACCCCATGGCTCCCAAGGTCTTAGACACATGTCCCCAGCCTCTTGTCTCCTCTCCCCACCTCTGCCCCCTAGGAGCTCAGAGCCCAGTGAGCAGTGTGAAGGAAACATACTCATTGCACCCCCATGTTTCAAATTCATTTTTTTCTAGGACTTCAGAGCAAAACCTTCTTCCTTCTGCCAAGGAGGTCACCAGCCCAGCCTTTCCTCTGGAGTCCTGGATTGGGCTCAGCTTGGACAGCTGTCCTCAGCTTTCCAGACTCACTTCTGCCCCAGACACATGTCATTGACCCTCATGGCCAAACTCAAAGCCATATTCCCCCAGCAAGCCTTTCCCCCCACCCCCACCTCCACACACACACACACACACACACACACACACACACACACTTACAATGTAGTGGACATAGGACTAAATGTTCATGTTCTTGAGTTGTTTCCTGCCTCTCCCCACCCCAACTCCACTGCAGGTTTGACTCTCAGTTCTACCACTTACCAGCTGTGCTTCCCCAGGCAAGTGACTGCACTGCTCTGAGCCTCAGTTTCCTCATGAGTCCAATGCATCACAGACAGGATTGCTGACAATCACACAGAGGATTGCTTATTCCCAAGAGGAAATGATGGGGCCTAAGTAAAGAGCACACAGAGGACTGCTTGTATGTGTAAACACCAGGTCAGAGTGTGTTATGATTTCTGGCTTCTGCCATATCTTGAGTTTGATTTGGCTTCACTGTCAGGCTGTGGAGGTGGGGACTTGTCTTCCTCCTCTTTCTACACTTTGCAGCCCAGCTTCAGTGCCCCAGGATGTAGCAAAGTGCTGCATGGAGAATCGCAAAGTCCTGTTTGCCTTCCATCATCGTCAGGGTAACCTTGGGCAGGTCACATCCTTTCTCTGAGTCATTGTTTTTGGAGGCAGCTGGGAGAGAAATTCCTGCTGAGGTACGCAGAAAAGAAAGTGAAAAAGAGACCGTGGCTTTTAATGTGTGTTTCTCCCTCTTCTAGCGAGTTCTTTCCCCATCAGCTCAGCCAGAGAGCCTCATTATCATAGAGTCGGGTGAACCCTGGGGTCCCTAAATCTCTGGCTCTCAGTCTCAGCTTTACGTTAGAGTAAACTGGAGAGATTTCAGAAGCATTAATGCCAGGGCCTGACCTTGGATTAAGGAAACTGGAATTTTGGAGGATGGGGTCCAATCACAGAGGTTTTTCAAAGCTCCGAGATGGTGCTGATGCTTTTGGACCATGGCCCACACTGAGTAGGGAGGCTCTATACAATCCTCCTGTTGCTTCCGAAAGCATCTATGAAGCACCTTTGTGCCAGGCAGAAGGTGCTATCTCCCTTTACAAAGCCCTTCCTTGGAGCTTTGGTTTGAGTTCCTCCACAGATGCCAAGCCCCCTCTCTTCCGAGGTCCCTTGCATTGCTGGACAGCAACTCTTAGGATTAGCAAATTCTTTTCATTGAGCCAAAGCTGGCATCCGTGACAGCCAATCCCTTCATCCTTGTTGAGCGTGGCTCAGCCCAGCCCAAGGAAGCCACCGTGCTTCTGAGCTGCCCCTCAGCTGAATGGCTCTGTCAGGGGTCAGACATCAGGGGCATTTGGAGAGCAGGACTCCAAAGGCAGCCTTGTGGATTTCAAATGGCCTTGGATCCAGAAGAGAGGCCTTCCTCCTGTCTTAACTAGGCATGAGTCTATTGTTTTCTGAATGTGCCTCTACTAGAATTTTCTGGGCAATAAGTTCCAAATATAATTCACTAAATCAGCATCTGCAGGGGAGGGTCCAAGGAAGTTGTTTATTTAATAGTTGTCCCAGGTGAGGGTTCCAATCAGGCAGCATGGGAAATACCTTATAAGTTGATTGGATTAGCTAGTTCTGGCGACAGAAACTTCCAGGGGACAGACTCTGAGATGGGAAAGGACTGGGCACTTGGGGGTGCGGTGGGGGGTGAGGAATTGGGGGTTGTGGGTGAGCAGACAGAGGCAGAGGGAATCCAGGCCTGGATGGGCTCCCAGCTGGGCCTGGGCCTCAGGCAGGTAGTGTCTCTGGGACCATGTTGGTCTCTGGCTGTTGTACCAGAATCCTTTGCTCCTTCTTTGCCCCAAGGAGTCCTTCCCTTTCATCCTCAGTTCTCAGGAAAATGAAGGAAACAGCCAAGACCATTTATGTCTCACTCATGCCTACAGAGTTCTGTTCTCCAGGAAAAGAGTTACAATTTTCAGGGTCAGTTCCCTGTTTTTATTTTTTGTTTTTTCTCAACCCTTGGAACAAAAACATTAGTCTTGATTAAACAATGCAGTTTTTTTTGTTTGTTTTTTTGTTTTTTGTTTTTTGTTTTTTGTTTTTTGTTTTGTCATGGCTGCCATAACACGCTACTACAGACTGGGCAGCTTAAACCTCAGAACTATTTCTCACAGTTGTGGAGGCTCCAATTCTGTGGTGAGGGTATCTATCAGGTTGGTTTCTCCTGAGGCCTCCCTCTCACCACATCTTCATATGGCCTTTCCTTTGTGCTCAAACATCCCTCATGTCTCTCTGTGTGTCCTAATTTCCTCTTCCAATAGGATGCCAGCCATCTTGGAATAGGGCTACCTTAAGGGCCTCTCATTAATCATCCCCTTTAAGGCCTGACCTTGAAATATGTCACATTCTGAGGTACTGGGGGCTCAGATTCCAACATATGAATTAGTGGGGACACAGCTCAGGCCTTCTCAGTTCTCCTCAGGATCTTTAGGTGAGTGGCTGACCAACCACAGTGTCCAAGGAGGCCTGGGGGGAGCCCCTGTTCAACAGGAGGGGAAGGAAGCAGAGAAACAAGGGTGAGAAAGCAGATTGGGGGTCTCACTGTAGTTACCCGACCCTTCTGCTATCCTGTTTTCAATTCCCAGAGACTTCTATTTTCTATAACTTCGTGAGAGTATCTCGTTCTCGCTTAAAGAGTTTGTCATCTTCTCTTTCTTTCACTGTTTTTAACAACATTCTTCCACTCCTTGCACCCTCTCAGTCTGAATTTCCCCCCTTTCATTTGTTTTGGCTTCTGAGTGTCAAGGTAGAAGCACTCTTCAAATGTCCTGGGTGTGCAACCTTCTGATTGGGAAACCTGAGAGGTAGACAGACATGTTTTTTTTTTTTTTTTCTAAGGGCCCCAAATATCAAATTCTCTAGGTCTTTGCTTTTGGCTCAGTCAGCTTCCCTGGAAAAGAAAACTGATTTATCTTCATGGGGTGTTCTGTGTGTGTTTGTGTGTGTGTGTTTGTGTGTATGTGTGTGTGTGTGTGTTGGGGATGGGGGCAGGATACTGATAAGCTAGACAGTGGGCATTCTGGAGCTGAGTTGGTAGAAGAGGACTGAGCATCACTCCTTGCTGGTGGACATTCACTGACTCCCTGCTTTCAGTACAGCTCCTCATTCCTACGTGAGTGGGGTCTGGTGGCCCCCAAGCCACAGTGCCCAGCGTCGCCTGTCTCTCAAGATTTGCCTTCCTGTTGGCAGCTACAGAGCTCGATGCTTGCCTGGCAATGTGGGCCTGGAGAAGGGGGCTGGGGATCTAAGTTTGCAGCCACTTTGAACCCACATTCCTGTTTCAACGCCACCCCCCATGCCTGCCTCCAGAGGTACCTGGTACTTCCCATTCTTGAAACTTCCAATATTCTGCAGGGCGTCATCTCTGCTTCGTGTTGGCTTCCTCTCGTGGGCACTTAGGACCGAGGAGAAAGCTGAGATCCACATCCATTGTCACTTGTCTGTCCTTTCTCTGTCTTCTGACACTGGGCTGATGTTCCCTGTTCGCTGGTGTTTCCTTTCTTCTTGGTTATAGCTTTGATCTTCCTTTATCCTACCTCTAGGATAGTGAGTTGTGAGGGACTGAGCAAAGACCAACATTTGCAAGTCAACCTCCCCTCTAAGCCTTAGGTTCCTCATCCATAAAATCCAGCCAGTAATAGTTTCTACAGCAATGTCAGTGGGAATTAAGTAAAGTACTGCCAGTAGAATACTGAGTGTGGGGTCTGGCAACAATATCTAATAAATACTAGGAAAATAACAAAATAGAATTATTTACCTTATCCAAGGGCCCTTGCAAATCCCTGGAAACAATGAGGTAGTTAGAACTACACCAAAGAACGTGTAGCTTAACACTGTCCGCCAGCCTTTGGTGCTTCCTTTTTCTTCCCATTCCTGAAAAAAGAAGCAAAACTCGCATTCACCCACAAAGAGCTCTACCAGTGAGATGCTCCTCCAACTTTGCTGTGTACTCCAATCCCCAGAGCTCTTATGACAATGCTGATTGTGATTCTGATGCTCTGGGGGGTGGGGGTGGGGTGCCTGAGAATATGCACTGCTGTTGGTCCCACTGGTCTGAGGCCCACGCTTTGAGTAGCAAGACACTGAATGATAGAAATGGAACCAGTTGGCCAATGAGGAGCAGGTAAAGGGAGGACGTCCTCCTGGGGCTCCTTTGGGTGGTGACCTTTAAGTAGGGCTTTTCTCCTTCAGGATCAAAACCCAAGGGGAATAGCGTGGGTTCCTCTAAACGGCCACAAGATGTCATAATGTCATTATAGGAATTCTCCCAGAAAGGTTCAAGTCTGGGTGTCAAATTACATCCCTTAAAGCAGGAAATGGAAAGTGGCAGTTATCCAATCAGTGCTGCTCAGGGACCAGCCTCGGTTAACCTCTCCTCTAGGTCCAGGACAGATGTCAGGCAAAGAGCTGGAACCTTTGTCTTACCCACCTTCTTTCACTCTTGTTCTTAGCGACATAGGATAGTCACATGAGATCTGTCAGGAGAGGAAGCTGGTCTTCTTAGAAACACCTTGGGTAAAGGTATTTCCACAGGGTAGTTTCTAGAACCACAGTCGGGGATGTTTTGCTTGTACAAAGATCTTCCTGGAACAAATCAGCTGGGGAGCTGCTTCATGCTACATCTCCATCAGAGGACTTCAAGGAGCCCATTAGCATGTCAAAGTCTGTGACAAGACCTGCAGGGACCCAGCCTGTTTAACAACAGTTACTCCTCTGCTTCTCATCTTCAAAGGAGTCAATCCTCTCCCTTCCAAGAATGCTATAAGGCACCTACGTAATTTTAGCAGCAACCCAGGGTTGCATATTTCATATAAAAATAGAGGTTGACTTAGTGCGTTTCAGGTGCTAGGTGGGGTAGCCGGGGGTCACCCGGCTAGAATCATTAGTTACCTCAGATGATCGTTTCAGAAGAACCATCCGGGAAACAAAATCATGATTATGGCCTCTTGTACTTTCTTCTTCATGTAAGAGTCGTCTGTGTTTATTTAATCTCCCCAACCATTAGATGGGACCACGTGACATTGCCAACAATTTCATGTGTTTTCATCTAGACCAGGGGTCGGCACACTGTGGCCTGTGGGCCAAATGGACCCCACCTCTGTTTTTGGGTATCAAAACACAAAATGTACTGGGATACAACCACCCTCATTCATTCGTGTGTTGTCTACAATTGCCTTCATGCTACCATGGCAGAGTTGTGAATTTGCCACATAGGCCTTCTGGCCTGTAAAGGCAGAGTATCTACTATCTGGCCTTTTGCAGAGAAATTTGCTGACCCCAGTAAAAGTGGTACCTCCTGGAAGGGAATGCATAGATGTGTCATTTTTGTAGTTTCCCTGCTCCCCACCCCCAACACTGCACCCCATAAATGGTAGGTGTTTAATAAATATTGGATATGGAAAAGAGCTGTGAGCCTCCTTTCTGGAGAAGGCTGATACCTGATCCTTCGTCTACTTCTCTGGACCTTTGGCTTCTGTATTGTGACTCACTCTCAGACATTTGGCAGGCAAGCTCCCGCTGCTGCTGCCAAAGGCAGCTTTCTCTTTTTTGAGGAAAAAGAAATCCTTCAAAAAGTCTTGAGGGCCTGTGGTCATCAATCAGCTTGCTCTTAGAGCTGTGTGGATGAGGATGTATGAATGAAGCAAACATATGGATTGTATTTGCATTGAAATACACATAGGCTCCGAAATTAAGTGGGAAAGGGCTTTGCAGGGACGCTCCATTTCTTGTTCGTCTCCAAAACTGCGTGTATATATATATATATATATATCACACACACACGTATATGTATATATATGTATATATAGATACATATATGTGTATGTATATAAATCTAACTAAAAAAGAAAATGATTTCGCATCATACAACATACATGTTCATTGTCAGGAAAGTGAGAAGGGATAGATGAGCATAAAGAAGAAAATAACAACTGGTCTGGTGTCATTTTACAGTGATGTGATGGCCAAATGGTCCCTATGCTTAGATATCTGAGCAGAGTGCCAAGGGAAGGCAGAGTTGCAGCAAAAATCGGGAGGAAGCATCAACTTGCTTAGCATACAAGATACATTTGAAGGTTGAGGAGACATGACAGCATTCTCATGGAGGTGAGGAGCTACAGGGTGGGAACCTAGTTTTGATACCATTTTCAGTCCCTCAGATGGGCAATCCAGATGATTCTGCCCTTAGCCCCAAACTTCTGTGTTATGCAGCTGTGGGGGGAGCCTGGAATTTGATGCTGAGTACTGGGAAAACATCAATTGCTCCAACTTTTTGTGGGCCGATAGGGCCACACTGTAAAAATACTCAGGGTTTTTGGTAGCATCCTTGAAGGGACAAGGTTGCTGGCTGAATAGGGTCATTTATTGCCTCAACCAGCAAAAGTCTCACTTGCTCCAGAGTAAACACAGGAAATGGAAGATGGTAAGTCTAGCTTGACCTGGAGTAGTGCTCTTCATTGCAAGTTGTAGCTATGTTATTTTTTGGTACACCTGGGAGACCTCACTGTAGGTTTTTTTTTTACCCTCATGTAGTTTACCCTCATGTAGTTTCCAGTCTCCTTTTCCCTTGCCCTCTCCCTGTGTGGAGAATAGAATTCCAGATAATTCCTCTCTTCGCCTCCCTTGCAGCTATGGAGATTGGCTACACAGATCCAACCTGTAAGTGAGAATATGCTGGGGTGGGGAAGGGGGCTTTGGGAAATCTTTCTCTTTCCTGCACAGAAATAACTGATGATGACTTTTTCCGATGGCCAATTTATTCCTGGCCTGGGCATGGATGAGTTGCCTGCAGCTGAAGCAGCCATCTTGTGTCACAAGACAAAGCCCGTGAGAATAATAGAGGTTGGCCCAGAAATCATTAAAATCCATGTCGGCAGCTGCCTACCTCCAGCCTTTCTGTTATCTGAGAAAATAACCCCCCTCTCTGTTTAAGCCAGTGTGAACCCAGTTTTCTATTATTTGCAGCCAAATGGCCTTTTAGCAGATGTACCGCATGACCCACTCAGCTGGGCGTTGAAACAGGCGCACGTCATGATGACAGTCTTTAAGCTTTGTTGTGGTAAAAATAAACCTGACACCCTGTTACAAATTTGGTGGCTGTGTCTGGGTCTCAGCAGGAAACCGATGACACACTCACACAGGTTAATTGAAGAGAGTTTAATAAGAGGACCGTTGACCAAGGTGTCTAGAGGGTTTAGGGGAACATCAAGAGCTTGGTCAGTGCTCCAGGGCTACCAGCCAGGAGCTGGTGCACCCCGAGGCTACAAGGACAAGGGAGTAAGGGATTTTACCTGCAGCTGGGGAGAGCTGCCAGATGGAAAAGCGTGCCAGAGGAGTGTAGCTGGGGCTAGAACGACATTGCTTACTTGTGGTGACCCAGCACGAGGATAAATTCCCCAACCTTTCGGTCCTTCCACCCTCCAGTGTCTTGACAGCACTCATCGGAAGCCAGAGGGCAAAGGAGGCTGCGGATACATTCTCTATGGGGCAGCCTTCCTGACAGAGTGGAGCGGAAGAAGATGGCGGGTGGATCTGGAGGGGCAGATGGGAGGTCTCTGGCACAGACAGCTCCCTAACGAAGGGTCTGAGACACTCCAGGGAGCCACGCTCCATGGGTGGAGAACCACTGGTCAGGTATCCAAAACTGTCCCTTCACATTTCAGGGCTCTTTGACCTATGTCTTCTTCTTAAGAAGTCGTCTCCAGCATTTTGGGCAGTGGCCCACAGCTGGGCCTCCAGCTACCCCTGGCCTCCAAGCTTGGGAGGCCTTTTGTAAAACCTGGGCGTTTCTGGAGCCCCCGTGGGGCTGGCTTAATGTGGAAAGTTAAATGGGCCCCGGGAGTCTCCATGGAGTGCTCTGGCATCAGATTGGTTTTTACGGTGCTGTCACTATTTAAATGTCTTCAGGGGCTGAGATCAACCACATTACACACAAGTCCAGAGAGGAAGGAGAATTCCCGACCCTGAATCAGGACCCCTGCCCAGTGCATCACCTTCATGTTTTCATTCCATCCGCCTGACACAACACACCTCAACTATACACAAGACCGAGGGAAGGCTTAAGAGGGCAAGTGAGGGGCAGACTGAGGCTGGTTGCCGCCTTACGGGGCAGCCACTGTAGCCTCCCTTTACCGGAGTGTTGGAGAGGTTCAGGGACTTGCCCCAGGCCATAGAACTCCTTCTGGGCTCCTCCAGAAGGAAAACTCAGGTCTCCCGATGCCAAAGCCTTCTTAACCAGTGGGGCCCAGTGTCTTCTTAACCAATGGGGCCGAGATCCAGTCTCCTCAGGAGACTCTAGACCCACCTGCCCGAAGCAGCTCTCGGGGGGGTGGGGGGCGCCCTTTCGGGGTTTCCTGGCCTGAGCTGATGTCTCCTTGGCTCCCAAAGGATTCAGCACAAATTATAGTGATTGTAGGAGAGAATAGTCATTATAAGCACTTTGAGTCAGGCACGCCCTGGTAGGTTCTCTGGAACTTTTAAGCCATAGTTTTCTCATCTGTAAAATGGGGCTATCAGCCCTGTATGTTGGATTCCCCCAGAAATCAACCTTGGGGAAAGGATTCTAGCACAGGGAGTTTATTCGGATGGGTGATCCCAGGAACCACTAGTAGGGGACAAGGAAGGGAGATAGGGCAGGGAGGCAGGCACACCAAGTGTGTTATCAAACAACTGACTACACTGGGTGACCAGACCTGAATCCCACTGGTGAGGAGGCCCAGAGATGGCGGGAGCTGGTGGTGGATGTTGGGCCTCGTTGTATGTGAGGGCGGGAGGTGGAGGGCACGACCAGGGGGTCTCCCACACCAAACCCATCGAGTTGTGAGGAGGCAATAAAACCATGCCCGGCACCTAGTGCGTGCTCATTAAATGGCGGCCATTATTATTACTGTTACCATTCTTGCCTTCACTAGTGCTCTGAGTGCTACTGACTCATGGCACATTGAGCAGGCATTTAGTGCTTGTTACTTGTCTCCTGCCAACGAGTTTTGACATCAAAGTGTATTGTTTCAGCCAAGCGTTTTATTTCCCCTAGGGACCATCCGCTGGGCAGAAAGCTCTGAGCTCCTGGCCCATGGCATGAGAATTCTAGCCAGGTGTGTTTCCCAAGCACAGGAAAGAATTCTCCTTGTGGGAGGAAATTGGGCCTGGCCAGGTTCACGGGGCTGGGCTCTGTTCTTTCCAGCTCTTCCGAGGAAAGAAACAAGCACCAGCCCTCTCCCTTCCGTAGCCAGGCCGGCCTGTTTTCCCTCCAGCTGGCAGCCGCGGGTGCCAGTGCGCCCAGCCAGGACCTGTGTGCAGCTGTCTCCTCCGTGGGCCACCCGCCCTCCTGTTGTTGCCCTGAAGGCCTGCTTTGAAGCTACTAGAGGGTGGAGTTCTTCCTCCGATTGCCCTCCTTCCTTCCTTTGTGTTTTCGGTTGCTTCCTCTTCCTACCCTCCACCCCCAACCATTCTATTTCCTTCTCATCCTTTCTCCTCTGGGCTCCTTGGGGAGGGGGTGGCGTTTCGATCTGGATTGTTACCACATCCACCCCTTAGAAGGCCTGGCCAGGTTTGGAGTGGGTTGGAGGGGGCTTTTCCCCTCCTTCCTCCTCTTGGGTCTGCTCCGTCTTGTGTTGGCTTTGATCTCCAACGGATGCCGACAAGTGGACAGGCCCACCCACTGATCCCATTCAGTGTGGCTCAAAAGAAATGTTCCATGTTCTTCAGGCTGCTGCCTTTGCTCTTGCAGAAGAGAGGGCGGCCGGATGGGAGCCGCTTGAGCCTTGCAGATTGCGAGCTGGCATTGCCAGCTGGCTGATTATTGATGGTTGATGTGTGGCTGTGCTGCCCGCGGAGGGTTGGAGGCAAGGCAGGGAGGTGAGGTGTTGTGGCAGCAGGTGATATCGGACAGATGCCCCCAAAATGCAGCGGGCTCGCGCAGGAGGGACTTTTAAGGGCTGCTGTCCAGAAGTCTCTCACACGTTTACCATGCTGGAGAAAATGCACATGAGAAAATAAACCGGCAGGACACCTGGGTTCAAATTCTCAATCTACTACGACTTGGCCTTCGGGCCTTGAATAAAACATCCAGTCCTGTGCCAGCCTGTTTTGATTTCCAAACTGGTTAAAATGATACCTGTCCCACTTAGTTTGGGAGCTCATGGTATCAGCTCTCGCTGCGTAAAAAGCACCACCCAAAGCTAGTGGTCCATAACGATGGTGGCTTAGAAGCTCACGATTCTGAGAATCAGCAGTTTGGGCTGGGTTCAGCTAGGCAGTTCTTCAGCTTGGGCTGGATAACTCACGCACCAGGGGACAGCTGCCAGTGTAGGCTGGCCCAGCTGAGACAGTTAGTCTTTCTCCAAGGATCTGTCATTCTCCAACAGGCTAGTCCCAGGGGTCTGTGGAATACAAGACAGAAAGCCAAAGTCTACAGCCTCTTGATGCTTGGACTTAGGGCAGTTACATTGTCCCTGCTGCCGAATTCTTTTCGTCAAAGCAAGAGATAAGCCTCACCCTGATTCAAGGGGTGGGGGACCAGACTCCATCTCTTAACGGCAGAGGCTGCAAAGTCACATTGCAAAGGGATGTGCATACAGGGAGGGAGATAGTTGGGGCCATTTTTGCATCTGATCTCCTACAGCCACGGAATAATAGATTCAAAGTCACTTGGAAGTGCATAAAGTACCTCACGGTGCAAGGAAACAGGCAAAAGGCAGAAAATCAGTTTAATCCCACCTCCCAGAGGGGGGCATTGCTGATACATTTGTCTGCATAATCCTGTCATGTTCTAAGCTCATGTAATGGTGTTTTGGCTGCGTAAGAACAAGAATTTCAATGACCAAGTGCCCAGAATTAGATGAGAACTTTTGCGGGTTGTCTGTTTACGACCTCTGAGAAATCTAAGCCTCCCGACTGGTCCACCTTCGGGTTTGACATCCACTGAGAAGACTAAGGAATTTAGATAGCCGGATGGTGGTCTGGTTTCAGGGACCTCATCATAGGGGATAGACTGTAGCATGGTAAACCAGATGTCTCACGGGGCAGAAACATCAAGGAGAGAAGGGGTTCTGGGTACTGGATACTGTGTAACTAATACCAGCACCTGTCCCAGTTCGTGGTGACATTTCTGGAATCAAGGGACCATAGTTGTCACCTGAAGAGGAGCATTCTGTAAACTAATGCTCGGAGGACTTAAGCCACCTTGCGGTGTGACCTTTCCAAGCGAGTGTATCCCACAGAACATCCCATTTATTTCTCCCAGGTGATGATGGGATTTGCTGGCCACCAGGAGCTGGGACCAGTAGAGGTTTGGGACTCTGGAGAATGGTGGTTTTTCAACTCCACCAGCACCAGCAGTGAGAGTGCATTTTCAATGCAGAGAAAACATCCAAGGCTGTAGAATCCCAGACTTCCTAGCCCTATGGTGACTGTGTCTCCCGCATGGACACATGGAGCCCACACCGGCCTCCAGAAATGTCAGCCAGTTGTCATCCTCACCAACAACCTACTAGAGTGTCTGTCTCTCTCCTCTGCTTTTGCCAGCTCTGAACACTTTCATAAAAAACAAAAACAAAAACAAATCCTGCATGGTTTAAGTGGCATGTCTTTATGCATACATCCATGGAAGCCGAAGTGTCCAGAAGCCATTCAGACTGGGAAACAATTTGGAAGACAAATGATAGCAGCCACATTGTGGGACACTGCCAGCCGACCGCCATCCTGCTCGAGAGGATCGTTCAGTCTGCACACGTTTTAGTGCTCACTTGGGAGAGTCCTTCTCTCTTCCTCTCCAATTAGCCCACATGGGTATGCGCACTCTTCACTCGCCCTGGCCTGCCCAACCCCAGGCTCGTTAATGACTCCACACAGCACTTGTATGAGCAGGAGGTGCGCCTTGGCAGTCCAGTCCCCGCATGTGGACTGCCCAGATGGGTGGGACGTCCCTGCCCTCACCGGCTGCCAGGGTTTGCTTTGTTTTCGTTTATGTTGGCTCTGTTTCAGTGCAGCCCACAGATGTGGTCAAAGCGGAGAGGGCTAGGGGGCTGGAAGCAAGGGGGGGGGGGTGAATAAAGGAGTCAATCATTTCTGATATAATTCAATGTGACTAGAACTTTGCGGTGAGAAAAGCCAGGCTCCGTCTGGGCCCCTGCTGGCCTCTCTTCTGGGTCTTTCTCCGTCCCACTCAGACAAGGGGAGCTCGGGGCTCTTGGGAGCCATGCAGGACCTCACCTAAGGAGCCCTGCCAAGCCCGGTGACAGTCGCTCCAATTTCTAGGCCACAGCGGGGATGGCTCCGCTCATTTGCCTCCTCTCCTCTTGGGGCTCTGTGGGAAGGGCTCAGCTCTAATGAGAGGAGACAGTTGAGAGAAGGAGCTGGTTTGACAGAGAGCGGACCCCCTGTGGCTCTCTCAGACTTCTCACCTGTCAGGTGAAAAGGATCCCAATTAACCACCTCAGCGATGCGGAGCCCCGCAGCCTCAC
Organism: Panthera leo; assembly: GCF_018350215.1. Taxonomy (NCBI): domain Eukaryota; kingdom Metazoa; phylum Chordata; class Mammalia; order Carnivora; family Felidae; genus Panthera; species Panthera leo. The sequence continues at coordinate 39,246,142 of NC_056680.1, read as the reverse complement.
GGCCCATCCTGCCATCTGTCTCCCAAGGTGGTAGAAATGGGGGCAAGATGGTGGGGGGGGGGGCACTGCAGGGTGTGAGTAGGGGGAGCCAGTCCCTGGTCACCCCTCTCTGGGGTTTCCTGCCCTCTGGTCACATCGCCCTAAACGCGCAAAGCTTTGGGACCCTACTGGCTCTCACCGTTGCTTACCTCTGGCCTCAGCACGCTTAGAGGAGGGGCCATGAAAGAGTTAAGAGCTCCCCTCCCTCACTTATTCTACCTCTGCTGCCCTGCTTGGCTGGCTCCCATTCCTTCTGGGGGTTTCCTTCCTTCTCTGTCTTTTCCACAGGGAGGCACACAGGGCCCTGCCCCTGGCCGCATTTGCCAAATGTAAATAGTTGCTAAAGTTATTTAGTGTGTCCTCACATCTCCTTTATGTCACTGGTGTTCCCTAGGCAACCGCTGCGGGAATGCAGTCAACTTGTGGAGGATTTGTGCACACAGGAATATGAAATGGCTCTTGCTCATTTCTTGTTTGGGGGCATCTTGGAGTGGGCTTCTCCCCCGGGGAATTAGCATGTTCATTTGTTATTGGAAAAGTGGGCAGCAAGACAAGTCTGACCGGACTGCCCCTGGAAGTTGGAGACGTGGCAACTCCGGGTCCCTTTGCTCAATTCTCTGGATGGGTGTGAAAAGGGTGGCAGAAGGCAGTCCTCTAACTCGCCCAAGTCCGTCCACCGAAACCCTGCCATGGGAGGGGCCGTGGTCATAGTGAAAGAGAGAGTGTGCTGTCTTTTCTTTCTAGAGACCATAGGCACGTACAGATATGTAATCGCTAGGTTATACACCTACAGCTAATATAATGCTGTATGTCTACTATGTCTCAACAGCGACACAAAGACTATTTGGACAAGCTAACTTTCTTTTTAATTACTGAGGTATGTGTGACATACAATGTGATATTAGTTTCAGGTGTACAACGTATTGATTCGACAATTCTATCCATTACTCAGCGCTCACCATGCTAAGTGCAGTCCCCATCTGTCACCATGCAGTGTTATTACAACATTATTGACCATATTCCCTATGCTGTTACTTGTCATCTCTGTGACTTACTTATTTCACACCTGGAGGTTTGTACCTCTTAATCCTCTTTATCTTTTTCCTCCAGCCCCCAGCCCCTCCCCCTCAGGGAACCTCCAGTTTTTCCTCTGGATTTAAGAGTCTGGGGTCTTTTTGTTTGTTTGTTCATATGTGGTTGTTTTTATTTTATTTTAATGTTTATTTCTTTTTGAGAGACAGAGAGTCAGAGCGCAAGGAAGGGAAGGGCAGAGAGAGAGGGAGACAGAATCCGAAGCAGGCTCCAGGCTCTGAGCTGTCAGCCCAGAGCGCGACATGGGGCTTGAACCCACGGACCATGAGATCATGACCTGAGCCAGAGTTGGACCCTTAACCGACTGAGCCACTCAGGCATCCCCACATGTTTTGTTTTTAAGGCTGTTTTTTCTTACATGAGCAATAAATTTCTTACAAAAAATGAGAAAATATGGATAATTATAGAAAAGATGATCACCACGAACATTTTGGTTATATGCATATTTTTGTATGAAAGCTTTCAAACAAAAGAGGCACCCTTGCAGTGTTTTCAAAGACCCAATGATATAAACCTCATTCCATGTTGATCACATGCCTCTACTCTGTATCAAATATGTACTCCTGCTTAATAACTTAGCCTCAAACCTCGTGGTTTAACACAGTGGTCCTCACATACTTTTGGTTTCCAGACATTTTTACACTTTTAAAATCATTAAATACCTCAAAGAACTTCCGCTTATGCCAGCTATAGCTATCAATATTCACTATATTGGAAATGAAAACAAAATATTTCTTTATTAAAAAAATTTTTTTGGCATTTATTTATTTTTGAGAGACAGAGAGAGACAAAGCATGAGCAGGGGAGGGGCAGCGAGAGAAGGAGACACAGAATCTAAGCAGGCTCCAGGCTCTGAGCTGTCGTCACAGAGCCCGATGCGGGGCTCAAACCCAAGAACAGTGAGATCATGACCTGAGGCGAAGTCGGACGCTTAACCGACTGAGCCACCCAGGCAAGCCTGAAAACAAAATTTTTAAGGCAAGAAAACGCAAGCAAATATTCCACTAACCATCATGGTAATGATGTCATTACATGCCATGTGACTTCTGAAAAACTCCATTGTACGCTCCTGAGTCAGAGCAAAAAGGCAAGTATCGTCTTCACAGTATTACAAAATGAGGTTTGACCTTGTAGAGACTTTAATAGGGTCAGGGATCTTCTGTAGTCCCCAGACCACACTTTGAGAACAGCTGGATTTTAAAAATTAGTATTTATGGGGGCTCCTGGGTGGCTCAGTCGGTTACGTGTCTGTCGTCGGCTCAGGTCATGATCTTGAGGCTTGTGAGTTCGAGCCTTGCGTTGGGCTCTGTGTTGACAGCTCAGGGCCTGGAGCCTGCTTTGGATTCTGTGTTTCCCCCTCCCTCCGCCCCTCCCCTGCTCTCGCGCTGTCTCTGTCTCTCTCAAAAATAAATAAACGTTAAAAAAGTTTTTATACATAAATAAAAATAAAAATTAGTGTTTACTATTATTGCTTATAAGTCATCAGACCAGGTAGATGGTTTTCAGGTCTTGGCCGGGTGCACTGATGTGTCTGCGATCAGCTATGGCTGCCGGCGGTTCTGTGGAAGTTGGCCAGCCTCACACGTGTCGGAGGGTCAGCTGGTTGGAGGCTGGTCTAGGGATGGGGTCAGTTGATACAACTGGGCTCCCCCCATGTGGCCTCTCATCCTCCAACAGCTGGCTTGAGCTTGTGCACGTGGTGGTGGCAGGATTCTGAGACATGGAGAGAGAATACTGAGTAGGAAGACACAGCTACCCGTCCCAAGTAAAGATTCGGATGGTGAGGACGGCAAAGATCATAGCAATGCCAACCACCAGAAGAGAACCCAGGCCTGGCCCCCTGCACCTGCTAGAGGTTCAGAGTCACGAGGGGGGACTCAACATACAAGGTGTTGGTTAGAACAACATACATATGTGTTTTAAAAAACATGGGACACCTGGGTGGCTCAGTCGGTGAAGCGTCCGACTTCGGCTCAGGTCATGATCTTGCGTTTCGTGAGTTCAAGCCCCGCGTCGGGCTCTGTGCTGACAGCTCGGAGCCTGGAGCCCGTTTCAGATTCTGTGTGTGTGTGTCTCTCTCTCTCTGACCCTCCCCCATTCATGCTCTGTCTCTCTCTGTCTCAAAAATAAATAAACGTTAAAAAAAATTAAAAAATAAAATAAAATAAAATAAATAAAAATAAAAAACATGTGGGTTTTGGGGAGCCTGGGTGGCTCAGTCGGTTAAGCATCTGACTCTTGGTTTTGGCTCAGGTCGTGATCTGATGGTTTGTGAGCTACTGGCAGTGCAGAGCCTACTTGGAATTCTCTCTTTCTCTCTCTCTGCCCCTTCCCTGATCGCATGGGCACTCTCTCTCTGTGTCTCTCAAATAAACAACAACAACAACAAAATAAAAAACATATGTGTTTTAATTCGCATATAGAAGAGATGCACAAGATCAGTGTCTGTACTGTGTGTCAGTCTCCCATGGCCACGGGACCCTTCCGGTAGCCAATGCAGGGTGATGTACTACATACACCCCTCTTGTACCACAGGCAAAGACCCCATTCCTTACCCACAGGAGTGGGGGCACGGCAGATATACTGGTGTGCTGGCCAAGTCCCATAAGGGGCACATGCTTGGGCAGGTCACATGACGGCTGTTTTCCCAACAGAGAGGAGGGACTGAGGGAGAGGGAGAGAATGAGAGAGAGAGAGAGAGAGAGGGCAAGCAAGAGGGCAGGAGAGCTTAAGGTCTCTAAAGACTTAAGCTCAGAATAGGCACATTGTCTCCTTTCTCTGTATTCTGTCGACCAGAGTGAGTCACGTGGCCAGGAGGGTGCGAAAGAGACCCCATTCCTGGGATGGGAGTTGCTGCAGAGTCGTGTTGCAAAGGGCAAGCACAGAGAAAGGAGAATGATTGTGGGTATTTCTGCAATCTACCACATACTTCCTACTTGTTCAATGACTACATTATTTTCTATTGAATGGACATGCTATAATTTACTCTAGCCCCAACTGCTGGACATCGAGGTTGATCTTCATTTTCTCTTCCTACAAATGAGGCTGGAACAAGCATCTGCTACATTTGTCTGACTCTTTACTTAGGACAAGTTCCTGGAAGGGACATGGCAGCAATGTTAGAGCGTTGTTGAAGTTCTGGATACACCCCGTAAACCTCTCTGTTGAGAGAGCTCCCGCTGGTCCGTGCTGCCCCAGCAAGGAAGGAGGCGTCTGCCCGCCGAGAGACTGGTTTCTGCGGGCGTTTCCGTGTACACATGGGCATGTGAGGTCACTTGTTAACCGTGGTCCTTCATCCCCAGTGCCGATGAGGCCTGAGGTCGTCAGTGGTTAACTGGGCTGACCACAGCTTGAAGCGGCTGAGGAGGGCTGAGGTGGCCTTCTGACAGACTGCTGAGTCTGGGTTTCTCTGAGTGCCCTCCCTTCTTTTCTAGCCCCCCACTGGCCCTGATTAGTTACACATGAGAGATGCACCTCTTCCCAGAGAAAAAGAACAGGTCGTGTCATTTCATTTTCTTTTACACAGTCAAGAACAATGCAAGGGGCAGCTTGGTCAGGAACGGAGCCCTGAGCCCTCAGGGAAACAATCTGTCCCAGGGTGCCAGGCAGGGAGGCTCTGGATAGGCACCAGCTGATTCTGGGCAAACCCCACAGATCTGAAGTTCTCTCCTGCAAGCCTTACGTCCTCTCCCTATACCACCACCCCATGGCCTCCTGTGTTCATCAACCAGCAGTCGGAATTCTTAGTCTACGAGGTCCATGTGATCTTTCATGCAATTCTCACCAATACCCCACATGCCTCCTTGGCCTTGTGTTTCTTCCAAGCCATGTTCCCTACAGTTCCCAGAGGAAACCCTGATAAATGGCTCCCACTTCTGGGCTTCTGCTCCTGCTGTTCCCTTGGTCCAAAATCTTGTCCCCACGCTCTGTCTGGCCCATCTCCCTCTAGCTAATTCACAAATGTTCTTCAAAATCCAGCCTAAGGGAATTCAAAGGGTTTACCTTTGAGGCTGGGTTGAGGTGCTCAGACCCTGAACAGACACTTCTACTGACAGCAGTTTGGGCTGAGATATGGGAGTCTTGCTGTTTTCTAGCTGTTTTCTAGCTGTTTTCTTGCTGTTTTCTAGCTGTGTGACATTTAGAAAGTCAACTGACCTGTCTGAGCTCCATTTTTCCTCTTCTATTCTCGGTTGCTCTGATGGTCAAAGGAATTATTGGAAGGACATACTATCAGGGGCACCTGGGTGGCTCAGTAGGTTAAGTATCCGACTCTTGGTTTCAGCTCAGGTCATGATTTCACGATTCGTGGGTTTGAGCCCCGTATCAGGCTCTGCACTGACAGTTTAGAGCCTGCTTGGGATTCTCTCTTTCCTCTCTCTCTCTGCTCCTACCCAATGCTTGCTCTCTCGCTCTCTCTCTCTCTCTCAAAATAAACAAAATTTTTTATAAGTATATACTATTTTAATTGCTAAACATGCAAAACAATATTAAGAAAAAAGTCCTACCGTGGTTCTCCTAAAACGCAGATGATAAGAAAAGAGTTATGTGCAGATAGTTTATTTTGAAGAAGTGATTCTTCGGAAAGGGTGTGGGGACACTTGGGAGACCAACAGGCAAGCCAGGCAGGTCAATCCTGACTGCGGTGATGCTGTGGGCATGGGACCCTCTGAGAAGCAGTGTGGAGCACACAACAGCACCATCCCCCCCACCCAAGACACAAAAGAGGGGAGCATTTGTTCCTGACTTGGTTAGGGCTTCTCTTCAATGTTTGCACTTAAATGTCTGCCAGGGGCCACACGGCCGAGCAGGATCCTGGGGGCACCTGTCACACAGCAGAGAAGGTCTGCCGAAACCAAGAGATACCCGGTGCAGCTGAAGCAAGGCACCGCTTGTTGCCACAGCTCTGGACAGGACAAAGAGGTGGGTGGCCAGCGTCTGAGATGGCGCATAAAAGGTGGCCCCCGTAAGCAAGCTGCACCTGTCATAGCTGAGTCTGCACCTCCAAGCACACTGACTGGCACAGAGCAGACATTAAACCAGTGGTAAGTGAGAAATGGAGGGGGCATCCCCATTTCCTGGCCCCCCAACTCGGGTCACGGTGGCCAGAAGTTCTTTTTCCATGGTGCTTTTATGCCCTTCAGGAGCCCGGATGGAGACGGGTGCCCTGCTTCCGGCCAGAGGCTGGTTGGACAGATCTCGGTGAAAGGGTTGGGTTGGATGGGGGTTTTCCAAAGATGTCCTCCAGGGACCTGGTGGGGTGGGGTGACCTGGGTGTGTCAAGAAACATTCCTCCTTCCTCTCCCATCTTCCTGTCTACCCGAAGGTCTATTTCTTCTGAACCTAATTCCTGAGCGTCATCTGAAACAGCATTTGCCACAACTGTATTCCATGAATCCTAGCCCCAGCCCCACCTCACCTTCAACCAAAGCACTTCATGTTACTTCTTTGATATACTGAGATTGTCTCTGTATCGGCTGGGACTTGGAGGCAAGCAAATGAAACCAACCGCTTTAAGTAAAGAGAAAAGGAATCTACTGGAAGTGGATACAAATCAGAGATCTGTGTGCAAAGAAGTTTGGACACCTGGGAGTTGAACCAAGTGAAGTAGGCATGTCTGTTGCAGGACTTATCAGAACCTTTAGTACACCAGTGCACATCTCCAGTATATAATTTGCAGTTTTCCAAATGTATTTCTTCAATGCCATGATGCACTGATTGTAAGGTGTATCAGCATTTTAATAACAGCATTTTCAGGAATCAGAACAAAAAAGGAAAACTATCACATGGGATGTGCGAATTGATTTTCGGAAGCATCGTCATTTCAACCTTGTTTGTTTTAACGCAGTCTGTACAGAGTACTTAAGATGGACCAGGCATGTTTTTAAGAGCTTTTACCTAAATTGACTCAGTCCTACCTTTTGAGGTAGGTGTGCGGCTGGGAGGGGCTGAAGAATCCCAGAGGGAGTACTCCAGGGAGCGTGATTGACCTCGGGCCCCAGGGGTGCACTCTGAACACACCTCGCACGGCCTGGGGCAGAGGCCAGTGACTGAGCATGTCAGGGATACCGAGGTAGACCCCATCCTGGGAGACCTGGGACTCGTCTGACAGCTGACTTGAACTCAAGAAGTCCTCAAAAATTTGCCCAAACTTTCTTGGAACTGCATGGCAGTCTAAGGCTTTTGTTTCTCCTCTTTTGTGGCAGGAACAGGTGTTCCCCAAGGCCTCACACAGTCCCCAGCCTCCTCCAGCTTCACCCCTGCACTCTCGCACAGGTGTTTCTCCCAGGACACGTCCGACACATCTCGTCTCATGGTGGAGTCTGCCTCTTGCAGAATGTGAAGTAACATGGTTGGATCTTTTATTTCGTTGCCAATCTACAAATGGGAAAGCTGAGACCCGGAATGGTTGAGTAACTTGCCCAAGGTCACACAGCTAGGAAGGGCCAGAGCCAGTCATCAGACCCAGGCATGCCGGAGTACATACTCATAACCATTTCACTACACCACCTCTCATTTCATAGTAACGTGTGGGAAAGTAAGAAAATGTGCCGTCGGGTCTAGAAAAGGGAGCATTTGTTCTTGCAACTCATTTTTTTTTTTTAAGTTTATGTATTTTGGCAGAGACAGAGAGAGAGACAGAGAGTGCAAGTGGGGAAGGGGCAGAGAGGGGGAGAGAGAGAATCCCAAGCAGGCCCCGTGCTGTCAGCACAGGGCCCAATGCAGGGCTTGAACTCACAAATTGTGAGATCATGGTCTGAGCCAAAATCCAGAGCCCGACGCTTAAGCGACAGAACCATCCAGCCGCCCCCGTGCAACTCATTTTCTGCAGAGCGTCTTGTAGGACTGGGGACCAGTCAGGGAGGTGCGCTGTGGGAATATGGCAGCGGGCCTTTGTGACACACGTCTGTCATCATGACTTGAGGGTGTCGTGGTGAAGGTGTGCCTGCACGGACCCGCTGGCAGCCGAGGAAATAAAGAGCAGTTGATGAGCAATGAGCCGGCTGCCTGGGGTGGAGCCCTCCCAGACCATCGTGTTGTTGCTGTTTTCTGTGACTTCCAGTAGCAGAGACCATGCCATGCACCTGATCTCTACCTGGCCCTGTGGTCTCCTTGCCTCTTCGATTCTGGCGGGCCTGCCACTGAGGGGGGTGGGGGGTTGGGGGGGGTGGGCAGGAAGGGTGCTGCCCCAGGAGGTTGGGGCCTGAGTTTTCCACTCTCACTTGGCAAGTCAGAGGACCCCTCCTGCCTTGCTCTCCTTATTTGTAACAAAGGGATGGGGTGAGATCAGGAGTTTCCAGCCAAGTTCTCCCGGGCTCCTGCGGCAGTTTTGAGAGAAGAAACCCCCGACAGGTGTGGTGTGAGAGGGAGAAGCCCCTGTCCACTCTTCTACGTCTCAGCAGACCATATCCACTTTTATTCCTTTTAAATATTGGGATTCTGCGTGTCTGTAAGCATTAGTGGTTGCAAGCTACAGAGACTGACTCTCCTAGCAGACGAGAAAGGAATTAAAAAAAAAATTTTTTTTTACCTTTATTTATTTTTGAGAGAGAGAGAGACAGCGTGGGAGCAGGGGAGGAACAGAGAGAGAGGGAGACACAGAATCCGAAGCAGGCTCCAGGCTCTGAGCTGTCAGCACAGAGCCTGACATGGGGTTTGAAGTCACGGACTGTGAGATCATGACCTGAGCCGCAATCGGATGCTCAACCGACTGAGCCACCCAGGTGCCCCCCCCCCCCCCCCCCCCCCCCCGCCCCGCCGCCAGTTTTTTATTTTTAAAGTCCACTGGCCTCTCTCCTCTGGGTGGAGACGAGAGGTGAGACTCTTGCTTTGGAAATGACTGCTCATGGTCCTGAGGTCCGCAGCCCTGTGTTCTGATCCTGGATCCAATAGATTGCTATTGCTACAATTTTATTTCCAGTAAGTAGTCATTAATAATCAGTTCCGCTTGCTGGTGGTTATCAGGTCCCAGGCACGGTGCTAAGAGCTTAGGGTACCTTCTCTCATTTTTCCCTATTTATTTCCCTACTCACCTTACAGATCTTAACTGTCCTTCCTTGGGGACGCTTTCCTCGACTTGGGCGCCTCTGCTTCCCAACCCCTCAATTACATGGTCTAATTATACCACAGACCCTCCCGTTGAGGCACTTACCTCAGTTGACATTTTACTTTATTCGTGCCACTTTTTAATTCACGTGTGTCTCCTACAAGAGACCTCAGTGCTGTGTGCTCACTGCCATGTCCCACACCAAGCACAGTGCCTGACATTCAATAATATACTTACTGAATGTAAGAGGGACGGAATAGCCTATCAGAACCCTGCAGTGTGGGTTTACACTGAGGCCCAGAGAGGTTAAATGCTGGCTCTGGGTCACACAGCTAGTAAAGGTGATGGTAGGATCAAGCACGGGTCCATCTGGTTCCAAGACCAGATCTTCACCATTGCCCCCCGATGCCTTCCAGTGTCCAAGTGCGGTCTTCTACTGCCCTGTCCTTCCTGTGAAAGGCAGAGAGGTCCTGCCCCCTTCTGTGGCCCTCTTGTTTAACTTCTGCCCCCTCACCTCAGGTCCTGGCATTCAATCTCGTGACCCCTCCAGCTGTGAATCTTGCCCTTTGCAAATGCCTTCCATACCGTTCAGCGGTCTCTTGGCTGCCGGCACTGGTCTCCATCTGCTGAGATGGCGTGGTGCCCACTCACAAGATGGCACGCTATTTTTACCCGGCTTAGGTGCCAAGCCAGCCAGATGTTTTTTAGCAGTGCAGGGAAGCTGAGCATTGCTGGGGTGTGGAGGGAAGCTTCCAAATGTCAGCTCCTTGGGGGGGCTCTGGGACAAGCAGAGGAAAGGCTCTGCCTGGAAGTGGGCATCCTGAAGAGATTTCCAGGTGCTGGCACCTGTGTGGGGCTCAGGCAGCACACTGTGCACTGGCTGCTGGTTATGGGCACCTGCCGGGCTGTGATGGGTCTGCTCCAGGCAGGAAATGCCCTGGGTCATCCTTCCCCAGAGGGCTTGTGCTTCATCCCCCCTGCTGAGATCCAGGCAGTGATGCCTGGGGACCTATCCTTCTGGGGCTTCACTGAATGCTTGGAAAATTCTAGGTGTGGCTGGCTGCGTGAGGAACCCGCCAGATCAGGCTGAGTCCAGGCAGTCGTTAGGATCAGCTTTCCCTCAGAACAGATGGAGCCAGAGGTATGGTGGTCTTAATCTCTACTCTCTCCTTCCTGTGACAGGTGACCTTCAGTTGAGGCACAGTCCCCCGGTTAATAGCCAGTTAGAAACAGCAGGGTGTGTAGCCTCACGCCGCTGTCCCTAGCTCCCTGTTCTGCAAACTTCTCCACTGCTCCCCTCTGTGACCTTGAGCAAATCACAACCTGAGCCTGTTATCTCATCTGTGAAACCTGCAAGGCTCCCCCCGTCTAATTACAGTTCCTAATTGTAGAGAATCACAATTCGCTTGGCGCGAAGCAAGCTTTGCTGACCTTTTCCCATGACTGGCCATTCTTGGGCCTGCAGTGGGGGTGGTGAGCAAATTCTGTTCCTCCCTCACGCTGTGTGCAAGTCTCCTCCCGTTTGCTCCCCCTTGGGGAACATTGCAAAACGCTCAGACCACCTATAAGAGGTTGTCTTCGAGCCCAGGTCTCCGGACAAAAGGCCCATGAGGGGCTCGAGGTCGTGTGGAGACAGAGGGAATGTTTGCAGCTGTGGCCGCTGAGCCAAGAAGATCGGTCCTCGTGGCCTGATTGAACCCGCTCATCTGGCATCCTATGCCTGGTCTGAGAGATGTCTACACTGGCAGGGCCACCAGGCCAGGGCTTCCCAAATTGGAATGTGCCCCTGAGCCACCTGCTGGTCTTGTTAAAATGTCCATTCTGCTTCAGTCTGTCTGGCATCGATGGGTTGGGCAGATGATGGGCCCCCAGAACGTCCACGTCCTAATCCCCGGAACCTCTGACTGTGGTGGGTGATAGGCTGAGGAGGATAAAGGCTGCTAGTCAGCTGACCTGGAGATGGGAGATGATCCTGGCCCATCCAGGTGGGCCCAGTGCAGGTCTGACGGATGCAATGTGAGACAGAACCAGCTGCTTCTGCTGGCCTTGAAAAGGGAACTGGGGAGCTTTGAGGCAAGGAATGCAGGTGCCTTCTAGAAGCTGGAGCAAGCAAGAAAAAGGACCTTCCTCTAGAGCCTCCAGGGTGACATAGCCCTGCCAACATCTTGCTTCTAGCCCCAGGAGACCTGTTTCAGACTTCTGCCCTCAGCAACTGTGAGGTCATACTTCCGCGTTGTTTTGAGTTACTAAGTGTGTGGTCAGCTGTTACAGCAGCAATAGGAAACCGATACGGGCTGCATTTCTGACAAGCTCCCGGGTGATGCTGAGGCTTGAGTCTGTCTGAGTATGGCACTTACACCTGAGTGACCTGGGTGACAGCTTGAAGGTGGGAGAGAGCTGTTTATTCAGGGGCTCCCATGGACGCTTCTCATTATCCTGTTTTATCTGTGTCTCCTTATTCCTCCCTAGGCAGAGATTATTTGAGGTCCCTGGGTTGTCTCTTGATATGATCCAAGTCAGGGGCTTTCCTGGTTTGTGGGCTCCAGCCCCCCTGAGAGAACTCAGATTACTGTAAGGGCCCCCCTACTCTTGTGGGTGCTCTCTGTTATTCAAATAAGTGAGGCGTCATGCAAATTGCATTTCTCAAACGTATGCAGGTGCCATGAATAGGATCCCAGTGGACCGTGGTGGCTTAGAAAAGAGGCTTTGCCCTTCAGCTAAGATCTAAGCGCTATCAGGACCCAGGTGTCCCTATGTGATTCGGCCTCTCCCTCCTCCTCTGATTGCACCACACGCTTTTGTCCCCATCACGTGTTGAGTAAGCTCCAGCCCCACTGGCTGCTTTCTGCCCTTGAACACGGGTCTTTCCTTCTTGGCATCTATGGGCTTCCTCTTCTTTCTCCCCGTTTGGGTCGATAAGTGCCTTCTCTGACCGCAGCGAGCAAGCACGGCTCACCCGGTACTCTCCCTTACTGCTTGGGTGCGTTTCATTTTAGTGTTTGTTCCAGTTTGTAGCTGCGTATTTATTTGAAGGGTTTGCGTGTTTATCACCTGTCTTTGCCTCTGGATTGAGTTCAGCAAGGGCGGGGCCCGGGGCATTTTGTGTCAGTCTGAGCCGGACGCTCTGAGCACAGGTTACATGCTTAATCCGTATTAGACTAGGGAATGAAGGAATAAATGAGTGGGAGTACATCTGAGCCCTCGTGAGAACTCCAGACTGTGTCCACTTGCCTTAATGCTCCAAGTTTATCACTGTCTCCTGGAGCACTAGTCCCTGAATCCCTCTCGTAAAATAGAAGCCCCACGGCTGACCGGATTGGTCCGTGTTTACCTTCACGTATCTTTCTGCTTTTCATGTCTCCTCTCCATCTCCACGGTTTATCTCTGCCACAAGGAGAGAGAGCTTTGTCACCCTCCTCTCAGTGTGATTGGCTGTCTCCTAATGGAAAAAAAAAAAAAAAAAAGATGCATGCTCGGTGCCTGGACCTGCTTTCTTCCATTGTCATCTCAAGTCAGGAGGGCTTTTGTATGGCCTGAAGCTGAATACTTGTATTGACTTTTGTTTTATCCCCAGAGCTTGTGTGCTTCATGTGAGCCCTGGCAGCTGCCGGAAACAGTTTCTGGTCTTGAAGCTCACCTCGGTGAGAGCAGCATGGGCTGAGAACACGGGAGCTGACTTCAGGTGTAACGGGAGGGCTGCAGGCTAGACCGCAAAGGAACAGCTCCCCGCTGACAGAATGGTGAGACCAGGACACGTGTCCCCAAGCTGCCACGGAGCGGATGTTTCTGGAGAAATCCAGGGGAGACCTGACCCTGTCGTGAGGGGCTGATTAAAACACAGTGGGGTCTAGAGGCGGGCAGCGGGCAAGACGTAACCACGGGGAGCTGGGATAATGGCTGACTGGAGTTTGCTCTCTAGATTTTATTATAGACGTTTCCCACCATGAGTGTGAATGATTAGAAAACTCGAATCCTTAGAGATGACAAAACTGAAATTGCGGGAGGTTAAGTAACTCATCCGAGGTTATACATCCAGACTGTGAATTCAAGCCTTTCTGACTCCAAATCTTTTGTACTCCTACTGCTTCCTCTTGTGAACCTGAAAAATTCCTATTGTGTTCCACAGCTATTTGTTTGTATGCATCAGTTCCTTAAGAGGGTTGCTTAGTTCTGGCTTGGGGAATCCGGGACCACTTCCTGGAGGGTGTTTAGTGTTTGGATGTGTGTGCAAAGGGCTGGGTGGTACACAACTCAGCATGGTCTTCTCAGCGTCCATCCTCCCTGTTTCCGGCATAATGCCTGACTTTTTGGCAGGGGGTGGGAGACCCATTTGTCACCAATTCTCAACCCTACTTGTCTGTCCGGGTAGAGTCTAAGCTAGCTCCAAGAGGGGAATATCAGGCCTCAGCCTAACCCAGTCAGTGCATCCTATCCTTTTGGCCACAGTTCAGGGATGGTCACATATTCTATGCAGGTCCAATCAGAGAAGAGCTAAGGATTTTAGAGGGGGCTATCAGTAAAGGTTTTTGTTCTATCTAGCTGTATTTGAATGTGAGAGGAGGTGTGCCTGGTGCTGTGGTAGCCATATTGTCTTGAAGGCTGAATTGGAAAATGCATGAAATTGCATTCTAACATCCTGGTTGGACTCTTGATCCAGCCATGCCTGAAGCTGCCATACCTTTAAACTTTTCCACTTATACGTACCAGTGAATTCCCTTTGTCTTTGCTTAAACTTATTTGAGTCTGTTTTTCTGTCACTTGCAATGGGGAGAACCATAGCTGATGAAGGTGAAGGTAAATCCACCACCCCCACTTTACAAGTTGGGGACAGCAGTAGCAAGAGAGACATATCATTAGCCTGAAAGTGTGGACATGAGGAAGTCTCAGTATCCTTGCAAGTTCCAGCAAGTGGCTGGAAAAATGAATAGGATATATTTTTCTTTGAACTCTCCTGTCCTGCCCCACAAGAGGATAAAGAATATGAAACTGCTTGCTCAGAGCATTTGTGTCCTGGAGTATTATTAATAGGTATTTCATTGGGGGAAGGGGTTGTGTGGTCTAACAAACTTGAGAAACACAGGAGCAAATAAAGAGATAACGAACGCACTACCAGATTGAAGCCTTTAAAATGCTAACATGTATTGTGAACTCTAAGGAGAGAGAAAGTGTGTGTGTGTGTGTGTGTGTGTGTGTATTTCCAGAACTTATTTTTCTTGGAGACTCTCATGGGACCACTGTTGCAAAGAATACTCTTTTGAAAACATTGGCTTAGAGGACAGTTACTGTGCAGGCTTCAGAGAAGCCACGTTCCGGGATGAAAAACTTGGCAAAGGCAGGAGTGTTTGTCTAGATGTGGGCAGGACAGGGCTCTATGCAGGAAAGGGAGGTAGCTCTTGATTCATGGACCCCAGAAATACTGCCTGTCCTTAAATGGCCCTCTGGCCAGCCAGCAGCAGGACTGAAATTCCCGTGAGTATAAGCAAGATTTGGGCTTGGAGCAAATCTTGAAGAAATTCCGACTGAACTATAAATGCAGAGCTGCTTGGTGACAGTATCCAGTCTGCTATTCATTCATTTATTTGTTTAACACCTATTTGCTGAGTACCTACTGTGTTCCAGATACTGTTGTAGGTACTAGGGATGCATCAATCAGACAAATTCCTGCTCCTGCGGATCTTAAATTCTAGCGGATGAAAATAGTCAAGTACATATAGATATACATGTACATAGTATATTATGTGGTTAAGTGCTAAAATAAATAAAGCTGGCTCATGGGTACTCAGAATGCCAGGGAGGCGATGTTTGATAAGGCTGCTGGGATGGGCTTCATTGAGAAACACATTTGAATAGACACTCGAAGGAGGTGAGAGATGAGCTTTGAGGAATGTTCCAGGCATTGAGAACGCCAGCGTGAGGGACCCGTGTTGGGAGCCTGCCTGGCCTGTTGGAAGCACAACACGGCATTCACTGCAGCTGGACAGGCTGGGCAAGGGGAAGTGGAGGTAATGTTGAGGAGGGAACTGTAGGAAGACCAAGTCATGTAAAGCTTTGGATGACTTTGGCTTTCACCATGAGTGCAATAAACTGCCATTGTGGGGTGTGACCAGAGGTGGCACATGATCTAGCTTACATTTGTAAAAGGGCTCTTTGGTGGCTTTGTTGAAACTCACATGCATGCAGCACTCTCAACAATAGCCAAATTATGGAAAGAGCCTAAATGTCCATCAACTGATGAATGGATAAAGAAATTGTGGTTAATATACACAATGGAGTACTACGTGGCAATGAGAAAGAATGAAATATGGCCTTTTGTATCAACATGGATGGAACTGGAGAGTGTGATGCTAAGTGAAATAAGTCATACAGAGAAAGACAGATACCATATGTTTTCACTCTTATGTGGATCCTAAGAAACTTAACAGAAGACCATGGGGGAGGGGAAGGGAAAAAAAAAAAAGGTAGAGAGGGAGGGAGCCACAAACCATAAGAGACTCTTAAAAACTGAGAATAAACTGAGGGTTGATGGGGGGGGAGGGATGGGAAGGAGCGGAGGGTGGGTGATGGGCATTGAGGAGGGCATCTGTTGGGATGAGCACTGGGTGTTGTATGGAAACCAATTTGACAATACATTTCATATTAAAAAAAAAAACTCACATGCATGGGCCCAGGGTGAAAGTTGGCAATGGGGAGGGGGCTGCGCAGTTTGCCTGGGTCCCGTGGTGGCTCGAGCAGTGGCTTGGTCTGGGGCTGTAGGTGAGTGAAGGCAGGGAGCAGTAGCTGGTGCTGGATGCCTTCTGAGGGTGTAGCCAAAGGGACGTCCTAATAGATGGGAGGTGGGGAGTGAGAAAGGGCAAGTTGAATCAAGGATAACTTTTGGTCCAAGCGACTGGAAGGATGAAGTTGTCCTCACCGGGGATGGTGAGTCTTGCATTATGTCTAGAAAAAAACCAATGTTTAAAAATTGGGAGATTTCACGTGAAGAAAAAAAAAAATCCGCATTTCTAGCCTCTCTTGAGAAATGCAAAGATCTGGTAAAATCAAGCCCACCTCCTACTTTGCATCCTTTGGGTAGAGCTGGCCGACAGTGCCTCTCTTAGCTGGGAAAGCACATTTGAGTTTTCTCAGCTGGATCACACACCTGGCTCCTTAGAGACTTGAGTGGGAGAACCTAGGGGTGGGTAGTACGTAGCGAAAGAATCAGGGCACCCGGGTGGCACAGGCGGCTGAACATCCGAATTTGGCTCAGGTCATGATCTCGCAGTTTGTGAGTCCAAGCCCCACATTGGGCTCATTGCTGCTGTCAGATCGAGCCTGTTTCAGATCCTCTGTCCCCCTAGCTCTCTGCCCCATCCCTCCCTCAGCTCATGCTCTCTCAAAAACAAAAGAAAACACCCCCCAAAATAAAAAATAAAAGCAAAATACACACACAGAAGAATCTGCAATCCTTCCCAGTTCCCAGATGATGCTGATGCTGCAGGTCTGGGGACCACACTTTGAGAAGCAGTGAAGGAGCACGTCCTCCCCTTAGCACCACTCCTCACATGGCTACAGACGAGGATCTCAGAGGACCTGGGAATGGACTGTGAGACTGAAACAGGTTGATAGGGTTGGGCACAGGAGGGGCTAATCAGCCAGGAGGTCCTTTGAGGACGCTTCAGGGTTTGTCAGAACTCCTGAAGGCACACTTGGCTTGCTTTCTTGCTCTTGGCAAATGCTGGCTCTTCTGGGTCGAGGTCACCAACCATCGTGGCGGGGAGGCTGAGGCCTGGAGGAGGACCAGGGAGGCTCTAGCAGGAGCCAGTGTCTCCAGAGGATGCAAGGGGCAGATGAATTCCCTGCAGCCCGCCCAAACTGTTGGCACTAGCTCTCTTTCACTTAGGCTCCCGGCTTATTATGTAGCCCCAGAGCTCATGCTTCTGCAGCAAGAAGCAGAAATCAGATTTCCATCTGCTTCTCCAGCTTGGAGAGACCCCAGGGAGAGAACCGTGGCCACCACAGCACCGGCCTCCAGGTTACCCCAAGCACATGAGGCTGGAGAAGGTTCTGGAGTGTCTTCAAGCAGTTCAAGGTAAAGTTTGGGAATCTAGCCTGTGCTGGAGGGGCAGCAATGTGAAAGCAGGATAAGTCACTTTGTCTTTTCTTTCTGACCAGGAAAATATTTCCCTGTACATCTGGTTTGCATTTTTCTTTAGGCTTCTGCCAGAAACAATTGGGAAAACAGAATGCAGCCCAGGATCGAAAGAATCTATCCATTCCTCTGGAATTCTCCATCTGTCCGGCTGGGCCCCATATTAACATGTGAGTAATTCCCTAATGTGAAGTCGCCAGGCTTTAAAAATAGTGCAGGCAGGCTTGCGTTTGCTAGTGGTTTCTCACCTTCAAATGTTGGCCTCAAGCCCTCTGTCCCCCTTGAACATTCTCCACACCCCTGCCTATCATAATTCCCTTGCCTGTCCTAATTCAACCCATTCATTTATATGTACAGTGTTTGTCACCCCCCTTCTCTGTGCTGGACATTGGTGGATCTTGGGGTCGGTGGTGAGCAAAATAGCTGTCACCATCATGAAACTCAGTCTATGAAGAGGCAGGCCAATTAAAATCGGGTTATTAGTGATGGTTTCTATAAAGCAGTGCTTCTCTGCTATCTGTGAGCAAAGACCTATTATTTTTCATTTCCCATCAAACATGGTCCTACTGTGCATGATTTGTGTGTAGTTTGTATTGTGAGTTGGACGATACTTCATCCTGTTTAATGAGATGGGTCCACCCATCCCCTGCTTGGATGCCCTATAATAAAAGTTTCTAAACCCTCAAATGCTGTATGTTGATATGGATGCATAACAACCTGTTGGTGGCCCATCACTGGTCCACACTTGGAATGGTATTCTATCAAGGACCAGTGAGGGGTTAGGAGAGACAAAAACAGATGCCTTATTTAGGCTCGGTGATTACTGAAGGACCCTTGAAGAAGTGAAACTGGAAAGATGAGTAGAGACAATCAACCTGGGTTGGGGGGCGGGGAGTGAATGGACCAGTGTTTATGAGTAAGGAAGAGCAAGTATCAAAGCCCAGAGGAGGTAAAGAGTTGGCTTGTCAAGGGATAGCATGACTGTGTGTGTGTATGTGTGTGTGTGTGTGTGTGTGTGTGTGTGTACACCAGGTATATTAAGAATGAGGGGCTAAACGAAAATGGAAGGCAGGGGCTCCTGGGTGGCTCAGTCAGTCGAGCAGTGGACTTTGGCTCAGGTTATGATCTCACAGTTCATGGGTTTAAGCCTGGTGTTGGGCTCAGTGCTGATAGCTCAGAACCTGGAGCCTGCTTCGGATTCGGTGTCTCCCTCTCTCTCTCCACCCCTCCCCGACTCAGGTTCTGTCTCTCTTTCTCTCTCTCAAAAATAAATAAACATTAACAAAAATCGAAATGGAATGCAGAGCGATGGGAAGGGTGAGGCTGAGTGAGTGATTTGCTCCCATATTCATTCTGAGGAAGTCCCTCTGGTTGTGACTGAGGCATCCTTTGTGGATCTTTGAGGGCTTTGTGGTGGGTGATGGGACTACTGGAAGAGGGGACAGGTGTTGGTTGCTATATAGCGGCCGTGTATGTACTAACTACTGTGCTAGGGCTGCTGTTACTCAAACGGGGGGCTTAAAACAAAAGCCATACATAATCTGTCATAGTTCTGGAGGCTAGACATCCACCATCAGCATGTCCCTAGGGCTGATCCTTATGAGACTGTGAGGGCCAGTCCGGTCCATGCCTCTCCTAGTTCCTGGTGCTTTGCTGGCCATCTTGGATGTTTCCTGGCTTCTGCTGCAACACCTGATCTCTGCCTTCATCTTCACATAGCGCTCATTCTCGGTGTGTGTCTGTGTCAAAATTCCCCCCTTGGTAGTCGGATGCCTGTGCTATCGGATTAGGACCCACCCTAATAACCCCCTGCTAACTTGAGCATCTACAGAGACCTTATTTCCAAATAAGTTCACCTTCACTGCGGGTTGGGACTTTGACATCCTTTTGGGAGACACAGTTCAACCCAGATCAGGTTTGCATCACAGAGGTGACAGGGCCAGGGAGCAGGTGCAACAGATCTGGGAGATAGTTGAAAGTTGGACTGGACAGAACTGGGTGAATGATGGATTGGATGTGTGGCGTGAGGGGGGAGAAAACTTTGGAGACTCTCTTCTTAAATTCTGACCTGAGGTCGCTTGGGGGATCTGGTTAAAATGCAGGTGCTGATGTCGGAGGTCTGGGGCACGACTTGAGGTGCTCTGCTCCTTACAAGCTCTCAGGTGATGCCAAGGCAATGAATGTGCTTGGGTCCATGAATATCCCACGAGGCAAGAATGTAGAACTTCACTGTCCAGTACAGTGGTCACTCACCTCTCATCACTTGTAAGCATTTGGACTGTGTCTCTTCCAAAATGTCATATGAGGGAGGTGTTAAGGGCACACCAGGTTTCAGACTTCATATGAAAAAAAAGGCTGTAAAACATCAGATTGATTTTATTATTGTTGAATTAATATTTTGAATTGCGGGGCAGTCAACTAAAGAACATGTTTAAAATTAATTCCCATTGGTTCCTTTTTACCCTTGTCAGTGTGGCTACTAAAAAACCTAAAGGTACAGATGTGGCTTGCATTAGAGTCCACATTATGTGTTTGTTCGACAGCACTGGCTTAGGCTTAAATATTTCCCCCTTCCAGAAGCTTCTTGCCCACTCCAGCTGAAGGAGATATTTCCCACAGGCACTCTTTTTCAAAAACCACTTATGTCACTTATCTTGACTTTGTTCTAGAGTTACGGGAGTCTGTGTCTGTTCACCAATCAAATCCTCCAGTGCCTTGAGGACAGACACTGTCTGGCTGTCTCCGGCACACAAGCCTGCCGTTCCCTTGATAAGGCAGCGATTGTTGACCGAGCCAATTTTGGTGAGGCTGGTTTCTCTGTGGACCACCCTGCTGATTCTCAAGGGGGTTTGGATGAGCGTTGATAAGCTTTGGCCCAGGCGGAACTTGATTCTCTGGACCCCAGTTCACGGGGCTGCCAGAACCTCTGTCAGCAGCTCCTCAGTGCGAAGAACACTCTTCTTGGGACAAAGGAAGGAAGGGGAGTTGGTGGCCTCTGAGGGAAGGATCTCCATGTGCCTCTACCCCTTTTTATTCACCCTCGGGGCAAGCACTGGGCCGGTGTTTCTTAGGTGGTGAGATTATTGCATTAAAAGGCAGAACGGGATGCCCGGCTGGCTCAGATGGTTAAGCGTCTGACCGTTGATTTCCACTCAGGTCGTGATCTCACGCTTGGGAGATCGGGCCCCATGTTGGGCTCCTCCCTGAGTGTGGAGCCTGCTTGGGATTCTGTCTTTCCCTCTCTCTTTGCCCTTCTTCCTGCTCTGTCTCTCCCTTCTCTCAAAATAAATAAACATTAAAAATAAGTAAACAAATGGCTGTCTCCCTTCTCTGTGGCCAGAGAGCTAGGGGACTGGAGTGGGGCCTCATGGGAGGAGGCCCACCGTCTCTCCCTCCCCTCAGTCCTATTTTCCTGCCTTCCTCCCACCTGGCAGCTTGACAGAGTAGTGGTGCAGGCCAGCTCAGTCCTGGGGACTGGAAAGTGCCCCCATGTTTGCATTCTCTCCCCCTCCCCCCCGCCCGCCGCGCCCCTCTGTTTCTTTCTGTCTCTGTCTGTCTCTCTGTGCTGAAAGGTTGTATTAGGTGCTATTCTCCCCTCTTTCTCACTCACATCTTGGGGTGAGATATAAAACACGTTTGCCAGTGGAGAATGGTGTAGGCGGGGCTCTCTAGAAGCTCACCCAGAAAAGGAGTCTGGGGTACAAGATGTTTATTGGAGGTCAAGGCCTGGGAGAGGAAGGTGGAGGGAGCAGGACCGGGTGGAGGAAGAAGGCGAGCGGCAGGTAGGCCTGACAAGGGTTCTGAACCTTCTCAGGCTCTGCTGAGCCAGTAAGGGTGCTTTACAGCAGGTGTCAGCAGTCCAGTGGTGGAAATGTCCTGGCCCGGGGCAGGTGCTTTGGAGGTGCTGCTGACCACACTGCCTCAAGTCCCTTCATTGAGAGGTGGTCTCTGGGTCTTCCACAGACCCTGAGGCCAGGATTTAGGTGCAAGGAATTGACTGGACAGGTGATCCCAGGGGCACTAGGAGGGAGCAGGAAGTGAGACAGAGAAGGGAGGAAAGGCGGTCCATACAGATGAGTTAATGAGTAGGTTCCTCCTGGGAGCCCCTGGGCTCAGTTCTCTGGCAACCACTGGGATCCCCGGGACACATTGCTGAGGGGCGGGCGAGGAAGCTGAGCTACAAGTCCCAACTTGCATTGCCAAATGGCTACTCCGGAGGCATTACTCCCTGCACTGGAGGAGCCCTGTGGCAGAGAGGGGAAGCCTTAGGGGTTCTGCCTCCAGGGGCCCTTTGGGTGGGGCACTGCTGCCGCCCTCAAGTTAATTAGGGCCGACCACTGAGGAACGAACACTTCCTTCTGCATGTGATACGGCCCTGTTGATCAGCGTTCTCTGCTTTGACGGGCAGAACCCTTTCGAAGGGTTCCCTTTGGGCGGTGCTTCCCTTGTTGTGGCAGCCAACAATTCTCTGTTGCCCGTGGTCCTTGGGAATAACCGATATTCCGAGCCTCATGACACGGGAACTTGGCAGAGCCTGGAGGGCAGGCCTGGAGTCTCGTTAGGTCTGGAATCCCCAGCTCCTGGCACAAGGCACGTTCAGTCAGTGTTCGTGGCTATTAGCACTTCTAAAGAAGGGGCACAAAGGAGGGTGAAGGGGGCATATGGTAGGAGTGACGTGAGCTTGTCCTCAAGCGCCACCGGTTACTCAGGCTTCTTCCAGTTCCTTCGGCTAAGCCCCCGGTATATCTGAGTCCACAGCAAACCCGTGTCATTCTGCCCTTATAAAATAGTTTAGTCTCTGTCTATGGACGGCTTAGCATCGGTGTCAGACATCGTACTCTCTCACATAATCTTATCACCCTAGCACGTGAGCATTGTTGGCACCGTCATCCCCATTTTCAAGGTGGGGAAAACGAGACCCAGAGAGGAAGATGAACTTGCCCAAGAGTGGGCAGCTAGGGAGTGGCAGCGGTGGGGATTTAAGCCCAGGTCTATGGAGCATCAGAGCCAGGCCCCACCCCCAGGCTGTATTTGGAAAAGAGGCAGATAGGAGAAGAGGAAGGAGTTTGAGGTTGGGTTGGGGTAGGGGGAGAGGGCCAACAAAGGTGCTTCCATCAACATGTTGAAGCTGCCACAAGTTAGTTCTGGTTTCCCGGTCAAGGTGTCCACTCCTCTAGTTCAGGAATCAGTAGCCGAGGCCAATGAGGGCCGTGCTGGCCACTGGGGGACACTAGTCCCCTGCAGGTCACTGGACCCGGTGTTGGTGAGAAGCACATTGATTGTAATCCTGTAGATTATATCCAGTGCTTCTGGCTTTTCGGTACTGTCGCTGACAAGACCCTTTTGACTCTGGGGAGAAGCTGGGGGTCCTTGGTATCCTCAGAGTGCCCACCCTCTGTCCCCACGTCCTCCTCAGTTCCTGCCCCTAGCCCTGCAGTCACCCCCACGGGGCACAGAACTCTTGCCACTTTTCCCAACCCCAGCCTGGAACTGGAGTCTGTGGTTTGTCAGCCCCCCTCCCCCCAAAGCCTCCAGTGATGGAGCCAGCCTCATTAAAAGGAGGGGAACTAGGGTAAAGTGAAAGAAAGCCCTTCCCATAAATGTTTCATTTTTATGGGGCCATTAGCACACTAATCTTCTATGGGGCTCCGCCAGGCCCTCAGATGCCCGAGATACTCAGCCAGATCCCAGGAAATGGGCCAAGATGGAGGAATTAATAGCTCTTCCCCTCCCCTGGTTTCTGTAATTTGTGAGCGTGTGTGATTTGGGAACCGAGATCCCACTGGGAGAGTAAAGGAGACACAGTGACCCACAGACGGTGCTGTTGCACAGAGCGTTAAGGTGGCAGGAAGCCTTTGGGGAGAGAAGGTCCGGGGAGCGGGCCCAGGAGTCCAAGCTGGATTCCCAGTGGGAGAACCTGCTGGGTTTCGCTCTCCTCCCAGCCCAGCTGCCAGGTCTGGCCGGTGCTCAAGACTCTGCTGTGCCAGAGGGGCAGGGCCCGGGAAAAGGGGTGGAGGAGAAGGGAGCAAAACTGGGGCGGATGGGGTCTTTACTATGGCCAGAACTTTCCCATTTAGAATTCACTTAGTCCTCACAACAGTTCTCTGAAGTGTCAGCCACAGTCGTGGTGGTGTTTGTAGAAGTAATTGTAGTCATAGAAATAGCTTTGCGCTTGCAACAGGAATCATTAGGACGTCTTGAGTACTTACCACGTTCCCAGCACTGTGCTGTTGGGCCTTACATGCATTATCTTTTGAATCTTCACAAGGACCCCAGGAGAGGATTCTCTGGGCTTTCTGAAGCCTCCGAACAGCCAACCAATGCGAGTACACTCTTCTTTCCGGTGATGGCCCCGACGGCAGAGCATTTTAGATGGGAGGAAACTGAGGCGCTAAGAGGTTCTCTAACTTGTCCAATGTTCCATGGTAGAACCAGGACTTAAACTTGGAAGCCTGACTGCATGCAGAGTACTCGCCGGAACCACTCGGGTTGCTGCCTCTCCTGTCCAGCATGTGACGGGCAGCGACCTGCACAGGCCACATGGTCTGTTACAAATGCTGGGCCCAGCCTCGTATAGCAAAAGCAGCCTCAAGCAATGTGATGAGTGGGGCGCCCGGGTGGCTCAGTTGGTTAAGCATCTGACTTCTTGGTTTTGGCTCAGGTCATGATTTCACAGATATGTGAGTTTGAGCCCCGCACTGGGGCTCTGTGCTTGCAGCGTGGAGCCTACTTGGGATTCTCCCCTCTTTCTCTCTGCCTCTCCACCCCACTCCTCTCAAAAATAAATAAATATTTTTTAAAATAAAAAAAATGTGATGCGTAACAGGTGAGGCTGTGTGGAGTAAAACTTCGTCTACAAAAGCCTGTGGCAGGTGGGTATGGTTGCCGGATAAAATCTCAACCTGGCAACCTTAAGCGGGAGCCAGAGTTGACTATGAGCTGTGGTTTCCCAACTTCAAATCTAGCAGGCACCTAACTTTTGTACTTAGTAAGCATTTCCATAATTCCTGGGAAAATCTCGGTAAGGAAGGAGTTACTCTTTGCATCTGACAGGTATAGAAACCAAAGCTCAGAGGGATTAAGTGATTTACCAAACGTTATACAGAAGGCTGGTGCAGAGCTGGGTTTGGAATCTAGGTCTATTCGATGCCTTAGCCTCATTGTACCCAAAAGACCTAAGGCTCAGGGAAAAAAGCCAGTGCTCCTGGCAACCTCATGAAATTTAGGCAAAAGGGAAGAACTTCCTGTTTGCCTGCCGACTCCTCTCTGTCTACAACCAGGCTGTTGTTTTGCTTGTATCTGATTTCACCTGGTTTAACGGCAGGAGAGAAGCAAAGGTTGAGGAACATGACAAGTAAGTTTGTTGGAATGCATACTTCTTGGTGACAGCTCTGAGCTTTTGGCCCAGCTGTGACTTCTTTCTGAGGGCAGAAAGAAACTGCTTTGCAAGTTTCCCTGGAGTGTGGGAGGGTTTCCCACGGGCGTGTTATATTGATAAACTAGATTCTTAAAAAAAAAAGAGAGAAATTGGTCAGCTGTTGTTTTCCTCTTTGCTTGGATAAATTGTATTGCGTGTGTAGGTGTGTGTGCATGTGTGTGAGTAGAGTCACGGGGGATGGGAGAATGGCCCAATCCCAAGACAGGGTTGATCTGTGATCAAAGAACATTTGTGAGTTGGAAGCACTATTAGGTGTTGCTAATCCTGAGATCCGTTTCTTCAATGGGCCAATTTGCTGCCTGAGCTCTCTCTAATGGTAACAAAAATTCGTTCATTTTCCTGAAACCCTACTGTGCATCAAACACCTTGGGTATGCTATTTGAATTCCTCCCAACAGTTCTGCCTTGTAAGGGATCAAATTTCTTCATCGGAGTGGATGAGGAAACAAAGAATTTGCCTGAAATCACAGAGCCACTGGAAACAGGAGATGTCGTATATTTTGAAATAAGGTTCAGAATAAATCCCCTTCTCTTGTCACTTGTCCAGGAAGATTACAAGTCAGAGTAATATTTAAATACTTAGCTGGCTTCCACTTCTAGCATAACAGTATTCGGGCCCCTGCTGACCTATCCCCAAACTCGTGAAAACTAAAAAAATTCAAAAGTTAAAAAAAAAAAAAAATTACAGCTCCAGAAATGATTCTGAGGGCACAGGGCAATTGAAGAAACATGAATTGAAGAAAATATAGTAATATTCGGTAAGAACAGGGAGCATCTGTGATGTTTGAATCAAGACCTGCTCTCTCTCAGTGAAGCAGAATCCCCATTTGAGGCTGATACAGCCAAGAACAGAGGGCTTGGCCTCCCCCCCAACTCCTGGTCAGAGGCCTATCTTCCCGGGAGGGACAAGGTGCCACTTTTTCCCATCCTGCCTCCCACTACCTGTTTCTGGGGCTCATTTCTGCCCAGAGTGCGGCTGACTGATGGGAGCTCCTTACTTCTGCTGAGCCCCCATTCATAGAAAGGAAGTTCTGTCTTGGATATGGTGCCATGGGGGATACTGGCGAGCAGAGAGTTCTTAATCTGGCTCCCAAGGTGCTGTTTCATGCTGAGAATCCAGCTCGGATGACTTGGGACTGCTGCCCCTCCCTCCACTGATTTCTAGCTCAGATGAAACCACACAGTTGTCCTTGTCCCCAGCACTAGAGCCTTGACTTAGAGATTGTGTCTGGGGGATAAGCAGGACATAGGGTAAGGATCTCCAAATATCTCCCCAAAGGAACTGGCTTCATTTTCAATGAGATATGGACAAGTTCAGGCCAAAGGGGCCTTGCCAAAACAAAGGTGGTGTGGTGAAAGACAATTTGTAGATTGAGAGATGTATTGGAGGTAGAGGTTAAGCTATAGGGAACTACTTTGCTGGAGAGAAAGAGGGAAGGAGATAGGAAGACCCCCTCATGGCATCAGAAAAAAATGTGTAACATTGACCTCAGCAACTATCCCTGCAAAGCAAGTCAAATTTGATTGAATCACTCTTTAAGCAATTTATGCTGTAGAACATAATTGATAGCAAGAGAGTAGAGGCACTTAACAGCTGGGTGTGGTCAAGGAAAAAGAAAGTCAAAGAGTTTGGCAGTGGGGCACCTGGGTGACTCCGTCACTTATGCGTCCGACTCTTGATTTCAGCTCAGGTCATGATCTCATGGTTCATGAGTTCAAGCCCTGCATCGAGCTCCATGCTGTCAATATGGAACCTGCTTGGGATTTGCTCTCTCTCCCTCTCTCTCTGCCCCTACCCTGTGCGTGCACTCTTTCTCTCTCCCTAAAAATAAATAAACTTAAAAAAAAAAAAAAAAAGAGTCTGCCAAGCCATTGTCATCCAAGGGCGACTGGGCATACCAAGGCTGTGACTGCTAATCTACTGAGTGAGATAGACTTCACTAAGATAATGTAGTTAGTCACTAAACAAGTCAGCAAGCAAATAACAATAATAACCCTTAGAACAAGGTGGACTAGTCCCAAGTTGCTATAGTACATAATCTAAAAATGTCCAATTTTCAACAACAACAACAAAAAAATCACAAAACATGCAGAGAAACAAAAAGTATAGCCCTTATACCAGGGGAAATAAACAGCAAAAACACTGCCTTTGAGGGTGACCAGATATCAGGTTTGACAAAAACTCTCAAGTAGCAATTATAAATATGTTCACAGAACTAGAGGAAACCATAAGTAAGTCAAAGAAGGTATGATGAAATATCATGTCAAATAGAGAAATGACAAAAAGAAAAAAATGCACATTCAGGATTTGAAAAGGGTGATAACTAAAATGACAATTTTACTAGAGGAGTTCATCAGTAGATTTGAACTGACAGAAGAAAGAGTGTATGCATTCGAGGATACATTAATAGAGATTTTGCAACCCAAGGATAGAAGAAAAAAAGGAATGAGGAAAATAAATGGAGCCTGAAGACACTATTAAACACACCAACACAGGTGTAATGGGAGTACAAAGAGGAGAAGAGAGAGAAAGAAGCAGAAAAAAATAAGGAAACAATGACAGAATTATCTGCATGTGAAGAAAACTTGATACGTTCAAGAGGCTCAACAAACTCATAGTACGATAAATCTAAAGAAATCCACAAACAGACACATCATAGTACAAATGCTAAAAGCCAAAACAGGAGAAAACCATGAAGGCGGCAAGAGAAAAATGATCACTTACATGGAATCCCAATAAGATTAACAGCTAACTTTTCATCAGAAGCAATGGAGGCCACAGGCAGTAAGATGACATATTTAAAGTACTCAAAGAAGATAAACTATGAACCAAGAACTCTTTATTCAGCAAAACTATCTTTCAAAAATGAGGGCAAAGTAAAGACACTTCCAGATAAACAAGAACTAAGAGAATATACGGCTAGCAAGCTCTCTTTACGGATACTAAAGGAGGTTGTTCAGATAAGAAGATAATAACCTGAATCCATAAGAAAAAACAAATTACCAGTAAAGGTAATTAATTATAAAAGACAGTGTACATGCATTTATTTCCTTCTTAATTGATTTGAAAAGCAATTGCATAAGACACTATGTATATAATATATTGTTGGAACGATAACGTGTAGGAATGTAACACATTTGCCAAATCTACAGGAACAAATGAAGAGAACCGGGGGGGGGGGGGGGGGGGGGGGGGGAAGGCTAATATAACCAAAGCTATAAATATATGCTTATCCTCTGTTTTTCTTTTAGCTTCCTTAAAAGACATAAAATTATAAAAAACAATAATTGCAACAATGCATTGTTTTGGTTTTTAACACGTATGGATATAATATGTATAAGGTAATAACCCAAGAAAGGGAAAAGGAGAATGGAGTGATAAAGAACGTCTCTGTATCTTACCAGAGTTAAGTTCTCAGAAACCTGAAGCTTGTTCTTCTGATAAATTAAGGTGTATGTAGTTAGCTATAGAGGAATCACCAAGGAAATAATTTTTTAAATATATTGAAAAAAATCACTGAAGAAGTTAAAATGCTTCTCTTATATATTAAGAAGACTATTGGGAAGAATCTGCGTGTGTGAATGTCGCAGCAGGGCTTGTGATGGATCTGAAATCCATAAAGCAGGTCCTCAGGAAGGATAGGCTGGAAACTCTGGGGCAAAAGTTGGCAATATAGTCTGCAGGTAGGATTTCTTCTTCTTCTGGAAACCTCAGTTCTGTTCTGCAGGCCTTTCAACTGATTAGATGAGGCCCACCCGATTATGGGGTTCAATTTCCTTTACTTAAAATCGGCTGACTGTAGATGTTAATCACATCTACAAAATACTTTCATATCAACACCCGGATTAATGTTGAATCAAATAACGGAAGACGATAGCCTAGCCAAGTTGATACATAAAATTGACCATCACACGTCCCGAATAAACTGCTCAGGCCTAAATTTTTGCCTTAGATTCAGGTTTTGGAGTATCCCAAACTAAGATCCCTGCTACATGACTCTCTTCCTTGACTCAGCACGGCATGCATTTCCCCACCCCAAGGGAGCAGAGCTCATTTTGAACACCAGCAATTCCCGTGATAGCCCATGTTCGCAAAGCCCTGTGGCGTGTTGGGTTTTCTCATCCAGAAAGTTCTGCGTTTGGAGATTGTGTCAGCTCTCTCTTGGATGGCGTTTGCTCATGCAAGGCCAAGTTTGACACATTATGTTGGCTGCCACAACCCCCTGTATCCATAAGCCAGTGTTTTCTGTCATCACCTTTGCTAAGCGTCCCAGGATCCAAATAAATACCGCATCCCCTGAGTAGTATTTAAAGCTGTCTTAAGAAGGTATTCATAGCAAGGTTCCTGATTTAAAATTTTTCCCCCATTTCCCCTGAGCCCAGCATTGAATATTTTCACTACAAAGCCTAACACAGGACAGAAAAATAGCAGATAAACATTGCCATATGTTTTTTAAACCATGTATGATTTTTTTTTTGAGTCAACTGATACTACTCTAAAAAGCTTCAGATGGGGATCTCTTATCATTTATAGTTATTAAAAACAGAAGGAAGAAATTGGGTTGGGGAAGTTCCATCCTTTCCTTTAAAGATTTTTATAATTTCTGCTGGAAAAATGCAGCAGGAGCCTGGAGACTCTGAGAAGTGCATGCGGGGGGTGCAGAGGGGCCAGGAGCTAGCAAAACATCAGTTATCTCTATACTAACAAGAGCTAAGACTCATTATCAGTTTCCACATGCTTGACACCATGTAAATGGTTTGCACGCTGAATCTCATGTGGCTTTCAAACCCACCCTATGAGACGGGTGCCATTTTTGTCCCCTGTTTCAAGATGAGGAGATGGAGACCCAGACAAGCCACACGATTTGTGGACAGCCCCCATGGGTCTAAGTGGCAAAGTTGGACTGGAACCCCTTCCCCGTCCGATTATGGAGTGTGTACATACAAATACTGTGCTGTGTTGTTGCTTCTGACCAGTTTCTAAGGCCCCTTGTGAAGATGACATGGGCCATTCCTAACATGCTGCTGGTCGTGGAGATGGTCTCGCTTGGATGTTTGTGTCTAATTGCTTGTGTTTAAAGTCATTATTCCCAATGGCCAGGCTCTCTTGGAAGAGAGAAAGCTTCGGAGGGAATGGTGAAAATGCGAATCTGTATTCCCACGGGGATTTAAAAAAAACACCTCTACTTCCCTATCACTTGCAACATGTCGTTAAAGGGAAATAACCTTTGTGACATGGAAACAATGTTGCTTAAGACATGCACTTGTCCTCCTACGTTTAGTTAAATGATTAATTTTCTTCGTATTAACTTAAAATGAGCCCATTTAAAACAGTACTTTTTTCCTTGAAAGCATTGCTCATTATGCTATCATTTTAAGTAATTAAATCAGAATAAATGGCTCTGTGAAGCTATTTTAATGTAACATCTAATTATATCTGACCCAGACTGTGAACTATAATCATTAAGTACATGAACTGTGTAATGTTCTGCACGTTCTTTAATAATTTATATGGCAGGATTCAGCTGCATGGAGCCGTAAGCAGGAACTGCATCTCCCGTGACACCTGTTATCTGCCCAGGATTGCAGAGGTGGCCTGCCAGGTGCTGTCCCCAGCTCAGGGAACTTCCCTTTCCGCGAATGCTCAACTCCCAGCGGAGGGAGATTGTGTCTCTGTTTTGGGTGCACACTAACTATTTTGGCAAGAAACTCACAACAGTTTGATTAAACGGGTAACATTTATATTCCTTTGGCAGTTGAAATGTTTTCCGAGCCTGACCAAAGGTGGCCCTCGCCAGGGAAGTCACCTCAGCGGAAGAGCTAGCTCAGAAGGGCCTCTCTGTGTTTCCATTTGCAACATGAAATCTTGAACTTGGACAGGGGAATGTGTTCTTGGCTTCGGTTCAAGAGAAGAACTCTCCAAAACCAGGGGGAGGGATGTTTCAACCAAATTTGGGAAGACACGTCAGTGTGACGGTTTTTGTTTCTCAATGTGTGAGTGAGGAAAATTTTTCTTTAATCCACTGCTGTTACTAAAATTAGTTTCAAGTTTGGATTCTTTGTTTTCTCCTTTTTCATCTGTCGTTCTTCTCCGGGTGTTGTAATATTTTTTTCCTCTTTTGAAATATGCGAGTATGTCATGCTTTGGGAAATAAAGATGTTTATTTCCACTGCCTCTTCTTAGGGGAGAGTGGAAAACAAAAGATGTGGATTTCTCAAGTGCAAGTACAAACTCACAATTCCTTCCCTGAAAATCTGAAATGTTTTTGCAAACGGAAAGGTTTTTCATTACTCATCTGGTGTTAAAACCATCCCTGACCTCTAGTCATTTTGGCTAAACCTGATCCGCCCTGACCAATGTTGTTGGTTAATCTGTATGGTTCATCCGGCTTCTGCCAATAGTCACACACCCCACCGTGGAAGTGTTTATGTGTTTGGTAATAGCCTGCTGCTGTAGACCCACTTGGGGTATCCCCTAGTACACTGCATGCCTGAAAAGTTCTGATTCCTTCAACACTTCTGGATTCCAGGGTTTTAGAGAAGGAGCTCTGACCTTGGAATAAAGATGGTATTAATAACTATCGTTTGTTAAATCTTACCAGTGTCCCAGGCCCTTTGCATGTGCTGTCCCTTTTATCTTAATGGTCATTTGTTTTCTAGATGATTCTCAGTTAGCAGATGCGGAAACTGAAATTCAGACAAGTGACTCGCCCAAGAACCCATGGCTAGTGTATGCATCAAAGATAAGGGATTATTATAACCTTTAGTTTTTCTGACTCGATGCACAGAATTTAGGGATCATTCAGAGTGTCTAGCAGAGAGGAGACTGGTGAATCCCAACCATTTGTTATTTATACTTTACCTTGTATCACACCTGGAGCATTATACACATTGCCTCATTCAGCGCTCGTAGCTAATGGTCAAGGAGCACATACTAGGCGCCAAGGGTGAACCAGAGGCGTTTTGCTCATTTTAGCCTCACAACAACCCTGTATGATAGGAATTATGATCTCCCCTCTCCCACCCCATTTTACAGAGGGGACACTAAAGCTGAGAGAGACTATTTAACTTGCTTGGAGGCTCCCACCGGCCTTAAGTGGCCAGGCTGAGACTGGAGGCTGTTCTTCGTGATCTCTAGGCCAACCAACCAACCAACCACCTTGCCAACTCACTCAGAGGCTTAGAAGTGTTAATATTCACCAAGATACAGGGAGAGAATGAAATCACAGCCTATGTAACACTCGGCAAACCAACACTTTTCAACTGCAGGCCCATAAATCTGAAAGTCTCCTAACTCCGTTTATGAAGCCAGCATCCCAAGAGGGGCCTCGTTCCTTTCTGGGCTGATAAGTGAAGATGAGCCCCTGAGAATCTAGCCGTGTTGCCAGCAGGAGAGTCACATGGGGAGGAACACCCTCGCCACAGACCATTCCTGGTCTTCTCCTTTGTCTCAAAAACCTCAGGTCAGTTTCATGAAGGTGGCTTCTGGGTTGCTGCCAGGCACCAGGTCCCGTCTGAGGGGACAGACCCAGATCTGTGAACAAATCAAAGCCTCCTCTCAACAAGCTTCAATTCTAGCAGCAGGAGGGACAGTCGTTATGAAAATAAAGTAAAATATAGAATGCGAAGTGATTGCTAATGGGCATGGGCTTCTTTCAGGGGTGGTGGAAGCATTCTGGGGTTAGACAATGGGGACAGTTGCACAACTTTAGGAATATACAAAAACCTGAATTTCACACGTTAAGTGGGTGAATTTTATGGTATGTGATTTTTAGCTCAAAAGCAATATATTAAGAGGTAATATATTGAGAGATAAGACAAAAAATAAAGCAAAGTGAGGAGCCAGAAAGTGACGGAGAGGTTTGTAGAGGGCAGAGTGCTGTGGTCACCTCTCTCTTCCTGTCTGTCTGTCTCGGGTTCACCCAAGACAGCTGTCATCCCCACTAGGAGTTCTCTACCTCCAGCACCTGCATCCCCGAGTCTGTGCCCAAATGCCTTCTTTCCTATCACAGAATATGCAGGTGCACTAGAGACAACTAAGCTGTAGCGGAGTGTTATAGGCTGAATTGTGCCCCACCCCACATCCCTAAATCCATATTTTGAAGTCCTAACTCCTACTACCTTAGAATATGACTGTGTTTGGAGATCGCGTCCTTAAAGAGGCAAGTTAAAATGGGCCCATCAGGATGGGCCCTAGTCCAATCCGATTGGCGTCCTTATAAGAAGAGGACATCAGAACACACAGGGAGACACCCGGGGTGGGTGTGCTCTGAGGAAAGGCCATGTGGACATGCGGTGAGAAGGAGGCAGCCTGCAAGCCAAGGACAGTGACCTCAGGAGAAGCCAACCCTGCTCACGCCTTCCTCGCGGACTCGCAGCCTCCACAACATTGGGAATAAATTCCTATTAAAGACTGTCAGTCTCTGGGATTTTTGCTACCGCAGTCTGAGCTCACTACAACAGTAGCCAGACTCACAACTCTTGCTCATGGTGTCAGAGTGATGTAATGTGAGGAAGGCACAACCAGGCATTGCCGGCTTGAGACATGGAGAGGGGGCCCCAAGGCAAGGCATGCAAGCACCCTCTATAGAAGCTGGAAAAGACAAGGAAAGGGACTCTCCCCTAGAGCCTCAAGGAGCTCTGGAAGCACCCAGATTTTAGCCCAGGGAGGCCCATTTTAAATTGATGACTCCCAGAAGTATAAGATAATAAATGAGTTGGTTTGTGGTTGGCTTAAAACAACATCAATCATTTTGTTCTCTCTCATGGTTGCTGTGGGGTCAGAGACTCAGAAAGGGTTGGGCTGGGTGCTTCTGGCCCGGGAGTCTTAGGCAGTTGCAAACAAATGATGGTTGGAGCACAGTGACCAGGGTTGGCCAGGCATCTCTCTGTCTTTGAGTAGCCTCAGGGCCTCTCCACGTGGTCTAGTCTGGGCTTCCTTACAACACGGCGGCCTTGCAGCTATTGGATTGCTTACGGGGTGGCAGGAGGCCTCAAGAGTGACTCTTCTAGAAAGAAAAGAAATTGAACTGTGTTTCATGACCTATGCTTGAAAATCATGTGGTGTCACTTGTGCACAACATTCAAGGGGAAGGGATTCAGACACCATCTCTTAATAGTAAAGTAGTAAGATTCTCAAATGTGAGTCGTTTTAAGCCACCAGATTGTTGTAATTTGTTACAGCAGCAGTCAGAAGCGCCTACATTTAGTTTGTGTTACAGCAGCTCAGCTGTGCTGTGGATCATGCAAGCAGCCACGGCTGTATGGAATCCATACCCCGGGAATATGTAAATGAATGGTATGGCTGTGTTCCAATAAAACTTTATAGACACAGATGGTGGGCTGAATTTGGCGTGCTGCCCATGGTTTGCCACTACAGGCAATAGAAGACCTTTAGAAGAGATTACCCAAGAAAGAGATGGGTCTTTATTAATATGGATGTATAAGATATGGTTAAGGAGAAAAGAATTGTGCAGGAGACCATGTTTATTCTCATTTGTGTAGAAAATGTGTAGATAGACACAGATCCACACATACACGTATATGCATCTATGTGCATGTGCAATTTCTGGAAGGTTACCCAAGAAGCATTTTCAGTGGCCTCTGTACCACCTGAGGAACTGTTATAAAATAAACACACCTGTGCACCCAGCACTCCGTGGGAGAAACAACACCTGTCGGCGTGCTAGAAGCCCCTTCTGCTCCCAGATTAACAGCATCTGAGAGTAACCACTATCCCAGAGCACAACCGGAGAAAGTAGCTTTGCTGTTTTCCTGCTTTACCTGAATGGAATCCTAGAGTATCTACTCTTGTTGTGTGGTTTGTTTTTGCACACAAGTTTATGTCTGTGAGACTAAGTCTTAGGTCGTGTGTGTGCAGTCACAGATGGCCGTTCTTGCGTTCTGGTGTGTGAACATACACGGTTGATCTTTTTCATTTCTGATAGACGTGGAGGCAGTTCTTAGAGCGGGCCTTGGATGAGGACCCCTGCCTGCCATTCGTATCATTAGCCCTGGTGTGATCCTTCTTCAAGAATTCTTTGCGTACTCCATGAGTCCAACCATGTTCTGCTTTCTCTTCTAAGAGTTTTACGTTTGCCCTTTCATGTTGAGGTCTGTCATCCACTTGGAATTAAGGGACGGCAAAGACACATGTTTCCCCCGCAGAAATCGCCAGCGTCTCGCAACAAGACCATTCTTTCCTGACTACATTGCAGTGTCCCGGAGTCCACTTCTAAAATATTTCAGAATTAAGGTGTTTTATACTTGAAAGTAACAACAACAACAAAAAAATCTAGGTTATCTGACTGACAGATTGTCTAGGGACAGGGACACAAATGTCCTCTTTCTTAAAAATGTGCATGCGGGGGTGTGTATGTCTGTTAGGTCTACGTGTGCCTATGTCAGATGTGTGTGTGGTGTGTGTGTGTACAGTTGTGTGCATGTATTGGATGTGTGTGTATAGTAGGTGTGTGTGCGCTCAGGGGCATGTGTGTGTTAGGTATCTGGGTGTATGTACAGGTGTGATTCTGTATAGGTGTGTGTATTAAGTGTCTGTGGGTGTTAGGAGTGTGTATTAAGGGTGCACATATATTTGGTGTGTGTGTGTGTGTGTGTGTGTGTGTGTGTAGTCAAGGGCTCCTGTGGGTGGCGATTCTACTCGGGTTACCAGGAGAGGGTTTCAGGCCCGGGGGAAAGAATGCGATTGGAGTCCAAGGATCTAAGTGAGGCAAAGGGCAAGGGATGGGTTTTTCAGAACAAGGAGATGAGCTTAAGAGCCTGGCTGGCTGCACAAGAAAAGTTACGCTGAGGAGTCAAAGTTAAGTTTGGGGTTCTCAAAACGGGGGCTCCTCTCAGAGGGATTTGAGATGGCGGCACTCATCACGAGCTAGAGTGCCAGGGAGGGGTGTGGGGGGCCGGCGGGGCTGGTGAATCCTATGGTTCCGGTCGACCAGTTCCCCCAGGGGGAGAGAGAGATGATGGATTCTCTCCCCATTCAGTGAGCTAGGAGGTGGGTCATCAGCACAGGCTGCCCTCTCGTCACTAAGCTAGGAGCCTGCTTTTAGCTCCAAAAATATATTTTTTAGTTTCAATGGGTGAATTTTCTCCACATCTACTTAAATAATACAAATTCTGCCACCCAGTTTTTCTAAATGTCTGTCTTCTGTGTAATTTTTATGTCATGCTATCGAGACTGCTGCTTGAGATACTTCAGCGGATAAATTATTCTCTACTCCACTTCTGCAAAAAATTACACTCTTTGATGTGAAAATTATATGCACTTAGAGATATGCTAATACGAAAATGATTTGAGAAGTGTAGAAGAAGGGGTAGCAGCTGACTCGGAGGCCACTATAGTCGTCTGCACCTGCAGCAGGCGATTCCTGAAGGCGAGCGAGATCTTGCCAGCTCTTCTCGGCCCAAAGTGGCTTTTAGTTTCAAAAGCCATTGATTTCGTGAAATCTGATGGGGGGATTTTTATGCAAAATATGACCGTTTTTAAATATTAAGCAGCTGGGAGTTCCTAGTGGAGATTAGCATGGTATTAGGGAACCTTTCATTCACTCATTCGTGCACGAATTCAACGACTATTTATGGAACACCCGTGCTGGATGTTCAACAGAGAATAAAACAGATGGTGTATCTGCCCTCTTGGAGTTGTCAGAATTTAAGACGGTGAAGGTCTGTGAGCAAAGAACCCTTGGAGTCTACTCTAGATGAGACCGTTGCTACTCAAGTTGTGGTCAGTGTAGCATCCTTGGCAAGATGGTCAAAAATGTGAATCTCAGGCACCTGTTCCCCCAGGCTTAGTGAATGAGAATTTGCATTTTAATAAAGCTTCAGGTGATTTATAGTCACGTTCACCCTTGGCTACTCATTAGAATCATCTGGGGAGCTTAAAAAAAATCTGAAGCCCAGCATGAACTCCAAGCCAGTCAGACCAGAACCTCTGGGGAGGGGGAACTTGGGCCTCTGTAGAAAACCAGGGATCTTGGTGTCCCTAGTCAGTTTCCTGGATTCCTGGGGCGGGATTCAGGAATCTAGTTATGACAAGCCACACAGACAAAAGGTAAGTGCTTCGTCAGAACCCCTGGAGAGAGGGGATTTGGAAGAGTTTTGGCACAGTGGAAGGAAAAGGGAGAGATGAAGCAGAGACTCAGGCTGGGGAGATGGGGGGCATCCTGAACCTCATAGCTTTCTTTCTTTTTTTTTTTTAAACTGTTAATATTAACATTCAGACTTACAAAAAAGTTGCAAGAACACTACCAAGAGCTAACTACCTTATCCTTTCAGTTCTCAACTGAAATGTTTACATTGTATCACAGTTATGTTCTGCGTGTGTGCTTGCCCTGACCACGTGTCCCCTCTCTCCCCCTCTCTCTCTCTCTCCCTCTCCCCACACAAATGCACACCACCTCCCACACCATTGAGCGTAAGTTGCAAACTTGATTCCCTTTTATTTTAGCATGAATTTCTAAAAACAAAGACATTCTCGTATCACAGTACAATCACAGTACAATGATCAAAATCAGGCACTTAACACTGGTATAATACTCTTTTCTAGTCTATAGACCATATTCAGATTTTATCACTTGTCTCAATACTGTTCTTCATAAGAAAAGAAACCCCAAATCATGTGCTGCATTGGGTTCTCGTGCCTCTTTCTTGGGTCATGTTTAACGTGGAACGGTTCCTTATCTTTTTTTGTGTTTTGTGACATCACATTTTTGAATCAGGTATTTTATAAAGCAGCCCTCATGTCTGATGTGTCCTCATAAATGGACCCAGGTCACATACCTGTGGCAGGAATACCACTGAGGCGGGGCTATGTATTTCTTGGTGCATCACTTCCAGACATCCTTGTCACTGCCTTGTCCCATTACTGGTAATGTTAACCTTAATCATTTAAAACCCTCTCTTCTAGATTTCTTCACTGCAAAGTGTCATTTTACCTTTTGTAGTCAACTGTATTGTGATAAGATACATTGGGATTGTGTAAATACTGTTACTCCTCAAACTTTTCCCCACTGACTTTAGCATCCATTGATGATTTTTTTTAAGTTTATTTATTTTGAGAGAGAGAGAGAGAGAGAGAGAGAGAGAGAAAGCACGAGTGAGGGAGGGGCAGAGAGAAAGGGAGAGAGAGAATCCTAAGCAGGCTCCATGCTGTCAGCATAGAGCCCGAGGAGGGTTGGGGCTGGAACCGTGAGATCATGACCTGAGCTGAGATCAAGAGTCAGACCCTTAACCATCTGAGCCGCCCAGGTGCCCCTAGCATCCATTGATGATTTTCTCTCTCTCTTTTTTTTAATGTTTATTTATTTGAGAGAGTGAGAGAGACAAAGCGTGAGTGGGGGAGGGGCAGAGAAAGAGGGAGACACAGAATCCGAAGCAGGCTCCAGGCTTGAAGCTAGCAGCACAGAGCCCGACATGGGGCTCGAACCCACGAACTGTGAGATCATGACCTGAGCCGAAGTCAGATGCTCAACAGACTGAGCCACCCACGCGTGCCTCCATTGATGATTCTTGATGGAATCCATTATTATTATAATTTATGATAATTTCATCATTCCTTTGCTATTAACTAGTTGGCTTTTTTCACAGTAAGGAAGGGAGCTTTCCTTTCTCCCTATTTATTTATTTATTTACTAACCTAAGTTCATAGATTCTTAGTGTATTTCACATGTTATGCTTGTTAAGTATTTAATGTTCCAATTATCCCAGATTTGGCCAGTGGGAGCCCAGCCACCTGACTCCTGTGTTCTTTGGACATGTCCCTATGAGTCTCGGAGTACTTCCTTATACTCTGAGACAGTAAGATATTCCAGGATCCAATCTTTCTTGATTCCCATCGAAATCAGTTGAGGCCTACATCTCCTCAGAGGGTTATCACAGTTTAACACTGACCTGATCGAAGGGAAAGAAATGTCATGAGCAGCATTTGTAGGATTATCCCCTCTGGGGTTTCAGAACACACAAGAATGCCACACTTGACTTTGACCCGTAGATGGTTTCCTGAAACCGTGGGCAAATGCG
This sequence comes from Panthera leo, assembly GCF_018350215.1. NCBI lineage: Eukaryota > Metazoa > Chordata > Mammalia > Carnivora > Felidae > Panthera > Panthera leo. The sequence goes on along the minus strand of NC_056680.1, from coordinate 39,207,365 downwards.
GAGTTTGGGGCAGAAGAGGAATAAATTCTGTTTAAAATAATACAATTGTCTACACCTAACCCTAACATGTTTAATTTTAAAATTTTTGTTTTATTTTTATTTTTTAAATATAATTTATTGTCACATTGGCCTACACAAAAATTTGAATTTGAAACTCTAACATTAGCAAGTTTCGTTTATTTTCATAAGTTTCCGTAATATTTTGACTTAGTTCTCACAGAAACAGCAACTCGAATTATCATTTTAGGGTTTGAAATGTGTCCTCACGAGTAAGACTCTTTTAAGAAATAACATTGGTGTTAAAATGGGCTATTAAAAATAGACTTAGTGTTCATCTCCTGAGAGAGAGGTTTCTCTTGAATAGTCACTGTGTTTTTGTTTTTTGCTTTTTTGTTTTTTTTTGGGTTGTTTTGATTCCAGAACTTTCCCTAGAGCAGACATGGTCATCCAAAGGGGATTTTGGGCCCCCAGGAGACATTTGATACTATCTGGGGACATTTTTGGTTGTCACAACAGGGTGGGGGAGGGGCTGCCAGTGGGCAGACACCAGGGATGCTGCTGAAATTCCTACAGTGCACAGGACAGCCCCCAAACCAAGAATTGCCCTCCCCACATGTCAGGACTGTTGATGTGAAGAACCCTACTCCAGAGGAATGCACCCACCATTTGCCCAGGTGTGCTTCATAGAGTACCGATCTCCAGAAGTGCAGTCTCAATAAGGATCTGAAGTGTATTTGGAAAACGGGGCCTTCTGTGGCTCAATCTTGGGGACTCACAACACCCCAAATATATGAAAGGCCCTGAGGAGATCAGAAGTTAAAAAATGAACACATGAAGAAAGGGCACCTGGGTGGCTCAGCCAGGTAGGCATCTGACTCTTGATCTCGGCGCAGGTCTGGATCTCGGGGTCGTGAGTTCATGCTCCATGCCGAACCCTGTGCTGGGTGTGAACCCTACTTAAAACAAAAAAGCCAAACCCCAAAAAACCCATGAAGAAATTTTGTTATTTGAATCACCTAAGTGTATATGAGCTTGCCTCTCTGGAACCCATTCTTTGCGGAATACGTTGTGAAAACAGTGAACTGGTCTCTAATCTAGAAAAACGCACATGTCTGCTTTTTACTGAGTTTAATATACCTGGCTTGGGGCCTCAAATAGCAGGGGAAAATGAGGGCTGGGAAGCATCCCTACGTTCCCTATTTCCGGTAGATGTGGTTGTCATTGACTCGATTGCTGTCTGTCTGTGTCATGCAGATCTAGGGGAGAGGTATGGCAACAGTGAGATGCTCTTAAGAGCAATGGTGTTCTCTCCTCCCATTACCCACAGATTTTAATTACCACTTGTTACGTGCTAAACAGTGTCTCCCCTGTCCCCTGACCCACACCACACCCTGTGCGTGTTCCCTACCACCCAATGTACCTATATTTGGAAATAGGGTCTCTGAGGGGGTAATTAAGGTTAAATCAGGTCATAAGGGTGGGGACTTAATCCCATATGATTCGTATCCTTGTGAGAAGAGGAAGAGGCATCAGAGATCTCTCCCTTTCTTGCTGCACATGTGCACGGAGGAAAGGCCATGTGGGGACACAGTGAGAAGGTGGTCACTTCCAGAGAACAGCACTGCCAACACTTGGATCTCCGACTCCCAGCCTCCAGAACCGTGAGGAAAGACATGTCTGTTTTGTGGCTCATGAAAACCAGCGTGTGGTTTTCCTTATGGTGGCCGGAGCTGAGTAAAACACCAATAAATAGAGAGGAAACTCTACATGCAAGTCCCCAAAGGAGTGTATTTTTTTTTTAGATATGTGATTGTTTTCAAATTTGCATTTCAACTTTGAGTGTGTGTAATCAGGTTACAAGTAGAAACAAATATGGTTAATTTTAACCTCCACATGACAGCCTACTGCTGTTCTAGACCTTATTTGACACATAGAATAATGTGGTCAGGTTTACGTTTAGTTTTCCAAGTGTGGCAGAGGCTGCTGGTAGTCATCCATGATCCATTCTGCCCTTCTGTCTGAGAAACAAGTTACCCCCTTACAGTTAGGGGGTGTATGTGATTGTGATACCTTTGGGATTTGGAGGGAAGACTGAAAAAAGTTGATATACTTGAAAGTTACACTCCTTTGTCTTTCCTTCCTTCATGCACTGCTGGCCTGGGATACACATGCGGTGGCTGGGGCTCCAACAGCCATATTGGGCCATAATGTGACTCCAAGCACGGCAGCCACTCAGTATGACTTTAGCAAAGCAGAAAGATAGGAGCATGCTTGATAACACCATGAAGCCACCACAGTAACACTAAATTATCTGAACCTGGATCTCTCTTATTTGTATGTGAGAAAAAATTCCACTTGTTTCAGCTGTTATTTGGGGCATGTACATATTTTCAGTGTTTAATATACGTGGTTAATGATTTTCCAACTTTGCATTTAATATGTGTGTGTACATGCACAACACAGGCACCCCTTGAACTGGAAAATGTGTAGAGGGCAATGTTTCCCCTTCGTAAAAGCATATGTTTTCCCCTGAAGATAATTTATTTTCGTTGAATACCTTCCCACAAGAGGTATTTTGCCTCTGGCAGAGGGAATGAATTCTTTTGAAAATGGTACATGTTTTGTTCTGCTTAGTTCATACACATTCCAAAATAAATGAGTACTCTAATAATTCACTGCATGCCAAATGATTTGTACCATATGCCCCTGTCAGGAATAAAGGGGTTCAGTGCCTTTCCTTATCCGAGTGTTGAATTGGGTATCTCACTTGCTGGCTTACTCCATCAGGCCACCATCTGACCAGGACAAATCAGGTCTATGGCCAGCTGGCCGTCTCCCGCTTCATCATAGAACCTTGTGAACATCTGTACTCACAGAGAGGCATTTCCCCCTTTCCTGGAAGTTTTAAGTCAAGGGGACTCCAAAGCAAATTGGAGGGTTAGGAGAAGGAAGGCGACGTGTCTGCTACGTGAGAATTCTGTCCTGCGCTCCCTCGGGACATAGCTCTGTGAATTCAAGGTTACAATCAGCATTAGCCATCTTTTATGAGCTCTCCTCTCTCCCTCCCTTCTTTCTTCCCTCCTCCTTCTCACATGGAATAACACTAGTCAACATTTATTGTACATCTATTACACGATAGTATGTGTTCTATATCCTTTACTCATTTTACCTGTAGGTACTATTATTAATATCCCCAATTTGTAAAGGGGCAAAGCAAGGTTTATTTTTTATTTCAAACAGTTTTTTAAATCTTTTACTTATTTTTGAGAGAGAGAGAGAGACACACAGAGTGCAAGTAGGGGAGGAACAGAGAGAGAAGGAGACACAGAATCTGAAGCAGGCTCCAGGCTCCGAGCTGTCAGCACAGAGCCCGATGCAGGGCTCAGACTCACAAACCATGAGATAGTGACCTGAACTGAAGTCAGATGCTTAACTGACTGAGCCACCCAGGCGTCCCAAGGCTTATTTTTCAAATGTTATGTAAAATAAGACCTCTGAAGACCTTATTTCCAAACAAAGTCATATTTCTAGTTCCTGGGTGGACATGAATTTGCAGGGGACACTATTCAACTCACTAGAGGGCTCCCATTTTTAAATGTCAGGCACGCAGGGCACCTGGGTGGCTCCGTCGGTTAAGCGTCCAACTTTGGCTCAGGTCATGATCTCACAGTCCATGAGTTCGAGCCCTGCATCAGGCTCTGTGCTGACAGCTCAAAGCTGGAGCCTGCTTCGGATTCTGTGTCTCCGTCTCTCTCTGCCCCTCCCCCACTCGTGCTCTGTCTCTCTCTATCAAAAATAAATAAAATGTAAAAAAAAAAAAAAATTAAACGTCAGGCACACTATCTTATACAAAAAACGTCCCCGTGCAATGTTTAGTTTTGATGACGTGTGTGTGTACATGTGTGTATGTTCCCCCAGGGAGAAATTTCATGTAGAATGCTTAATGTTTCTTTAAGCACAAATTCTATCCTGGGAGACTAAGATGCATTCTCTTTAACAGGCACGAGGACAATCCCAGCCCATTTGGCTTTTACTGGGTGTCACTGCTCCATCTATCAGGATTGCCTGTGTCCAGAAAGCTGTTTTCATGCATTTTTATGGCTGCTGGAGACTCCATTAAAGGCACGTTCAATCAGCAACCTGACAGTGACAGGGCCCAGTTGCTCACCAATTCTCTCTCTTGAAATTTATGGAGATCATAAAAGACTCGTAGGAAATCCTTTGGCCTCGGCATTTGGGTTGCAAAGTGTCTCCTTTAGACGGCAAAGTGCCACTGAGACCATCGAGATACTTGGTTTTTGTATTTCCTCGGGTTAGGTTCCTAAAGCCACGCTTCCCACCCAGACCCGGGGCCTCATGCCACAAAACCCCACAGTTTGAGAACGAGGGAGCCTCATTAGAAGAAACAAAAATAGTGCTGCTTCACCTACTTTTCCCCTTTTCCGCCTGCCCAGGCACTGGGAACTCTTTCAGCAAGGTCCTAACTTTGCCACGGTTCGGCATCATGGCGCACCCCCAATCTTGCCACGTGGGAGTAACTTCAGTTGGGCCATTTGCAACCGCACAGCCTCAGGTACCACTCACCCCTGCCCCCTAAGCCGCGTGTTGGGCATCTGGGTCTGCCAGACCTGGGTCCGTGACAGGTAAGAGCACTTTGTCCTTGCTTTGGAGCCATCCTGCTTCACCTAATGTCTGTGCTGTGGACTGCACCTCCCCCACCAGCCTGTCTCCCCACCCACCCCCTCCACCCAGGAGCGGGCCTGACCCTCCTCGACAAATCAGACACTTTTCCGGCACCTCTGTGGAGCTACGAAAAAGCTCCCTTTCCAGGGGATTGTGCTGGGCCTTTTGCCTTCCTTCTGTATCTTTCCTCGAATCTTGTCTGTAGTCCAGAGGGCTGGTCCCTGCCAGCTACATGTCTCAGGCACCCTTGCCACCCTTCCTTCTGCGTCGGGCCAATCGAAGACGCTGAGGGTAAAAGTAGGGAGAGGTCAGAGTAGGTATCCGTCTCTCTTCCGGTCCTGGGCCACGTGTCCAGTCACAGCTGCAGCTCCTCTGTGGCTCCAGTCCCCACCAGGCTGGTCCCCAGCTCCCGGGCTCCTGTTATATCATCTTGTTCTCTTTGTCTCTCTGAAAGAAGGGAGGCAGGGGCTTCCTACTGTGGCTAGTCCCAGATTAGTCAACATCCCTGAGTTGTCTTCTCAGCAGCTCCATCACTGCTGTAACCAATTCCCTGCATTACATTTTCTCCAATGCAGATACCCCAAATGGTTGGTTTTCACGAGTGACAGAAGAATAATTTGAAACTGCAGCAGGCCACTACACGGGAAGAGTTAGATTGAGAATGAAACTCATAGGGAGAAAGGCAGGGTTCAGAGGGAAAAAAATAGGAAGAAAGACTGAGTCCTAATGATGTTTGAGCTCCTGGATACAGCTATGCCTGAAGCCCCTTGGCTTTTCATTTATGTTAACCCATAACTTTTACTCTTTGCCCACTTTTTTTTTTTTTTCTGGAGCCAGTTTTAGTTGGGTTTATGCCACTGCAGTTGAGGGTCCTGTCATAACAATATGGAATATAGAGAGATGCCCATGAAACATTTTTTGTTGTTTTCTTTTGGTTTTGTTTTCAGCAAAGGACTGCTTTTCAAAGGTTATTCGGAGGCAGCAAACACCTTCTAACAGATGTGGGTTGTTTTGGAAAAGTCTTCAAAGTATCTCTCGTTAGCCACATGTGAGGCTAATATTCACTCAGAATTCCCAAGGACTTGAATAAAGGAGTTACTTCATTATTCTGGGCTGTACTGGTTTTTTTTTTTTTTTTTTTTTTTTTTAATTTTTTTTTTTTCAACGTTTTTTATTTATTTTTGGGACAAAGAGAGACAGAGCATGAACGGGGGAGGGGCAGAGAGAGAGGGAGACACAGAATCGGAAACAGGCTCCAGGCTCCGAGCCATCAGCCCAGAGCCTGACGCGGGGCTCGAACTCAGGGACCGCGAGATCGTGACCTGGCTGAAGTCGGACGCTTAACCGACTGCGCCACCCAGGCGCCCCCGGGCTGTACTGGTTTTTAAAACACTCTTATTTGTAAAACTTTCTGTGTACGTTATCGATATATACATATGATACAACAAATCAAATTGTATACTTTACATACTTAGTCCATGTTAATTATTCTTTAATATAGTTGGATAATGCAAAAAAAAAGCACATATAAAAGGTAGACAGGAATACTATTCAGCAATGAAAAGGAATGATCTGCTGTCTCGCTGGATACATTCGATTTGACTCTGCAGATGAAGCTTAGACCCATCACCCTGAGTGAAAGAAGACAGAGACAAAAGCAGACTTGGGGGTTACTCTATGTATCTGCAACTCTAGATGACACAGCTCTCATCTCCAATGACCAAAAGCAGATCAGTGGTTGCCTGAGGATAGGAGTAGGGAAATTATTTGAGATGAGACACAAAGGAACTTTTGGGGATACATAAATGTTCCATGTCTTAATTGTGGTCATGCTTACCCAGGTTACTCATTCAGATATACAACTAGAATAGGTAGATTTTATAGTCTATAATCTACACCTCAATAAATTTGAGATTGTTAAAAAAATCAATGTGGCCTTTTAATATAATAGTATTTTTCCTGAATGAAACACTATTATTAAATCCACAGTATGCGTTCCCCATGATTGGCGCATTAGAATGGAGGGAATAGACCATGTACACAATGCCGCTGTAGCCCGGAGGGTGAGTGTTGTGCTCCTGGCTGGGTCAGAGAAGGCATGGGACCCTGAGGGTTCTTTCTGGGGGCTTCTTCCCTGGTAGTTTCATTCCAATTCAAAAGCCTCTTGAAAGCCAAACAGGGGCCTCTGACGATACCTTTAGGGTCCATGAATTTAAAGTGAAACTGGCAAAAGCCAGGCATGGATGGTGGTGGGTGGGTGTAAATCCACGTTCCCAGCAGGTGGATGGGGTGAGGACTGGGTGAGGACAGCTGGCCGAGACAACTGACCATGTTCATAGGATTATCTGCACCAGATGTCCTCACTGCCACAAGTCTTGGAAATTCTTTGATAGTCGAGTGGATGATAACACAGTGGACTTCGTGTCCATTCACTGGATGGGCTGGGAGTCATTACAAGAGTATTAAAAGAATGCTACCCAAATTTTCACCTCTGACCTGATCCAGTGAGGCATTTGGTGACAATATAATTTTGGCATGAGTCACTGAGCCTGATGTGACTATGGCAGGAAAGTTCAAACGTACCCTAAAGCATGCCCCAGCCCAGGCAAGGTTGTGTGGCAGTTACTGGTGTTGAGGGGAACAAGAAAGAGTCTAGAGAGTGGGATTGAGGTGTCAAGGAGTGACCCCAGAGGGGAGACAGTAACAGAGGACTCTGAACACTGTCCCTTTGCACTTTCTCTGCCTCCCATCTCTCTACTCCTCCTCCTCCTTTACTTTGATACATGCGGTGTTGGTTACCTATGCCTGTGTGCCAAACTACCCCCAAATTTAGCAGCTTATGAACGATACATACATCTTTTGTCGTAGTTTTTGTGGATGAGGGATCTGGGCCTGGCTTAGCTGGATCTTCCAGCTCAGGGTCTCTTACCTTAATAAAGCTGTTGGCTCAGGGTTTGTGGTCCTATCTGGAGGCTCACCTGGGGCAGGGCCTGCCTCCAAGTCACTCAGTGGATTTTGGTAGGATCCCTGTGGGCTATTGGATTGAGGGCCTCAGGAGCTCATCGACTGTTGGCCAGAGGCTGCCCTCGATTTGTTGCCACGTGCCCAGCCAACAGGGCAGGCATGTCCAAAGAGCAACAGCATGCCAGACAGGAATGACAGCATTTTATAACCTCTCAGAAATGGCATCCCATCATATTTGCTATGTTCCATTTGTTAGAAGCTGTCCTGGCTGCCTGGGTAGCTCAGTCATTAAGCATCTGACTTTGGCTTAGGTCATGATCTCACAGTTTATGAGTTCAAGTCTCACATTGGGTGAGCGCGAGCCCCACTTTGAGTGAACCCCACCTCTCTCTCTCTCCCTCTCTCTCTCTCTCTCTCTCTCTTTCTCTCTCTCTCTGGCCCTCTGCCCCTCACTCACTTGTGCCCTCTCTCTCTGAAAAAAAAGAAAAAAAAAAAAGAAGCAGTTCTAGGTCCACACTCAAAGGGCAGAGATCACACAGGGGCGTGTATAGCCAGAAGTCACTAGAAGTCACTAGAAGCCATTGTGGAAGGCCGCATGCATACCATGGGCAACAGACATTTATTGAGCCCCTACTCTGTATCAGGTTCTGGATCAAGCGATAATATTTGTCATCTAAAGATGAACAAGAGAGTTTCTGGCCTCACAAGTGTTCCATTATCAGTGAAGAACTGAACCAGTGAGCCAACAATTGAGACACAGGGTGGTAAGTTTACTGATAAAATTGTGCAGCAGAGATAACTCCAGCTTTGGAACCAGATTATACCCTGTGTCACTATGGGACATTGGCCAACAAATCTGTTGGTGAAGAGGCACTGCTCATAATACTGTTTTCTTTATTGCCTAGATTCAAAATGGAAGGCAATGCTGAATTTCAGGAAAATGTTAATGGAAAGGAAGATAAAATTTTGATTCCCATGCCAAGTTCACAGACCATGAGCACCATCCACAGCGGTGTGGACTTTCTACTCCATCAGACAGGTGGTCTTTCTTACTTGACTCCTCTCTGGGCTGTCCTCAGTGACCTTTCCAGAGAAGGGAAGAGAGACCAGAGGGTCAGATAGGTGTGGATTGACTCTCTTGGTTCAATTGCTTTGTGGCTCTGTGGACTTAGGCGAGTCCCTACACCTCTCTGAGCTTTAGTTTCCTCATACCTATTCAGTGTGGCTATGTAGACACAGGGTTTGAAGGCCTAGAATGCCTTGTGTCAAGACCCTAGTACATGGGGAATGGTGAGCTTTGATTTTTTTCATTATTATTCATCATCTGAATTCTTTGTATCCCATTTTCAAGAACAAATTAATTCATATCTCCTCTGTGTGAGCACCCCAGACCAATCCAACTCAAATCTCCACTCTCTCCTTTAGAATCCCTCTTTATAAATCTAGATTGGCACTTGGATGCCAACTTGTGAGTGTAATTATACGTGTATTTTAATGTGCTGGCGAAAACAAAATAGTTGCCACCATTTTCTGAGAGCTTAAAAATACCAGGCATTTTATATACTTTACCCCATTTAAACTTGCTTTAGTTATCTTTCTTTTTTATCCTTACAGTAACCTTATGAAGCAGGTACTAACATTATCCCATTTTGCAGACAAGGAAACTGAGGCCCAGGTAAGTGAAGTGATCTGCCCAAGTTTTCAAAGCTAGTTGGTGGCCAAGTCAGGAAGGTGTCAGTCTGATGTTGCTGAGAATAGGAGCCATGAATCCTTTTCTCATTTATTTTTGTTTTATTGTTGTTATTTCTTGTCAGTATATAGCACAGTTCCTGATATACAGTAGGCCAACGGCCTGTGCCCAGTGGCTGGGGAGAGAAAATGGGGCAGTGTGACATGTGGAGAAAGTTCTAGAATGAGGAGAGGGCCCTGGTTATCATTCTCGATCTAAGACTATCTGCGGGTTTGTCCTGGGGGGTGGGGTGTTGCTTTGTTACTTTGGGAAAAGGTCCACAGCCTCTGAAAATGCGAGGTTAAGTGGCTGGGCTCTGGGGTTAGCAGCCTGGATTCCAGTCCCCAGCTCTTCCATCTTCTTGGGTGACTGCGGACAGCCCCAAGTTAAGCCTCAGTTGCTTGGTGTGTCTGATGGGTAGAACACTCTCCTTACTTCTAGAGATGCTGGGAGAATAAAATGAGATCATGCGCGTGTAGTGATAATGCACAACCGATGTGCCATAAAGTGGCCTGTTGTGAGGCGGCCTGTGTACCTTGTGATGATTCTGAGGACTGTTATAATGGAGGCAGTGATGCTGCCCTGCCTGTTTGGTAGACAGCCAGACGTGAGAGACGTCAGCAGGGATGATTAGTGCACTTGGCAGAGGGGAGGGCGGAGGTGAGGCTCTGTGGCCTGGCTTCTTGGAGCTGGACGACACAGCCCCTGGGGCCTCTTCAAGCCAGTGGGTCGCCAGCTCTACGGCTGAGATTACTTCCTCTAAAACCACAAGAGTAGGCTGGAAAATAAGAGTTGCAGTCAATTAGCTTTTTGTTATGTCTACATGGTATTTGGCAGCCAGTTTGATTTTTTTTTTCTCCTGGATTTGACCACATAAGATAATTTAGGGGAGGAAGGCATCTTGTAGGCACAGGCTGCGAGGTCAGCAGAGCATAGCTAGAGAGGGACAAACTTCGGTATTGACCAATGTGGCTGCATCAGCACCAGCTAGAGGCTTGGGGGATGTGACTTACCAATGCTGAGCCTCAGTTTCCTCCTCTGGAAAATGTGGCAGGCACATTGGTTCTTACTTTCCTGGCTTGAGAGATTGTGTATACAATTGGGTCATAATGAACTTTCAGTAAATTAGGGCTATTAATATTATAGTTCACAATAGTAATAAATGACAGAGTTTCATCTTGGATATATATTGCCCATTCTGGAAAAAAATTCACCTCTCACATCGCCAATGTCCTAAGCACAGTCCAACAGCAGGAACAGAAGATACTTTGGTGATGTAGCATATTCTGTTGTAAAAGATAGATTTTGGCTTTTCATCTGACCAGCCTTGTTATTAAAATTATAAGCTTGATGATGCAAACCACATGATTAATCTCTTCCTATGAAAGGGTTCAAATAATATAATCCGTGCATGAAGATGTTTGAAATGGTATCATTTTATCATCCAAATTAGCCTTGCATGAGTTCCTTGCAGAAACCCAAAGAAAAAAGATCCCTTTATTCATGCCAGAGAGGCCGGCAGGAACATTAGCAATGTGTCTAAATGTCGAACAAAGCTCCATTGTGAATGGGAAACAGTATGGGCGATAAATAAACGTTATCCAAATCTCATAAAAACCATAAAGGTAACTGGCAGAAATACTGAACTGGCCATTCACTCATAAATAAATATACGGCCGTCTTAAACATCCTGGCACATCCTGTTTAGTTGATTCATGGCTATTCACCGAAGACAAGGATTCCTGCCTTGGAAGATTTAACACCCTGCACTATATGTCATTGTCTTGTTAACAGTTCTTGAGGTGGGATGAGCTCTGGTTAACTGGCCTTGCTGACACTGTGCTTAGTTAGAGAGTTGGCTAACGATGCCTGGAACTATTTGAAGATAAGCTCCCTCCCTGTGCTTCGCTCGCTCTCCTGAGAAAACCTCCTTGCCATAGGGTAGAAAATGCCCAGCAAAGCAATACTTACAAAGTGCAGAAATCATGCTTTGGAAATAGCCCTTCAAACCTGGATTCCATGGCTAATTGCATTGTTTCATCCAGATTTTGTTAGCACTCATTCTTGGGGGCACTTGGCAGCTCAGTGATCCATCTTGGTTTCCTCCTTACAGTGTCCCTCTGACTGCCTGTTCACCCTCCATGGCTAGGCCCCTCCAGAGAACTAATGTTTATGGTTTGGTAAATAGGTTCCCATTTGCATGACATCTCTGATCGATTGGTGGTGTCTGCCAGAGAGCTATGTGGGGAAGGATTCTGCTGCCTTGACTGGGCTTAGTGGGGAAGAGCCATGTGATTGATTAATGATGTCTGCCACAGGTATAGAACTGGAGAGTAGTGGCGTGCGTGCCATCTATTTGCAGTCCTGGCCGGTGAGGTCATCTGGCAATGCATTTCAGATACGACACGGGAGTGTGGCTTGATCTGCCAGTCAATCGCTGTTTTTGTTTGTTTGTTTGTTTCCTGTTCCAGTAGTCCAATAGTGTAGGGTAGAGTTTGAGACGGTAGAGGGAGTTGCGGTTATATAAGGGCCCTTTTAAGCGTTAGATGGAGGTGCTATCCCCTATTTTCCCCTATGGTACCACACAGCTTCAGCTACCAGGTCCACAGTGGCTCCTACTCTGAAATCTCAAGCTTGTCTTCCTACCTTGTTTCTACTGCAAATTTCATACAATGGCCAGTGAGGCACAGTAAGATGGTGAGGTCAGTTTCAGGGATTTAAAGAGAGTAGTGACTTTGAAGGTCCCTAAAGGTGTGGTTCCAGATGTGGAAGAATGGTGGGGGCGTGGGTGGGATGGGATGGAAGAGCCACTATGATGCCAGAGACTTTACTCATTAGTTCATCTTCCCCTTTAAAGGATTCTGCGACATAGTTAGGTTTCATCAGTCTCCATTTTCCAGACATAGAAACGGGAGCTCAGAGAGGTTGAGTTACTTTTCTGCATTACGCAGCTGGTAGTATTTGCTGGAGCTGGGAGTCATGCCTAGGTCTGGGTGATCTCCAAATCTGGGCTCTCTCCTTTCTGAGTCACCCAGCGCTACTCCAACCTCCAGGATTCCAGTCTCCAGGGAGTGGTGGCCGATAGCATCCAAAGCCCCAAAGCTAAAGAAATCAGTAGCAGGTGATTTCTTGCCCTACCCAACCTCTTCATCTGCCCTAGCCTGGCCCTGCATGGATACTGGTCCATCCCACCTCCCTCAGGAGTGTGCAGCTGTCTCCCTTGCTGCTTTCTGGGGGGGGCAGGGGGTGATTTCCAGGGTATGGCACCGTGTTATGCAAAAGGCACCGTTTTAGAGCTCTAATAAATAGCTATTCCATTCAGTCAGCCAAATTGGGGAAGAATCACTCCAAGAATATCTGCTCCCTGCTGAGCTGATTTGAGTGCAACTATCTGGCTTCGTGGAAACCAGGCTGAGGGAAGGGAGGAGTTGCCGAGACAGTAGAGGATTCTCCTTCTAAAGAGGCCTCGGGGATTAAATTAGTCACTTCTGAGGTCTGCTGTCGGACGAGTGATAGAATTTCATCTCCTTGTCACTGGAGCTAGCAGAACATGATGTGCTAGATATCTTCCTGCTGTTCCCCTGCAGAGAGAAAGAGAGAATAGAAGATGCCTCCTTCATACCCTTAGAGACTGGGGAGGGCAGGGGTAGCCCTCTGAGCCACTCTTTCCTTTCTTCTAGAGTTGTGGCACACAGTCTAACTGCTGTCAGTAAATCCTCCAACAAAGGCCCTGGGACTCCCCAGCTTGTTCTCCTTGGAGCAAGGAGAAGGACATAGCCTGCTCCCACCTCCTACTATTGTGTCAGCCAAGAAAGGCTCTTGACTCCAACAAATAACCCCAGTCTCAGTAGCTTTAATGTGCAAAAGTCTTACTTCTCGCCCAGCTCACAGTCCAGTGCTAGTCAGCATGGTGCTAGGAAGTGGGGCTCTGTTCCACTCACTCAGGGACCCAGCCTCTTTCCACTCTTGGTTCTTCCCCCCGCTTAGGGTCCTTCTGTGAACTGTCTGGCTGATGATGGAAGACAGCATGAAGAAACACGCAGGAGGTCTAGCACGGGCCAGCCCTGGAAGGGATGTCTGTCGCTGCTATCCACATTCCAGGGACCAGATGTCAGTCACATGGTCCCATCTCTCTGCGGGGGATACTGGGAAGTGCAGTCTAGCTGTGCCTCAAGAAGAAAAGGAGATGAGATTTGGTAAAGTCATAACATTATTGTCTCAGTTTCCCTTGAAAAGGGCCAAATCCCTATGTCAAGAAAACCAACAGATCCATAACAAAGGGACTAGCACCAGCACCAATATATATATATATATATATATATATATATATATATATATATATATATATAATATTTTATATATACATATATAGGTACATATAACATATACATATACATGTATACATGTGTGTGTGTGTGTGTGTGTGTGTGTGTGTGTGTGTGTGTGTGTGTATATTTTATAGGGATTTTACAACTCTAGAATCTAGGTCATTGCTTCCGAAAAAAGAGGTATGCATTCAGTGTCCTGAACGTATGTGATGGGTGCCTTGGAACACATGTATGCACCAGGGGCAACACAGGGTGCCATGTAGGTGTAGCAATTTTACTTGGAGTTTAAGGGAATTGAAGTTGTTGAATTTTGGCTTTCGTTAAAGGTTTCAGCCCAAAGTGTACCCACGGGAAGCCAGGAGTTCTCAGTGTTCCCCAGGATGGTGGCCTTACATATGTTAGATCTCCTCTTGTGGCCCCTGGGGATGTTCCTGCTCTTTTCTTACCTTTAGGGGAAGTCTGGGAAACTGTGAAACATTTGACTCCAGATGTGTTTTCACCATCCTTTCCTCAGTTCTCAGCCACAGGCATTCCAGACCCAAGGGGGAAAGTGAGCTGGGAATTTACCCAGATCTGATGATACCAGCAGTATGTTCTGAACCAACGATGAGTCAGACACACTGCCTAGGGCTTCCACGTGCTCTGGTTATCTGTTGCTGAATTGCAAACTGCTCTGAAACTTAGTGGCTAAAACAACCATTTCATCATCTTGTGATTTTTGTGGGCTAGAAATTCAGGCAGGGCTCAGCTGGGTGATTGTTATGCTCTACAAGACATCAGCTGAGGTCACTTGGTGGCATTGAACTGACAGGCTAGTCTGATGGTTTCATGATGGCTTTACTCCAACGTCTGGCACTTTGGCACAGACAACCGGAAGACTGGGCTCAGCCAGATGCCTCTCCGGTTTAGGTGGCAGTTCACGGCTCCAAGAGCAAGTGCTCTAAGAGGGGTGAGCAGAAGCTGCAAGGCTTCATATAATCTAGCCTCACAAGTCCTGAAACATTACTTCTGCCACATTCTATTGGTCAGGCGGGTCACTAAAGTCCCCCAGATTCAAGGGATGGGAATTAGACTCACTCTCAAAGAGAAAAGTCCAAAGAATTTGTGGCCATCTTTCACCTGCCATCCTGTGGATTATCTCATTTAATCTATACAGCATTACCTTTATTTCCATTTTGCAGTTCAATAAACTTTATTTGGTCACTTATTCACAGTATCTAATAATCCACATACTATCTAAATAGAGTTAGTACTTTCAAAAGCTTAATCTAAAGAGAAGGGTCCACTTATAAAAAGTTCCTTAATCTGCTAAGTAATTTAGAATTTAAGATGATGGTACTAGCATTTGTGATAGCCAACTTCTGGAATTTTCAGTGTGCCCCTTACCTTCCATCCTCATAGCAGTCCTGTATGTCAGTGTGCTAACGTGTTATTATTAAAAACATTGACCCTTCTTCCATGTGGGAGGGTTATGTTTCCCACCCTATGGCATCAGTCTTGGCCATGTGACAAGTTTGGGGCTCTCAAGCATGAACAGAAGTGATGCGAGCCACTTCCAAGCAGAAGCTTTCACAATCATCATGTCATTCTGCCAGGATCTCTTTCCCGCTCCCATGAGGTCAGCAGAATCCAAAATATAGGCTGCTGTGTTGGCTACATCGTGAAGTGAAGACTATCGAACCAGGCCACAGCCAACCCACAATGGACACAGGACTCAAGCACGTGTTGTGGCAAGCCAACGAGATTTGGGGATTGTTTGTTACTGTGGCATAACTTAACCTAAGCTGACGGGTACTATTAGGTTTCCCATTTTATAGATGTTGAAAGAAGTATGGAACACTTAAACAACTCACTCAGAGTCAAGGACTTAACCCTAGGCTGTTTGATTCTTGATCTTGGCTCCTATTCTTCTACGTAATGGTGAAAATAAAGACCCAGGCAAGAGACGCCAT
This sequence comes from Panthera leo, assembly GCF_018350215.1. Taxonomy (NCBI): domain Eukaryota; kingdom Metazoa; phylum Chordata; class Mammalia; order Carnivora; family Felidae; genus Panthera; species Panthera leo. The sequence continues at coordinate 39,191,709 of NC_056680.1, read as the reverse complement.
GTGCTTGTGTTACGTTTGGCCACTGTCTTAGTCGTTTTTGGCTGCTATAACTAAAATACTACAGACCAGGTGCCTTAAACAATAAACATTTATTCCTCACAGTTCAGGAGGCTGGAAGGTCTAAGATCAAAGTGTCTGCAAATGTGTTGTCTGGTGATGACCCACCTCCTGGCTTGTAGACAGCTTGCCCTTACATGGATAAGAGAGAGGGAAAGAGAGAGAGAGAGAGAGAGAAGCAAGCTCTCTCTTGTCTCTCCTTTAACAGCACTAATCCTATCATGAAGTCTCCACCCTCATGATCTAATTACTTCCCTGAGGCCCAACCTCCAAATGCCATCCCCTTAGGTATTCAGGCTTCAACATATGAATTTGGGGCTGGCAGAAACATGCAGTCCATAACAGCTACGTAATGCATAGACATCATTCTGCAGCCAGTGCACTAAAGGCGCCTCTGACTTTGGAGAGAGCTACTGAGATGTTGCATGGCCTGGGGATGCAGCTGAGGGGTTTATTTCATCACGAGAGGGCAAAACTGTATAAATATTTTTTGAGCATCCTATAGTATTTTACAGTATTTATGAGATAGACATCACTTGGGATGATTTAGCCTTTCCTAGCCTGACTGCTTCTCTTCTATGTAACAAGAAAAAGGAGAAAGTAAAACAGAAGCATGGCTGGCTTGTGAATTATAAGGTGTCGAGGGGTTATCTGGAGATCCCTTCTTTCTCACGGCTGTGCAAAGAATCACCGCTTCTTTGTAGTTTCTGGCTTTACTGGGCCACAGTGGCATGAAACGAGGAGGGGAAGTCACACCACAGTTAGGATGAGGGACTTCATTTGGGTTTGGAGGAGTGTCCTAGCTTGTCACCTGTGTGTTGGGTTTCTGGAGCCCGGGCTGCTGTGGGCATCTCTTCTTTGTCTTGGAGTATGTCCCTTTGCCTCCTACTGATGTGTATTATGTAATTTAAAAACAATTTTGGCTACAAGTAACATATAGTGACTCCATGACATGGAAGACCCACGGTATTTCCATCTTTTTGAGTCATCATCCTGTCTTCTTAGGTTGGTTCCTCTCAAGGTTCCCTGCTATAGTTCCACATGCAGAAAGTAATGTCTTCTACTGAAAAAGGAAACTTGCTCCTCATAGGTTGGCTTAGAGCATTTCCCTAGCATGCAAATTGGCACCCAGGGAGGTTAAAGGCCAGTGCCCCCAGGAACAGTGACTGTTGGGGAGTGATGGGCAGGATGGGCCAGAAGGAGGAATCGGCCAGCATGCAGTTGCATCAGAGGCCTCAGCTGACCCCCACGGGGCACTCTGGAGCTGGCTGAATCTTAACGGGTTCCCAAGTTGAGGCAAGAGGCCAGCCCTCTGTGCCTCTGCATTGCCCTGTCACTGGATGTGGGCTGACCTTGAGGAGGGGGCATAACCTTGGACAAGGCCATCCTGGAAGCTATGAGAATGAGTGCCTCTGTCCTGAAGAGGAATCTGGGTGTTATACCCAACATCTACTATGCATATGTCTTTTCATGAGCACAGACATGTTTCCTATATTCCCCCTTCTGTCCCCCTGGCCAGCATTGTGTTTCATATCCATTTCTAAACCATTTACTGGTAAAGATAATGGAGTTACCATGGTTGATTTTGACTGAAAATGGGTCACACTCTGGGGATAGCTTGGGTTCCTCTTGAAGGATACGGCTGTTCTGAACAAGGTGAATAAAATCCAGTTATGTTAGCAAGCAAGATGGAGGGTGGGATGGCCATTCGGTGGCAACAGAACCTGGTCCATGTAATTCTGACTATCTCTCTGATCTATTAATGGAGAACAGAGTGAAGGGAATCCCAGATGAAAGGTGCATAGAGATGCCTGCCTCTCTCAGTGCTTACAGGCAAAGCATACAAGGAGATAAAGGGCTGCCTCCCATGGTAAGTGTCAAGCTGCAGTTGCAGGGGAAATACAGGAGGCAAGCTTGTTCTCTTCTCCATATAAGCTTTATTCAAAGTGGTTCTCCTGGAGGTTGGCTGCTGGCCCCATTGACCTGGTTCCCGTGGAATCCAGATGGCTCTTAGAACATCTTACATATCTCTGCTGTGTGCAGACATGTTTTGTTCCTCATCATGTTACTCTGCATCATAGTTTGAGGTACCCCTGGGACAGACTTTGAGACATAGACTCAAGTATGAGCCATTTGTATGGGAAATGGAGGTAGGGATATGACACAGGAAAGGGATGGCAGAAATGTTGCCAGGTGAAATACAGGATGCCAGTTAAATCTGCATTTCAGATAAACAATGAGTAATTTTTTAATAGAAGCATGTCCTATGCCATGTTTTTCAGATAAATAATTTTTTTGTATGTATCCCAAATAATGCCTGGGGCATTCGCACACTAAGAAGAAATATATCAGTTTTATCTGAAATTCAAATTTAACTGGGGTCTGGTGATTTTCATTTGTTAAATCTGATAACTCGAGCTGGCAGCCCACATTGGTTCCATGATCAAGTCAGCTGCTACCTGGGGTGACTAGAGTTTTACCCCACTGGGGACTCCGGGAGCCAGGGTAGAATGCACATACCCAGGAAGCAAGGGAGCTGTGGCATTTGTACACCCACTCTAGTAGTCTTTAGTTGGGAGTTAGGGGTGGGGTTGGGGTTCAGTGCTGGTCCTGGATGGTGATCTCCTGGTGCTGCTGACTTCTCTGAGCATAGAGCAGCAACTCTTGAGTGGTTTTCCAGAAAGCCCCGAGGCAAAGAGATGAAGGTTCTGACAGGGGGCAGTTGGCTGATGCCCAATGAAGTGGTAAGGCCCCAATGGTATGAGCAGGACACCTACAGGGACTTGGGGCCTCAGTTACAGAACAGATGGCCTGGTACTAGAAATCGGTGGAAGCATAGGCTTTGGAGTCAAAAGATCTGGGTTAGAATTTTAGTTTTATCACCGAATGTGTGACTTTGAACATACTACTTTTTGGCCCCTTATTGTCAGTAAATCGGGGCTAACGATACCTACTTCATAGGATTATGATGAGAATTAAAAGCAAAAAAGAAAAAAAAAAAGCATATACAATGCCTGGCACCCAGCACGTGTGCAAAACACATCTGGTCACGACGATGTTAAAATGTGTGGGCACTGAGATCAGACAGACTTGAGCTTGAGTTCTAACGCTGTCATCTACCAGCTGGTGGCCTTGGATAAGCCACTTCACCTCTCTGTCTCAGTTTCCTTTTCTGGAACTAGATGATACCCACCTTCCGGGCTCCTGTGAGAGAGGAGAGGTCTGAGGTGTGGTAGGTGCCCAGTGCCTGGCACAGAGCAGTCGGTGAGATCCACATGGGTGTTTGTACTGTTCATTATTCCTTCCAGGAGGTGTGAGCAGGAGGTAAGTTCCCCACTAAATTGTTCATGTCTGACCTGGGATTCAACTCTGCTCGGGTCTATTCCAAGACTTGATGAAATTCATAGATTGGATGTATTAAGGATAGGGCTGGGACTTCTAGGGTGGGGGGATCTGGATAGTCATTAGGAGATACACATCCTCACCCTTGAAGTCAGGCTCGAGTACGTGACTTGCTTTGGCCAATAAAATTTGAGCGAGGTGGGCCACACCACTGGGTGGAAGCTTTAGGAGCCCACGCACACCCAGCATGTGCATTGCATGTGCAACACCTATGCTCCTCTCTGTGCTGGTCAGTGAGGGTTGAAGAAGTGGACGCAGAGACCCTAGGAAGGGCTTTCCGCCAACCCAGAATGGATGCACTGTGTGTGCATGAAATGATGTCTTTGTATTCTATATTGGGGGTTGTTTTCGTAGTATGATCTTGCCCAGGGTGGCCAAGTAATGTCAGCCAAATGGCTGGAGCACCACCACACCCATTCATTCACACCTCGAGTATGCCTGCTTTCACACTACAAAGGTCTAGCTGAGTGGTCGTGTCAGAGGTCATCTGGTCCTCAAAACCTACTATATTTACTATGCAGCCCTTCACACAGAGAGTTTGCCAGCCCTACCCCAGTCCATCCTGAATGACATGGGGGTTCTCCATTTTCTACTGTGTCTCAGAGCGGGGTCTACGTGGGGCCAGAGATCCCACATGTATTTTTTTTTAAGTTTATGTTTTTATTTTGAGAGAAAGAGAGAGCAGGGGAAGGGCAGAGAGATGGGGGAGAGAGGATCCCAAGCAGGTTCCATGCTTTCAGCGAGCCCAGTGCGGGGCTCAGTCCCACGAACCTTGAAATCATGACCTGAGCCGACATCAAGAGTCAGACTTTTAGGGGCACCTGGCTGGCTCAGTGGGTCAAGCATCCGACTTGGGCTTGAGTCACGATCTCGTGGTTCATTAGTTGGATCCCTGCGTCCGGCTCTGTGCTGACAGCTCAGAGCCTGGAGCCTGCTTCAGATTCTGTGTCTCCCTCTCTCTCTCTGCCCCTCTCCCGCTCATGCTCTGTCTCTGTCTCTCAAAAATAAATAAATGTAAAAAAAGAAAAACTTAAGAAAAAAAAAGAGACATTTAACTGACTGAGCCACCCAGGTGCCCTGAGTTCCTGCATTTTTAATTGGTTCCGAGGGATGTCACTGCTGCTGGTCCATGGGCCATCCTGTGAATAGCAGCCTCCAGAGCAGGGTTTCTTATCCTCAGCACTATTGTTATTTTGGGTTGGATAACTCTGGGTTGTGGGGCTGTCCTGTGCACTGCAGGATGTTTAGCATCATCCCTGGCCTGCATTCATAGATGCCAATAGTTCCCCTCAAAATGTGACATCCAAAAATGTCTCCAGGCATTGCCAAATGTCCCTTGGGGGACAAATCACCCCTAGCTGGGAACCACTGCTCTAGGGTGTCTAGGGTGTGTCCAACAGGCTCGCAGTTATCTGGGGTCCTGATAACCAGCTCTTGGGCAACAGAGCTGGTATCTCTCTTGCCTGTTTGGTCCCAAGAATGATGGCAAATTGTAGAAGATGAGGACCATCTCAGGCAGGGCAAGCCAGGTACTAGGGAAACGCAGAGGATGCCAGGCAGGAAAAGAGTGAAGTTAGACTTTCTGCTCTGCCTAGAAAATGTGGATTTTTAGAATGTTCTGCTGAAAAACCTGGATAAGACAAGCGGGTAAGTGTGACTGCTGAGAAATTTCAGAATTGAAAATAACAAGTGTAATTTGCGAGTTATTCACCGATGGCTAAGAGCCTTGTCAGATGTCTCTGCTTAATGGACAGAAGTTTGGTCATTCTGGCGCCTGCTGCCCCCTTCTCCAAACTGCCCCTTCTCTTTCCCCACTGCACGTGCACAGCAGGGCTGACTGTCATCTTCACCGGACCCTCCAGTTTCGGGGAGAGTCAGGGAGCAACACCACCCTTCCCCCGCTTGTAGCTCAGTCCTAGGGGAATGCCAACTTGCATTTGCGGTGAGAGCAAACCTCATACTGGATCTATCAGAGGTGGATGGCCACTGTGCACTTGCAGAAAGAAACAGCACGAGCGAGGGTGCTTGGAATTCAGAGAGTGAGAATTATCAACACATCTCAATTTTTACCATTTGCATCTGACCATGAGAATAACTCCTTGACAATGTGTTTTAAAATTTTCTGCAGGCCCTGTGACATGTAATATGGTTGATTATTTGTTTTTCTGGCTCATCTAAAATTACTAAAGCCATACAATTTGAAACTTGAAGCAGCACAGAAGTGGGTGGACTTCTCAGGGAAGGTCTTGACACTTCCGGGCAATTCTGCTCCACAGGATGAACCACAGTAACAGTTTGGGGATGATCCTGCTGGATCTTTCTATACATTTAGCCCACATGTTAGTGTTCACAAGTATTTGGGATGATCCTGTTTTATTGTCTTCATAAGGGCCTTCTATCAGGGCCAGGATAGGGTGAGATGAATGCAACAGCTAAGGTGCAAAATTGAAGGAGAGACTCACCCTGAGGAATTTGCTGGTACAGGGTCAGCACCTGTTACCTGGGAGAATGAGTGCCTCCTTCAATTTTGCACCCCAGACATCTCACTTAAACAAAGACTTCTTCTCAGGGTCCTGTAAGTGTGCCTTAGGCTGGCTTCCTCTCTGCTTGTTACAGAGATCTTTCTGTTTCTGTTCAAGCAGCTCTGCCTCACCTTTTTTCATAGAACAGCTTAAATGGTAAGCAGTTAGGGGCTCCTGGGTGGCTCAGTTGGTTAAGCGTCCAACTTCGACTCAGGTCATGATCTCTCAGTTTGTGGGTTCGAGCCCCGCATCGGGCTCTGTGCTGACAGCTCAGAGCCTGGAGCCTGTTTCGGATTCTGTGTCTCCCTCACTCTCTGCCCCTCCCCTACTCTCTCTCTCTCTCTCTCAAAAATAAACATTAAAAAAAAAAAGAAGTGGTAAGAGCAGATATTAAAAAAAAATGGTAACTGGTTCCTCGATTTTACTGATTTTATTTCTACTTACCCAGCCAGTGTATCACAGGAGCAAAACTACTTGGATACAACTTTTGGGATCAGCTTGCCTCCATCATCTTCTAGAAACTTCTATGCTGGTGTTGCTGGGCTCCTGAATCCCTGTTCTGAGCTGCCCAGGTTAACGGGTGGGAGGAGAATGTTGAGAAGCTCAGAGAGACAAAGTAGATTTGTATCAGACAAGACTCAAAGCTACTTGGGAAAAAGGCAGTGAAGAGGGAAGAGAAAAGGGCAGAGAGAGTCTTTAGGAAGAGGCGGAAAAGGGGAATTTGGGAGGACAGCTGCCTCTGTGAGTGAACATTTAGGAAGGGAAATGTCTTCAGAGGAAATTTAGCATATGTGACATATGGTGATTCAGTCTTTACTACCCTTTCAAGTCTTCTTGGAAGAGCCATACATTATTCCTTTAAGTTTTCTGGAGGTGACTTTGTGTTGTTTGGGGTACATCATGGCCTAGAACCCAGCTCCACTTGGCCATAATTGCGTTACATGTATCTCTTTGGTCAAGTTGACGTGGGATCACTGGGGTCTGGGAAGGTTGCTTATTTTGCAAATAATCACCACTCCTACTAATAGGGAGCAATTAAGATACGGGTCACAGACCACTTTGGGAAGCTGTGAACCAACTCAGAACAGTGCAGGTGAATAGATACACACACAATTTTGCCAGCAGTATTCAGGGGATCCTTGAACCCCAGAAGCCCATGCTGGGACCCTCTGTCAAGCACACTGGGGACACTTCTGCCTAATGGTGCAGTCCCAGCCACCTGTAGATCCAATCATGTTGAAAATTTGCCAATTCAGTGAGCTTCACAGTCTCCAAGAGGACCTGGTGGAGACAGATATGAACTTGAAACCTGAGTATTTTGGTCTCTCCCACTTGACCAGAGGAATACTCAGCAGTTTGGCAGACATTTCTGACCCAGAAATCTTACAATGGGAGTTTGTCTCTGAAATCCCAGTGGAGACCATTAGTGGAACTATTGGCAGCCCCTTGCTCTGCTGGGTGTGCCAAGAGCTGTTCTGTTTTTAGAAGGCAGCCATCCAGGACTGGGAAGGGGCACGTTAGAATATTCTAAACCCCACGGAGGGGTCCCCAGTGGAAGATGAAGAAAAATGAAGATGTAAATCCCTGGTGTCTGGGAGGAGCCTGAAAGACTGGAGGTTAGGATCGGTCTTGAAAAGACGTAACAGGACACTGCAAATGGGGGTTGCTCTCATTGTTCCAGAATAGCCGCCAATGGCCCAGAGTTAGGGAGAAAAGGCATTAGCTATGCCCTGCTTTCTGATATCTGTACTGCATGTGAATGGGGAGCCAGCACACTGTCCTCAATCCTCACTGAGCTTTCAGAATTGGCCGTAATCATCACTACTGCCTTTCTACTCTCCAACAGTTTATAAGAACAAGACGAGAGAGAAGAATTCTGTGGTTTGATAGGGACTCTAGTTCCTTTTCTCCCTCCTCCCCCACCCCCTTCCTTGTCCTCCTGTACTCCCCCAAGGCCTACTCCTCCTTCTCTTTGCCTTCCCTCTTCTTCTTCTTCCTCGCCCCTTCTTTAAAATCTATGTCCTCCTTACTAGGGACAGGAAGGGACATTTTCCCTTTCTAAGGCCAAGTGAGGGGGGTTGCAAGAAAATCATGGGTTGTCTTAGTTTGAGTTCCTCTAGATACAAGTCCTAAGACCAGAATATTATGCCACATAGTTTATTTGGGAGGGGATTCCAGGAAATACTGGTAGAGGAATGGGGAAATGAGTCAGGGAAGGGAAGGCAGCCTCCAAAAGGCTGTGTTACAGAGTGAGATGTCACTGTGGGCAATGAGAACCTAATTCTCATGGAGGTCTGTGAATGTCAGTTGAATGTGCCCTCAGAGGTATTCCAAATAAGGGGCTGGGCTATTTATTCACCAGCTCTGGAAGGCCATTGATTAAGGGCTGGTCCTGGCAGGTGTTAATTCCCTGGCAATTTCAGCCTCCTGAACGCTAGGCAGGGTGGATCCCAGCAGTCAGTGAAAGCCTTGAGGCAAGGAGATTCAGGTGCTGGCTATTGGAAGTCAGGCTCTTGTATCCTAAAATAGTAACAGCTGAAGAGATGCACAGGGCACCACAACTTCTACTCTATTTGTGAATGTCAGAAGAGCACACAAGCAGCAGAGACTGGCCTCATGTTCCCCAGTTGCTTGTCTGCTGAGATCACCCCTGGTGTCACCACTGAAGAGGAGTGTGCCGAGAGAGTTGTTGCAAGAGCTCAGGAGTTGGGGGTGAACTTTAACAAGGAACCCTATGACTACTTCTGGACTGTAGATGGCCCTGTGACCAGGGCTTGAAGGGGCCGTGGTGTATTGCAGTTGGAGAAAGGTTAATTCCAGGACAAGGCTGTGGAAATTAACAAAGGGAAGCCTCAGGAGAATTGGAATTGGGAGGTTGGGTGGGGGAGCTCTCACGCTCTGCCTCTCATTACTAATTGCAGACCCAATAGGAAGAAAGAACCTTGCAGGTGGATACTACTTTAGTACTCCAGCAGGAGGAGGAAAGGCTTTCCTCCTCCCCCAGCAACAGCCCAGCCAATGAGAAGCCACTTTACTTCCAACCCCCAGTTTACTCCAGTGGACTTTTTGCTTACAACAGCCTTCTCAGCCGAGTCCCCTTCCTCTGTAAGAGAGCCTTACTCACCTTTGCTCCTTGGACTTGTCTATGGTTTTTGCCATAGCTGTGTTGTTCCGGATTGTAACTCTCAGCTATTCTCGAACAAACCTATCTTTTGCTGGTAAAATAACTGGCAGTTTTATTTTTAAGGTTAATAAGCCCTGTTCTCCACTGCAGCTGGAGAGTGCAGATGACGACCCAGCAGTTCCGGTAGCTCTGCACCAAGAAGCAGCGAGGTCCGAGTCTGGGAAGGAACTGTGCGTAGGGCTCACCCACGTGGCTCCTGGACCCCGTGATGGGATGTCTGACATGGACTAGTGCTTTCAGCTCCAGTTCCTGTTGGTGCTAACGGAGTCATGGCTTCTCCTCAGGAAGAAATCCTCGTTACTGCAAAGGGACCTGGAAAAGCTCACCTCAGCCCCGTTGTGGTGTCACTTGTTGCAACAGGGGCGGTGGGTATCACGGGAGCCCAGGGTACCAGTGATGCCACGGACACTCCAGCTGCACTGAACATGGGCACTCAGGTAAGGAGACCACTGCCTTTCTTCTTCCCTTTCTCAGGTCCCAAAAGTTCACAGCTAAGGGTGCAGGGAGGAGATCTTCTTCTTTTTACCTTTTTTTTTTTTGGGGGGGGGGTGTATTGAGATATATTTAACATGTAACATTGCCTCAGTTTAAGGTGTACAACATAATGATATATGTGTGTGTTGTGAACTGATTAGCAGAATAAGTGTAATTAATGTCCATCACCGTACATAGTTAGAAAATGTTTTCTCCCTGGAGATGAGAAATTTTAAGATCACCTGGCTTAGCAATTTTCCTATACACAATTCAGTATTGTTGGCTCTAGCGATCATGTTGTATACATCCTGAGGACCTACTTATCTTGTACCTGAAAGTTTGACCACCTTTATCTAATCCCCACACCTCACTTCCCCTCCTCTGGCAACCACAAATCTGATCTCTGTTTCAGTAAGCTTGGTTTTATAGATTCTACATATAAATGAGATAGGCGGCACTTGTCTTTTTCTGATTTGTTTCACTTAGCATAATGCCCTCGAGGTCCACCGTGTTGTCACAAATGGCAGGATTTCCTTATTTTTTTTTTAAATGGCTGAATAGTATTCCTTCGTGTAAATATATGCCATATTTTCTTTACCCATTCATTCCTCAATGGACACTTAGGTTGTATCCATGTCTTGGCTATTGTAAATGATGCTGCAGTGAACTAGGGGGCACAGATTTCTTTTCAGGACAATGATTTCGTTTCTTTTGGATGTGTACTGGAAGTGGCATTGCCAGATTGTATGGTAGTCTTACTTTACATTTTTTTGAACAACCTCCATAATGTTATGCTGCACCAGTTTACATCCCCTGTGACAGTTCACAGGGTTCCCTATTCTCCACATCCTTGTCAGCCAGCACTTGTCTCTTGTCCTTTTGCTGGCAGCCAACCTAACAGGTGTGAAGTGATTCCTCCGTGTGTTTTTTTTATTTAATGTTTATTTATTTATTTGAGAGAGAGAGAAAGAGCGCGAGCAGGGGAGGGGCAGAGAAAGAGGGAGAGAGAATCCCAAGCAGGCTCCACACTGTCAGCATGGTGCCCGATGCAGGACGTGAACTCACAAACCATGAGATCATGAGCTGAGCTGAAATCAAGTCAGATGCTGAAGGGACTGAGCCACCCAAGCACTCCCCTCACTGTGTTTTTGATTTGCGTCTCCCTGATGATCAGTGATGTTGAGCACCTTTTGAATTACTTATTGACCATGTAAATATCTTCTTTGGAAAAATGTCTATTCAAGTACTTTGCTTAATTTAGAATTGGATTATTTGTATTTCTGCTATTAAGTCCTTATATTTTTTATTAATTCTTTATCAGATGTGTGGTTTGCAAATATTTTCTCCCATTCCATCGGTTGTCTTCATTTTGTTGATGGTGTCCTTTGCTGTGCGGAAACTTTTTAGTTTGATGTTGTTAATTTGTTTATTTTTGATTTCGTTGTTTGTGCTTTGGGTGTTGTAGCCAAAAAATCATTGCCAAGACCCGTGTCAGGAAACTTTTTCCCTATGTTTTCTTGTAGGAGTTTTGTGGTTTCAGTTGTTACATTTAAATGTTTAACCCATCTTGAGTTAATTTTTGGGAGTGGTATAAGATAGGGGTCCTGTTTCAGTCTTTGACATGCTTATGTCCCAATTTTCCCAACAGCATTTATTGAAGAGACTGTCTTTTCTCTACTGAGTGTTCTTGGCTCCGTTGTCCGATATTAGTTGACTGTATTTGTGAGGGTTTATTTGTGGGCTCTCTGTCCTGTTTTGTTAATCTTTGTGTCTGTTTTTATGCCAGTACCATACTGTATTGATTATTAGGGCTTTGTGATTGAGTTTGAAATCAGGAAGTGTGATGCCTCCAGCTTTGTTGTTCTCTGTCAGGATTGCTTTGGCTATCTGGGGTCTCTTGTGGTTCCATAAAAATTTCAGGCCTTTTTTTTTCTATTTCTTTTAAAAATGCCATGGGAACCTTGATAGTGATTGCACTGACTCTATAGATGACTTTGGGTAGTGTGGATGTTTTAACATTAATTATTCCATTCCATGAACAGAGATACTGTTCCATTTATTTTTGAGTCATCTTCAATTTCTTTTACCAGTTTTGTCTAGTTCTCAGTGTGGAGATCTTTCAACTCTTTTGTTAAATTTATTCCTAAGTACCTTATTGCTTTTGATGCTATTGTAAATGGGATTGCGGTCTTCTTGAAGTATGTTAGTTTTCCTTCCCCACCCCTGTTCCATTCCCAGCTTTAAGCAAGTGAGAGCCACCATGCTGGCTTGCACCAAATGTCTGCACTGTGTCTGAGACGGAAATGTTTTAAAATCGAGAATGAATCGAGTAGAACCATATAATGGAATGTTACATGGCAGTAAGACTGAACAAACTGTTACAACATGCCTAAGTCTCATAAACAAAATGTTCAGTGGGTGAACATGAGTATACGCATTATTAGATTCCATTCACATGAAATTCCAAAAGAAGCAAGACAAAAAGACTTCTGGTGTCAGAGGTCAAGGTAGTGGTTACCTTATAAGTGGCAGAGATCATAGGAAAAGGGCCCAAAGAGGTTTTGAAGATTTTGATGTTGTTTTGTTTCTTGATCTGAAGAGAGTTTACACCGATGTGTTCATTTTATGCAGAGTCGTTGGACTGTACGTTTGTGATGTGTGTACTTCTCTATATACCTTTTGTACTTGAATATATTTACACAAATTCACGCAAAAGTACTAAGTCTTATACCTCAGAATGAGCTCTTCTAGTAACTAAAAGCGGCTGAAAATTCCTGGGATTGGCCCAAGATGTCACCAAGGGAGCCATTACCCAAAAGAAAGTGGGAATTCAGCCAAGTGGAGATGGATACAGCAGTATACAGACATGACACGTGACCTTTTACTTCAACAAAAACTTTGAAGAATCAAAAACAAAGAAAGGAAATGGATAAGAAGTCCATTCTGATATTATACCCTTCAACAGCCTTCGATTTTTTCCACAGACCAGTTGCAAATGTTTGGCAACAGCTTTGCCAAGACTTCCCTGTGAGAAAAGATTCCAAATGAGTAGGACATTTTCCAAGAAGTCCCCTGTCTCCAGGCTCTGGAGAGACTTGCGGCCGCTGGCCATGATGCTGCCCAACACGTATGAGAGACCCATTGGCTTCTTCAAGCTTCCTGCAGAGTGTTGTGATTAACCACGCTGTGGCTGCATTTAGATCAAATAAAAGCAACATGTGAAAAGAATAGCAGTGGGAGGTCATGTGCATATCATGAATGAACAAGTTACAAATGCAGTCTTTCCGTGGACCTGATGAAGAAGTGTCACACAGAGTCGAGATGAAGGTAGAGTCTGCTGGTTTAAGGATTCACCCTGAGTTTGCCAGGATTGGAGAAGGGGCATGAGAATGGAAATACCCATGCAGCAGGTTATATCAGTCCCATTTATTACTGAAGATGCTGAGGTCTTAAGCAGTTTAGGAGAATTGATAAAGGTTCACCAGTTAACTAGTGTTTGGGTCTGCCTGTATCCAAAGTCCTGCTGCTTTATAATTTTTATTTATTTATTTTTAAATAAAGTACAGGGGCACCTGGGTGGCTCAGGCTCAGGTCATGATCTCACAGTTTGTGGGTTCAAGCTCTGCATCAGGGTCTGTGCTGACAGTGCAGAGCCTGCTTGGGATTCTCTCTCTCTCCCTCTCTCTCTCTGCCCTTCCTGCGTGCACTGTCTCTTTGTCTCTCTCAAAATATATAAACTTTAAAAAAAATCAAGTACAATTTACATACAGGAAATCACATGCATCTTAAGAGCAGTGGATGAATTATTACATACATGTACACCCATGCAAACACCATCCATATCAAGATACGGCACTTTCCCATCATTCCAGAGTGTTTCTTTGTGCCTCTTCCCAGTTACTATCGCCTGCAAAGTAAAGGCTGTTCTGATTTCTATTACTGTAGATTAGTTTTGCCTATTCTTGAACTGCATGAATGGCATGATGTAATGTGTGCTGTTTTTTGTCTAGCTTCTTTCACTCCTAATGTTTCTGAGATTGACCCATGTGTATACTGCTTGAATCAGTAGTTGTTTCATTTTTTATTGCTTAGTAGTATTTCATTGTATGAATATACTATACACTGCTGTTTCATTCTTTCTGATAGATACTTGGCTTGTTGCCAGTTTTTAAGGCCAAGTGCTTTTAACACAAATACTTCACTGCAGATGGTTCAAGGCAGCTGGGTTAATTGTCATAGCAGAGAGGACACTAACATGAAAAAGAACAGGGTTTCAGAGGTCGAGACAGTGAGCACTCAGGCTAAGAAGAAAATGGAAGCTGAACTGGTCCCTCTTACCCTTGGATTTCTGTGGGCTCCCTTTCTGGCTTCCTTCCTTCAGACCTCTGGTCAGATGTCACATCTGCAGAGGGACCACCTTGTTTAAAAGGGCACCTCCCACTAGGCTAGATGACAGCACAGGGGTCCAATCAACAAAATCCCAGACTGTGAGAAATTCGATAGGCAAATGACCTGGTCATTTCAACAACAACAACAAAAATCTGCAAAAAACAAAAACAAAGAAAGGAAATAGATGGGCAACCTAGAGACTGAAAGATGTATTTCCTCAGTATCGAAATAAGGTTTGCACCATGAAAGCAAACAAAATACGTAAGACAATGAGGACGTGTGAGTCTTCATTGGCTATTAGAGCCTATTGGGAAATCCTTGTTAACGTCTTAAGTGTGATAATGGCGTCGGGGTTATGTTTTCTAAAAACTCTATTTTAGGTTTGAAATAAATGACACCCCTCCACTCTTACAGTCTGTCTTTCTCATTCTGCTTAATGATACTTAGCAGCACTTAACCTCCCCCTGACATTATTCCTTTCTCATTTTTGAATAGAAGTTTCATAAAGGCAGGGACTTTGTCTTGTTCATAGCAATTTATACCAGCACCTCAAACAGCACCTGGCGTACTGAAGGTACTCCATACATATGTGTTGAATGAGTGCATGAAGTGTTTGAGCAGGGTCCCCCTGCAAATAAAAATGTCAAAGAATTGAGGAACAGAGGAGAACGATGAGGCTAAGGGACATGGTTTCTGCAATCAGAGCATCTTGCTGTGATAATGGCTGGTTGCAAAGTGGCAGGTTTGTTACCAGTACTGATGAAAATCTCACCTGTGCTTGACCAGAGGGGAGACAAAAATCACCCTCCCCAGAGGATCCTTGCAGCTGGGTTGTGGGCTGTTTTGTTTTGTTTTGTTTTGTTTTCAGCAGCTGGGATCCACAGGGCCAAATGGTGACAAGGGCGGGCCACAGCTTTTGAAGACATGCTCTGTTATTATTTAACTAAGTCATCTTGGGCATGCCTTCTCTGAGCCTGTTTTTTACTCTTGTTAAAAGGGGTTCAATTGTACAGCCACCACACAGGGATTTTAAGAGAAGCAAACAAGGATATTCATGTGTGGTGGGCCCTAAGGACACCCATTGGATAAGCCTCATTCTTCCCATTGCCCAATAATTTGGAGTAGGTGTCCCTGGGACCACCTTTGGAGAAATGACACAGATCCAACTCACTTGATACACAGAGAGGAAGTTCTTTTTTTTTTAAATTTCTTTTAATGTTTGTTTATTTTTGAGAGAGACAGAGCATGAGCAGGGGAGTGGCAGGGAGAGAGGGATACACAGAACCCAAAGCAGGCTCCAAGCTCTGAGCTGTCTACACGGACCTGGATGCACGACTCGAACTCATAAGCCATGAGATTGTGACCTGAGCCGAAGTTGGATGCTTAACTGACTAAGCCACCCAGGTGCCTCTAAAGAGGGGAGGTTCTAATGTTTTCCTCAAAGAAACTGCTAATAGGAAGAATTGCCTTTGAAAATTCTTTGGGAAGGTGCCCGATTGGAGGGGACAGCCATGTATCCATGAGTGGCACAGATTTTCTGTGTCCTAGATGAGCTCTTAACGAAGGAGGTAGACCCCAGGCTCGCCCTCTGTCTTAGGGGGGCCCTCACTGAGAAAAGCACAGAGAAGCTAGGTCTGGCTGGGGAACATGTAGTCATTGGCACGGGCAGGATCTGAACCCAGGGCACTCGGCCCCAGAGGCTGGGTTCCTAACCACCCTGCTACGTAGCCTCTAGCGGAAGACCTCCAGCGTCCTCTCTGGATGCAGTAGTGCCCGGCACAAAGTGGATTCAGCACACAGGCTGACCTGAGGATGGGGAGGGGAGAGGTGTGGACACAGTAGTGATGACCACTGAAATACAGGTGGTGGGGAGGTTTGAGGCATTATCACTGGTCCCAAAGGGCAGGAGTAGCTCAGGTCAGCCTTGGTTAGAACTGGGCTCAGCCACCAGTTCTGGTCCCAGCTGCTTGCACGTCAGAGGGGTTCGCTGCTTGGAGTTTCTCGTTCATTTCTTTTCTTTTCCGTCTTGGGTGTAGGTGTTAAGAGGTGAAACAGCTCTCACCAAGACCTTGGAATGAATAAAGGGTGTGGATTTATCTCGACCTGAAACTCAACAGGGGGCTGCCTGCCATGGGTCAGCAGGGACTCCCCCAGACATGTACGCATGTCCTTGGGGGGCTTGGGAAGAGGCTGCACGGGATTCCTGGTTCCCCTCCAGATGCTCTAACCACTTACCCTCCCCCCTCCTAGTAAATTTCCATGTCTTTCCAAACATTCTGTCTTTGTAAAGGCAGCAACACTCTGTTTCTGCTTTGGCTATTACCTCTGAGAAACCAGGAGCAAACTGCCAGACAGCTCCTGGTGGCTCTGAGCCTGGACTCCAGCCTACCCCTTGGATGAGTCATCTCCTCTAGGAAGGGCCCTCCCTCCCAAGACCCCAGAGCTGCTTCAGAAAGGGCCATAAAAGCTTGCATTGGCATTGAGCTTGTCTTTTTACCCTTGCCCTGACCTTTCCACTCCTCATCTCGCTGTCCTTTGTCTACCCTTCACCTGGATTCCAGTTCATTCATTCATATAGTCTCCCTCAGACGCAGATGGTGCCCTGCCCGTGTCCGCTTCCCCTCAGGCCTGGACACGCAGATCTGACGCAGTAGCTTCCTATTCCCACCATTGCCAGAAGGCTTTCTCTGGTTACCCCAGGCAGCTCAGCCCCAGTTCAGGACAGGCTAGAAATTGCAGGGCGTAGATGCCCCCCAGGCCACTAGTAGCCCTCTGCAGCTCTCAGCCAATGTGTGGTGGGGGTTAGTGGATAAATGCCCAGCTTCCTCGCCTTCTATTGGGGTAACCTTAAGGTGTGTTCTAAACCATGTGCCCAGGTCCCGCACAGTAGTCCTATGCAGGACATATCCTACGCAGCTCCCTCTCTTCCCTCTCTTACTTTTCTTCCCTCTTAGTTAACTTCCCAACCTAACTACATGCACAGGCATCTTTGTCAATGGCACCTCCCCCTTGGTCAGCATTTCAGATGTGACACACAGTGTAGTACCTGGTGCCTTCTTGGCCCTGACTTAGGCAGTGGAGGTATGACAGCAAACGGACCGGCCTGACTCCAGACATCATGGAGAGTATACTTGAACAGGTATGAGAGTCGCTAGAGCACTATTAACAGATTTGCTAATTCATTAACAAAATTTTTGAGTTCCTACCATATGGCAAGCCCTGGGCCAAGCCCTGGGGATGTGGGGATGGGCAAGTTAGATAAGGACCCTTCCTTTACTGGGGAGTACACGTCAGCATCACAATGGAATGAGAAACCGTCTCCGTTGTAAGTGTTACGCTGCATGTAATGTAGCTACTTTAAATTGGGTGCTCAGGGAAGGTGGTGCTGAGGCTGCGGTGTGAATTACAAAAGGAGGCAGGTGGATAAAGATCAGGCAGAAGGAAGTCACAGGTCGAGGGGGGAAAACAAGCCAAAGCGAAATAGATGGGAAAGCATGTCTGAGTATTAACAGTGAAGTGGTTCCCTATAAGTGAGGCGGTGACTAAGGGTAGTGCCCCTTACAGAGTTCAGTCTTAACCAAGGGAGCCGAGCTGGTCTGGGAATTAGGGCAGCCTTCTCTGAGAAAGTAAGAGGGAAACATAAATCTGTACAATCAGAAGGAGAAATAGAGGATTGGGAAGAAAAAGATGCTTCCAAGCAGAGAGAGCATCATGTGCAAAGGGCCTGGAGATTCATGCTCCATTCAGCATGGTTGAGTAGGAAATCAAGGGCAGAGGGCTCAAGACAAGGCTGGAAGGGTCATGTGATTGTGTTGTGGTTGAACAAACATTCACTCTCCTGCCTGCCCCTTCAGGGATAAGCATACTTCTTCCCCCATTGACTTGGGGGTTAGTGTGGTAGCTTGCTTTAACCAATGGGATGTGAGCAACCATGACATGAGCAGAGACTTAAATGTGTTTGAGCAGTTGCATTGACGTCTAGCATTCCTGGATGCACGAGACCATGAGGAGCTTATGTAGGAAGTCCTTCTGCCTACTCAGGCTGGTGCGTTGGGTTGGGAGGCCACTTCTCTGTAGTTGTCTTACAAAGGTGACATGATAAAGATGGATAGATGATTAATGGGAAGCTTAAAAGTTGCTTTTTTGGTAAGAGAGTGGGGCCGGGCTGCTGGGGTATGCTTTCATAGGGCATGAATCCTGAGCTCGTCCTCACTCGTCAGTCCCTGGGGATTCCCAGGTAAACAGTCCGTGTGCATGGCATAAGGTGTTTGTTTGGTGGGAGGTCACGTCCAGACTCTCATTGCCACAGTGGACTCCTTGCAGGCAAAGACTTGAGCATGGGCATAAGTGAAGGCACGCCTCGTGGCAAACAAAGAGAAAAGCAGCCAAGCAGAGGCGTACAAAACTCAGGAAATAAAATGTTACACCTTTCCGCACGATGGTAGAGGGCTGGCCTCCATCTTGGCTCCCCGCAAAGGGTCTGCTGCCTCTTGGGGTACATGCCCCAGCCGGATCAGTGGCCCTGCAGTGGGAGAGCCTGTTCAGGAATCTTTGGTGTGGGAGAGAGATTGGATAGCTTAGGAATAACCAGAAAGGAAAGTGTCTGGGGGAAGCTGTTTGAAACCAATGTCAACAAATCCAGACTTGGACTGGTTTGGAGGCTGCGTCAGAAAGGAGGAGAGAGTGTTAGGAGGCTTATGTGCTCATAAGCCAGGGCTCTTAGGAGGGCATTTCAGCAAACGTTACAGCTTTCCCTCATCAGCTCTTGGAAGAACTAGATTTCCGTCATCATCTTAGAAAAATGCTTCTAGTCAACTAATATCAATTGAAATAGTAAAGCCATCTAGTTTTTGCCAAAATCTTGCTTTCATTGCAGCCCTGAGCCTTGGGCCTAGAGTGGCTTCATGGAGCTTAGGGATCTGGTGAAGTCATACTGGGTCCTTTGTAGCCAGGACAGAGGCGGGAGAGGGAAAGGATGAAACTGGTGGGGTATATATACAACCTCTCCCCTCACTGGGGATGGAGAAGCTCTTTCTCTTGCCAACATGTACTTGCAAAGAAGTCCTCCCAAGGGGGGGCGGTATAGAAGCCTGACTTCCATTTCAAGAAGGTTCTTCTGTCTCTTGTGCGGCCACTTAGGGCCAAAGAATGTTTTCACCTCCGAAGACTGGACCCCCATTTTATGTCTCCAGGGCAGCCCCCAACTCACCTTGCTAATCTTAGTATTGCGCTGTTCTGTGTCTTGATTATAGAATTCGAGAGTATTGAGGCACACATGCTCTTTGGCGCAGGTGAGTTGCCTGGTCTCATGTACTCAGCTTGGCAGAGGTTCAGAGCATTAATCAGTTACTCCTTTTATTCATGTAACAAATATTTATTGACATTCTATGTGCCAGTCACTGGAGCTACAGAAGTTAGTGCACATTCTGGTGGGTGAGAACATTGCTGTTGAAATTTTTGATGCCTTGGCACATAGTAAGAATGATCATTTTATGTGACACATTCTGAGATGCTCTCATGCAAATACAGTCTCTTCTCTTTTTTTGGCTTTACCAAAAACCCTATTCTCTTATCTTTGTTTGATTCAGATCATGGTCCCCAAAGAGCATCTTCATATGCTAGAATCTATAAAGGGGGTCACCATGTAAATAGTTAGAAATTTGAAATAATCGAATGTCCCTTTTAACAGAAACAGATTCTGAGACAAATACTTGAGTATATTTTTCTGAAGGGGGGTATGGAGACAATACTGGAAGGGAATGGAGAAGTGATCTAGGGAAGAGCAGGCAGCTAATGAAATATGGGTCACTAAGTCAAGTACCACTGTGGTGGGCAGCTGGAGCTTGTTTCCAATGGGAAAGTTCTGGGACCTAGTGTAGAGCACACATCTCAGAGTTGCCCCACCCAGTGGTCAAGGCAGCTGGAGTATTTATATGCTAACCCCCTCACCTCCATTAATGGCCGAGAGCTGTTCCTGACAGGTATTCATTCTCAGTACTTGCCCCCACTGCATTCTGCAGGACTGGAGTAAGACTTCCAGTCCAGAAATGCTTATGTCCACAGTGGCATTTGGCTGGAGCATGCAGAAATGTTAGGGGCATAGATGGCTGGGACCCTGGCAGAGATTGCTGGACCCATCAAGAAGGGGTTGGGAAAAAATTTTGTAACACATGATTTCAAGCAACAGATAACGTAGAACTATGTTCAGCAACACAAAAATGCTCAGGAACATATTGTCAAATGAACAAAAGCTGCTTACAGAACGTGAAGTAGAATTAGACCCTCATGTGACGCATGTGTGGGAAGACAAGGCCAAATCTAGCCTGAGGCAAAGAGGTACTTGCAGATTCTATGGAGGCATCAAGAAAAATCAGTAATCAAGACAAATAATTTATCCATGCAATATTTTTAAAATATGAAAATTAATGCAAAATGTTATGATGAGCAAAATATCAACATTAAATTTTTTTAATGTTTATTTTTGGGAGAGAAAAAGAGAGAGAGAGCAGGGGAGAGGCAGAGAGAGAGGGAGACACAGAATCTGAAGCAGGCTCCAGGCTCTGAGCTGTCAGCACAGAACCTGACATGCGGCTGGAACTCATGAACCACAAGATCATAACCTGAGCTGAAGTTGGACACTTAACTGACTGAGCCACCCAGGTGCCCCCAAATATCAACATTTTAAATAAAGTCAGGTTCTGGCCCTGTATTTGCACAACTTGGCATCATTCATACTTCGTCTTCCCCTGCCCCTGTTGGATTCTGGCTTCTTAAAATTTGGATCACTTGAGGTGGAGAGAGAGAGGGGGAGGTGCCCTAGTACGCTCTCTTCCAGCCCTCCGACCTCTTGTAATGGCTCCCTTGGCCAGTCCCTGCCACCGCTGACTTTGGAGCCTGAGAAACCCAACCTGCAGGGGGCAGTCTCTCCTCCTGTGTCCTCCCCTTCCCTGTTGCTGGCTCAGCCCTGGGGCTTCCCTTCCCAGCAGGGAAGCTGATGGGCAAGGAATGTATATGAGATTCGAAGACCCAGGCCCAGTACAGTTCCCTCAGGAACAGGATGATTTGTAGGCCAAAGGAACTGGTTCCAGAGCAGGCCAACAAAAGCCCTAGCAGCTGAGGCTTTTGTCTTCCAGGCCTGGTCAGCAGTGGCCAGTTAGTTATTTCACAGTCCTCTGGGGCGACAACCTGGGGTCAGGCTGACCTGGCCAGGCTGAGGGCTGAGAGCACACAGCCAAACGTCAAATAATCAGAGCCAGCTTGTTAAAACCAAGCCATCCTGACCCCTTGCTCCCAGACAGTCGGTCCAGTGCCAAGAGCTTTCTGATGCTTGCTCCTTGGGGAGTCTGCGTACTGCACGCATGTGCAGCCAGCCCCTTCCTAAGTGAGGACCTCAGTTAATCAGGGATCAAGGGCATGGTGTATGCATCTTCTCTCCTGTAGCTCAGTGTGGTGCTCACCACTTCCCCTTGTGAGAGAATGGAGAACCATGAGTTCTGCCAGGTCTTTGCAAGGCAATGAACAGAAGGACCAGAGTAGCTTTGAGGAGTGTAAACTGAAGGACAGGATGAAATTCTCTGTCATTCGAACATTCCGTTGATCCTCAGTAGTGTTCTTTTGGGGGGAATGTTGGCCCACACCAGTGCGAACAAACTAATGTTTCCGTCTTGAGTGAGTCATTTGGCCAGAGTATCAACTTCATAGCCAACATTCAGACTGATGCACATGACCTTTAGTTTTCTTCCACAGAAAACTGAAGCATTATGACTTGTTTTCAGGTCCTTGGCAACTGGCGGTGGTGGGCTTTCTTTGTCTTGTTGTACACAGTGGCTTCCTTTCCCCTCTACCTGATGTATCTGTAATGAATGTGTGGGGGTGTCTTGAAGTCAGAAGAGTAGAGAAAGGAGGTGGGGGGGTTGCAATATTACTCAACCAGTATCAGTACCTTGTTGAAAACAGAAAAAAAATCAGAGAAATGCTGTTTCCCAGGATAATTGAATGTTGATCCTGTGGTCCAGGGGGCCAGAGAGGAAGAATTTGATTTATGAGTTTTCATCATATTTCAGAGCCCAGCGTGTTGGCATCTGTGGCTCCGGAGCATGGGCTCTGAGTTCGAATCCTGACTATCTCACTTAGCTGTGCTGTATATCTTTGCACAGGTGACTTAACTTCTCTGAGACTCAGTTTATTCATCCATAAAATGAAATATAATAGTACTTACCATATAGTGTCATGGCAACTGAATTCACCCATGCCTTTGATCACAGTACCTGACAAAGAGCAAGCATTTAATAAATGCTGTTTTTTATTATTACTACCAGAAAAGGACCATCTGGAAGTTCCATATTAAACGCCTGCTCCATTTTCTCCAGTGAACCCATAACTCTGGGTCTTACTAAAATGCTTGCAGTCAACATTTACAAGTTTGATATATGTATTGCATGTCACAACCTAAGAAGGATGGAGGGAGACCCCAAGATGAATAACTATTTATCTGGAATCCCAGCCTGCTTTGCCATTCTTCACCCTGCTCAGTTCATCTTCTTACACTTATCCTCTTCCACCCTCCGTGTAACACCAGGTCCACAGAGGAAAGCACCAAATACTGTCTTGCACACAGTAGGTATTAAATAATGGTATCCATTAATCTTTGGTTGGGTCCGCCGTCCCCACCACCACCCCTATCCTGAGACAAAGCATTGAGTGTCAGTACTCTTTTTGGGAGTTGAGCCCAGGAAGCACTGGTAACAAGCTGAAATGAGGGAGGGAAGGGAAGTACATAAACAAGCAGGTCACTGCTGTGGGTCAACTGCTCTGAGCTCCGTGGGCAACTGCTCTAGGCTCTATCCCACCGGTAACTTGGGTGAGGCACTGTGCAACATGCCTCAGGGTTATCTCATCCCAGGAGGGAGGAAGCTGGGGATTTAGCCACCAACTCCCATCCATTGGCTGTGTTCTGCTTCCAGGGGTGTGCCCCTATGGCAGAGCCACAGGTGGCTGTGAGAAAGCCATCAGGAGTAGGGAAGCCGGTCCCAGAGAGACATGGGCAGGGCACTGGTAGCTTCAGCTACGCCATTGTAGCATTGCTGGTGTTCCATTTAACCCTTTGCATTTGCCTCAGGATATGTACCGCATCCTAAATAATTGTCATATCTGATGGGATGATTTCATGTCCTTGTAATTCCCCTGGGGGCGTGGGTCTTGGTCTTAGGGCAGTGTGATGTCTGCTACATGGACACAGCTACCTGCTAATAAATCTGCCTTAAATGGATTGTCTTTTCTTGAAGAGAGCTACAGAGGCCAAGATCCAGTGCTCACTTTCTGAGTTATCCGTAGAATAAGCCAGCATCTGGAGCCTCAAGTTTCCATTTGATAAGCCCTGAGCGGAGCAGTGAATTTCCTTAAGAGGTCACCAAGAACCATAGCTTTTGGTCAAGGTGACCTGATAGGGCTGGGCTGACAACTAAAGAGTAAACCATTGAAGTAAAGTCTGTCGACATGGGGATGTCATGACTGTGGTCTCCAAGACTGTTTTTGGGGCTTTTCTACATTTCCTGGTTCTTGCAACGTAACAATAGCTATCATTCATTGAGCTATTTTTATATGCCAGGCTCTGAGCCAAGCACTTCTCACATTTATTATGTCAAGAGGCAAGTAAAAATGTTAGTCCTGTTTCACAGATGAGGAAATAGAGACAATAAGAAATTAAGTAACTTGCTCAAGGTTACAGAATCAATAAGGGACAGTAGATCTCAGACTTTACAACCATAGTGTTAACCACTACACTATAGTTTATTAGTGTACAGGTTTTCCCTATATTTTTTTACTTAAAAATTTTTTTATTAAAAAATTTTTTTCATTAAAGATTTTTTTAAAAAAATATTTATTTATTTTGGGGCACCTGGGTGGCTCACTCGGTTAAACATCTGACGTCGGCTTTTTAAAAAATTTATTTTGAGGGAGACCGAGCGAGCATGAGCAGGTAGTGGGCAGAGAGAGAAGGATACAGAGAATCCCAAGCAGGCTCCATGCTGTCAGCACAGAGCCTTATGTGGCCGCGCTCGAACCCACAAACTATAAGATGATGACCCGAGCGGAAACCAAGAGTTGAGAGTCTGACGCTTAACCAACTGAGCCACCCAGGTGCCTCAGTTTTTCCCTCTTTAATCCTGAAATGCTATTCCCAGTAGTACAGTAGTAAACAGGTTACAAGAAGTAGAATTGAGCAGGTAAGGTAGAGGGAAGGTAGGAGGTACAGAGACTAGCCCTGATTTATAGCATCTGCCAATTTCTGTGGTGTAAATACTCCTACTATGGTCACTTTCAAGTTCCCAAGGGTTTAAGAACCAATTTACGAAAGTTGGAAATACTTAACATTTGGCTTGCACAAGCCCATTTGCACCAGCTCCAACACACCACTGTTGATACATTCCCAAAGGTCTTCATTACCAAGATTTCTAGAGACTATCGTCAAAATAGCTTCTTTCCTTAACAATTCCACTCCTAAATCTTGCCGTGGAGCTCTAAGATTATAAATAAGATACCAGTATTCATTCATTCGACAAATGGAATAAAGTGTTGAAGAGGCACGAGAGGTACAGAGGTGATGGAGAGTCCAAGTCTCCCTGAGGTTGAGTTTCCCAGAAGCAGAGCTCGAGGCAAGGATTTGAGTGACTAGGAAGTGTCACAGGAGGAAACCGATAGGGTGGTGGGGAAGTGGTGTGGTAGGAAGCCAGATCCTGTAGAGGGTGTGTTTGTCTCAGTCCTGTTGGGTGAGTTCTGGAAAGAAAGCAGGGTACACTCAGTGTCTTGATGGGGGAGGAAGAGGGCTGAAGTTTTTAAAACTTGCTACCCTCAACTGTTAGTCATTGGTTAAGGGCTGTCCCCAGAAGGACATAGATTTTCCAGGTGCTTCTCTCACTGCATGGTACAGGCTAAAGCTGGCTCTAGCACCCCCACCCAAGAGGCACAGCTGCAGATTGGTGGGGGCCACAGCACATCTGGGGTTCATGCGCCTGATAACGGTAGAGGGATCTGAGGGTTTAGATGTAGCGTTCTGAGAGTATCTGCTTTCCAGCCATTCATATAACCAGTGTTTACTGAGTAGCTACTGTATGCCAGGCACTGTCCTAGACTCAGAGGATAGAAGGATGAGTGCAAACAGCCAGTGTCCTGTTCTCCTGGAGTGCATGGTGTGAGGTGGAGGGAAGTCTGAATAATCCACACTGCCAAGAGATCATTACCAATTGGGATAAATGCCATAAGGAAGAGTTTGGGGTCATGGGAAAGCATAGAAGAAGACAGACCCTGGATTGGGGAGGGGTGGGGTTGGGGAGGTACCCTTCCCAGTTTGACAGGGAAACCACTGGTTTTCACTCAGGATCTTGAAATAGTGTGCAGGACAGTAGTTCATCATTCCCTGTCTTTGAGCTTGTTCAGGTAGTGGAAAACCCTGTGCAAAAACACAACAGGTCCACCACAACCACAGGTTACTTACAGTGCTTGATGATTCGTGGTACCTAAATCAGCTACTCCAAATGATGTTATAATTATTCCTAACTAAAGCCCTATACATTAGTCATTTATAACTACTCAGTGTGCATTTATTCATAGAAATCTTGGGACATCTGTACTTTGGACCACTCTAAACCCTCCAGACTCTAGAATCAGAGTGCCTGCGTTCAAAACTTGCTGGATCACCTGATGAGCTGTGTATCCTTGGGCAAGTAGCTTACCCTCTCTGTATTGGTTTCTTCATATGTAGAATGGGAGAAATAGTACCTAACTCTCACAAGTTCTTTTGTGAAGAGTAAAAGGAAATGAGATGTATGCCAACTGCTTAGCACAGTCTCTGAGCACATTCTAAGCACTTAATAAGAGGTAAGTATTATTTATATTATCAGATACTAGCTTTGGTATGAAAAGATATCCTTGATGCTTTTCAAGTGAAAAGATAATTTACACATAAAATAGTTTGAGTAGATGTTGTCAGAAATCTTTATACCTTTAAAACTACAGGATCCCCAAAACCTGTTTTTAAACTGTGATTTTAAGATATTTATTAATTCATTAAAATAATAAAAACAAAACAATTACCTGTTCACACATTGTCTTAGTTTGGCTGGTATAACAAAGTATCGTAGGAGCACCTGGGTGGCTCACTTGGGGAAGCATCTGACTTTACTTCGTCTCAGGTCATGATCTTGTGGTTCATGAGTTCAAGCCCCACGTCGGGCTCTGTGCTGACAGCTCAGAGCCTGGAACCTGATTCAGATTCTGTGTGTCTCTCTGCCCCTCCCCTGCTCATGCTCTGTCTGTCTGTCTCTCAAAAATAAGTAAACATTAGCAATTAAACACACACACACACACACACACACACACACACACACACACAACAAAGTATTGTAGAAGAGGCAGCCTATAGATAAGAAATTTACTCTGATGGTTGTGAAGTTTGGAACTCCTAGATCCAGGTGCCTCAGTGTTGGAGTCTTGGGAGGGCCTTTTCCAGGCTGCAGACTGCTGACTTCACATGGTCCTTTGACGTGGCAGAGGGCGCAAGAGCTCTCTGGGGTCTCTTCTCCTTAGGCACTGGTCACATTTGTGAGGGCTTCCCCCTCA
Organism: Panthera leo; assembly: GCF_018350215.1. Taxonomy (NCBI): domain Eukaryota; kingdom Metazoa; phylum Chordata; class Mammalia; order Carnivora; family Felidae; genus Panthera; species Panthera leo. Next base: position 39,165,063 of record NC_056680.1, on the reverse strand, counting down.
CAACCTCCTAAAGGCTCCACCACCTAATGACTCTTATACTAGGGATTAGGATTTTAATTTAGGAATTTGGGGGAGGACACAAACATTCAGTCCACAATACATTTTTATGGAATCTATTTTTATGGAAAATATCAATATTTTTAAGACAAAATCTAGTTTAAGAAATTTGATTGTTTTACACCTTTGGAGCTCTTTTCTGTGCCTATATTAATTGAAAATAGCCAGATTTTCATGTCTGTTCTGCATTCCATCTGTTGTGATGTGTTGTTTTGGTTGAAATCTATGAAAAAAAAAATCTAGCTTCACACAGTTGGAAAAGGAAAGAAAATTTTAATAGCCTTTTTCAGATAATTGTGATAATTTGATACCACGTGAAAATACACGACGTGGTAGTTTTTTAAAGGTTAGTTGCAGTATGAAATCTAAAACCTGATCAGTGAACTTCTTATACCATATTATATTAAAATCAATTGGTCTATGTTGTGTTTTAAATGGATCTTTTACCCATGCATGATTTTGTAAAATCATTTGGAAAATACTGGTTCACTGAGTTGTGGAGATCTTTCAAATGTTGACACATTTCATTATACAATATCAAAATGTCACATTTGTTAATATCAACACTGATCTCATCAGAAAAGTCTTTAAACACAGGAAATCTGTCAAGCACATAGTAAAGGATCCAAGTTTTTCAAAATTCCAAATTTTGCTTGAAAGCTCAATTTTTTTTTTCATTGGCAACAAATATTGTCAGTTGCTTTCCTTGAAATGACAGGCCACTGTGTAAATTTTGTAAAAAAATTTTCTGCCACATTTCCAAGAATGCAATAACCAAAGTCTGACAGTCCTATTTTTAAGTAGAAATGGTGTTCCATGAAAAATGTGGCTAGTTGAGCTGGCAACGCAAATATTCCACAAATGCTTTTCTTTGAGACACTATCATACACGATGTGCAACAGAAGTGCTTTGTGCGTTCTTGCTATTCCATCACCAAAATATTGGGAAAAATGTGTTCTCAAGGGTAGGGATTTAATAAAATTAATAGTTTGTAATGCTCCTGCAAGAAAAATCTTTAGAAAAACCCAGTTTGACTGGAAATGTGTGGAATAAAGAACCCGATGACTGACAAGGACAATAACTATTGGTGCTGTGCCTTGATTGGGGATAAGGTGCTAGTTTTAACTCCCACTGCTTTTGTACCATCAATGCAAATAACACAGTGAAAAGGCAAATAATGTTCTAGTACTATTATGAAAATAACTTTGCCCCGAGAAGTCTCTGAACAGGTCGCAGGGCCTTCAGAGTCTGCAAATCACATTATGAGAAATGCTGGCTTAGAAAAATGTACACCAAACTGCTGAAGCATTTATTTTGAGGAAGAAGCATATGACACTAGGGGCCTTGGAGTGGGTGGTAGATTTTTACTTCTGTATTCATTTCAGTTTTTCCAGTGATCATATGTTGTCAGAAATAAAACATATTCCCAGTTTAGAAAAAGTATGAAAGAGACTTTCTTTCTGGCCTTAGGTCTTGGTTTCCCATCTGAGAAATGGGCATCCTTCCATCCTCCATCAGGGGGCCATGAGAACTTAGGTCCCAAGCATTGGAAGGAGTGCTAGATTTGTCTCTTCTAGGCAGAGTGGTGGGCAAGGTAAGTGGAGGTGATGAAGACCAAACACTAATGGACTCCCCGGGTCCTTTGATTACTCTTTGTGGAATACTTCCTAGATTTGTAATCCCAGCTCCAGCCTTTCCTAGCTGTGACCTTGGGAAAGTTACCTAACCTTTCCATCCATCATTTCTTTTTTGGCAATAATATTTTCTTTATCTTGTAAGGTGTTGAGGACTGAATACCTGAAAAGTATCTGATACACAATTCATGCTAATAAGTGTCAGCCTTTATGAGGATGATCACTCTAGCAGTCAATGTGGTTTTTTGGTTTTTTGCTGCAAGTTTCCAACATGGCCAACAATTCCACGTTTTCTTCCCTGCTGGAATCAATGGGAAAAGTCTCTGTAGAGATGGGTCCTGGCCATTGAACAAGAGCTCACTTAGGGCTATATATGGAAGTGTCTTCTCTGGGCCTTTAGGGTCTAAAGGGGTTGAGCAGAAGTGTGGTCTATATTCCCTTTGCCTCCAGAACCAGGCTCTGAGGACACCCCAGAGAACTGGGCCCTGGTTGAGACCACCTGGCCTTATTTGACAGTTCAGATCTGGTTAGGGCAAAGAGACGTCATGATCTCTCCACCCAACCTGAATATCACCTAAGCTTAAAGCTTCCCTCCCATGACCTCTCCTGCTCATTGTCCCTACCTTGTATCAGAGGTCCTTGTTCTCACGAGGGTTCAGCGGGGCCCTTCTGCAAGTGAGTTGACAATTTATTAGCTTTTGTGAGTGACCAGTTGTTTTCTGTTAACTTCTTTCCATAGAGTGTGGGCAAGGTCATTATTTTTGCCTCCAACCACTTCTAGTTTCAAATGACATTGTCCGCTTCTCTGTGACATGGTATGTTTGTTCCCATGAGCAGTTAAAGACAGGATAGGGAACCGTGTGTCATCACCTACTGAATAGCTCTTGAATCAGTCTGCTTCTCTTCCTTCCATCTGCCACAACTTACCTGGAAGTCATTATTTTCTTTGCTGGGATTTTGGCAACAGCCCGGCAGCTGGTCTGTAAGTCTCTGCTGATATACTCCCCTCACCAGCCAAGAAGCAAATGTGCAATAGCCCTGCCCCTGATATTTTCTGGGGCCTTGAGAATGGTATAAATGGAGGCCCAGCCCTGCCCCCTTCCCACCTCCAGCTCCACATGTATTTGGACACCCCAAATCTGCATGTCCAAGCATTGCCCCCTGTACACACACAGCTTCCTCTTAGACCAGCTCTCTGTCCCAGAGTTGTGGACAAGGCCACAGAAGCCTCCCTGGAGAAGGAAGAAGAGACCAGAGACAGAGGCTTGCAGAGACCCTAGAGGTAGGTTTGGGGTCTTGGGGGCAGGAAATTCTGAGTTCTGGGTACTAAGAACATAGTCTGGGAAGGAGCACAGGCTCCAGGTCGTGTGTCCTGTGGCACCACGAACTCCTTGACCCGTGGGGAGGGGACAGAGGAGGCCAAGGGTGGGCTCTTAGAAGCATACTCTGAGAAAAGATGTGGGGACCCCTGTGTGAGGGCAGGATAGTCTGGAAATGGAGCACAGGCCTGCAATGCTTACCTCTACCAAAGCCCTTCAGTGGCTCTTCTCCAGCCCCAAGCTGCAGCCCTTGGTCTCCCAGCCCGCTCCCAGTCTGGCTCCTGCCCACTTCTTAATTGACCTTGCCCTTGACCGTTCTAGCTCTAGCCTTACCCTTCCAGTGGCGGTCCCCACATCCCATGCTTTCTCACAGGCAGAGACTTTGCAGGATGTTGTGTCCTCTGGATCTTCCCCTGCACCCCTGGTGATGTCTTATCTTTGCTGTTTCCTGCACAGGAACAGTTGTTGCCTGACACCCTGTTCCCTCAATCTCCCAGTCTAGGTCGGGTCCTATTCTTCAGCCTTCATAGCTTTTGTCTTCTGACTCTCTGTCCTCTATCAAGAATCACAGCATGGCAGTTACCATTAGGAAGCGTTTACTGTATTTATGCCCATTTCACGGGTAAGAGAACTGAGGCCAAAAGTGGGAGCTAATTTTGTCAAATGACTAACCAAGTAGGAACAGAACCAGGCTCTGAGTTTAGACACCAAGCTTTTGACCACTGTGACAGGAATTTTTTTATTTTATTTTAATTTTTGATTTAAAACAAAACACACCTATTGCGTTACAGTTCTAGGGGGTCATGGATCCAGTGCAGGCCTCATAGGGCTAAAATCAACGTCTGGTTTGGTGGGGCTGTATTCCTTGGTGTCAGCTCTAGGGGAGAATATACCTCCTTGCCTTTTCCAGCTTGTAGAGGCTGCCTGCATTCCTTGACTTGTGGTTCTTCCATTTTCAAAACCAGCAGTGGCTGGTTGAGTATTCTTAGAGCATTCTGGTACTAACTCTTTTGTCTCCTCCTTTGCCATGAAAGGATTCTTGTGATGACCCTGGCCCACATGGATAGTCTAGGGTAATGTCCTTATCTTAAGGTCAGATGATAAGCCTCTGAGTCTTGATTCTTAAGTTTTTGAGTACAACAAAATCACTGGTGGTGATGGGGGTAAGGGGAGGAGCCTTGTGGAAAATACAGATTCGTGGGCCACCACTCCAGTGATTCTGAACCTATGGATAGAGGGTAGGGCCCAGGAATCTGCATTGTTATAAGCTTTCCAGGAGATTGTGATGCAGGGGCAGTTCGGGTGAATCACATGATTTACTGCCTAACTGCAGGGCCTAAACTGCACCCTGCTAAATGTGGGACTCAGTGGGGCCCAGAGGTGGGGGAAAAAGGTAGAAGATACTGCCTGCATCCAGCCAGTTCTCCATGCCCTCTAGGACAGTGGTTGGCATAGGGTGCCCTCCTCTGGGCAAGAGGTACCCTACAGTCCTAGTTGTACCGTATAGATGCCACACCAGAGCCATTGGCTCCCCCCTGTCGCATCCTGTCTCTTCCAGGAGAAGAGAAAGAACCACATTTTAGAGATAGTGTTCAGATCTGGCTTGGCCTTAATTACCTGGACCCTGCTCTGTCTGGTCACTTGCCCCCACCCAGGCCCACCAGCTCTGCTGTTCATGGGAATCCAGTGATCAAATGGAGAAAGTGGGTTGAGAACGTAATTATGGAGTTGTCAGGCTGTGGCTGTTGGCGTCCATTCCAGACCAGCCCACAGGAGCAGTTTTGTAACCTTTTCTACTTGTCCATCTCTTCTCTGAGGCTTGGAGACACCTAAGCAGTTGAGCAGCGGTCCCGCATAAGTGCCATAAAGCCCACGCACATGTATACTTGCACATGGGAGTGTGCGTGTGAGAGAGAATGTGTGAGTGTGTTTGTGTGTGCGTGTGTGTGCACGTGTGTGTGTGTGTGTGTGAAGGGGGAGGCAGAAACAATCAAGGCACTGTGTGGTGACCTCATCAGGTGGGCCTCACTCAGACTTGACACAGACCTTCCCTGCAAGAAGGCTCCACCAGGAAGAACGGAGTGATAGGACCCCTCTTTGCAGAGGAGAGGAGACATGCCCCCAACTCAGGGGACCCCCCAGGACAATCAGGGAGACACCAGGCTTTTCTTCTGTCTGATCATTTCCTCCACTATGAATGTTACCTGCCCTTCAATCCCTTTGTCAATTCTGGATAATCCTCCCAGCCCACTTCACCTTCTGGGAGAGCTTGTTCCTAGAGCTGCTGCATAGCACTCCATACCCTTGACTCCTGCCCCCTCATTCACAGGCTGGTGACCACCTGGCCCAGACGGGGCCAATCAGATTTCCCTCCTGGTTACCTGGCATTAGAACTCAGATGTGAAGCAAATAGCTCCACAGAGTAAACTTTTAAGGTGCGTAGATTCTGGCTGGGACTGCCCATGCAGGACCAGCTCTGGCTGTGGTCTGAATGTTTGTGTCCCCCCAGATTTATACGTGGAATCCTACCCCAAGGTGATGGTATTAGGAGGTGGGGTCTTGGGGAAGTGATTGGGTCACGAGGGCAGAACCTTCAGGAATAGTGTTAGTCTTTTTTTTTTTTTAAGTCTATTTATTTTGAGAGAGACACAGAGATAGCAAAAGCCGGGCAGAGGCAGAGAGAGAGAGAGAGAGAGAGAGAGAGAGAAAGGGAGAGACAGAATCCCAAGCAGGCTCCCACTGTCGGTGCAGAGCCCGACACGGGGCTCGAACTCCCAACCTTGAGATCATGACCTGAGCCGAAACCAAGAGTTGGGCACGTAACTAACTGAGTCACCCGGTGCCCCTAGAATTAGTACTTTTAAAGAGATCCCTTGCTGCTTCTGCCTGTGAAAACCGTGAGACGCTGGCCATCTGCAGCTAGGAGGAGGGCCCTTACCAGAAGCTGACCACGCCAGTACCCTGGTCTTGGACTTGTGCCTCCAGAGCTGTTTCTCAGCTCCCAGGCTGTGGTATTTTGTTGTGACAGCCGGAGCAGACCCGGACAGCCATGCTGGCAGCCATGTTGGGGCCTCGAGGTGTGAGGAAGGAACAAGAGCCGGAGGGCTTTTCTGAAGCAGGAAGGGGGAGAACGAAGGAAGAGGAAAGTGTTCCCCAGGGACCCGAGGAGAAAGAGCCGATTTGGTTCCTGCCAGTTTTCCAATTCCCAGTACCAGTCTCTTGTGAAGCATTTCTCGTCTTAAATGAGTGGGTACCCAAATGAATTCTTGCCCTTGGGGCCCACTAGATAACCTCACTCCTCATAATTGCTTTCCCTTTATTTAAGTTAGCTCAAGTGAGTTTGTTTTTGCCAAGCAAATGATCCCTGATTAAGACAGCCCTTCCGGGAGAGGTGAGGCCTGGCCTGACGCTCTGGAAAGTTAACGCAGGCTGTCTGAGCCTGGATGTGTGCCAGGCAGTAGGCTGCAGACGCAGGTCTCAGCTGTCTCTCCTACAGTGAGGGAGGAGTCCGTGGTGCAGGGGAGCAAGGAGGGTGCTTCGTGAGGAGGGAAGGGCATTGGGAGCAGAGAGGGGGCACACGTTTGAGAAGCCGCCCTTTGGTTTGATCTGTTGTGTACTGGCCAAAATGTAAGGCAGAAAGTTCCTGGGTCAGCGTCAGAGTGCCCTGGACACATTTTTTAGACCCTAGAGACCTCAGTTCTCTAAGTTGTACATAGGGATGGTAACTCCAAGAGGGCGCTTGACTTCAAACAGTGCCTGGTGTGTAGGAAGTGTTCAGTTATTTGTCAGCTTTGGTTTTTTACTGGGCTGGGGGAGGGACTGATAAGGACCAAAATGTTAGCAGGGCCATGTCGCTGAAGGTTTGATAGACCCAGCAAAGCAGTTGGGATTTTGTCCAGAGAAACGATGAGAAACTTGAAGAATGTTAAGCAAGCAAGTGGTCTGATCTAATTTTGTACCCTCCCCTGAAACACGCATATCCAGGGGACATTGGACAATGGGTGTGTGAAGGCGCTGTTGGTTGTTTCAACTGGGGTGGGGGTGCTATGGGCCTTTAGTGGGTAGGGGCCAGGGATGCCCCTCAACATCCTGCAACGCACAGAACAGTCCCACGCAACAAAGCATGATCTGCCCCAAATGTCCACAGTGCCAGGCTTGAAGAAGGCTGGATTCATGTATTGTGAAGAAGGGAAATTAATCATGTCCCATGGTGGGGACTCAGTTTCCCATCTTTCAGAAGGTGAACTTGGAAGGACTTGGAAGAATTGGCTGACTTGTTCCTTCCACAGGAATCTGCGTGTATTGTGACTGACCCTGTAGCCTAGAACCGGTGATCTGGACCCCTCTTACACCAGCTCTGGTACTTTAAGCCTCTCTTTAGAGATAATCCTGACAGAGCCAGAGAGTTTGTAAAGAATCCAGGCTCAGGATCCCAGCCACCCAAGGGATGAAATCCTGGCCCCACCCCTTGCCAGCTACAAGACCTGAAACAATTTTCTTTGCCTCTTGGAACCTCAGTTGCCTATCCATAGAAAGGGAGTGACAATAGCACCTTGCTTGTAGCAGAGTTGAGTGTTTGAAAGCTTTTAGCTGAATACCTAGCCCATAAGACGTGGTCCATCAATGTGAGCCACAGGGGTACTGACTGCCCCACCTGTAAGGGTATGAGATGGATAAACACAGGAAATTTGTGAGAAGTTCGGACAGGGCTCTCTGTGGATGCCTGTGATAACCCCCTCAGAGGAAACTAAAGGCACACGTACTCCTTTGAGTATTTGCTGAACTAATCACAAAGGCAGGAAAGAGCAGGAAAGGAAAGGAAAAAGGAACCCTCAGCGTAGTGCAGAGCTCGCAAACCCAGTGCGTCAGGGGCTAGGGGGGTGATGGCAGACTGCAGGGTTAATCAGTCAATTAATTACTTGACCGAAGGTAGCAGAGACATGGAAATAAGAAATTATTATCCCAGACGTGCTGGATGGCAGATCTGGGAGCCTAAGTGGTGGGTTCAACTCCCATTTTAGCCTCAAACTATCTGTGGGAAATTAGGCAAGTTATTTTACCTCTCCATGCCTCAGTTTCCCCAACTATAGAAATAGAGGTCTAGAAATAATAATAATAGCTACCTCAAAGGGTTCTGTAAATGAAATATGTGTGTGTGTCTATGTGTGTGTGTGTGTGTGTGTATAATATATATATATATATAAAATAGACATGAAAGCACAAATGCCTGTGCCTGGCACAGCATGAGTACTAGGGATGTTGATCTCTGTTACCTTTCTCACTCAGCCTGGGAGTGAAGCAGCGTGGTCTGCAGACCAGCCCATCAGCATCACTGGAGAGCTTCTTAGAAAGAGGATTACTCAGACTTCACCCCAGAACTACCCAGTCAGGAATTCTGCTCTCAGGTCTCCAGTGTGACATTAGTCTTCTGTCAATTTCTAGACTGTGCCAAGCTTTGTTCTGCCCCAGGGCCTTTGCATGTACTGTTCCTTCAGCCTAGAATGCCTGTTCCTTGGCCCTCCCCATAGCTGACCCCTGCTATCTATCAGGCTTCAGCTTAAATGTTGCCTCATCAGAGAAGTCTTCTCTTACTACCCTCCATCCCATCCCTTGTTATTCCGTGTCTCTACGTGATATATTTCTTTCCTGGTGCTAATCCCGGTCTACAGTTCTCTTGTTTCTGAGTCTGCTTATTTGCTTCTTGTTGTCTTCTCTCTAAGTACATAAGCCCCAATAGGGCAAGGATTGGTTCTCTGTGCTCATTGTTTGGCACAGGGTGAGTAAACATTCATAGAAATCCATGGAAGCAATGACTGTGTCATATAATGATAATGGATATAGAGTGCTCATCACACTGCTAGGCACATGGTGAAAGTCCCATTAGAAAAATAGTATTACAATAGTTTTAGAACAAAATGGGCTTCCATGCAGGCCTGGGCTTCTTGTGATTACGGACTGTGGCTTTTGCAAACGGCTCTCCAAGCAGCGCAGAGGCCAGCAGGCCTTTCCGTCACTCAGCTAGCATCTGGGTGTCTCTCCTGCTCAATCATGTAATGGGGCCACACTGAAGATGCTGTCTCATTCAAATATGGAAATGGCTGTCGTATTGCCATCACCCACCCCAAGCCATCAAGCACTGCAAATTGGTTTTTGCCTTTTTATTCGGCACAACATACATTTGTTAACTTTTCAAACAGTAAACACCACCTGCAAAGTGCCTTTAATATTTAATATAACCATAAATTGTTTTGAAAATAAATCCATCCATGTGGAAAAGCAGCAGAAGAGACAGAACGGAAATCCAGGAACCTGCTCTGGGAGGGGCAGAGCTGGTGAGGCCATCCCTCGGCATGACCCTGGTGAGCTCCTGGCCAAACCAGCTTTTGACCCCCCGACCAGCGACACTGGCCGTTATCATGGGGAGCGTGCTGTGTCTTGTGCCCAGTGTTGAACTTGTTCACCATGTACTGTTTTTACTCCTTCGTGTCTCTTTCTGACCCTTCTCACACACGGGTGTAGGGCCTCAGAACTAAGTTACTTACTTCTTTTTGTCTTACTCACCTTAGATGTAAAATTGGGTTGCTAATAATGTCTGCCTTGCTGCATTGCTGTAGATCTGAATGGGTGAGTGTGTGTAAAGATGTTCGAGCAGTGCCTGGCAGACAGGGCAGTTTATGAATGTTCACTGTGGTTGTGCTGCTGGGCCTGACAGGCATTGTGCAGCCAGCTCCCCATGGCTCTCTACTCCTGTTCCAGCTACACCCACCTCTTTCTGTTCCTGCTCCCTCCCACCACTGGGCCTTTGCACCAGGTGGTCTTCTGCTGAGAGCACCTTTTCTTCTTTGTTTGCCTGGCTGCCTCTTGTTTATCCTTCAGCTGTCAGCTCCATGGGCTAAAATGTTGAGCTTTTGTGGAAAGGCAAGCTACTCCTCTTGGTGTCACAGGTGCTCAGTGAATGCCTGGGGCTGGGAAGGTGGGAGTTCTTGGATTGGCCTCCGTGGCTTCTCTGCTCACTTGTCACTGAGGCCAGAGCACTAGTATCAACAGCCCTGTCAAAAGCCCTGTGCTGGCGCAGAGGGGCTTGGCCGAAGAAGGGAGCTGCCATTCTTGGCAGAAAAACTGTCATTGTCCGTCACAATGGGATCTGTGTCCTAGGACAGGCCCCCTGGGGACCACATGAGGAGGGGTTAGGCAGCTTTTGCTTTGGTTGAGGTAGAAGAATGAGGGCTGGTCATGTGGAAGACCTTTCAGAGAAATGAATGAATGAGAGGGGAGGGAAAGAGGAGAATTCTGCGGCTTCTGAGTGCGTGGTAGTACCTGGAAAGGGAATGCCTATATCCATGTCTTACCAGTGACCGTATGTGATGTGGCCCAGCAAGAGGGTAATGATGTAGGAGATCTGAGACATGGTACCCAGCTCAGACAAGGGGACTGTTGTGAGAGCAAAGAGGGAGCCCAGAGGGACTCATCTCGCACCATTTAAGTAGACAGATAAATAGAATGCTGGTACTGACTTTGCTACTTAGTAAAGGGGTATTAAAGCCACCCTAGTCATTGCTTGGCCCTTCTGGCTGAATTCAAGCTAAGTCTCACTAAGTCATCTTGTTTGCTTCGTGATCTTCCCAAGAACAGTGAAGGTTCCCATGCTAAGTACATCTCATCGTCTGTCCCCTTGGTTCTTGACTCTCCCAATAATCATGCTCCTTTGTCTGAGCCCGTTGGGTCCCTTAATGAACGGTACTGTAATAGCTGCTGAGCTATCTAAATGGCATATGGATGCAAATGGACCTGTGGATGGGAAGATGTTCTTGGTTCTGCTTGTCCATGGCCATCAGACGTCTCAAAATAGCATGCCCAGAGAAGACTTCTTCACTTTCTTTCCCAGACGTGACCTTCTCGTGTCAGCACATGGCATCACCGTCCACCACGTCTTCAAGCCAAAAGCTAATAAATCCTCTTGGCTCTGACTCTAAAATCTGTTCCAGTGTCTCCCTGTCCAGAATAATCCCCACCACCCCGACTCCTTTCTAGTGCAGGGGTTGGCAAACTTTTTCTGTAAAGGGTCAGATAGTCAATATTTTCAGCCTTAAGGGCCTTAAGGGCCATATGATCTCTGTTGCCATCACTCAACTTACCTTTAGTGCAAAAGCAGCCCTAGACAATAGTAAACACAGGCATGACTATGTTCTAATAAAACTTTACTTACAAAGATAGTGGCCCACAGGCCATAGTTTGCCAATGGCTGTTCAACTCTAAGTCCCCACTATGTCTGGACCAATACAAAACCTCCTAACCGGTTTCCCTGCTTCCACTCCTACGTCTCCTACTCATGATCCCATGGCAGCCAAAGCAATGTTTAAAAAGTAGTCAGATGGTATCTCTCATTGCCTTAAAATCATCCAGAAGCTCCCCACTTCTCTTCAGTGAAAATCCAGATTCTTTCTCTATTTTCTCTTTGCCCTCCATGCTCCTGCCTTCTCTCTGACCTCTCTTCCTGTCCCCATCTTTGTGCACAGTGCACCTCACTCACTGGTTTCCTTTCTGCTCTGCTTCCCTCTGTCACCCACTGGAACATTCTTCCCCTAATCTCCTCCTCATTCAGTTCCTGACTCTCCTACCTCCTCCCCAAAGAGAACACCTGTGATGGTTACCAAACGCTGCCCATCCCTTCATCGTCCCCCCTTTGAAACTGTGTTATTTGTGGATTTGTTGAGTGTTTGTTCCTCCTGTGACACAGAAGCTTCTTGAAAGCAGGGACCTGGTCTTTCTCTTCACCAGTAATCGTGGCTCACAACATGTAGGAAGTCCTCAAATACTTGCTCACTGAATAAAGAGAGGTTCCGAGCTGTATTTCCAGCCAATGGCTGTACCACTGTCTCTTCACCCTCTATTTTTCCACCTTTTACCCAGCCCTTCTTTGCTGGCCCAGGAAAGGCTTACTAGTAGCTCATTCAGTGCATGTGATAAAGCAAGAAAAAACACTGCTTGCCCGAGTCACTGTGCTTGTCCCGGGACCCCTGTGCAAACTTCTGTGTCCTCCCACGACAAGTCAGGAGAGGGGCTGCTCTTCTGATGACTGAGCTCCACTTGGGGGCCTCTTTACCAACAGCTGTCATGCCCTGGAAGGGCAGTGGGGGCCCTTCATCCTATGGAGGCTCTGGTTCGGGAATCTGCCCTCTCTTCCCGGTGCTCCCTGATGTGTACTACAGGGTTACTTGAGCTTAATTTCCCTGTTTCTAAAGTGTTCTGTCTCAGGTGTTCCTGTGTCTCTCCCACCCCCTCCCACCTACTCTTTTCATTACTGATGCTGGAAGCAAGGGACTGCTAGTTGCCACCAAATATCTTTTCTTCCCTATTCCTTGGTCACAGGACCCCAATTTTATTGGGAGTGGCAACGAATCCAGAAAAAGACTACCTTTGTCTCTTTTGCAGTTAGGTTTGGCTGTGTGAATATGCCTGGTTAATGGGATAGAAACAGAAGCTCGGATGGAATTTCTAGGAAGGGTGGTAAGAGGGTGCAGAGTCAGCTGTGTCTTACTCTGCTCAGGCTGCCATAACAAATACATAACCAATACTGTAGACTGGGGGCAGGGGGGCACAGACATTTTCTCACGGTTCTAGAGGCTAGGAGTCTAAGGTCAAGGCTGGCCAACTTGGTTTTCTGGTACTGACTCTTCCTGGCTTACAGCTGGCTGTCTTCTCAGTGTGTCTTCACATGGTGGAAAGAAAAGACCTCTCTCTGTTCAGAAGGCCACCAATCCTATCAGATTAGGACCCCACCCTTCTGACCTCATTTAACCTTCCTTACGTCCTAAAAGCCTCACGTCCACCTACAGTCATGATGGAAATTAGGGCTTCAACTTGTAAACTTGGGAGGGGCACAGTTCAACCCATAGCAGCTAGGCATGACATCATTTGGCTTTTTCCTTTCTTCCTGCCTCCTTCCTCCCACTTAGAATGCGGATATGATGGCTGGAGCTTCAGCAGCTATCTTGGACCGTGTGGTGACATTGAGAATAAGTGCCAGATGCTGATGATGGAAGTGTAGAAAAAAGGAAAGGATCTGGGCTGACTTTGTGGAGCCACATTCTCATCGCTGGAATGATGTTGGGATTTGCTTTATGTTAGAGCCCTGGTTTCCAACTGCAGCCGTACACTGCAATAACCTGGGGAGATCTGAAAAATACTGGTGCTTAGGTGTCACCCCCAGAAATGCTGATGTAATTGGTCTTTTTAGGGTACAGCCTAGGCATGAGGAGGTTTTTTTTTTTTTTTTTGAAGCTTCTCTGGTGATTCTCATGTGTTAAGGTTGAGAACACTGTGTTAAAGAATAAACCCTTGCATAAGAGAATAAACTATATTTTAAACTATGGTATTTTAGTTTTGTTATATGAGACTAACACAACTCCTAACAATCAGCAGTCTAATTTGGGGAGATGAATCACTTCCGTCTTCTGAGATTTTTCAGAGCAAGAACCAACCACAGCCGGCAGAAGCACTGGACACATCCTACCGTTTAAGAGCATGGACTGGCAAACCTCAATTGAAGCTGAATGGTGACAGAGCTGTGAAATATTAACTACTATTTTCTGTCCCTCCACCCACATGAATAAAACAGTGTGCACAACTAAAAATAAACTTCAGGATTAAAATAAACATTCAAATTAAAAATAGTCAGATGTGACACTTTTGTCACTACTTCCCCCCCCCCCCCCCAGCCCCCCGGAAGTGACATCCGCTGGTAAGGATCATGAGAGGCCAGTGAACTCTTCCTTTCTGTGACCCAAATGACTGCCTGTCTGTCCCTGTCCTGAGTGAGAAGAGACGAAGGGTAGGAGGTCTGCCAGCTGGTGACAGAGCTGGTTTAAAATAAACTGGTGCCTGGGGCGCCTGGGTGGCTCAGTCGGTTAAGCATCCGACTTCAGCTCAGGTCACGATCTCGCGGTCCGTGAGTTCGAGCCCCGCATCGGGCTCTGGGCTAATGGCTCAGAGCCTGGAGCCTGCTTCCGATTCTGTGTCTCCCTCTCTCTCTGCCCCCCCCCCCCCCCCCCGCCGTTCATGGTCTGTCTCTGTCTCAAAAATAAATAAACATTAAAAAAAAAAAAATAAACAGGTGCCTGAGTTCAAACCCCAGCCGTGCCACTTAGAAGCTGAGTGCTCGGAGTGCTTCTGATGCCCTCTGCACAAAACAGGGTGATGGTTCCACCCAGGACCTAGGAGAGTGGTGACGATGACACAAGAGCGTGCAGGAAAAGTATTTTGCCTCGTGCCCGACTGTAGTGACTGTTCAGGAAGTGTCAGCTGTCACTCCTAGCTATGGCCGGCTGTGCTTCCTCACCTACCTGTCCCTGCTAGGAGTGGGGATGCGCTTCCCCTTCACTTCCGGGAAACGGTGCCAAAATAGGGCTGCTTTTATGAATCGGGTGCTAAATGAGCAAACACGTGTCTGGAAATAAAGGTAATTCATCCCTGGGGAGATAGCATCTCCCAGGTTCAGGGGTTAATGGGCTCAGAGGATCCATAACAAATGGTGCCCGAGACAAATTGGCTGAGCAGCTATTGTTTGTCAGACGGCCCTTCAGCTGTGTCCCATTTATTAGCATGGCTGCCCGAGAAACAAATTAAAAGGCAGGTCCCCTCAAAGATAACAGAAACCGAGCACGAGGGGCAGAACGCCCTGCAAGTTTGAGCCGGCAGCAGGGAGGCGTGCTGCTTCGTGTGCTGCCAGCCTGCAAGGCTGTCCTCGCTCAGTATGGACGCGGCCAAGAACTGAGCCCGCGCGAAAGCACTTAATGGATGAGAGGGGAGCCCATGGCGAGCGTGGTTCTCTGCGATCGTAAAACGCAACATGGAGGAAGGCAAGAGGAAACAGACCATTCTCTTTAGGACCGTGCATCTGGAAGCGTGCGGTCAGGAGCCTTACTGCTAATGAATGTGTCCAGCCCAGCAACGTCTGGGAGTAAGCGGGTGTTTTCATCCCCCTGGAACACGTGGAAGAGCTCCTTACACAAACAGAGGTCTTGAAAAGCCCCAACAGGTGCCCCACCCCACGCCTGGGCCGGCATGCAGCTTCTTTTCCTCGCTGCCTGTGGACTGGTTCAGCCCGTTTTCCAGGGAAGGACAATGCGTGGCGAGGGCTTAAGATTCTAGAAGCTTTTGAGTGGGAGTGGGGGTCTGGGAGAGAGACAGGAGTCCTTGCAGACCGGTGGGAAATGTGGCCTCTGTGGGTAATTGGCTTCTCTAGGGTTCCTCAGACTTGGGCCCTGAACCGTCTTTCATCCTGGAGTACTGGCTACTCATATGGATTCCTGTGCCCTACTCCAGACCTCCAGGATTCGACTCTTTGAGAGTGAGTGCAGCAATCCTGCATTTTAATACAGCTTTTTGAAACATTCCTATGCGTACCAAAGTAGTCTTTTCCCAGCCTGAGCCTGCATCAGAATCACCCACAGAGCTCGTTAAACACAGAGTGCCGTGCCCCGTCTCAGCGACCGCTCCTGATTCAGTAGATCTGGAGCAGTACCTGCGGACTTGTGTTTCCAACAAGTTCCCCCTAATGCTGCTGTGCATGGTCTGGGGACCACACTTTGAGTAGCTTAGTGCTAAAGATGAGAAGCCGCTGGAGTACAGCGTTTGCACTGTGGCTGAGCAAATCCTCTTTGTCAAGAAACATAAATGGAGCTCAGGCATCAGGCTCTCGGGGCCAAAGCTTTACTCCCAGGCCCCCAAGGGAATCTGAAGATGTCCCTCGAATTAATAATGACTCCAGGAAGACTTTGTGCTGGGGCTTCCTTTGTGGAGACAAAGGGCCTAGACAGTGGTTCTGAGCTGAGTGAGATTTTAAAAACATTCAAGTTCCTGACAAGAACACTAACCCAATTCATTTAGAGTCTCTGGGGGTGGGACTCAGGCATCATCAGGGTTTTTAACGTTGCCCTGGGGAGTCCATTGTGCAGCTGGGGCAGAAAACCATGTACAAATGTTATTAACCCTGACTACTGTTCAAACCGCCCAGGGAGTGATGAAAAGACCTCACCGCTGTGCCCCACCCTGCCCCGAGATTCCAATGTCCTGATTTGGGGTGGAGCCTGGACACTGGCATTAAAACAAAGCCTGTGCAGGGTTCCCAGTGCAACCAGATGCCGGGCTGCACACCTGCTGGCCTAGTGGGAAGAGACTTGGGAGCAGCAGATGTGGGGAAGGATTAAGGGGTGGGATGGGCCAGGGGCTAGGCCGGGTTCCTTTGGGTCCCAACAAGCCGTGAAGTTGGTAAAGCAGATCACAACAGCGGAAAGCAGATCACAATAGTGGAAAGCAGTTCTGTGAAGCGTGATCAAAACAGACTTCTGGACCTGATACCACAAACAAGTGCGAAGTGTGCCCTCCTCCGTGGCTGGGGTAGGCATTTGTGGGTGGGGTGGGGAGGAGAGGACAGGAACTTCCTCTGAGGCTTCAGGCCTGCTTGGGATGCACAGAGAGGGGAATGTGCCGGCCAAGCATCAAGCCCACGCGGCTGGATTTCCACGGCGTTTCAGGGGCCAAGGAGGAAGTTCTGCTAGAATTGCTTTCTCACCGATATTATTATTATTTTTTTATCAACATGCTGATTCCCTGGGTGCCATTTCAGCCTTGTAAACTTGGGGGTGGGGCCCCGGAGCCTGCATTTTAAACAGATATTCTGGGTGATTTTAATGTGTATTGTAATCACAGAACCGCTTGCGTGAAGGTTTTAGCTCTCTGAGGAAAGGGGAATTTTAGAGAAGAGGCCAGAGAACAGAAGGGGTAGTTGGTTGCCGATTTTGGTTTATCCAAGGTCTCTGCTGGGCCCAGGATCTCTAGAAAAACCTTTCCCCCAAAGATAAGAGCCTGACCTTTTAACATGATTTACATCTGGGCCCAGTAAATGGAGCTGACTTTACCCATTGAGCCTGGATGTCATAGTCAGCTGTCTTTGTTCTGATGTGTTTTTAAGGCCTCTCTAATAGGATGAGCTAGATTTCTGGGAAAGAAGTGGGTTTCTCTTCCCTGTGGAGAATTCTAGATCTCCCCACTAGAGATTTAGGCCGCCCGTCCCAACAGTGACGAATGTTTAACGGCCCAGCTTTGGCCGATGGTCCTGGCCTGCTGTGTCTGCCCATGACACATGTTCCTTTGTGATTTGCTCACTCTGGGGTCACCCAGGATTTCAAATGGAGAGCGGGGTTGGGGGGAACTGTCTGAAGTCCGCTCTGACCTTGGAATTCACAAACCAACTGAAGCATCCAAAGGTCTGTGACCCACAGCCATTGGATGAGGCACAAATTTGGACAGTGTGTGTCCTGGGGTCACTGAAGGTGAGTGGGTCATGTAGCTGCAGCGGGGGCAGGGATGACCACCAGCACCTTAGCTTTGCGGACTTGCAACGTGGTGCAGCTTTTGTTTCCTGGTAAAGATGGCCATGTGGTCGGACAGAGAATTTCAGAGAATAGAAATCATCATCAGCTTGCGGTACAGAGAGCACAGGGCGCTCACGAGTCTGAAAGGCACGTGATTGTGACAAAGCCAGGGATCTGTGTCATCATCTCTAGCACCCTCAATCCAGGATTCCTGGAGCTCTCAGAATCCACCCTCCCAAATATCTGTGGTCTACTGTGTACAGGGTCATAGGGGAGGGAACAGTAACCAGAACTCAGATTCGAGTGCTTATTGTATGCCAGGAAAAGTGCCGAGAGCTTAGCACATATCATCTCATTTAATCCTCATAGCAACCCTAGAGGTGCATACTTTTGGGATCCCGCTTTCTAGATGAGGCACAGAGAGGTTAGTACAGTTCCAACAAAGCCCCCACAGCCGGACAGTGGCAGAGCTGGAATTTGAACTGGCAGATTCTCTCTGACTGATTTCCTGGACTTGTGCAGCTCAGTCTTCGCAAAGAATCCTGCTGAGTCATGGAGAGAGAATCTTCCCCCATCCTTGATATGTGATCACCCTTAATATCTGGTTAATGTAGTCCATCTTTGATGTGTAAGTCCTTGACCTGCCCTTAGCAAGAATCCTGCAAAGTCAGTTCGCCAAAAATCCTGCCCCTATTCTTGACATCCCTCTTTGTAATTTTCCCTCATCCACCGATCCCCTCTCTCTGCTTATTGGCTATATATTTTTTAAAAATTTTTAATGCTTATTTATTTCTGAGACAGAGAGAGACAGAGCATGAGTGGGGAAGGGGCAGAGAGAGAGGGAGACACAGAATCGGAAGCAGGCTCCAGGCTCCGAGCTGTCAGCACAGAGCCCAACGTGGGGCTCGAACCTACAAACCGTGAGATCATGACCTGAGCCGAAGTTGGATGCCCAACCGACTGAGCCACCCAGGCGCCCCTCTGTTTATTGCCTATAAATTCTTGTTTGTCCTGCTTTATTCTACGTTGAGCCTCATCTCTCTCCCCTGTTGCACTTGTCTTGAATAAAGTCTTTCTTACTATCTTAACAAGTATCCACTAATTTTTTCTTTAACAGAATACAGGCAGCTGGACTCTGGTCCCTTCGTTTTTAATCTTTACGCTGTCCCTGCAGACCACTGGTGTCGGATGGAACTATAACGCCAGCCACATTATCACTGAAAATTTTCTGGTGCCACATTAAAAAAGAGCAAAAGAAACAGGTGAAATTAATTTTTAAAATATTTTTCTTACTGAATCTTTCTGAAATATTTCAACATGGAATGGATACTAAAAAAAGGATTGGGATATTTTACATTCTTCTGTTTTGACTAAGTCTTTGCAACCCAGTGTGTATTTTGCATTCACATCTCAGTCTGGACGAGCACACTTCAAGTGCTCCGTCATCACAGGTGGTGAGTGGCTACAGTACTGGGCAGACCCCAGCAGGATACTTGAGTTGGAGGGTTTGTTTGTGCAGGAGGCTGGGGCGGGGGGGGGGGGGGGTACTGCAGAGGAGGAGAGAAGGAGAATAAAGAGACAAGGAACTAGCTGAACAAAGGCACTACCGACACCTGCTAACCACGGGAGGTTGGGCCTAGGCTGTGGAGTGTGCCTGGGATGGAGGTAAAAAACTGACCCAGATTAGGAAGTGAGAACAGGGGGTGGTGAGCAGGCAGGAGGAGCTGGCTCCAAAGCTGGACCAGGGAAGGCCTTGTGTGGTTGGGAAGGGCAGGCTGGTGATGAATGAGGACAGTGTCCTTTCACTTGTAATGTGCACTCGTATCACCTGGGATCCTATTCAAATGCACATTCGGACTTGGTTGATCTGGGATGAAGCCTAAGAGTCTGCATTTATTTTATTTATTTTTAAGAGAGAGAGAGAGAGCACAAGTAGGGAGGGGCACAGAGAGAGGCAGACACAGAATCCGAAGCAGGCTGCAGACGTTGAGCACAGAGCCTGACGTGGGGCTTGAACTCACAAACCTAAGATCATGACCTGAGCCTAAGTTGGACGTTTAACCGACTGAGCCACCCAGGTGCCCCAAGAGTCTGCATTTCTAAAGAATGCTAAGGCATGCTGATGTTGCTGGTATGTGGACCACACTTTGAGTAGCAAGGACTAGAGCACATATGCATGCTTTGAATGGTTGACATGCAACACAGGAGGGGATGAAGTTGAAACTCTTTTAAGCCACAGAGAGCTTTTGGCTCAAGTTCCTTCTAAGGTGTGGCAGTAATTACAGCTCATGCCTATTGAGCGCCTACTATGAGCCAGGCAGTCTGTTCTGTGCTTTATACTAGGGGTCAGCCAACTATGGGTGTTGGGCCAGATCTGGTCACTTCCTGTTTTGGTGAATAAAGTATTATTGGAATCCAGCCACACCCGTATGTTTACATATTGTCACAGCTGCCTTCATGGTACAATGGCAGAGCTGAATAGTTGCAACAGAGACCATATGGTGTGTGAAACCTAAAATACTTACCATCTGGACCTTTATAGAAACATTTTCCCATCCCTTCACGTGTTGTCTTCTTCACTTCTCATCATACTGCACAGTGAGGTAAAGACAGTTATTGTCCCTTTTTACAGATGAACAAACAGAGGCTTAGAGGCATCAAGGTGCTTACCCACCAACTCACAGCTAATAAGAGAAACAGGGCTGGTCCCAGTGACCAGGCTGACTTGTGCCAAAGGGGCTGCAGCCCCAGCTCTCCACTTTGCTAGTCTCGTCGGAATAGGAGTGGCTTCTCCAAAGTAAAAATGTCTATGCAGAGCAGCAGAAGTCAGAGTGGGAACAGGTGGGAACCTACGGACACACATATTCCGTGGGCACCACCTCTGTGTCCACACAGGCTGGGTGTTTTCCGTTATAGCTCCTCCCCTCCCCCTTCCTCCCCCCTTGCCTGTCTCTGCCTTACCTGCAGCAGTGATGGCCTCTTACCTCAAACTGGCATCTCTGTCCCTGAGGCCTCTCTCTCTGCTGTGGGATTTATTGGCATTTATTAGATAAATACCCCAACTTTGTGTCCCTCGCTGGGACAAATCAGAGGCGTGGTCTACAAGCTTCTTTGAGGTGTCCATGGTGGCGACCTGCTCACTCTTGACTCCCCCCACCCCCCTGCCAACCGTCTGTGCCCGCACATCACCTGCCTAGTCCCTGACTTGTGCTTCTGGGGATTAGCTCCCAAGGAAACTACCTGCATCCAGACCCCATGTCAGGCTCTGCTCTTAGGGAAACCCAAACTAAGACCCATAGCTGGTCAGTTAGATACCATGATAATTGTGTAGGTGTTTGCACAGCCTCACTTTACAGGTGAGGAAATGAGGTGCTCTCGAGGCGAGGAGGTAGCTTGTCTTGCTTGCAGGGCTTCAGAGCCAGGTCTGTCTGACTCACTCCCTGATGAGTCACACTGCCTGCTCTTTGATGATGATGGTGATGGTGTTGATTGCTGAATGCTTGCTGTGAACCGATGAGGAGTCAGGGACTCGGAGCAGTTAGGAAACTTGCCCAGGTTTTGTGCACACGTGAAGAGATTTGACCCAAGGAAGCCTGCAGTAGCAGAGAGGGAGACCCACGCACCAAGGCCACTAAGGGCGTGGCGTTGTCTCCTCCGGGGGGCGCCCTCATGCGGCATTGGCGTCTCTCAGCCCTGCCTGCTGGGTGGGATGAGCATCTTCTTCAATGACTGCTCCTAGGGCCAGTTGCCATGGTTACCATGGAGGTCGGTGATGGTAACTGCAGCCACATTACCACCTCTGTTTGACATTCCCCCCCAACTCCCCAATTCCTAGTGCAGCTGAAGCTGGGGAGTGGGCAGGGAGCAGCCTGGTTGCCATGAGAACCCAGGGGAGCAGCTCTCATGATCTCATCTCTAGACACTCGGTGAACTTCATTACAGCGCCTGGGAGTTACTGTTGCTCTCCCTTACCCTTGCTTTACTTTTCCCGTGACCTGGACCTAAGCAGGAGCCCCCCTGCCACCTGCGGATAGCGCTCCTCCTCCCACCCTCTGAAAAATGCGGTCTTATAACAGCTACAAACCCAGTGCTGCGTTAGGAGAGAGGCTTGCCGGAGTCCTGGATTCCCCCTCCGGAGGCTCTGAGCATTGCAGTGACAATCCCAGTCTTCTCATCTGTGGAATGGGGATGCCGGCTGCCGTGAGGATTAAACTAGGGACAATGGCAGGAAAGTTAAGAGCCGGATCCTTCAATTGACCTGCCTTTGAATCCTGGCTCCACTGCTGTGTGCTCCCGTAGACCAGAATTTTCTGAGCCTCTGCTTCCTCTTGTATACAGTGGGGATCACAGCTGTGCCCACCTTCCCTGGATTTGCTGTGCTGATGGTTCTAAAGCACGGAGCACAGGACCTGTCTGCTTGTCTTGGTTCCCTTGACTGCCTGCCAGTGACCCTGTTAGGCCTTGAGTCTGCTAAAGGCAGTGACTTTCTCATTCTAAACCAAGCACAGTGACACAAGACTGTGCCCCTTGTTGAGAGGGAGCCACTCGCCTTCCAGCTGGATGTAGGGAAGAGAGATAACACACCTCGGTCTCCTCCCCTGACTCACTGTGCCTGTCACCCTCATCAGATAAGAGCACCAGGCGGGTGGGACCCTGTGGCTCCAGAGGGAGATGAAGAGTTTGGAGCTGATATGGACACAGAACTTCTGGAAGCACCCTTCATCACTCTCTGGCATCGGGCCAGGGTGGCGGAGGCCGAGAGGGGGAAATGGGAAAGATCTGTACAATTCCTTTCCCCAAAGTATACTGATTCTTCCTTCCCTCCTTCCACCAGCCTTCAAGATGCTCTGATAGTGCAGGAGGGAAGAAGGGGGACAGGGGCCCCTTCAAAATCCACGACGGGATTTGGGGTGTCTTTGAAGTCTCCAGAAATTTCAGGACAGTTTTGCAAAGATGTGCATTTTGCCAGGGAGAGAGGGAGCAGAGTATTCCTGCAATTCTCATAAACAGGGTTTTTCAGCTCTGGTTCCTGTGGCAATGTGTTGGGGCCACACTCCCAAGAGCCAGTTGTTACACTTTCAGGGATTTTGAGAGCTGGTTGTTAAATACGAACATTAAATATTAAACGACAGGGGGGCCTGGGTGGCTGAGTGCGTTGAGCGCCCAACTTCGGCTCAGGTCATGATCTCGTAGTTTGTGGGTTTGAGCCCCACGTCGGGCTCTGTGCTGACAGCTCGGAGCCTGGAACCTGCTTCAGATTCTGTGTCTCCCCCTCTCTCTGCCCCTCCCCTGCTCTCAGTCTGTCTCTGTCACTCAAAAATAAATAAAAAATGTTACAAAAATAAAAGATAGTAAACGACAAAAGCTCACAGTGAAATAAGCATATTGAAAGCAAAGGTAATAAATACCTAATACTCATCCCTTCCTGTTACCCTTCTCTCCATCCTGGAGCTGTGCACGTCCTTCTATCTGTAGCACCGTGTAGCAGTGTGTTGCTGAACGTCTCCCAGCTCTGCATCAGCGATGTCACATGGATAGCCTGATGTTGGCCAGGGTGGGAGTATTCCTAGCAAGTGCTACAAACCAGCCCTTCCCCATGCCCCACACTCGTGCTAAGCATTGACTAGTGCACCACAGTGCCTGCAGCGGCCACCACAGAATTGTCTGAGGTCATCTGTTACAGATAGAGATCCTGGAGCTCCTCTCCAGACCCATGGAATCCTTAGGTTGGGGGTCTCAGAGTCTGTGTTTTTAGGGAGCGCCACAGAAGATCCATGAATGCTTTGTAGACACTGAGAGCTTGGAAGGGATTAAGGAGGGGAAGGAGATGTATAGGGAAAGTGAACATGAAGGGGAAAAAAAAGGTTCTCAGGATCAGCCGTAGGATGATTTTAAAGTGGTTGAAGACTGAATTCCAGCATATTACCCTTTTGTTATTATTAGTATATTAGACATAGCTGTTGAGCACTTGCTATGGTTCAGGCATGGTGCTAAGCGCCTTACATGTATGTTGCGTCTAGATCTCACCTCGACGTAAGTCATTTATTGTATCCATTCTACAGATGAGCAAACTGAGCCTCAGGCTAAAGCGCCTTGCCCAAAGCCCCACGTAGTAAGAGGCAGAGACAAAATGCAAACAACAGGAGTGACAACAGAGCTGGTGATTTTATTCCAACTCCTGTGGCTGGCATATAGTAGGGCCTTGGTGTATGTCAGTGACTAGACTTATCCAGAAGTTACCACCTGGCCAGAGGAGCATTTACTCTGGACTGGGTCTAATGGCTCAAGGTGGTTCCTTGAATGCCATCTCACATAAGGAAGGAGAGGTACACATCCTCCCGAGACATGAATGGTCCGGACGGAGCACCGCCCTGCAGGGGTCAGGCACAGGCAACATGCCCCACGTTGTGTTTCACGAGGCAGACGGCTCTTCACTGGCTCACTCTCCTCAGCTCCTTTGCTGGGCTAAAGAGCTACACTTGCAACATGCTGGCGGGACTGAACATAAAAATGGCAGTAAGAACAGAGCTCCCAACCTGGTCTGGCATATTCAAACGAAATGACATGAAAAATTAAAGACTCTGCAGGAGGGGCGCCTGGGTGGCTCGGTCGGTTGAGCATCAGACTGTTGATTTCAGCTCAGGTCATGATCCCGGGGTTGTGGGATCGAGCCCCATGTCAGGCTCTGGGCCGAGCGTGGAGCTTGCTTGACATTCTCTCCCTCTGCCCCTGTCCCGCTCATACTCACGTGCGTGCTCTCTCTCTAAAAAAATATTGAGTAAATAATCCAAAACACTGCAGGAGTCAAACAGGAAACCAAGTTGTTCCTTTAGTTTACAAGCATATTAAGTTCGGGAGACAGCAGGCAATCTTGGGGGGGGGGGGGGGCACAGGAGGACCAAAGTGGAGCAGCGAAAGATTGAAATGCAGAGCTGGGTTGGTGTCACATGGGGGGAAAGGTGAGTCAGGAATGCTGACTCTGGAAGTCAGGGATGCATGTTGTGGTTTCTAAGAGCGGAAAGAAGTTTGCAAGGGCTGTCCTTGGGAGGCCCACAGGGGGCCCTGGAGTTCTGGGGCACTCTACAGTGAGCATCCAAGTGGGGCCAAGAGGCCATGGTGGGTGGGGACCCCCCTGGAAGGCCTGGCACCCAGGCTGGCCGGCTTCCCCCGGGGTTTCAGAGGACTCCAGGATACAGCTTTCATTTGAGGCTGAGGGAGAAACCCTTTCCTGCTCTACTCTCCCACCATGCACCCTTAAGGGTGCTATTACCCAAAACTGGAATCTTTGGGAATTCTGGGAAAAGAGAGACTCCTGGGGTAGGTTCAGGAACTGCTATAGATCATATCCTTTACCATAGAGATGATAATGATCACATTACAGGTTCTGAAAAAGTCTGCAGACCACAAACATGTTTAGCTTTGTGAATCATTTCGAATTGCAGATAGCAAACACTTGCAGGCTCCACCCAGATCCCTCAGATCCCTGGTTCCTGTTTCTGTCCCACATCTCATGCTGTCACTTCTAATGGCACCCCAGGATTTTCTTCAGAGAATTCCCCTCTGGCTATAAGACCTAATGATGCCTTGGACTTTACTTGCCCCAGGGCAGCCCTTAACCAATGACCAATATGCCGTCCTAGTTGGGGCAGCTCTGAGGCTAATTTACAGCCCAGAGCTTCCCTGTGGGACCAGCCCAGAGCTCCCCTGTGGGACTTTGCTTTATGGGTTGTCCCAGGAGCATGCCCTTAATCGCTCTCTCCATTCAGGGTCAACCTCTGGGGAACTAGACCGGCAAGACCTCGTTTCTGTGACATCAGGACTGTTTGTTTCTGAAACCCCTATCAGTATGGTTTGGATCGCAAATTCTTCTGTGGTGTGTGTTTTGATAAACTCCACCCTGGAGAATATCCTTCATGCCACGGAATTGATTTTCTGGAGAGGAAGAACCCCGACTTGATGAGAAAGGAAGGCATCCATCGGGGCCTGTTTCTTGCTCAGTCCCTTGTTTCTGAAGCCTTCCTTTGCTGTTTTCAAACCCCAGCAGGGTTTCTGCAAGGGCTCTGAAAACAGATTTCCTGTCTCCATGACCAGCCTGGTCGGGATTTCAGGAACAGAACCTGGGGGATTCAGCAGATTGGGTCACACGGACTGGATTTCCAAGGCAAGCGTAATTCAGCTCTGTCACAGGGTACTTTTATTTTTGGAGAGTGGGTCCCCAAAAGCTACACCTTTCTTGTCATCTTGAATCCATGTCTCCCTTTGTGGCCTGAGATTTGCTTGCATAAGCAGTCAAATGCGTGCCTGGGCCAGACAGGTAATGAAGGGCGAGTCAGGGACTGGGAGTGACAGGGCCTGGGACAGAATGGGGAGAGTGCATTCCATCTGAGGGGCCAGGTGCCCGCAGCTCCAAGCTAGCTGTTGCTGTGTAGGAATTGGACTTATAGTCCAGGAATTTTTTTGAGAAGCCAGAGATCCAGATTTTTTTGAAATCCCTTAACTTCCATATATCAGCAAATAGTTCCAGTGTTCTAAAACATTGTGGTACCAAATAGTACAGCGTGCAGGCTCAGTGAGAGACACCAGGTATGATCTTGGTCTTGATTATCTACCGAAGGGCACAGGTCTATGGGGAGAGACACAGCTGTGGATTCAGAGGGCTCTGCAGGTTGACCCCCCTCTCAGATGCTTTTCACTCGCTTTGCATGTGCTGGTCCCTCTGCCTGAAACACTTGTCCTCCAACTCTTTGCCTAGCTGATTCCTTCTCATCAGCTGACCCCAGTTGACCCCAGTCAACTGACCCCAGTTTTCAGAGTTGGCCTTGTCTCCCTGCAAGAGCTCCCATTGCATTACAACTTTACCTTTCCTAAGATTCATCCCATTTATAACTACCTGTTGAAAGTCCCATCTTCCCCACCATTCTGCTAGTTTGACAGAGGCCAGAGCTGTGTCTGCCTTGTTCTCTGTTACATTCCCAGGGCAAGACACACACCTGACCCATAGTTGGTGCTTAGAAGGTTTCTTTTCAAGGAATGGAAGAGCAGAGCATCGAAGAAGTTTCCCTAAGGAGTAACAAAGATCCCACACTCAGCACAGAGGATTTTGCTCTGGTCCTTGAAAACCGTGTCCACCTGGATGGTGGCAGGCACTCCCTGTGATTGTTCTTGTTTTTCCAGAATTGGGGCCCCAAGGACACCAAGGAGAGCCACAGCTTAGGACTGGGCATGATGGGCTTTGTGAATAGTGTCTCCTAGAGTGAGGGGTGAGGGGTGACAAACTGTATCCTTGAGCCAAATCTACTCACCATTTGTTTTGGTAAATAAAGTTTCCTTGAAACATAGCAACACCCATTCATCTACATATTGTTTGAGGCTGCTTTTGTGCTACAGCAGCAGATTTGTATAGTTGAGACAGAGTCCGTGTGGTCCTCAAAGCCTAAAATATTTACTATTACAGTAACAACTTGTAGACCTGTCTGCCCTAGAGTGGTGCAGTGTGCAATCTGTACAGCTGTACATGGCAGCCGTGGTGCTAAGTGCACCTCAACCCAAATTCTGAGAGCCACCAGCTAACTGAGACCACGCAGGGCTTGTGAGTAGTCCTGTTTTGGCAGAGCCCTCACTATCATCAGCGCCCTTTCTCCCTTCTCATCCATGGGTGGGAAAGAGAACAGGAGGTAGTAATTTGGGGGCCATAGCTGTATGTGGAACAGCAACCACATCCACCTCTTACGCGATGGAAAGTGTGGAACAAGTCAGAGACTAGTGATGGTCCTTTTGGCTGAGAGTTGTCAGGCTCTAGGCAAGGGGGTCCTGAAGGGGCAGGAAGGAACCAGAAGAGGTGGGATAGTACCTTTTAGGAGAAAGGTAGGGTGGTCTTCAGGCCCGCTCTTCAGCCTAACCAAGATAAGTCAGTCTCCCATGGTTCTGTGGATTCACTCTTGGTATCACTTCCCCCCACCTGCTCCCCCAGCTCATATAGTGAAATTCCAACCCCCAAGGTGATGGCCTCTGGGAGGTGATGAGGTTATGAAGGCGGAGCCCTCATGGATGGGATTTGCGTTGTTATAACCAAATCTTCCAGCACCTTGATCTCAGAACCCCCAGCCTCCGGAACAATTTCCATTGTGGATAAGCCACCTAGTCTGTGGTGATTTGCCAAAGCAGCCCACACAGACTAGGACACATGGGGCAGTGGCTATCAGTGATGGTAGCTGGCTGTTCCCACCAGGACGGTCGCCCTCTGGGCACAGGGATCTCAGCCACAAGAAGCTCTGAGACAGATGGCCCAAAGCAGAACCTGGGAGCATGGGAAGGAGGATGGGAGCCAGAGCCGGACCTCCTATGGCAAGAGTCTGTATAGCAGGGGCGTCCCCACTGGGCTCTGCAGAGACCTGGTGACTGTTGCTGTAGTTTTCTAATGCCGTATAACAGACCGCCCCATGACCGGAGAGCTGACCAAAACACCAAGATTTCTTTTACTTATGAATTTATGGTTTGGGTGGCTCTCAGCAAGGACAGCTGGTTTCTGATCTACTCATTCTCAGCGAGAGGGCCTCCTGGGCGGGGGCTGGAATCACCTGACGCCTTCTTTGCGGGCCTGTGTGGTGGTGGGTGCCGCCTGAAGGCTGGAACCTTCCAGCTGGTCCACCTCCACGGGGTGTCCCCCTCAGCTGCTGGCTTTCCTCACAGTGCGGTGTCTGGTCCCGGGGCAAGTGCCCCTGTGAGAGAGCTGGATGGAATCTGGAGTGCATGCTCTACCCTAGCTTGGAAGTTGCACGGTAAAATTCCTGCAGCATTCTCTTTCTTAGAAATAAGTCACAAGGGCTGGCCTTTAAGGAGAGGGCAACAGGAGAAACTGCGGGCATGTTTGAAAACCTCCACCGATAACGCTTTACCAAGAATGAGTCTTTGGAATCATCCTACGGAAAACCCAGAAACACTGAAGCAGGAGAAGGCTGCAAGCTCAGCCCCAGCTGCTGAAGGAAAAGGAAAAGGAAGCCTTTTTTCCTTCTCCCTCCATCCCTGGGGACTTGTGTGGGAGGTGGTGGTGGGGGAGGGAGGGGTGGCAGGGAGGGGAGGGAAGGGAAAACTTCTGTGATCACACACAGTCCCAGGACACTACTCTCAGTCCATCCTTCCTGGAGAAGTAGGCAAGTTTTTCAATCGAATGTTAGATTCAAGCTTTAAAATGAATAGGGCTGGGGTCACCCGGGTGGCTCAGTGAGTTAGGCGTCCGACTTCAGCTCAGGTCATGATATCATAGTTTGTGGGTTCAAGCCCCGCGTCGGGCTCTGTGCTGACAGCTCAGAGCCTGGAGCCTGCTTTGGATTCTGGGTCTCCCTCTCTCTCTCTCCCCTTCCCCTGCTCATGCTCTTTCTTTCTGTCTCTCTCTCTCTCTCAAAAACAAACAAACAAACAAAATTAAAATGAATAGGGCTAAGCCTTAAGATCCACAGTGAGACAGCTTTCATAATCAGAAGGGATGGCAGAGTTCCGGAATGAGATGAAAAGTCAGTGAATCCTTTACCACTTGGGGCAGCCGGGATGAAGTTGGGGTCGGGCGGACAGGTGTCCACAAGGCAGTGTTGGTAGCAGTGACTACAAAAGTAAAAATGGCCCATATTTACACCCCAGCACAGATGCACTGTGACTCTTCTCCTAACTGTTTTCTTTGAAAGGCCTTGCGCAGTGGTCTGGTTCCCTGAAGTTTGCTTTTCAGGCCCTGTATTTCGGGAGAATTGGATAAATTGATCTCTAGGGGCCCTTCAAGGACTAACCCTCCCTGATTGTCTTGCTAACAGGGGCTGGGTGCTGACAGTTTACTTACTAGGAAATGGTGGCTAAGAATGTATTTAGTGCATTAAGGCATCTCTCCGTACAGAAATCACAGTAGTAGTGGGAGAAATTAACTTTGTTCTCTGATTTCACTGGAAGAGAAGTAGTTACATATGGTCTTTCCCTGTCTTCCTCTCTGGAAATGGCTGTCTCACATACCCCCTGGAGTGTGATTTGACCGGAGGGTTTCACAAACTTGCAGCAGTGGAACCAAACTTTGGAGGCAGACTTCTTGACGACTGGGAGTCAGTTTTACAACCCTTGGTCTTTGGAGCTTTACAACTCAAGATGTGGCCGGGAAGCCATCAGCATTACCTGGGAGCTTATTAGAGATTTAGGCTCCCAAGCTCTGCCCCAGACCCCCAGGATCAGAATCTGCATTTTAACAACATCCACAGTAGAGGGTGGGGGTGTCGGAAGGGGATTCAAATCTACTTGAAAGTATGAGAAGCCAATCCTTGGCTTGCTATTATTCTTGTTTTGTCTCTTTCAAGACACCTGGAAGTAGAAGGTTCTCAGAGGTAAATTTCTTCCATTTTTGATCCCTGGAGTCCCTGGCCACCCCCTTTCTGGCTGGCTCTTCAACGGTGGCTGGAGAATCTAGGCGTAGCTCGCTGTAAATCAATAGCTAACAAGAATCAAGCCGCACTACCAGGGCGTGAATTTAAAATGCTCTTTTTTACTGTGTAACTGGAGAACGCTAGGTAGAAATACTAAATGGTAAACGTTTATATTCAAGCGGCCGTGTTGTGGAAAACAATTGTAATTTTTTTTTTTTAATCCAGTCTGATTCTGGAGCTGCTATAGCAAGGTTTCCCAACACCCAGAGCCATTTCCAGACTCATTTGCAACTATGTATCTCACTCTTTAGTTAATGTCAAATGGCTTGCCCTGTTGCAAATCTCAGAAACGTTTCTGTTACAAGGTGGCTTGCCTATAGCTATTTGTCTAAGAAGCTAAATGAGCATTGGAAAGGTACAATAAAAATCCTCTCTGTACTAGAAACATCACACCATTGTGTTGGGCTGTTGGCATACTTTTGCCATCGCCCACCCCCCCAAACTGAGAGCATAAAAACCAACAGGGAGGGGTTTATAAGTTAGACACCCACACCTCTATATACATTTAGGAGGGGAAAATGTTCTCATCTGACCTGATGAAAATCTGCAAGCATTTCCATTTTCATTTCCAGGCATTTCCATTTTGAACAGATTTCTGGCTTCATCAAGGGACAACAGTCTACAGGTGGACTTGGTCCATTTTTAGGCCAAAATGGCATCTTACTAAAAGCCTGTCAAACCCCTTGGGCACCAGCTGGCTCTCTGAGATATCCCACCTTAGAAATAAGGTTTCCCAGTGCCCGTGAACTGTAGACCTCAGATGAATAAAGGTAACAGTGGACATTTTTAAAATGCCTGCTTGGCATTTGCTAAGCTTGGTTGTAATTTTATTTTTTAAAGTTTATTTATTTATTTTTGAGAGAGAGCACATAAGTGATGTAGGGGCAGAGAGAAAGTAAGAGAGGGAGAGAGAGAGAATCCCAAGAGGGCTCTGCACTGTCAGTGCAGAGCCTGATGTGGGGATTGAACTCATGAACCGTGAGATCATGACGTGAACCAAAGTCATACGCTGAACCAAGTGCACCACCCAGGTGCCCCATGATTTTAAATTTTCATAGGGACTGAAGCAAGAGTTTGGATTCAGGGGATTTACTTGAGAGGTAGTCCTGGGAAGCAGGAGTGAGGGCAGGGACTGGGGAGGGTGATATGGAGGAGACCAGGCCAATGTAAGGGGGCTTCCCAGGTTCACTGCAGTTTGTCCAGGCCCTTGAGAAACAGAGAACACCTCTCAGAAAAGCACCCTGAGGCTCAAGAAGTTGGGAGCACTCAGGCACTGCTCTCAGGGTGATAGAAGTTCTCTCTAGCTGATAGAAGTTTGCACCCAGGGGCAGTGAACCCTCCACTGTTGGGGCCTGTGCATTAGCACAAGCCTTGCAAGTTCCTGCAGCATAAAAGCCCCGGAGCCTAATGCAGAATGATCCTTGGCTTTGCATGGGTGAGGTGTGGGCAGATAGAACCGCTGCTCACTGTGAGCACATCCGAGGCTGTTACCCGTCTCGCCATATCTGTATGAGGCAACTCTTGTTACCTCCATGGTAGGCTTTAGGAACGTGAAGCTCAGAGAGGTTAAACAGTGTGCCCTACTGTGCACTAGGGGTTTGGGGGTCCTAGCACCAGCTCCCTGACTCCAGAGGCTCTTCTCAGAACCTGCTACACTGCCCTGCAGAGGACTGGAAGGAGACCAACCCTCCCGTTTGTCCAGTACTGTCCCAGTTTTAGCCCCACAAGTGGCCCATCCGGGAAACCCTCGATCCCAGGCAGATTGAGAGGGGTGGAGGCCCCCGATGCGTTTCTGGACGCCTGTAGCTCCTGGCTTCCTCCCTGGGCTCCCTCCTGAGCAACAACACACAAATGGGTTCCAGACGGTCTTTCTCGCATCTCTTGCTCCACTTCTGCATTCCGGTGAGGCAGTTTCCAAGTAAAACCCAGATAAATTTGGATTTCATATGGTGGTTTCCCCTGAGTGAACCTTTATGTAGAAAGTGGGAGACCAGAAAGTTTTGATTTTTTTTTTTTCTTTTAAAGGAGGCCCTTTATTCTCATGGTTGTAGGGGAGTGTGATGGATGGCTACAAATGAAATTTTATTTATTTTCTAAGTGTCCATTATTGTTTTGTTGTTTTACTAGGGAGTTTTTTTATTTTAATGGAAAAAAATGTGTGTGAATGTGTGTATGCATGTAGGCACACACATCATAAGTCTGCGAATATAGCTTCCTAGGGCTGCTGCATCGAAGTGCCACAGACTGGGTGGGTAATACAATAGAAATTTATTGTCTTGTGGTTCCTGAGGCTGGAATTTCAAGGTCACGGTATTGTTAGGGTTGGCTGTGAGAGAGAATCTGGTGCAGGCTTCTCTCCTTAGCTAATAATTATCACTCTTCCTCCTGTGTCTCCACATCATCTTTCCTTATGGCTGTTTCTCCTTTTTATTTATTTATTTAAACAGTTTTTTTAATGTTGATTTGTTTTTGAGATAGAGAGAGACAGAGCATGAGACGGGGAGGGCCAGAGAGAGAGGGAGACCCAGGATCCCAAGCAGGCTCCAGGACCTGAGCTGTCAGCACAGAGCCCGACGCAGGGCTCGAAGTCACGAACCGCGAGATCACGACCTGAGCCGAAATCGAAATCGGACGCTCAACAACCGACTGGGCCACCCAGGTGCCCCTGTTTCTCCCTTTTAAAAGGACAGCAGTCATACTGGATGGATTAGGGCCCACCCTAATGAGCTCATTTTGACTTGATTGTCTCTGTAGGGAATTGTCTCCAGATACATGCCCCCCCTCCCTTCCTCTCTCCCCATCACCTTTGACGCTCCTCTGTAAGCCTGTCTTGGAGAATCCCACTGACTCAGCTCTGTCCCCTGTCTGAATAGCGCAAGCAGAGAATCCTCAGGTGTTCCTGAGGAATGACGTTCTTCCATTCACTGACTTACACCTTCAACAACCATGCACCGAGCACCTGCTGGGTGCCATGCAATGGAGTAGGTGCTGGAGGACAGGTAGAGATGAGCAGGACTCAAGCCCTGCCCTGGCTAAGCTCACACAGGGTTGTGGGAAGACCAGCCCTTGGAGCCCAAGGACCTTTGGTTCGAATTCTGCTTTTATTTTTACCCAACTTTTGGTGGCCTTGCCATGTGAGGTCTCTGAGCCTCACTTCTGTTTTTGGTGGTAGTCGTCGTGGGGGCGGGTGATGAAAGCACTCAGCCTGCAGGGTTGTTGGGAGGCATGAGACACAGTCTAATTAAGTGCCCAGCACAGCGCCTGGCACATGGTAGCTATTTACTCAATAACTGTTCAGTGAATGAAAAGTATGTCCTCAAATAATAGAACCTTGTGATTGTTTGGAATAGCAAATTGTATAAACAGGTAACGGGAAATATGAACCGGTAGGTGCTACCCTAGGCTGTGGGGGTCTCTGGCAGTATAACTTTGGTCTGTTCAGCATTTTTCTTTGCGTATCCCCTCCCAAGTGCTAAAGCTGATCTGAAGTTCCCTGAATCCTCAGTGCAAAGTTAGGCCCATGATCTTAGGTGGCCAATGACTGAAAAGTTTATCTTCCCTACCACAATATTGGGTTCATTGATGGGCAGGGGAACAGTGATGCCA
This sequence comes from Panthera leo, assembly GCF_018350215.1. Classification (NCBI taxonomy): domain Eukaryota; kingdom Metazoa; phylum Chordata; class Mammalia; order Carnivora; family Felidae; genus Panthera; species Panthera leo. Next base: position 39,131,617 of record NC_056680.1, on the reverse strand, counting down.
ATGATATCTCCCTGGGAGAGCCATCTTTGTGTTGAGAGAGAGGATCCTGTTTTCCACCTGGCTTGCTAAACTGGGATTATATGTAGGTGGCAGTCATTGCCCCACCCTGTATACAAGTGGACATATGGGAAAGGACAGAACTAAGAAATGGGGGACGGAGAAGGAGAGAGGAAACTAACGAAACTGACCGTATTGTCTGGGACCCTGGATCCAGCCATGCCTGAAGCTAGACCATTCTTGAACATCAGCTGCTAGAATCTGGCAGTTCTCTACACCCTCCTAATATAAACTGGGCTTGGGCATTTGTATCTGAAGGATCTCTGCCTAACAGTGATTGGGATGAACAAAGTGATTGGGAACCCAGAGGCTGTTGTTCCCACTAATCCTGATGAAGGGAATCAACTTAGGTTTCTTGAAGGGCGTGACACGCGGGCCTTCTTCAAAGATAAGTCAGTTCTCACCCAGCAGAGTAGCCCAGGGGCATTGGAAGAAGTGGGGTGTGTGCAAAGACTGATATGTGGGAGGGCAGGGTGTGTTTAGGGCTGGAGAGGAGCCAACTGTGGTTGGAGCTGGGCTGTGTTATTGCGGATGGAGGACATGGTCGGATCACAGAGGGCCTTGAACGCCAAGGCAACATGTCTTTTTACATTCAAGTCAGGATCCTCTGTTCTTTTCTCTCCCTCCCCTTGGGAGTAAGACAAGGAGCTGAGGGGAGCTGTTTGAAAGGGGGAGCAGTCTTGTCTCTAGACTGTCAAATGTCAGACGAGGTGCCCATTTCCACTCCCCCCATTTCTCCCATGTCTGAGCACCCAACCTCAAGACAATAAACGAATGAGAGGAACCAGTTCATTAGGATGTGAGGGACCCCATTCTGTTGAGGGCCCGTGGTTCCTGTGCTAAAAATACTAACAAATACAGAGGGCAAAGGCCCAGAAAGAGGACTTGACACTGAGTGAAAACCTTGTAATGCTTTATCACAGTTTGTCTTCAAATGGAAATGTGGGAGCCCGAAAGAGCAGGTAGGCAGGTATTGTAGCCAGACCTCCCGTAGAGGTCCACGTGGAATCCCCAGGACCTGTGGCTACCTTACCTTCCATGGCATAGGGACTTTGTAGGTGTGATTGAGATTATCCTGTGGGCCCAGTGTAATCTCAAGAGAGAGGCTGGAGGGTCAGAGCCAGAAAAGGAGGTGTGGTCATGGAAGCTGATGCCACAGTGATTTCACTGCTGGAAGGGGCCATGAGCTAAGAAGTAGTGAGTGATCCAATCTCATGGGAAGGTCTAGGTTAGAAGTGGGTGTTAGAATTTTATCCCCCTCCCCCGTCCACCCAACATACCAAATCAAACTCATGGATCGGGGTGGTAAACTATTTCGGTGAAGGCCACTGAATCAGGCAGGGGCCATGTTGAAAACAAGAATACACGGTATTTTAGCAGAGGGAACATAACGTCGAGCAATGGTTGTTAAAGTGGGGTCCCCAGGCCAGCCGTGTCTGCATCTCCTGGGAACTGGATAGAAAAGCACATTCTCAGGCCTTGCCCCAGGCCTACTGAATCCGAAACTCTGTAAGACTGTGCAAGCAGGAAAAGGCAAGGAATAGAGTCTCCCCTAGAGCCTCCGGAAGGAACACAGCTCTGCAGACATGTTAATTTTAGTCCATAAGATCTATTTTTGGACTTAGAATTGCAGAACTGGAAGATAAAAAACTAGCATTGTTTTAAATCCCGAAGTTTGTGTTAATTTGTTACAGCAGCCATAGGAAACAAAGTATAAAAGAAGCAGCAGAGTCACAGTTACAAAACAGTAGAGTGAAAGTGCATGGGTTCCAGGGCCCCCCTAACCTGGCGTGACAAGCCAGCTCTGCCCCCGTCCAGCTTGCAGGGTAACTCGAGCTCTCTGGGCCTCAGTTTCCTCCACTATCACGTGCCATTTCCTGATACCCACTTCTTACGAGAGCTGGAAAAAAATTAAATGAGGTAATGTACACAATCATAATCACAGTGCCTTTTTATGTGGTAGAGGATTAAGGAATAATAGCCATTTCCCTTTCACTTTTTAAATCAGGATGTGCAGAAAAATTTTAAAAATAGGATGGGTAGCATTCAGTGTTAAAAATAAAAGACACTTTTTCTTGTTCCTCTCCTTTTAAACGTTTATCTTCCAAATCCTTTTTCCTGGGGTGTTTAGGGGTGTCATTTGTAACATAAAACAAGAGAACTCTGAAGAAGCTTTTATGAACACTTTTAATAACAATTTTTACATTCATATGGTGTTTCATGGGCTGTGCCTAAACACATAAACTGATAGGAAAAAAGAAAGCCAGCGCAAGACCGAGTTATGTTAAACACAGTCAAACCACAGCTTACTTTTTACAACAGTTGGTTATAAAACATTTCACTTGACTGGATAAAGGTAATTGGTTGTTTCAAATTATTTACCGTTTGATGCAGAAATAAGGACTGTTTGCATTTTTAAAGCACTGCATGGTGTCCCACGCACTTTCCCAGACATGTTCCCATTTTACCCAGCGGGGAACTGAGTGTTTCAAGGATTCGTGTACTTGGTCCCACGTTGGAGTGCGTGAAGGCTTTGTCCTTAGCGCCCACCCCCTTCCGTCCCTCTCTATCTCCTCTTTCATTTGTATCTTCCACAGGTGATTTTATCTAGTTCACTGATTTTAAATGTCATCATGTGCTCAAGAATCCAAAAAATACGCGTCTAGCCGTGACCCTATGCTTGTACACCAGACTCGTATGTATTAACTGCCTATGCGACATCTCCATTTGGGTGCCTGCTTGGCATTGCTGACTCATCCTAAAAAGAACTCCTGATTTTTTTCCTTCATTGGTTCGCTCCTCCCCCAGCCAGTCCCCTCTCAGTTAGTGGCGCCCCCATCCAAAATTCTGGGGCCTTTCTGACAACTGGTATTGTTGGCTATATATCCGCAGTATGACTCAAGTTTGTCCTTATCTTAGCATCTCTATTTTTATCCCCTTTACCTAGACGCCTTCAGCTGTCCCTTAAAGTCCTGCAGTTTTCTCCCATCTAATCTCCCAGCTTGATGCTTGCTTCACTACAGTCTGTCCTACACAGTAGCCATGGAGAACTTTGAAAACCACAGATTTGATCTGGTCACTCTCATGTTCAAAACCCCATAGTGGCTTCTCATTGTGCAAACTACAGCCTTTACCGTGGCCTGTGGGGCCTCCATAAGTAAGTTCTCAAAGGGCATAAAAGAGCGTGTTCTGGCTGAGATGATGTGGAAGGGGAGGTGCAGAAACGGTCTCAAGGTCTGCTTCAGGGGAACCCAAACTAAGACATCTTAACCAAGCTGTCTGTAGAAGGGGAAAATCAAGTCCCTAATCAGGAATTGACAACATGCTCTATTCTCTTCCTAATTTCTGCTGTATTCTTTTTCTGTAGGAATAACAGTTCAGATTTGTATTGTGCATGTGACTGGCATAAAGACTAAATTTCCCAATCTCTCTTGCCACCAAGTGTGGTTATGTGAGTAAGTTTTGGACAGTGCAATATAAAAGTTTGTGTGTACACTTCTGGAAAGTATCCTTTACAGGAAAGGGCGTGATCTTCAATCCTTTCCTTACTCTTGCTAGCTGCGATGCAGATGTAATGTCTGGAGCCCTGGCAACCATTTTGAACCATGAGGTGACCCTGGAACAGAAGCCACACCAGAGAACATAAGAATGAAGAAGGCTGGGTTTCTGGCAATTGGAGGAATGTCATACCACCCCTGAATTGCTAATCCCCACATTTCGCTACACTTTTATCTTGAGTTTGTCTGTTACAGCAGAAACAAATGCTAACTACTGTGGGGGAGGGGCATGACCAGACTAGAAGCTGGGAAAACAGTTTTGAGGTGCTACAGCTCACCAAGTAAAAGGCCTGAGTGGGCTGGTGGAGATGGAGAGATGTGGAAAACATTGAGGAAGGAGTAGGATGCAGAAACCTTGATAATAAGTTAGAAGTAGAGTGCGAGCCCATGAAGGACAAGTGTCAAGGACGTTCCCCACTTTTCTGGCTTGAACAACCACATGGTTACGAGTGCTAGTTACTGAATCAGGGACCCAGAGAGCACACGACTAGCATTTCTGTGCAAAAGCTTTGTGATGCTGTTTATCTCTGGCATTTTGTCATCTGAATCACTGTTTAATGTCACACATTTGCAGTGAAATGACCCACTGTTTAAATCAATGCATATGATAGTGCTGTTGTATACATTCCGCTGCTTTTCCAAATATCTTTAATTGCCATTTCTCATGAAGAGAAATGCCCTTGTTAGAGTCTGTTTTTAGGGGTTCCTTCTCAGGCCTCGGTGTTATTCTCCCTTTGAGCTCTGGGTCAGTACAATATACACCACACACACATTGAACCCTGGGCTCTGGGTGAGTGAGAGAAATGCCATGAAAGATAATCTCCCAGGCACTTATCCACAGGCCTTCCTTGTGTTAGATTTATGATTTGGTGGGGGCAGGGGTGGTTCTCAAATGTGCTTGGCGCTTGAACTCATTCGGCCTTCCCACTTATTTGGGTTGGCAGAGTCATCTTGTCTCTAAAGGCTTGGCTCCTTGAGGATGGTATTTTATATTTTTTATGTTAAGCTGGAATTTCCGGATTGGGTTCTGCAGCATATGGCTCTATTTTTACTAGGTTCTGGTGGGCTGACAAAGGAATTTTCCCTCTTTTGTTTATTTCGTGCTGGGGTTTAGGATCTGATCCCCACGGAGGAGGAAGGGAAGCATCGGCAGTGGAGAGATTGTCTATCCAAACACACGGTGATCCAGCCCGATTCACATTTTGGTTCCAGCTCTGGAGATCTGGTTATCCTCAGACCCCCGGCCAGAGTCCTAAGCACAAGTAAAATGAACTCTACCAAGGTCCTTCTTTGCACAGAACAATTGGGCTACATGTTAAACTGTTAACGCTAAGACTTCTAGTTGTGGACCCACTAAATGTTAGGACAGGGAGTCCCTGACTCCACTCGGTAGAACTATCATTCAGTCACTTTCTTAAAGACTTCCAAAAGAGTTGGCTGCTTTAGGAGAAAGTGGTACTCCATAGCCAGCCTCTGAAATGGCCCTTGGCATGCCCCACCTCCTGATATTTATGCCCTCAAGTCAACTGCTTCTACTTTGAATAGGGCTGACTTGTGTAACCAGTAAAATTCTACAGCCACGTGTCTGGAGAACATTCAGGCAGTCCTGTAAGGAAGTCGATGTGCGAGGAGCTGAGGCTCCAGCGGTGGGAACGAGCCATCTCGGAGGCTTCCGTCCGCTGTAGCCCCCCACATGCTGACTCTCATGAGACCCTAAGCCAGAACCATCCAACTAAGCTGCTCCCAAATTCCTGACCCACAGAAACTGTGAGATAGTAAACGTTTATTAAGCCACCAAGTTTTGGGAATCGCAATTGATAACTGATACAGGTGTACTTCCAAAGAGGTGATGGTACAACTTGAGAATCTTACTCATTTCATCTTGAAATAAAATAGCAAATTAATGCTTCTAATAGGAACCATCTTCTATATTTTTCCCCTTCTTAAAGTATTAAAAGCTTTTTTTTGTTTTCTTTTCTATCCTTGTGAGTCCATGAGGTGACTGTCTGCCATTTGTATTTCTTCGTCCTCAATTACTTTCATCTCATAGCCATTCAAATTCCCGTTAGGAAAAAAGTCTGAGGGAGTGTGGATGTAGGATGTGGAAAGGAGGAGGCCACCATCTCTCATTTGCATCAGACCTTCAGTTGTCACCTCCAGTGGGCAACTGGGCTCAATGTCACTGAGGACCTTCTGGGAAGGAACGCACTTCACATTTCTTTCTGAAGGGCAAGGGAGCTGGATTGTTGATCTTGCAGACTCTGTCCCTCGTTGGTTAAGGGTGGCCCCTGGCCAGGGAGAGGAGAAGTCTGCTGATAGGTGAAACTCTGAGTAGCTTCTGGCATAGGACAAGGGATTAAAGGTATGCATTGACTACAGCTTCTGCAGAGGGTAGTTCATGGTGACTGCTTCCTGCTGGGGAGGCCAGTTGGTGGACAAGGAGGGGGAGACGTGAGAGAGAGGGTGTAAGACCTCAGCCGGTTACCCAGGCACTTTCTCTGCATACTTTAAGTCCCAAGCAGTACAAGAAAAGGGACAGCTCTCATGGAGTTAAAAGCATTTGGATCAGACTCTTGTAGGTTCTGGTCTACAGCTCTCCTTCCTGCTTCCTTGATCCTTGTCTGTCCCAAACCTACTCCCCATCATTCATGGAGGTCTCCTGTAAATTCCACAAGCCTTGGACATCCTTTCAAAAAGTTCCTCTGCCTAGGTTGGCCAGAGTTGGGTTCTGTTGCCCACCACAAAGAAGTCTAACCGAGACAACAATGGGTCTCCCTGAGATTAATAGTAAAGTTCACACTTTTCCAACCCAAATCCCAGCAGGATAGAATAGATTTAAGAACTTGCTAAATGGAGTCTAAAGGTCATCTATATGTGCAAGATATTCAAGAAGGCTTTGAAAAAGAAATGTGAGGCTACAAAGATCTATGGCGGCATTAAGTGGGGACTGCAGTTTATAGAACCACTGGTTTAAAGATAAAGGGCCTCTGGCTGGTCTCATTTGGCAGACAAAAATTTCATTATCTAGAGCACATAGGCCTCCCCCTCTGTTGGACAAGGGATGAGATCCTGTCTCTAAAAGCTTGCTCTCAGTTTCAAAGGTCACCACTCAAAGCGTGTACATCTCCCACCCTCTTAGTGAAGACCAAAGACTGGGTAGAAATGACTTGATATTTAATCATGACCTGCCTGTCTAGACCTTTTCATTCTCTCGCTCTCTCTCTTGCTACCACTTACACTCCAGCACCTGTGGACCTCATAGATGCAGAACTTTTATTAGCTCATCCGAAAAGGATGAGGAAAGGCTGCTTGCAGTGAGTATATCTGAGAGTCCTCAGCAATAATGCTGGTCATTTTCATCAGGTGTAGACCAGCTACTAATCTCTTTCTGCCAGTTTATTTGGTGCTGGTAGAGTGGGGGGTGGGGAGGACCCGTTTCTGAAAACATATGATTGACCTGCTGAAGGTGTGGGCCTGGTGAGGTTAGACTGATCATCGCACCCTAGCATCGTGATTCAAATCAGAGTTGGTGCTTAAACAGCCTGGGTTCACTTCCTGCCTTGTTATTTTCTGGTTATGTGATTTGGAATTTTTCTAGATCTGGAAGTCATCTTCCATAAGGTGGAATAGTAACACCCACTTCATGGAATCCTTGGGGAGGAGGATTAAATGAAACAGCGCTTACCTAGCTTATAGTAAATGTTGCATAAACCCTGTATCGTTTATATCAGTGAGGGTCACAGCAGGAAGCAAGTGGTAGGCTCAGAATGAGTACCTTGGGGAGAATTTAATAAAAGGACAGTTTACAAAGTGTGAGCAGGGTATAGGGACATCAAAAGGGAGAGTATAGTCACCTAGGGCTGTTACCACCTTCCCCCGCACCGCCCCACCCCCCCTCACCGGCAGGGAAAGAGCGAGGGGAGAGGGCTCACTGGAACCCTGACTCTGAGAGTGTTTTGTAGAGAGGATCGCTTGACTAAGCGGTAATGAGGGGCGCTGCCACATGGTGGACCTTGAGGAGAAGGGAGGGGAAATCACCCTCCTTATTGCCTTCTCTCCCCTCCTTCTAGTATCCTCTTGTTGGTGCTCTCAGTTGGTTGACCCAACAAGAAACCAGAGAACAAGGGAATCTGGGAGAAGATCCCAACAGGGCCCAGAGCAAGATAGGAAAGGGTACAGAATGGATCTGGAAGGGACAACAAGAAGTGTCCAGGCTACGACTCTTGCCGGTGTTTTTGGGAGACCTAAAAGAAACTTATAGGAAATCCAGGGGCTTCCAATCAATGTGTCTATGGAATGGCCATGAAATTCTTCTCTTCTGAAAAGTCTCCATTGCCTGAAGGTATTCTGTGTTAAGCTTTCTTGGTTTAAAATTATTAGGGTTCCTCTTTTTCCAACCTCTTTCCCTTACTTTAGAAGAAGGCTAGATTGGTTGAAGCAACTTCTCCCCTTCTTTGGTCATCTCTTTCTAGAAGTTTCTAAATCCTGGCAAATTTCCCATCACCAGCTTCCCATTGAGCTTGTGGATGCAAGTTCGGTTATAGTGGCTACAAGTTTAATACAGTGTCCCCTGGTGACAGCTACATGAGGTGGAAGCTTGATAGGTAGACTGAGGACACACAGATACCACAGTTGGGCCCTGAGTAGCCAGCTTTTCCTGGCATGCCATGGCAGCCAGCCAAACTTTCAGGGTTGGGTGAAGTTTGTAGGTATGGCTTACCCAGTTGGTAGCACTTAATAGTTAGTATATCCTCTTGTATTTATCCTTTGGTTGGATTCTTGTGCGATTTAAATAACCACCTGTTTGAAAATATACTGGCTTGTTTATAATGATTTAAAGTATTTCTATTTTCAATTTATATAATTAATTAGTAAACTAGTCTTTATTCAAAAGATTTACTAAAATCTTAAGCTCTACCTAAATATTCGAAGACAAGGTACATCTTTTGACTTTAGCAAACTACTTTGAAATGCCCTCATTGAGTCTCCAATTTAAAAAGTTTAGAGAGAAATGTTTGCTGACAACTAGAAATTCTGAGTCTCAGCTCTTTGGAAACGGCCAGGCCTTTATATCCCTCCATGTTGATCAGACTTAGATGTGCTCCCTCCCTCAAGGGCTTTCTGCAGCTGAGGCTGTGCCTCAGGGCTGACCAGTTTTCCACCGACTGCCAATAGCACTTCTGAGCACTTGGGCACCAAGGCCTTTCTCGAAGAGGGATTTAGCAAGAGCATCACCATGTCCTTCACAAAGACCTTGAGGGAAGATGTGATTTTATGCCCATCTTGTAGATGGGAGACCTGAGATTTAAGGAGCTGAAAGATCTTACTCAAGATCATACAACCATAAATCCATGAGCCAGTATCTGACATTTTCAGGAAAAGAGTTTTATATTCAAAATTTTCTCTTTTAGAAAGGAAATTAAGTGCATCCACCGTATATTATGCTGTATCTCTGTGTTAGTTTCTGTTGCTTCTGTAACCAATAAGCACAAACTTAATGGCTTATTGCAACACATATTCACTATCTGACGGTTCTGGAGGTCAGAAAGCCTGACATCAAAGTGTTGGCAGGCATGCCTTTCCTCTGGAGGCTCTAGGGGAAATCTGCCTCCTTGCCTTCTCCAGCTCTAGGGACCACCTGCATTCTTTGGTTTGAGCTCCTTTCTCTGGCTTCAAACCAGAAGCATAGCCTCTTTGAATCTACTCTCTCCCTTTGACCTCTGCTACTTTCATCTTGGCTCTTGTATCTCTGAGCCCTCCACCTCCCTCCTGGAAGGACCCCTGTGTTCACACTGAGCCCACATGGGTAATGCAGCTTACCTTCCTATCTCAGGGTCCTTCATTCAATTAGATCTGCACAGTCCATTTTGCCATGTAAGGTCGTGTCTTTGCAGGTTTCAGGAATTAGGACATAGACATCATAGACGTATTTGGAGGCCATTATTCTATGTATCACAACCCCAGAGGTGTTCAGAAGAGCAGTCATAATCAGAATCAGTAATATTTCTGCAGCAAAATGTGTATATATTCATGCCAAATCGTACACATCGGTGGTTAGCAAACTATAGCTTGTAGGCCAAATTCTACCTGTTTGATAAATCTGTTGTATTACAACACAGCCCTCCTCACCTGTTATGGCTGCTTTTGTGCTACAGTGGCAAAGCTGCGTAGTTGTGACCTGCAAAGACTGAAATACTTACGGTCTGGCCCTTTAAAGAAAACAAAATATGCTGACCCCTGGTATAAATAATATCGCTGGATAGTTCAGATAGAAACAAGACTACCTGTTAGTGAGTGAGCAGAGCGCTCAATCCCAGGTTGCCATGAAGCCCTTGGTTTTAACGCAAACCGTCCTTGACCTCGTTTCCTTTGTATTTGAGGCAAGAGTGTGATGTGTCTCATTCTGGACCCATTTTAGGATCTCAGACACCCAGAGGCTTAAAGCAGAATGTGGCCCTGGGCACCACCCAGTCCATGGCTCTGATGATAATAGTCCAAAGTCTGCTTCAGACCAGAGGTGTGTTAGCTAGATCAGTGATTTAACAGCCATGCACCTGAGAGCATTCGGCCAGGAGCATGCGCACTGATCAGCTGGGTCACCAGAGTACCCTGCCTTTCTTGCTGCCTCACCCAAGCTCCTTCATGCGTTGACATTCCCAGTTTGGTCCCTGAAGGCCCTGGAGATTTAACTGCTGACCTCTTCTCCTCCTTCCCATCCTATAGAGGAAGAAAACAAGATCCGGAGAAGCTTCTAACCTAAGGTCTCAGAGAAAAGAAGTGACAGAGCTGGGACCAGAACCCCGTTGCCCAGTTTTCCTTTACTTCACTATCAGGTACTTGGTCTTGGCCCAGGGCCAGCTGTGATTCATACACACAGCCTTTACTGGCTTGTTCTCCCTGCCACGTCAGTCCCCTCCTCTGCTTGACTTTGTTTTCCCCGCAGGTCACCAGTAAATCACTTGCCTAAACAATCATCACCTTCAAATGTACAGCAGTGGCCCCAGATGTTGTAATCTCTCTTGGCTTCCTTTGGTGCTCTGGAGAGAAGTTTCCTTGGAGATCTTCCAGATTCGGGGCTGAGAACTTGTTATCACATGAATTTCTGACTACGCCAGGCTTGGGCTTTCAAAATCATCACAGCTCACCTTTCCCCTAAGTCAGGGTTGAGTTGTGGCCTGAGGACAGAGGCACCCGAGTCTGGGTGGGTCCATTCTAGATGGGGTCTTGTTGTTAGAAGGGAGAATTTTTGGCCCTGGGATGATGATCCACTGACATCATTCTCCCTGAGGTCATTCCTGAAGGGATTCCAGAAAGAAAGAAAAGAAAAGAAATCCACCTTAATGAGAAAGGGTATAAAATCTCTTCCAGCTGTTGGACTCTTCTTAAGGACGATAAAGTTCACTTATTGAGTACTCCTCCTCTGGTTTGAGCTTAGCCAAACTTCCTCCATAAAGTATCCACCATAGGGAAACAAATCACTTTTTAATTAGAATCCTCAACGATAAGTTCAGGGTTAGGGCCAAGAACACCCTGGTATGCTCCATTACATCTTCCTCTTGAGAGGCATTGCAGAGAGCTGGATGTTTCTAGAAGCTGAATATCTGTTTTCTCTGCATTTGAATGTAGGTATTATTTTCGTTATTATTTAGTTCCTTCAAAAAGTATATGGTCATTGACTGAACTTTGTATCTGGAAGAGGTTTGGTGCAGGGAGGAAATTAAATTCCCCCATAATTTCCGTCAACTAACCTTCTTGCAAGCCATTCCAAACGAACATGTAAAGTGATCAAAAATAAGGAGCTTCTCTGCATATGTACTTCCATGCCAAGGCCTCAGGCTATTTCCTTCCCTTCCCCCATATTGTCCCCAAGCATCTCTGGAGGGAAATTGTACAGAGCCCCTGGCTGGAATTCAGGCAATTTTCTTGAAACTTTATTTGCTACTTGGATAATTACTGTTATAATCTCCCCCATTTGATAAAATAGCATTTTTCTGGAATACATGCAGAGATGTTTTTCCATAGCCCCAAACTGAGGGAGCCCTGTAATGTATAGTTCCCCCCCCCCCCCCCCCCCCCCGGTATTTCCTCCGGGCTACCCATGTTGGTGGGCATTCCATCACATCAGGCCTTCACTGGGTTAGCCCAAAGTTTCAGTGCGGCTCTTGTGTATATTATTTGACGTCTTCATTTATTCTCCAAGTGTGCTTGTATACCTACTGAGTGTCCTAGGTTCTGTGAGGATTCTTCTACTGCCTCTACTATAGGTATTATGAGTATATAAACAAATACTGGATTTCCTCCTACACCCCAGGCACTGTTGTAGGTACTTTCTCTGTTAACTCATTTAATCTTCCCGAGAATCCTATAAAGTAGGTACTATGGTGTTATTGTTCACATTTTACAGAAGAGGAAACCGAATCAAGGAAAGGTTAGGTAACTTGCCAAAAATCACACAGCTAATGAGCCTCAGCATTAACCAGGACCTTAAGTGGTTTGGACCAGAGTCCATGCTTTGTAACCATCACACTCTTTGAAGGTTAAGAGGGGATGCTTTCCACCCTTGAAGTTATTATAGCAGGGCTGCAAATGCAAATGCTGGCAGGGAGCAGGCAGGAAACGGAAAGGAGTGAAATAGGCCAGTGGGCATTGTGGGGAAATGCAGCCCCTTGCTGGGGGAGGGGGAGCGGCTGCTTCATAGACCCAGCCCGTCATAGCTCCATCAGCCCAGGATGGCCTGGGCTTACCGTAACATGCTTCCAGAGAAGCCCGAAACACAGAGGTTTGGAATCTGAACTCTCTTGCTAAAATAATAACAACAACAACAATAATAGTAATAATAATAATAATAATAATAATAAATTCAGGTTTAGCAAGCATCTGTAAGCTGAGTTGAGTTGTAGGTTGTCATTTTGCTAATCTAAGTTAGATAACACACGTATGCTGGTACCCGTCTGGTGATAAGGCAGTGCTGCGCCCTAACTGGGGCCCTTGAGGGAATTGCTGTGGGAATTCAGAATGATAGGGAAAGGTGACTTCTATATGGCACTCTGTAGAAAAAGTGGCAATTAGGATGGGCTGTGGAAAGGAGCCAGATTTGTAAATACAGAGAGGCATGTAAAGGGCATGTAAGGGGAATAATAAGTTCTGTTTGGCCCCAGGGTGCTCTGGTAGTCATCAAGTGTTGAAATGTGCTGTCCTGGTTGGTAGACAGCCGTTCCTCCCTCGGGTGTCCTGCACCAGACCTTTCCCAGAACCAGAAACTAAGGGGTCAGTGGTGAGCACCAGTGACGTCTAGTCCGGTGGGTGTCTGTGGCTCCTTGTCAGGTATTTCAGTGCCGCTTCCCTTGACTGTAGAAAGGGTAACGGAGTCAAGGCTGGCCAGGGAAGCCAGGCCAGTCATAGTGACCCTGCGCGCGAAGCCTGGGTGTGTGGACCTTGACTCTGAGGAGCCACGTAAGGTTTTCGCGCAGGCGCCGACCTGGCCAGTATCGGGTCTTTCACTTCTGGGTCAGGTTATTGGGGAGGCAGGAGACTAGTCGGGAGGTGGAGGATGGGAGACCTGTTGACAGGAATTAGGGCAGAGGCAGTAGGAATGAAGTGGGAGGGCCCAGGCAGAGGAGGGTTCAGGCTAGCGAGGGGTGAATGTTGTGCACAAGGGTCACTTCCTGATTTATGCCCAGGTGTGTGGTGGCATTCGTAGGTACCTGGAACTGGGCGTGGGGGAATATGGATAATTTTCAGGACAATTTGGTCACTCACATGAGGGCTTTAAGAGACCAAACAGATGAACATAAGGGATGGGAAACAAAAATAATATAAAAACAGGGAGGGGGACAAAAGAGAAGAGACTCCTAAATATGGAGAACAAACTGAGGGTTCCTGGAGGGGTTGTGGGAGGGGGGCATGGGCTAAATGGGTAAGGGGCATTAAGAAATATACTCCTGAAATCATTGTTTCACTATATGATAACTGATTTGGATGTAAATTTAAAAAAAAAAAAAAAAAAAAAAAAAAACGTATCACAGCTTTGAGGAAATGGAGCATGGGACTGTAAGTTCTACTTCAGAAGATAAAACAATATGTTTGGGAACTTTTTAAAAAAATGTTTATTTATTTTGAGAGAGAGAAACAGAGAGCGAGCGAGCAGAAGAGGGGCAGAGAGAGAAGGAGAGAGAATCCCAAGCAGGCTCTGTGCCGTCAGCACCCGATGCGGGGCTCAAACTCACGAACTGTGAGATCGTGACCTGAGCTGAAAGCAAGAGTCCCACGCTTAACCTTCTAAGCCACCCAGCCCTGCCCCCACATTTGGAAACTTTTTGATAAAAAGCCCAGGTAGGCATTGTTTCTTTTTTTTTTTTTTTTAATTTTTTTTTTTAACGTTTATTTATTTTTGAGACAGAGAGAGACAGAGCATGAACGGGGGAGGGTCAGAGAGAGGGAGACACAGAATCTGAAACAGGCTCCAGGCTCTGAGCTGTCAGCACAGAGCCAGACGCGGGGCTCGAACTCACGGACCGCGAGATCATGACCTGAGCCGAAGTCGGCCGCTTAACCAACTGAGCCACCCAGGCGCCCCAGGCATTGTTTCTTGATAAAAAGTCCAGGACTGAAGGAGGTAACGTTTATTGAATATCTGCTCTGTCCCAGGCACAAGGCAAGGCTTTATGCAGATTATCTCATTTGATATTCAGAGCAGAATGACCCTGTGAGCTAGCTACTCTGATTATTCCCATTTTAGTAAATGTTTTTCACTATTCCTCATTTTGAAGATGAGAAATGAGGAAACTGAGGCCCAGAAATGTTAGGTCATTTGTGGGAATCGTCCAAAGGAAAGACAAGGACTTACAAGGCAGACTCGACTCACTTCACGTTGTGTTTCGGAGGTTGCCCTAATTCCAGGCGACACTGTGAATCCAGCATTTCTACGTGTGTCTCAGAACCGCGACTTTTCATGAGACCACAGCACTGGTGGTGTGTGATCTTCGAGTCTTGTTGATACAGGAAGCACGTGGCTTTTCTTAGAGTTTAAGGCGTCTTCCTTCAAATTTTACATAATATTCAGAGAACTTCCATATCAAGGGATATTTTTATTTGGTATGAAATCATGTTGGGGTCACCCCTTAATGACACTGTGGCTTCTACGCGTGGGATAAAGTTGAAAAGCATGGACTTTGTCTTTTGTTTTGTTTTGTTTTGTTTTTGGAAAGCATGGACTTTGTAGTCAGACAGACCTGAGTACCCATCCCAGGTCCATTACTTACCATCCATGTGACCTTGAGCAAGTCATTGAAGCCTTCTATGCCTCAGTCTCCTCATATTTCGTGCCATCCTCACTGGATTGCTAGGAGGGTGATGCAGTGTTTTAAATATATGCTCTCCCCCCTTATTGTCTCCTATAATTCTCTTACATTTTTCTCATATTTTCTCCTATATTCTCTTTTTTCCACTCGTATTCCCTTTTGGATGTAATCTAGACCAGGATCAGCGAACTTTTTCTTAAAGGACCACATAAGAAACAATCTTAGGTTTGGAGGCCCTACAGTCTCTGTTACAACTACTCCACTCACTTTTGTAGAAGAAAAGCAGTCGTAGACAAAGGATTCATAGGTGGGTGTAGCTGTGTTCCGATAAAACTTTATTCATAAAACCAGCCAGCATCTGATGTGGTCCATGGGCTGTAGTTAAACAACCCCTAATCTAGACTAGTGGTTGTGGGAACCACCCTGGCAGTTTAGGGAATGAACAGTGCTCTGCTGGCCAGAAGCACAGATTTCCTGATGGAGGGGGAGGATTCTAAGGAGCTGCATTTTCTAACATCCCTCGTGAACATGACGGGAACTCTGTTTCTAAGGAAATACACAAAAAGGCCTTAGGGATTTCTGAAACAGCTTCTAGAAGATGAGATTTTAATCACTTTTAATGGTTCTCAGATTAATCTGATCAGATTTACTTTCAAAGAGGTGCTTGTTAAAACAAACAACAAAACAAAACCATAGAGCATTGGGATTTCTGCTGCACTGAGAATGTGCTCTGCCTTACAACTCACAGAGAATGGGGGTGGGGGACGGGAGGAGTATTGCCTCCAAATGGGCTTTGCTCACTGCCTGGTTTTCTCTCACTGACCAGAATACTCTGTTGCAGGACATTCAATGCCACAAATGTCTCTGGTCCCTGGGGTCTGATTCTCCTGGCTCTTGAGCAATTTTTTTTTTTTTTTTAATTTGAGTGCCATATAGATCTTCTGAGGCTCAAACTCAAACAGGTACCACAAAGCATCTCAATTCTCTGAATATGTGGGGGGTTCTTTAATAATACATGTGGTGGCCATGAGTGTGAGGCATTGTAACTGGTCAGTGACCCTGTGTCCTAGGCTCTGAGATCCATCCCTGTGTTTATGCCAAGGCCTTGCTTCCCACAGATTGCTCCCAGCCAGTGACTGAACGAGGATACTGAGGCAGACTTACTCCTGAGACATATGGACTCCTTTGATGCTGACTTTCGCTCTAAGCCTTCTTCAACTTTGCTTAGTCTGTACACATTCTAGGATGCTTTTATCTACGCTTCCATCCTTCTTTCCTTCACTCGGGGTCAGATGGGCCCCTGTGGTCTGAAGGCTCTCTCTGCTTTTTCGGCCTCGTCTGTTTTCTCTCATGAGTGTTTTCCATAATAAAAATCTTGCATATCTAATCCCATCTTGGCATTTGCTCCTCAGAGGACCTGGACTAACACAATATATACTTCAAAAATTACATGAATTCCCAACACCAGGGTAAGGAGGCCCTCTCTGTGATAGCACCTTTTTTAAAAAAAACCAATTCTTTCTTTTTTTTTTTTTAAGTTTATTCATTCACTTTTAGCGAGTGCACTGGAGGGGCAGAGAGAGAGAGAGAGAGAGAGAGAGAGAGAAAGAGAAAGAGAGAAGGAGAGAGAGAATCCCCGGCAGGTTCTGCAGTGTCAGCGAGGAGCCTGATGTGGGGCTCGAACTCACAAACAATGTGCTCATGGCCTGAGCCAAAATGAAGAGTCAGACATTTGACTGAGCCACCCAGGTGCCCCATGATAGCAGCCACCTCTTACAGACAGAGCATTTTGAGTCCCCAGCATCCCTGCCCTTAGTTTGGGTCCCCCTTGAAGACCCCAAAGACTGGGGCTTGACTGTAGTAGTTCCTTTGGAAGACAGCTGCAGGAGTCAGCAGCAGGAGAGGGGCAAGTGAGACAGGGAGAACCAAGAAGCCAGTAAAGGGTGTGTTAAAGTCACCATCATGGGCAGCTAAATGGAGTCCTGGGGGGACCCCTGGGAGACGGTGCAGAATCCCCTCTGAGTTGCATCATTAATGGAGGGGTGGGCGAGGAAGCTGGTGTATTTGCCATCCATTCCTGTGTGCGATTGGTTGAGGGCTGTTCCTGGGGGTATTGATTCCCTGACACTTCTGCCCTCTCTGAGCACGGGTGGAGCATGCTCCCCTGTCTAGTGGAAGGTGCTTAAACTAGGTGCTTCCTCTAGGAAGCCATGGGTGTAGGAATGGTGAGTGCCAGAACTTATGGTTGGCGCCCTGATAGACCTTGCCCCAATCCGCATTTTCAGGTTTTGAGGTTCGAATGGCACTGATCCAAGGAGTGGTCCCATGACTCAGGTACTGTCACCTCCCAGTCACAGTGACGGGTTTGGGGCCCCAACTCGAACTGGACCAATCACAGTCCTCCCTGGAACTTTTGCTGGCACTATCTGGAAGGAGGTGCTTGCTTCTGAGATTAAGAGGTAGGTCTGTCCACCACCAAGCGGCAGCAGCTGGCAGTCCTATGGCCTTGACCATGGAACGGCCACCCTGAGAAGGAAATTAAAGTGAAGGGAGGGAGAGAGGCAGAGAGGGGCTGATAACTATTGGTGACATCACTGAAACATCTGGATCCTGCTGTGTCTGAAGGCAAAGCATTTCTGGACTTGTTGATGTCAGGGTGATTAATTCTATTTCTTGCTGAAGCCAGTTTGGATGGGGTCTTCATCATTTGAAAACAACAGGATTCTGCCTGATATGAGTAGACCCCATCTCCCTCCAAGGGTATTAATGCAGGATCTTGATGCATTGATTTGAGAAAAAGAGAACTGTTTCTTAGTGTAGAATCTTAGATTTCATTGAGAAGACTTGCCTACAAGATGTGATGGTCTACCCGGAAGATGGAAATGGCCCTGCCTCATTTGTGAGGGTATAACAGGAGCCAGGAGCCCTTAGAGGACATCACAAGCCACAGATATTTGAAGGATGCCTTCCTAGACCCTGTTCTTCTCAAATGAAAACTTGATGGAATGACATTATGGAAGTTCTTAAATTTTATCATTTAAAGCTTTTCAGTAATCATAAAGTAAATGAGCACCTCAGGGCTAGATTTCCAGGTAGTCATGCCACAGGTGTGTGCTGAAAAACTATTGGAGTGTTCACCAACTTGTCATTCCATTTATTGTGAGTTTTTTTAATGTTTATTTATTTCTGAGACAGAGACAGAGCATGAGTGGGGGAGGGGCAGAGAGAGAGGGAGACACAGAATCTGAAGCAGGCTCCAGGCTCTGAGCTGTCTGCACAGAGCCCGACACGGGGCTTGAACTCACAAACCATGAGATCATGACCTGAGGTGAAGTCGGTCGCTCAACCGACTGAGCCACCCAGGTGCCCCTATTGTTTTTTTGTTTTTAAAGTTTGTTTATTTATCTTTGAGAAATAGAGAGCATGAGCAGGGGAGGGGCAGAGAGAGAGAGAGAGAGAGAGAGAGAGAGAGAGAGAGAGACAGAGGGAGAGAGAGGGAGAGAGGGAGAGAGAGAATCCCAAGCAGGCTCTGCACCATCAGGACAGAGCCTGATATGGGGCTTGAACGCACTAACCGTGAGATCATGACCTGAGCCTAAACCAACAGTCAGATGTTTTATCCACTGAGCCACCCAGGTGCCCCTCATTCCACTCATGTCGAAGAATTCTCTGAACTTGACTTTTTTGCTGCTGGTCCCCATCTCCTAAAATTACTTCTGTGGCTGAGGCCCGTGGTTACATGCTTTTCAGCCAAAGTCCTTGACTTTGCGTGAAAAAATACACAGCAGTTTGCCCTTTCTGCAAGGCTCACACAGCCATTAAGTAGACCTTGCAATGAAGAATTTTGCCACCCCCGTTCGTATGTTAAGGCCCTAACCCTCAGTGTGATATATTTGGAGATGTGTCCTGTGCATAGCTGTTAGGTTTAGAAGAGGTCATGAGAATGGAACCCTCATAATAGTATCAGTGCCCTTACAGGAGGACACACAGCTTGCTTGCTCTCTTTCTGCACATGTATGCACAAAGGAGAGGTCATATGAGCCCACAGAGGGGTGATGGTGGTCTATAACCAGCGTGATGATGGCCTTCACCAGGAACCAAAACAGGAAAAACTCTGATCTTGGACTTTTCAGATCTCAGAACTATTGAGAAAACAGATTTTTTTTTGTTTAAGCCACTGAGTCTATGGTGTTTTGTCATGGCACCTGGAAATGTCCCTACCATGGTTTCTCAACAGGGTTAATAAGGGTATTTGGGGCGGGACAGTTCTTTGAGGCAGGGTTGTCACATGTATTATGGGATTTTAGTGGCCCTTGCCCACTAAATGTCAATGGGGCCTCCCAACCACTGGGACAATGAGAACTACCTCCACACATTTACAAACACCTCCAGGGTAAGGTAGCCCTGCTCCTAATAACTACCAACTGGAACACCTAGGTTCTAAGTTTTCAATCACCTTGCTTTATTACCAGTCTAATACTTGACATATTAAAGCTTTCCCCGTGGTCAGAGCTGCCCAGTGGGTTCTGGGGGAGAGCATTTCATTCCTTTGGGATTTGGTGAGAAGGTATCCTTGTGCTGTAAGATTTCCAGGGCTAATCAGAGATAGTAACATCTGTCTCTCCAGGGAGAGGCAGAATGGCATGTGTCCAATGGGCATGCAGTCAATATTGTACCTTGAGAAATTATTTCATTGATTTCTTGCCTCCAGACAGAAACATTAAACTTATAGAGAATGTCACCTTTTTCCCTGGCTGACCCTTTCCCATATGTCTTAGTCTCTGATCTCAGGAATACCTTCATGAAGGAGTCCTGCTGCAATTTAGACCACCTTCTACTTACCTAGGCACCCAAGTCTTATCACTCTCAGAGACGTTGTAACACACAGTGGTCTGGAGATTGATCTCTGGAGTTAGATCATAGGTTCAAATCCTTATTAATTGCGTAACTATGAATTGTGTAACTTATTAATTGTGTAACTGTCCTTATTTGTGTAACTATTAGTTGTGCAAGTAAGGGCAATATATATATTTTCAGTCTATAAAGCAGGGGTGGTGATAATAGCTCCTACCTCATTGGGCTGCCAGGAGGATAAAATAAAATTCCTGGCATTCATGGGACAAAAAAGCAACAGTGACCTAAAAGTCTCCTTGCACAGAACATTCTGTGGTTTTACCAAGACGCAAGGAATTCTCAAAATTCTGTGTCATTCTTGGGCTAAGTTATTTAAAGCTCCAGTTTAAAATGCAAATATTGAGGGGCATCTGGGTGGCTCAGTCGGGTGAGCGTCCGACTTCGGCTCAGGTCACGATCTCGCGGTTTGTGAGTTCGAGCCCTGCGTCGGGCTCTGTGCTGACGGTTCAGAGCCCGGAGCCTGCTTCGGATTCTGTGTCTCCTTCTCTCTCTGCCCCTCCCCTGCTCATGCTCTGTCTCTCTCTCTGTCAAAAATAAATAAACATTAAAAATAATTCTTTAAAAAAAATAAAATGCAAATATTGGGAAACTCTTGGAGCACAGAGGTGGTGTGTTATTTATCTTTGTATTCTTTGCATGGAACCCATAGAAGGTGGGCACCGACTGTTGAATGAGCAGTGTCCAGAGGCTTTGTTAGGCCATTGTGATGGTAACGATAACAGCAGCTAACCTTGAAGGAGCACTCACTAAGTGTCCCGCTATGTTCTCGGTGTTTTACATATATATTGAGTTATTTAATCCTTATAAGGTAGACAGTTTTATCATTTCCATTTTTTTTCAGGGAGGAAACTGAAACAACGGAGAGATTGATTTGCCCAAGTTCACACAATTGGTAAATGTGACCTTGGAAAAAGACAAAACAGCTTGGGAGGGGAGGCTAAGCTCTGTCCCAAGAACCCTTGCCTGATGGCAGCTCCCCAGGCCTGAGTGAGTGGGTGGGTGGGTGGGTGCTGAATGGCAGAGCGAATGGTAGAGGCGGTGGGTGGTGGCTTTTCTCCAAAGACTGATCGCACAGGATGTCATCTGTTCTCAATTTCCACTCTGGTTGTCCTCCGTGGCAGCCCTCCAGCCCAGCACACGTGCTCAGGCTGTCGGCCAGAAGCTAAATTTATTTGCAAGCTCAGGGTTCAAACAGGTACATAAATTACACACACGCACACCCTCATTCCTCAGTTTAGCCTGACACCGCTGAGTACCCATAAAGGTTTCACAGGCTCTGTACTCCCAGGCCTAAGCCCTTGTCACACTGCCTCCAGCTGCCCCCGCCCCCTGCCGCCGCCGTCCCCTGCCACCTCACCCACAGCAGGCACCTTTATGGCTGACAACTCTGGCACATTTCCACCCTGTCCACAGTCTTCCATCTGAAGTCTGCCCAACTTAATCCTTGTGTCCTGCTCCATCACGCCCTTACCTCCTCTGACCTTGTGAATCGTCCAAGTCGGGCTTCTTCATGCTTTTCTGTTGCTCCTAAATCAGAGGGTACCCCGTTCAAGAAATTTACAAAGCCCTTTGCCCTGTGGTTCTTGCCCACCTCCCCAGGCCACCACCAGTGGCCTCTCTGCACCTCCCTGACCTTCCTTGGTTTTTTACGCATAAGCAGGATGTTTTGTTGTGACAAAGTCACTTTTCCTTAACTATTAGGGAATGGTCTTCTAGTGATGGAAAAGTCTGTGTCCACCAATATGTTTTTCTTTTTATTGTATTTATTTTTTTGGTTGGAACCGGAGGAATACCAGCAAACCGCTCACGGTGTAAATCACATTCTTGTTAAGTCTAGTCAGCCACTGAGTCGGTCCCTGCTTCTGTGTTTACTTCAGTCACATCATATGTATGGCTTTCCGAGGGCATTTTAGGGAGGTCCACAAGACAGAAATTTCAGGTGCTCCTTAAACATTTGAGAAAAGACCTCGTCTCCCCCAGCTACAGTTGTTGGTGTTGTTTTGTTTTGTGTTTTCTTTTCGGGAGGTTGAAGAGTCCAGTAGCTGAACTGCCTTGAGAACAGGGCCTTAGTTTGGGGATCTTTTGCCGAATTAGGCATTTGCTGAAGTGCATGGAAAGGGGTGGAGGCTGGTTAGGACCTTTTAGAGGATAAGGAGGAAATCCTGGTTAACATTTGTGGCAGCTCGAACCTGCTGCAAGTGCTTTACATTAGACCCATTAATCCTCAACACAGTTCTCTGAGGACATAATATTATCCCCATTTTGTGAAGAAGGAGGCAGACCCAGAGAAGGTAAGCTAGTTGACTAGGGCCATACAGCTGGTCGTGGGCAGTGGCAAATGCACAACTCGGGTCTTATTTTCCTTCTGGGGTGCCGAATTCCTGTTCAAGTTAGTTAAAGCATCGCCCCCTTTTCCAAACCTCTAGTGAGGGCCTCTTGATATCCCAAAACCCTACAACTCACTCCAGTTTCAAGTTTTGTCAGAATTCTGAAATTTTGGAAAGCAGGCAGATCGGCAGATTTTTAAGACGGAGTTCCGGTCGTAGTCAGTGTTCGGAAGTCACTATGTGAACATTCAGGACAGTGTCAGAAACCTAGCTGAGTAATTTACCGAAGTTTCATTCAAATGTGCCTTTAACGTGAAATTTCAGTCTTTTTGCTTTTTCAATTATGGGAAATACTTGGGTTGAACTATTTCTAACAGGGAGCATGTATTTATTTATTTTTAAGGGAGCTTCATTTTTGTTAGGTCCCGAAATACCTTTGGGGGCTCTAATTGCTGCAGATATGGAAATAGGACCACTTGGGTTACATGTTACCAGTTGCCAGTCTCACTCGCGCTTCAACAATCTGTCTCCCTTCAAAGTATGACAGCTGGCAGAGATTCTTGGGCATACGAGACTGTGATTGTTTCCCGACATTAAAAATCAGCCTTCAGATCATTGTTCCCGCATTCCAGCTCCGTCCCCCGCTTGCCTTTTCCACACAGCTGTAGCTCATCGGCATTATCGCTCACAGAGGAGACCCCCTTGTGTGTGCACACTGGGGGCGTCGGGTTTGATGCTCCCTACCTTCGCTCTGGGGTGGCTAACGGCTGCGATCCCCTCATGTAGAGAATCCATCAGCTGCCTGGAGAAGGCAATGGAGCATGTGAGACCCGGGAACTAACTCTATTTCCTAGCAACCAGGAAAAACCATTTCTCCTCTGTCAGCAGGAATGCTCAGATTTATGTAAGCTACAAACGCCCGTTATCACTATAATAAACCATATATTTGCAGGCGGTATTTACAGCCAGCTAATCGTGGCACTCCATCCTGGCAGCCCCCAAGCTTGAGGGTCTCCCATTTGGAGCCCCCCAAAACACGATTAGGTGGATGCTGAGTACTAATTTAGTTAACAGCGGTGCCTGACAAAGCTACTAACCACCTAATTATGAAGGAAGATTACTGATACCATTAATTGAATGGTTGTAAAACTCCGGGTAAAGTCAGATGGTAGTAAAGTCCATTTTCAATTTACTAGGCTATTAAAAGTATTTCCGGCTATAAAATAAACAGACACAAAGCATACTAAACGGGCTAATATGGAAACATAAAAAGAGAAGGGAGAAGCTTGTCGTAGCAATTAGTGGTCGTGATTAGCTGAGCCACAGACCTGGCGGTGGAAATTAAAGATTAATTTATGACAGTGCTCTGGCGAAGGAGATCTGCTGGTGACTTTGCGGCCTACAGGTGAGCTGGGTGCTGTCATTTTGATTGCCAGAACCATCCTTTCTGGCTTAGGCAGTGCTTCAGACTTCCTTGGGACTCTTGTGTCTGTTACCTGTCACTGAACGCTGCTTAATTGATAGTTTCTCATTCGGAGCCTCAGTTTCCCTACAGGAATGTGCTGGTTTAGAGGCATTGCAGCTGTAGGAGACCCTAAGATGACCTGTTCCCGCCCCATGCTACCAGCCTGCATCCTTACTGACCCTTAAATACAGCTCACCTGTTCATGGTGTTCCCACCCGGATGCTCCTCTCTTTCCACTCTTGGGGAAGCTAGCTCTTTTTGGTTTCCATAGTTTGGGGAGTTCTGTTAGAGAACCTAGTCTCACTCACCATTTGCCAGCATTGCCTCTTCCTGCCCATATTTTCAGTTCACCCAACTGGTAAGTTCCGGGGGTGGGGTAAGGCTCAGTAAAAATGTGTGGATTGATTGAGGGGAGAACATTCCAGGGCCATGAAGCATGTCACATCTTGGTCTTTTTCACCTGGAAGGTGTGGGAAAGTCGAGCCGAGGTTACGTAAGAAGCTGTTAGTTTGCAGAGATACCAGGAACGATACTTGGTGTGGAATTTTGCTATCAAAACACCTTTCATGCTCTGATGTTCAGAAGCAGTGATAAAATAGGCTGTGATAATCATGGGCATTACGCCATTCTGGCTACTGAGAGGATCGACGCTCAGATAGGAGTGTTGACCTCTTTCCAGGCCTCAGAGACAGCAAATGACGGAGCTAGGAGTAGAAGCCACGTCTCTGGCCCAGGCTCAGGTGGGTTGGGCATAATAAGAACTCCTCTGGGGGTTAGTATTAAACCCTACAAATGCACAGAGGTCCTTGTCTACAGAATGCAGGGAGCACTGTGAAGGAACTTTTCAGACTCCATGTAGAGACTGTGTTACCTATAGCTTAATCCAGTGTGGAAGTGGGACTTGTTATGTTCCCCAGAAGCTTGGGCACGTTGCCTTTTTTCCAACATCTTGGACTAGACAACTGCGGATCGCTTCGCCAAAATTTTAGCTACCCCATCACCTTCTTATTTCTCCAGCCTAGATCTGGGCTACTCAAAATGTGGTCCCTGGGCCAGCAGAATCAGCATACCCTGGGAGGAAGGGAGAAATGTAAATTCTTGGGTCCTACCCAAGACTGACCGAATCAGAATCGCTTCCCTAACAGGATCCCACGTGTTTCCTGGGGGTGTTTAGTGCACCTTAAAGCTTGAGAAATGCCACTCCAAATGGTTTCTCCTCAATTGTCCTGGGATAAGAATCACCTGAGGTGCTTGTTGAACACACGGCCTCCTTGGCCCCTCTCTGAAGATTCCCCACAACCCTGCTCTAGATGGGTCCTGCGTGTCTGTGCGGGTAATACCTTTGGGGGTTCCTTTTCCTGAGCACAAGTCAGGATTCTCTGCTCTAACCCTGTGGTTCTCAGTCCCAGCTGTCCATTGGGATTACCTGGCAAGCTTTCCAAAACTACTGAAGCCAGCAATTCCACTCCACTGGGTGTAGGTGGGGCCCAGGTACTTTCATGGTGATTTTGATTTAAAACCTTTGTTCATAGCCACTGTCTCAATCATTGGTTCTCCAAAGGTGGTCCGTAGACCGGTAGTACAAACATGACCTGGGAACTTGTTAGAAATGCAAGTTTCGGGGGGGAGGGGGGCCCACCTCCCAAACCTACTGAATCAGAAAGTCTGGAGGTGGGCCCAGTTTTCTGTGTTTTAATAAGTTCTCCAGACAAGACTGGCTACATAATTTGTGGGGCCCAATGCCAAAGGAAAACACAGGGTCCCTTGTTCAGAAATTATTAAGAATTTCAAGAAGGTGACAGCAAAGCATTAAACAAAACGTGGAGTCTTCTAAGCACCCATGAAGTCAGCCCTGCCTCCCAGTGATTCTGCTGCCTGCTAAAGTTTCAGAACCACTAGTCCACATTCTTCTCCAGGTTACAGCTTGTGTCCACGGGTGACTCTTGGAACTCACCAGCCATTGTCGCTGGGATGATGCTGATAACAGTACTATTCATTGATCATTTGTGAGGTACCAAGCTTAGCACGTGTCACACATTATTTCATCCAGATAGCACCGCAACCCTGGGAAGCAGGTTCTGTTCCCATTGTACAGACGGGAAAACCGAGCAACAAGGCCAGGGGCCATTGGTTGGTTGACTATGCTTAATATCAACTGCCTGCCCCCCCTCGTTACCCTTCTTCCTGCGATAGTAATTACCAGCCCTAAAACAGTCTTTAATCCTAACTCCATGGGTGAGGAGAGATTGGAACAGGAGGGTTGAAAGGCTTTGCTTTGATAGGATAGAAGGGTTTATAATCACAACTTTTCTACTGAACATTTTGCCCATAGGGAGCTGGAGGCTCAGACAGGGGGTGGAGCTAGAAAGTGACAGTCAGGATTTGAATCCAGAACCTTATAATCTCAAATTCCTCCCACTGTTCGAGGGTGCCAGAGTCCTAAACACTCATTTACAGGATGGATAATTTTCCTCCTCTTGTAGTTCTGAAAGGGAGAGGATGAGTAACAAACCCAGAAAAGAAATTAAGTTTCCAGGGAGGTGGAAAAAGAGAGCAGGGAATAGCAAATTACACTAGAGAAGAAAGAGAACTCTCAAGTGAAGTGGTCTGGTCATTGTCGGCTAGGCATCCCTGAGCAGATGACTTCAGCTGAGTCTGATTCCTCTCCTGCAATATGAATATAATAATACCCACCTTTATCAGGTTATTGTGACAATTCAATGAGATTATATAAGTGCTTAATGTGGTATGTGCTCCATAAAAGGTGGCCTTTTTTGTTATCATTGAGGAGGCCTTTGCTCCAGGCCAGTGGAACTATGAGTACAAGTCTTTGCCCTACCTCTGTCCCCAGCCCTCCCACCCATTTCTGCCTTCCTCACAGTGGAGTTAAGTAAATGAGAAAATTCAGGACAGAGCTGGGAGATCTGGGGTTCTGTCTCAACTCCACCACTGTCAGTTAGACTCAGGACTTGTCTCTCCCCAATTCTGGGCCTTGGTTTTGTCAGCTGACAATGACAGGCTTGAACCCATGACCTGCAGGTGTCTCCAGTGCCCCGCTCTCCTCTGAGCATCACAGAATCCATTTGCACTCGAAGCCTCATTCCTGAGCACTTGTTTTTTTGAAAAACGTGTGAGGGGAAAGCTGGGAAAGGAGAAATTCCAGAGGCAAGTTGGCTTGAGGTTTGAATCTGGTCTCACCCAGCTATTAACTGGAAGAAGCTTGGGAAAGTGGAAATCGCTGCCTCCACGTGCCGACCCCTGGGGACCTGGTTTCAAGGGTTTTCCTGGCATTTCCATGAAGACCATCAGGATCCCTGAATCTCTGTGAGTCCCAGATCTGAATTCTGAATACCAAAAATTGTGATGCAGCTCATTTTTTCCCTGTCTTCCTTTTGCCTGTTGGGTTCCCCCAGAAGCGACTCTGCGGTGGAGATTGGTGGGTAGGAGGCAACATCCCTGGAAGGGAAGGGAAGGGAATGAGAGGGAGAGGGAAGGGGAGGGGAGGAGAAGGAGGGGGGTGAATTGGGCAGAGGGAGAAGTAGAACTGCAGTGCAGTTTTCCCAGGGAATTGTCCCCTGGGAGCGCCCTTTAGAGTCATGTCAGTTGGAGCTGGAGTGGGGCGGGGGGCGGGAGGGGGTCAGGCCTATGCACCCCCATATCTGTCAGTCATTGGATGCAGCCCTGTGGAGGGGGACAAGGGTTTGGAGAGGAGGGAGGTAGCCCTCTCTGGCCAAAACAGTCCCTTACAGCACTGACCGCTGAGGGTCAGCTGCTGGCAGCTCCCAGCACCCAGGGACCTAAGTGCCTCCTTCCTTAAGGGGGATTTTGATGGCTCGTTGCCACACCCACCACTCCTTATTCCTACTAGTGCTCCTTGGAAATAGACACCTCCTTGATCTTAGCCTTTGCAAATGCTAATTGGGGGGAGATTATACAGCCTCCTAGTTTTTTACCAATTTGGCCTTTTCCTCTTGAAAATAGATCACAATGTAGAAGAGACTCTTAAAAACTGAGAACAAACTGAGGGTTGATGGGGAGTGGGTGATGGGTATTGAGGAAGGCACCTTTTGGGATAAGCACTGGGTGTTGTGTGGAACCAATTTGACAATAAATTTCATATTTAAAAAAAATAAATAAAAGAAAAAAATAAAATAGATCACAATGGGGAGTCAAAGCTGGGTAAGAGGATGAGCAGAGGCAGTGATGTGGGATGATCCTGTCCCAATAATGTTATTAAGAGCTGTTAGTTGCTCTCAGTTACTGAATGCTAACTGTATTCCAGGCTTAGGATACCTCTCATTTTCTTTTAAAGTCCTTTCTCATATCTAGTGTGATATTGTGAGCGCTCAATCTATACTTGGTAGTGCTAATAAGAGCAGCCTGATCAAGAATGCGTCGTCCAAGAAGGGCCAGAGAGGCTCATGCTAGCGAGGGCTGCTACAAGCCCTTTGGTTTCCCACATCTTGTGTGACAACCAAAGCTTTCCTCCTTAGCATCCATACTGTTGGAAATGACGTTGTGTGTGTGTGTGTATAAATTTGAGCCTTTGACCAGCCTCATGAATATCAGAAATGTGCTCTCTTTGGTGAAACTAAAGGCATTCACAGTATATGGATTGGCTTAAATGCCTTCACAGCGTGTGTTCTACAGGGTGTAAGAATTCAGGGAGGTCTGTAAACTTGGCCTTAAGAAAATCGCTACGCACAATCACTAAATGCTTCTGTAAACGTTCATGCCAAGGTATGGTTGCGACAAAATAGATCACATGAACTGTTTTGTGCTCAGTTGTTAATAAAATAATAGTTTGATAACTCTCCTTATGCGTAAGAAGAAAGTCCCTTTCTTTAAAACTCAGAAACAGGGTCGCCTGAGTGGCTCAGGCGGTTAAGCATCGGACTCTTGATTTTGGCTCAGGTCATGATCTCGCGGTTAAGTTCATGGGATCAAGCTCTGCATCAGGCTCTATGCTGACAGCTTGGGATGCTCTCGCCCTCTCTCTGCCCCTCCCCCGCTCACATGCATGCATGTGCGCTTTCTCTCTGTCAAAATAAATAAAATTAAACTTAAAAACCCTCAGAAACAAAGTTGTGCAGGGCATGGCTAAACCTTGGTACCTCAAGGTTTATCAGTGGCTGCAGTCTATATAATATTGTGAAGGGACATAGCACTTGTCCCCCAGCCACACTGTCTCTGGTCCGTTGGCACCTGGGTACTAGGCCAACCACTGTCTGCATGTACTTCATTTAATATCCACTGCATCGTGAGGAGGTGGGCTCTGTTGTTTATATTTACTTGATTAGTGAGAAAACCAGACCTCAGGGTGATGCGCCACCCTAGCCCAAGGTCCTTAACAGTGAATAAGCAGGATTTGGACCCCTGCCTATTTCCCAAGCCTGTGTTCTTTACTTGTGGCCCATGCTGCCTGCCAGAGGGTTATCTTGGAAGGAAAGAGGGAAAATGAAGTGGGTCTCGTGCTGTTTGGCTGGTGGTTCTCTGTTCCCATGTCACTCTGTGCTAAAATAATTTTAGGCAAGTGGCCATTCATGTACATCTGTGTGACACGTTTCTAAAGGATTTCTGCCAGCCCCTGTGTCTCAAATTTCACCAGTTTCAGCCAGGAGAGCTTATTTCTGTTATTTGTCAGGCTGGTCAACAGGTCAGTATTTTCACCAGAATGAATGAATTAATTAATTAATTTTAAAAACCTCATTTCGGACTCTGTAAAAGCAAAGGCCTGCACCTGCCTACCTCTCCATCACCAGCCATCCATGTGACCCTGAGCAAGTTTCTTTAACCTTACCAAGTTTGTTTACTTCTTCCCAAATGGAAATTGTTCCTCCTGCAGATTTATGTTTGTGATATGTGTGTTTATGTATTAAGAAGTATAAAGTAGGATACTGAGGTGCTGGAACTAATCATGGGAATACTCAAAACTGGCAAAAATACCCATAGAAGATGCATCTCCTGCCCAGACATGAGTAGCACTGGCCTGTGGTGTGATAGAAAGAGGAGTGGCTTTGGAATCAGGTGTCAAAGACAATGTCAGCCCCTTGCCCCAGCCCCCATCCCTTTGACACTCACCATTGCTATGTGCAAACTCCTATCTGGAGCTTTCTCTGGCCACAGGAGTGCGCTTAGCTTACACATGGGCATGGTTGGATGTGCCGAGGGGTGAGACCCTTGACCGCAGCCCCAACCAAAGATGAGTAGGGGTTGGTGCATAATCACCCCAGCTTCCTTGCCCCGGAAGCATATTCTACATAGTCTTCCTATGGTCCCCGGCAGGACTGTGCCCCACTTGCCCACAGAGGTACCCTGTGCACTATTGCATTCCACTGGCCTCTTCCCTTGTTTTACTTCCTCATTCCCCTCCAGTGCTCCCTGGGACCACCTCCCAGATGAGCTATTTGCTCTCGGATATTTGTTTCAGGGTCTGCTTCCATGGGAAGATATGTGGTTTAAACCACCAAGATATGTGGTTTAAATCCCTTCTGTTCCACTAACCAGTTGTTGGTCTTTGGGTATATTACTCCAGCATCCTCACCTAGAATAGTGAGTGACGATTCCAGAAAACATCCTGGGTGGATAGTTTAGAACAGCTTCTGGCATATGGTAGGCACTCAATAAATGCTACCATTGTTGTTGTTGTTGTTTTTTATTATTGTTGTTTTTATTACAAATGATAGCTCCTGAAATTCCCTTGGCTGAATCTGAATCCATTCTGAGTGCTCTGAGCCCTCAAACCTCAGACTTACTGTGGCTGAATCTCCCTGGTTATTTCGGGGAATTTAATTCATGTATTCATTTAACATATCTTTAGCAAATATTGACTTAATACCTATTATGTTGAAGACACAGTCCTACGGTGGATATGAAGAATAAGATGAGGTCACTGTCTCCAGGGAGATAAGACATAGCCACACATAGCTCTGGTCTAAGATAAATTGTGATAAGTGCTCTAGTCTACGTGCCAATAAAGTAGAAAGTGAGTTCAGAGGAAAGTGAAGATGATTCTATCTGGTGTAAAAGAAGAAATGGTATTGGAGGTGGGTTTGAAAGTTGGGTAGCATTTCAGCGGAGCAGAGGGAGGGAAGAGAATGTGATAAAAAGTGGGAGGAGTCTGGTACTCTGAAGAGACCTCATCACGTCCTACAGGAGCGCCAAGAGACCGGTGACTCTCCATCTCTCAGCTAAGGAGACAGCAGATTCTCCAAATTATGATAGTAACAATAATAATACCTTACACTTACATAGTACTTACTGTGTGCCAGCAGCCAGCGTCGATGTGCTTTCTACGTTAACTCCTTTAATCCTCACCTTCAAGATCAGTTCAACTATCGGCTCCATTTTACAGATGAGGAAACTGAGGCACAGTGACTTGCCAGTGTCTTGCCCAAGCTCACTCAAATACTGAGTGGAAGGCTGACATATAAACCCCGGGGTAGTTTGGCCCGAGGGTTCACTCCTGCACTGCATCTCAAGAATGGCACCTTTTCAGAACTTTCAGGGAGTATGTTCCTGGGATGTTGACAATAGAGTACAGAGTGTGAAAGAAAACCTTTGAGCTCCATAGAAGAGGTCTCCAAGGGATGGAGATGGTTCTGGAAATTGCAGTTACCATGACAACGCTCCCCTCAGCCCAGCCACACCCCCAGGCTCACTCTTACTTCCCAACTCTGGCTCTGCCCCTGTGCAGAGTCCTCTTTCCTGCTGGGCCCGCTGGGGAAGTATCCATGGCTTGTGGTGGCTGCGGTTTGGCGCTTGGGACCCGTATGTAAGAGGAGCTCCCTGGGGTAGAGGCATGCATTTGTCTCCAGAACTCGAGCCCTAGAGTGCCTCAAATAGGTGGTAACATCACTGGCTTGATCCAAATCAAAACAGCGCAGGATTTTCCTGTTTGTTTTCTTTTCCTCCAGCGGGGAGAGGAAGGAATGTGCAGAGGCTGCTAATTGGATAGTGAAGTGACCGATTTATTATTTTCTTATCCATGCTGAGCAGAGTTGCAGGAAATCTCTAGGGCGAGGAAGGACCCAGTGGGGAGTCTCTGGGTCTCTCTGAGACAGAGTTCACAGTCTGGACCAAAGCTGTCAGCTGACATGTTTTATTTGGCCTGTCTGGTGTGTAAAAAATGTTTTTAAATAGATGCTGACGTTTAAAAATGAGGGAGATTATACATAAAACTCTGCGTTCCTGGCTTATATTGAGATATTGGAAGATCTGGGGCTAAACCCCCCAACTCAACAACCGAGGCTGCTCAGCTGGGACTGCCCGTTTAGACAGAAGGCCAGAGTCCCCACTGCCAGTTTCACTCACCTGCTTTACCTCTCTGGCGCCTCAGCGTTGGAGTCTGTGACCCCCGAAGAAAGAAAGCCCTTCTTCCTAGGACACCAACCAATCTCAGGACAAACGCTACCGTGCAACTGTCATGGTTCAGCAAGCAGACCAATGGCCAAGGCATCTGGCGGAGTCCGGCAGTGAGGGGTGCTTCTAGAGTCAGTTTAATGGCAGATTAAGTTGCCCATTACGAAGCCATTAGAACGCAGCGTGATGCATCACTGGGTAAACGAGAGGGGCTGAAGTCAGAGACAGGTTCCTGGAGTGCTCCATCCAATTTAATTCTCTCTCTCTCTCTTTTTTTTTTCCTCCAACCCGAGGCAGATGAGAGTAGAGACTGTAAATCACTCTCTATGCAATGGCTCATCATAAAGGATATGGAGAGAAATTAGAGGAGGCAAGAGAAGGAAAAGCAGTGATGAACAAGGCAGGGTTGTTACAGTGTGATTGAAGACAGGCAGACGGCACATGTGAAGCTGCTGGAAATCCAGCTTGGTCTCCTGGCCAGATTTTGGCCATCCTGAACTAACTGGAAAAACCTCCAGCCCAGCCTACTGCTTTGCCTCAGCAAGTGTGATGGGGGAAATACGAGGGCCGAGAACGTCCTGAGATGGTGCCTGACAATGCCAGCTACGTGGAATGTTTCTTAATCCTGGTTCTGTCACTTGGGGCTCTGTGACTTTGGATAAGTTACTTAAACTCTCTGAGCCACTTTTTCCTCATCTGTTAGTTGGAGTAAACATCATAGATGCAAACGGTGGTGCCAGAAGTCATTGCAGGCACTCACTAGGTGATGCTTTCTTCAAGGTAATGTAAAAGCTATAAATTGAGCAGTCTCTAGATGAAGGTCGAGTTCATGACCCCCTATTTCAGGGGGCAGTCATTTGAACAGGGACCTCAGCAGGCTCTGTTTTGTTCCTCCTGTGGAACGGTGGGAAGGCTTTCCCTTGCAAGGTTCTCTGAGTTTCCTGAGTGGTCATGGGCTTGCCATGAGGTACATGTGGGCAGTGTTTGAGTGGGACAGCTGGCTGCCCTAGGCTTGCTGTACTTCTCCGGGACTCCCCATCCCTGGGCACGGGCCATGCTTGGATGGGCATGCTGGTCCCCCCCATCCAGGGTTCCATACCGTGTCCCCCTGCTCGGTGCCCTGGGACACCGACCCCAGTAGTGCACCACCCTCTGGCTTTGTTTGGGCTTCCCCCAAAACAGAGCCTTAGATGAGGACCGGGGGACTTGTCTGCCAGTTTCACAGAGGTCAGCGAACACGGACCTGCCATTCTGGTCCCCCTTCAAGGAAGGACCGAGTGCCCCAGCAGTCACCTCCTTCAGCATCTGGCTCAACTGCAGAGAGCACCGCTGTACCGCCTGAGGTCAGGCCCTCCTTTCTGGGGGCTGCTAGCATTCTCTTCTGTACCCACACCCAGAGACTGAGTGAGGTGGGGGTGGAAAGGCCTGGCCATTCTGCCCAAGAGGCTGGCTCCAAACTCCGCCCCCCACCCGCATCCCCAGGCTGCCAGAGGCTTTGTCGACCTTGTGTCACTTCTCAGCTTTTCTCTCTGCCCAAGCCTGCTTCCTTCCCTAACTTTCACAGGTGTTGGTTTCCTAATAGACATCTTGCACCCTTAATTCTGCCTGAGAGTCCGCCTCCAGACAACCCAGGCTGCGGCAGAGCTGGTCCCAGGAATCAGGAGATAGGGAGCAGAGGAGCAGGGACAGGCAACATAAAGGTGTGTTGTGCAAGGGTCTGCTGGGGGGCACCTGGGTGGCTCAGTCCGTTGGGTGTCTGACTGTGGCTCAGGTCATGATCTTGGTGGT
Source organism: Panthera leo (assembly GCF_018350215.1). NCBI lineage: Eukaryota > Metazoa > Chordata > Mammalia > Carnivora > Felidae > Panthera > Panthera leo. The sequence goes on along the minus strand of NC_056680.1, from coordinate 39,097,848 downwards.
TTGTGGGTTCAAGCCCTACGTCAGTCTCTGTGCTGACAGCTCGCTCTGCCTCAGATTCTGTGTCTCCCTCACCCTCCTCTCCCCTGCTCATGATCGGTCTCTCTCTCAAAAATAAATAAACATAAAACATACACACACACACACACACACACACACACACACACACACACACACACAAAGGGTCTGCTAGGATCTTCGAGGAGGACCCCAGACTTCCTGGTAGTTGTCTCTTGAGGGGGTATTTGCCTTTGTCCATGAGGTGTCCATGGGGGCTCTAACAGCCCCATGTTCCTGGGCATCACTGTGCATTGACTGAGGGCACTCCCCACCTTCAGAGAGGACCCTGAGCAGCAGGTGGGTGTGCTGGAAATAGGATGCTGTCAGCATGAGTCTGAGCTTATATGAATCTCACTGTGGCTGAAGTCAGCAGAGGGTCCAGGGGAGCATGGTACAGGACACCCCAAGGTATGGGACCCCTTCTGCCGGGGTCCAGCAGAAGGACCATCAGGAGTTCAGAAGGCGAGAGAAGAGGACGGGATGGTCATTTCTGCCCTGCTTCTTGCTATCTGCACAGCAGCGCTCAGGCAGTAGCTCAGCTCGCACAGCCCCTGGGTGCCAGCTCTCCCTGCGGTCAGAGACCCCAGCCCCCCTCACCCCCTCCGGCTGAGGAACGGAAGGGCTTCCCTGAAATGCTGGTCTCGGGGTGTCTCCAGCCGCTTCCTGCTTCCTTTCACCCTGCCCCCACCTCTGTCAATGGTGTCCTCAAGAAAGGATCTTCAGTTGGGCACTCTGTGCGGACCCTGATTGACATGGCGGACCAGGCTACCTCTTGAGGATGAAAGCCTTGTCTTTGAGTGACCTGCCAGACCCTGTCAGCATCCCAACCCCAGCTCCTCGGTGTCTCCTCCTTGCCTGCCAGTGTGGGTCCCCCCACAGCGTCTGCTTGCTTTTGAATCTATTTCTTGGAGATAAATTTACACCCTCCTCCTTCACGGCTTTGCCTTTTGATTTGGAGGAGGAAAAAACCCATTTCTATAAAGCTATTAAATGTTTTCCTTTCACAGACACCAGTTCTGTACATCAGAAGCCTTGCCTTTCATGACTATTGAATTCTCGGAAATGGGCTTCAAGTGCCTATTTCGGGAGTTAAAATCTGAACATCAGCTCTTTTTCCCTCTGTGCATTCCTGCCACGCAATCCTAATCCTCTCCGTGATGGATCCCTCTGGCTGGGTAGAAGGAGGATCATTTAAAGGAAATGTGAGAAAGAAAAGAAGAGTACTCCATTTCAAGAGATTTTTTTTTTTTCTCCCAGTAGTTATTTTCCACAGGTGAGAATGGCAGCAGGTTTTTCAGTAAATATGTAACCCCTGGTCCCCAGCACATACATTCTCCAGAAATGCTGGCATACCCTGTTCATGCATGCATTTAACATGTATTGAGTGCCAACTGCATGCCAGATAGCCAGGTGCTGAGAACAAAGTGTGTGATTCTGTTCCCCTACCACGGAGTCCATAATCCATGTTGTATGTTTGAGGCGAATCGAGTGATTCGCAAAGCGTCACATGGCAGTTTTGTATTTGGTCTGGCTCTTCCCTCTGCCCGGAATGCTTTCCCCTCAGGTATATGCGTGGCTTGCTCCACATCTCCAGAGTTGGTTTTTGTTTGGTTGGTTGGTTGGTTGTTTTTGTTTTTCCCAGTCATCACCCTTCCTGGAGGATCTCCGTGGCTACCCAACATCCCTGTTCTCTTTTCTCTTTGTTTCCTTGCGGATGGTCACTCTATCCCAGAATGTAAGGGTTGTGACAATAGAGATTTTTCTCTTTTTCTCTCTATTTTTTGTTTTTCTCTTCAGTATTCTCAGAGCCTAGGATAGTACATGGCACATAGGAGGTGCTGAAATAAAGCTGAATGAATGAATGAACTGCACCAAGTACTAAAAAGTGTGGGGCTAAGATGAGCTGGAGGAGAAAGGCTTCTCAGGGGCAGTACCAGTCGGGCTGATCTAAGAAGCATCCGGAGCAGTAACCATGCCTTAAGAGGAAAGGGCTGATTGCATGCAGGAAGCCCAAGCGTGTGGGTGGGGGGGGGGGAAGGGGGGGCGGGGGGAGGAAGGCTGGACTGAATGGGAGCTGGGGGCTTCAGGAGCTAAAAGGAGTTCAGTGAGGTCAAGAGCAGAGGGTGGGGCAGAGATGTGATGGAATTGTAGTGACAGCTGGCATAGTGACACTGCTCATGCAGTGTTGGGAATGACTCCAGTCTTCACACACTAGAGAGGAAGGCGAGATACTTATCCCCATTTTAGAGGTGAGAAAATCAAGGCTCAAGCAGTTAAGGTAACTTGTGCGAATCACAGACCTAATAATCGGCAACAGAGTTTGAATTCAAACCCAGGTAATTGGACTCCAGAGTCTGTGGTCATCTCCCCTCTGGGCTTTGGTCCCTGTGGAAGGAGAAGAATTAGCTAGTATCTTTGGTGCCATGTCATGACACAGAATCTGGCGTGGGGGCTGCAGAGGAGTGGGCAGATACAGGTTGAGTGTCCCCTGGAGGAATTCTCATAGCCTTTCCAGCTCTGCATGCCTCACCCCTGCCCGCCTCCCCCCCCCTTCCATCCTGGCTCTCCAGAGCCACATCAGCTCTAATTGGATAGACTGTCAAAAACTTGTTTCCCATTTCTAGTCTGGATGGGCAAAATCATCCTAAACCCCCTAAAGGTTTGGCTGTGTACCAATAAGATCCCTTCAGAAATTATTATAAAGCCAGTGCTCTGTTCTCTGGGATGAGGAGTTATTTTAAAAAGCATTAACTAGGTCATTTGCAGTGCAGTGTGGGTGGTTCTCAACCTTGGCTGTCCACTAAAATCACCTGGGGAGCTTTTTAAGCATGTCTGTGTCTAGCCACCTGCGCCCCCTCCCCGTGACCATTTGTATCAGAATCTCTAGGGGTCGGACCCAGGCGGCAATATTTTTAAAGCTCTCCAGGGAAGCCCGGTGTGCAATCAAGTTTGGGAACCACAGCTCCTTGCTGATCAAAGGGTAGACCAGTAGCCAGTATCATCAGTGTTGCTGGGAGCTTGTTAGAAATGCAGAGGGGCACCTGGCTGGCTCAGTTGGCAGGGCATGTGACTCTTGATCTCAGGGTTGTAAGTTCGAGCCCCATGAGGGGTGTAGAGATTACTTGAAAAAATAAAATCTTCAAAAAGAAAAAGAAAAAAGGCAGACTCTCAGACCCTCATTCCAGACTTCTTAATTTAATATCTGCATTTTAATAAGATGATTCCTGTCCATACTGAAGTCAGAAAAGCATTGCTCTAGAGCCACACTGTTCAGTACTTTGGCCACTAACCACATGTGGGTATTTGGATTTAAATGAAATAAAAAAATGCAGCTCCTCAGTCGCACTAGCTACATGACATGTGCAATTGCCACATGTGACCAGTGACCACCATATTGGACAGTGCAGATATAGACTATTTTGATGATTGCAGTAAATTCTGTTGGAGAGCATTGCTCTAGAACATTCTGGAAAGGGGTGGTAATTAGCCACCGTCTGTTTCCTTTGGCTGCTACGGGCATACAGGCAGCAGACGATGCTCCTCGCTTGGGTGGACAAAATTGAGATACGTGCACCTTGGCACATGGGGCATATATCTAGGTTATTTTCCATTCATATCTTCCCAAGCCCCAGATAAGTGCAGTTTGTGTGGCAGTGGGGTGGAGGAGAGAGGGGGCACTGGGAGAAGCAAGACCCTTTCAAGTGCTAGAACAGAATGCAAGACTGTTCCCCTGGTCCCCAGCCTCCCCTTCAGTCCTCACCCAGGCAGCAGGAACACACTCTGATAATCACCATGCAGAAAAGCACTCGGCAACCAGATGTGACTGATTGGTGACTCCAGGCTCCAGGTGCAAATAGGAAAAGTGGGCATTTTGTCAGCTGAATAATAGCCAGGCAACAGTGTGACGAGGCTGGGGGGCTTAGGTGGTTTTCCTTCGCAGAGGAGAGTTTTCCTTTTTGGGAGGGAGTTCAATCCCTTCAGCAGAACCCTTCCTTTTTAATTTTTTTTTTTTTTTTTTTTTTTTTTTTTTTTTTAAAAAGGCCAGGCAGTGTTTCTCCTGGAGACCTTTGGTTGCTGACGGCAGGCTGCATAATGCGGCAGGAGCCGAACAGTATGATAATGGCAGCCCACGCCGGCAGTGGAAAGTGACGTGCATTTTCCTGAGAGAAAGCTGCTCTCCACTTAGAGGGCCACTTTACCAGCTGGCAGGCAGAGAGGGGCAGCGCTCAGCAAGCACATCATTTATTTACTTACAGTCTTTTGGGTGCTCATCCCCCAAATTACTGTGGGGCGGGGGAGCACGATGAGAGAATGTAGCACCAGCACGTACCCCTCTGAGTAACCACGTATGCCATTGGGTGCGGTGTAAATCTTTACAAAATGTCAACCTCACGACTCCGTTAATATTGGTAAACAGTAATGCTTTGCATTTTGAAGTTGTTGTGTGATCGTTTATGAGGTCGGTCCTCAGGACCACCTCAGGAGGAAGTCAGAACAAGTTTCACCATCCCCTTTAACAAAGCCCTTGGTGGCCCAGTGATTTTTCTAAAGTCACACAGCTACTGGGCAGTTGAAAACTCAAAGCAATCATTTATTTATTCATAACTATTTATTGAGAATCCTACTAAGTACCTGGCTCTGGGGAATGCTTTTGGATAGTTTCAATATTCATGGAGCTTGGATTCTAAAGAGGCAGATAGATAAAAGGGGGTGGAGGGGAGCAAATTAGCCAGTGATTACAAATTATGGTAAATGCTATAAGGGGAAAACAGACAAACAAAAACAAACCAAATGGCTGAAGGTGGAAGGATTGGGAGAGGGGTGGGCTACGTCAGTAAGTGGATTTGCAAAGGCTTCTCTGAAGGGGAGACGTTTGTGCTGAGGCTTGAGCGATGGCCAGTAACCAGCCAAGGCAGGAGAGTGGGGGGGGGGGTGGGGGTGGGGACGCTGCAGGTGGAGGGGACTGTGGAAAGGAAGGCTGTAAGGAGGGAAAGTGTGTGCCTCTGGGGGGAATGCCTGAGGAAGACCAGGAGACAGAGAGTATGGTGTGAGATGGGCCACTAGCTGCCCCCGACTGTCCCTCATACCACTGCATCTGTAGCCAAGGGGGATTCTCTCTCCCCTGGCTCAGTTCCTCCTCCTGGAGGTCTTCTCCTGAGAGGCAGATCTGCACCCGTTCCAAGATTTGGTGCTATAGCATCAGGAGCATGGCGGAGAGAGATGGGTCTGGAAAGGTAGATGGAAAGGCATTAGGGCTTCAAAGACCCTGAAGCCTGGATGGAGGAGCAGAAGGTTGAGAATGAAGAATCAAGAGAGTCAGAGGGCAGAGTTTCCAGAGCAGTAGTCAGCTGTGGGGAGAGGGGCAGAGAGACTGCAGCAGGCTGGGAGCGGAAGCCTCTTCAATCTCATCTGAAAGGTCACTTTTGGCTGTGTCTTTCTGTTTCTGCGGACAGACTATTGCCCAGAGACTGGATTACATAGGTTTATGGGGGTTATTCTAAAATATGATAAATCAAGGCTTGACTCCCAACTGAGAGCCCTGCAGAGTCTCTCAAAAGACAGTCATAAAGATGGGCTCCTGCACACAGAGATACGAGCCAGAGCCATTCAGCAAATAACAGAGTGTTTTTCTTCTCTATGCTTATGCCGGTTGGCCCAGCACAGTATCTCCAGTGACTGCTGTATCTGGGAATCCTAACTTAGGGGATGGAGCTGTAAAGCATTGTGAGGTTGGCCCTTGTTGAGTCAGTAGAGGAGTAGAAGGGCTAATAAATACTAGTTCATTTCTTGAACTCTCTCTAATGGCACCATTCTCAGCCTATTACATGCGTTGATTTATTTTAATCCATGTAACAACCTTGCAGAATTGAGATATATGTGATCGACACCCCCATTTTACAGAAGAGGAAACCAAGGTACAAGTTCTTAAGAGTTAGTAGGTGGCACAGCCAGAACTTGAACTCGCTGTGACTCCAGAGCTCTTGCTCTTTAGCCCTGTAGAGGTGATGTAAGAGATCCCTAAGGTCTCACCTGACCACAAATACCACTCTCTTGGCTACAGTTCCTGACCAAATGTGACAATCACTTCTAGAAAACTTATTAAGGGCAACATTATGTAACTAATATTAGTGGAAGCTCTCTTCTCCCTCACAAATATGATACATATGGAATTTATTGGGAAGGGCAATTGGTAGGGAAAGGGTAGCTTACAGGTACGGAATGACAAACAACCAAAGGTTTAGAAAATTTGAGTTTCTGCCAACATATTTGCAAAATACATTGCAATGCAATAAACATTAAATATTTGCTAAAAGAACAAGTGAGAAAAATAAATGACCACCATGTGGATTCAACAAGCCACTGTCTGTTACCTCCTCTGCCTAAGGCATCGCGTGAGACACTTAATGTTCTGGTTTGGGTTGCTGTGACAAAGTGCCACCAACTGGGGTGCTTAAAGTAACAGAGGCTTTATTCTCTCCCTGTTCTGGAGGCTTGAAGTCTGAAATCAACGTGTTGGCAGGACCACACTCCCTCTGAGGGTCCTAGAGGAGAATCTGTTCCAGGCCTCTCTTCTAGCCTCTGGGATTGCCAGCAACCCTTGACATTCCTTGACTTGTAGATGCATTGTTCCAGTCTCTGTCTCTGTGGTCACCTGTTGTTCTCCCTGTGCATCTTCCTTCTATGCACGTTTGTTTCTGTGTCTCTTCTCCTTACAAGGACACCAGTCATATTGGATTAGAGCCCACCTCAATGACCTCATCCTAACTTGATTATACCTGCAAAGACCCCATATCCAGATAAGGTCAAAGTCACAGGTACCAAGGGTTAGGACTTCAACAGCTTTTGGTGGGACACACTTCAGCCATAGCCCTTAGAGTTAGTTAAGATGAATCGGATTCTTTCTGGACCATGGTAATTAGAGACCTGGGCATATCTAACAGTAACCCATGTGGTAAGCAAAAGTGTAATTTGGGAATGCGTCATGGGCAAAGTGGCAATGTCACTGGCCTTCAAAGGATGAGTAGAATTTTGGTGGTTGGAAGAGAGGAGGCAGAAGAACCTGAGTGAGTAAAGACAAACAGACTAGAAAGCAGAGGGACTGTTGAGGGCTGAGGAATGGCTCTGTGGCTGAGTAGGAGGGAAGATCTGTAGCCAGGGTAGAGGTGTACTGATTGCTAGTCTAAGGAATGTGCCCTAGACTCTTGGCACAGGAACTATAACTGCCCTACATGTATCCTTCACCTCTCTTTACCATTTCCACACCTGAGGTCAGGTGAAGGTGGGGGTATTGGGATCTGGCAGGAACTTCTGGGTGAGGCGGCACTGTCTTTGCCCAAGGGCAACACTCTGGAGAAGGTTGCAGGCAGCAGCTGGGAAATGGGAAACAGAAGGACCCTGTGGGATGTGGGCGGGCACCCCAGCCTCCCCTACACTAGGGAGAATTCAGGTGCCAAGGTCCTGGCAGCAGGTGGAACCAAGGCAGTGGAGATTTGGTACCAAGTCTGGGTTAAAGATGTGAGCTTGGGATTCATCCACACATGGGACACCTGGGAATGAGTGAGGTCACCTAGCAGACATGAAGAGTTCAGAGAAAGGGGGCCAGAAGACAGAGATGGAGAGAATCCTGAATTAAGGAAATCAGTGTGCCTGCACTTGTTTAATTAGGCAGCTTCAGGTGCTAGATTACTGCCAGCCAGGGTGAAAGCTAGTGCCTTGGGAGTTTCAGAAGAACTAATCCCCAACATTCTTAAGGGACTGAAAACAAGTCATGCTTCTACATGGCTGAGGCTTTTTTTAAAACGGACCTTTGAGAGACACAGGTCTTTATTCAAAAGTGACCTGTGTTAGTTCAGAACTCAGGCTCTGGGATTTGACTCTTGGATTTGGATTTTGACTCTATCGCTTATTTAACTGAGCGACCGTGTGGAAATTACTTACTTTTTTGAGGTTCCACTCCCTATCTGTCAAATGGGAAGAGTAACATTACTGCCCTAGAAGAGCTGTCAAGAAGATCATGAGATACTGCATGTAAAGTGCATGGCACAATGCTGTGCCTATAAGAGGAGCTCTATAAGTGAGTGTCACATTTAGTCAGGCCCTGTGGCCACACTCTTCAGAGGTTCAGTTGCAAGTCTAGGTTGTCACCTATGCCTCTAACCTACCTGCTATTGACTGGAGAGGTTCCAATGACCCTCTCCTTGGGTTGAATTAATTTGCTAGAGTGGCTCACAGAACTCAGAGAAGCACTTTGCTTACTAGATTACCAGTGTATTATAGAAGGATAGAACTCAGAAACAGCTAGATGGAAGAGATGCATAGGGAAGGTATAGGGAAGGGAGGCGGAGTTTCCATGCCCTCTCTGAGCAAACATGACGCTTTCCCCAAATCTCCACGTGCTCCCCAACGTGGAAGCTCTTGATCCTCTCCTTTCAGGTTTTTATGGAGGCTTTACCACACAGGCACGGCCGATTAAATCATTGGCCTCTGGTGATTGTACTGGATCTCCAGCCCCTCTCCCCCCCACCCCCCAAGAGGGGGAGGGGTGGGGTAGGACTCAGAGTTCCAACCCTTGAATCACAAGAATCACATGGTATGTTCTCCTTGCAACTAGCCCCTATCCTTAGGTGCTGTCCAAATGTCACATTATTAAAATAACAAAAGACACCTTTATCACTCTCATCACTTAGGAAATTCCAAGGGTTTTAGGAGCTCCAAGCCAGAAATGGGAGGGGGACCAAATGCACATTTCTTATTATAAATCACAATATCACACCATCCCTTGAGGGAGAGGGGAGAGGTGGCACTGAGTTAACTCTTGAGCCACAGAAAAGCTGGGTTGATATCAGAAGCTGGGGGAAAGATCGCGAAAGGGCAGAAATAACAGACGTCTGCTTGGGGGATTGTGAAATACTGCCTGGTCCTAACAAGCCTAGATTAGATAGCAGTGTGGTGTGGGTACTAAGACTCCTGGGTGTGTGGACAGAGAAAAAAAGGACAAAAGATCATCAGCCATTTTACTGTGCTGTTTGGGGAGAAGGCTGTTTCTCTTGATAATGAAGAATAGTAAGAAAGATAGGGCTCTGTAGTCTGATAAGTATAAATTCAGCACCAAGCTCTACCAGTTACTAGCGCCGAACCTCTCTGACCTTCAGTTTCTTCATCTGCAAAATTGGAGTAATGATACTCACCCTATAGGATTATCACCAAGATTTGGTGAGGTTGTGCATGTAAAGTAGCCAACAGAGCATTAACATATGTAGCTACAAGATGAGAATAGGAGGAGAAGTATAAGGGCTGAAGGATACTTTCTTTTCCTGGAGAGGGAGGACATTTCTCCACTCCAAATGTGTTCTATTCTTATATCACCTTATTCAAGGTTAATATCCCCAGGAGAGACCCTCAGATTGGTCAACCTCGAATGATGGGGTGGGCCAGGTGAGGCCAGCACACCTTGCTTGACCAACCCACCAAGATTGTTCAAAATGGGTGTGGAGGGTTCCGAAGAAGAAAATTGGGATGCTGCTAGGAAAAGAGAGGGTTTGAATGCTGGGTAGGAAGAGCACCAATGTGCACTGCAGACATTCTCCAGTGTAGGGTCCCAGAAAGCCCTGTGATACTTTGGCCTCCGCCTACATACCTCCTTGTGCCTGTTTTCTCTACTGGTGGAACCCAGAGAGGAGGAGGTGTGAGTGATTGTGGCTGACACTGTCAGTAGCCTCCCGTAAGGACCTTTCTCCACCTTCCACGTAGTTGGCAGGACCTTGGTTAAATTCAAGAGTTCACTGTCCCATATTATGAGGGGAATGTTGTTGGCTCTCATTTGATTGTGGTAGGTTCACCACCCTTGCTAACAACTGTGGGCATGTGGCTATCATAGCCAGTGGGTTTTAAGGGGATATCTGCTAGGAGGCTCTTGGAGAGACATTCCTCCTGGATAAAAAAAAAAAAAAAACAAAAACACATGGAGGAAAACCCTCCACTCCTTCCAGTACATGTTAATGAGTTCCTGTGGCAGCCTCCTTGTAATTATGAAGAGCAACATGTACATGACGGCGATGGCAGGACAGAAGGATGGCAAGAGGCTGATTCTTCATCACGCCATCATTTGCTGATATGCTTCTTGCAATGCCTGTCATCCAAACTATATTTGGACAGGATTTCTGTTACTTGTGGGCAAAGCGTCTGAATGATACATGCCCTTCCACTTCTAAATCTCTAACAACAAGGAAGACTTTGAGATCAGTGGTTCTCCAGCTATGGTCCCTGGACCAGGAGTATGAGTAGTCCCTAGAAACTTAGAAAAACCAATTCTCAGGCCCATCCTGTCTTCCTGGATCAGAAAGGAGGAGTGGAAGCAGCAGTTAGCTGTGTTTTAATAAGCCCTCCAGGTGATCGTGATTCAGGATGGAGTTTGCTGATCCCTGCTTTATACACCACTCTGTTGTCATACTTGTATTAGAACTAACCACTGGTAGTGATTTCACACATTATTCCTTCCAGTGCACCCTGTCCTGTTATTGCTTCATTTGATTCCACCACTATCCCTAAAATTAAAAAAAGAAAAAGAAAAAAGAAAAAAAAAGTATTTGAAAACTGTTGGCCAAATAAACTTTGTGCCCATCATTTCAGTTTGCTTATTTGAGGTCCTCACCTCCTTCCAGACAGTACATTTAATTTCTTAGGGAGTCTACAATAGCTAGAATGTGGCAGATATTTACAAAAGGTTTTAAAATGCTAATAATCTGGGGCGCCCGGGTGGCTCAGTCGGTTAAGCGTCCAACTTCGACTCAGGTCAGGATCTCGCGGTCCGTGAGTTCAAGCCCTGCGTCGGGCTCTGGGCTGATGGCTCGGAGCCTGGAGCCTGCTTCCAATTATGTGTCTGTCTCTCTCTCTGCCCCAACACTGTTCATGCTCTGTCTCTCTCTGTCTCAAAAATAAATAAACGTGGGGCGCCTGGGTGGCTCAGTCGGTTAAGCCTCCAACTTCGGCTCAAGTCACGATCTCACAGTTCGTGAGTTCGAGCCCCGCGTTGGGCTCTGTGCTGACAGCTCAGAGCCTGGAGCCTGCTTCACATTCTGTGTCTCCCTCTCTCTCTGCCCCTTCCCTGCTCATGCGGTGTCTTTCTCTGTCTCAAAAATAAATAAACATTAAAAATAAATAAATAAACGTTAAAAAAATTAAAAAAAATAAAATGCTAATAATCTTTATTAATAATGGTCCATGGAAGTATCCACTGAGCTTTGGGAAGTAAATTTAGTAAGGAAGGTTGGGGATTTATACAAGGCGCGAGGTAAGCAAATAGAAATCAGAGGAGCAAAAGAACTCTTAGAATCATAGATGAGGAAAAGAATGAAGTTACTCCAAAAAAGAAAAAAAGAAAAGAAAAAAGAAAATTAGTCTGGTTAGGACACTAGATGAAGATCATTTGTTTTCTGGGACTCAATGCATTTAAACAAACGGGTTCGGGGGGGGGGGGCGTGTCTGGGGAGGTGATCCAGTTTGGGGAGTGCTATGAACAAGGCATCAGGGAAGGAGGGCATGAGATGAGTCTGGAAAAGCAGGCAGCCATGGATAGAACAGTCCACAGGATGCCCTGTGTGGGATTGAGTACCACAGCAAGACTGACCTCTGGCACCACTACCTACTAACTGTGGTCTTGGACTGCTTCCCTAGCTTCTCTAAGCCTTAGTTTTCTCAATAGTCACCAGGCTCAATAATACAGGCTTGGTAGGAGGCTTACATGAACCAACATACTATGGACTGAATTGTGTCCCTCCCACCCCCATTCACATGTTGAAGCCCTAACCCTCAGTGTGATGGCATTTGGCAGAGGGGCGTGTGGGAGATAAGTAGGGTTACCTAGGGTCATGAGAGTGGCTTTATAAGAAGGAGAAGAGAGCAAGATCCTGCTCTGTTTCTTCACCATGCGAGGACACAGTGAGAAGGCAGTGGTCTGCAAGCCAGGAAAGGTCTCTCTAGAAACTGAGTTGGCCTGCACTTTGCTATTGGACTTCCAACCTCTAGAACCATGAGAAAATAAGTATCTGTTGTCGAAGCCACCCAGTCTATGGTATTTTGTTATGGCAGCCTGAGCAGACTAATACACAGCATATGTTAGGGACCTTGCAAGATGTTTGGCTCAGTGTGAGTGCTCAATAAATAAATAAGATTCATGACAATAAACACATTAATAGGCAGTAAGTTTGGAGGATGAGATTGGTAAAATCTTTGAATGCTAAACTAAGTATATAATTTATTCTGTAGACAATGGGAAGTTTGTGAGCAGGAAACCAAAAGAGGAAGCATATGTGTGCTGAATCCGAGGTCACTATGACAATGGAGCATTATATAAGGCAGGATTGGGCAAACTTTAGCATCAGAATCACCTCGAGGGCTTGTTAAAACACAGATCTATGCTGCCCTCACTCTCCCTTTCAGATTCAGTGGGTCTGGGACAGCGTCCAAGCATTTGCATTTCAGATAAGTTCCTAGGCGGTGCAGATGCTGCTAGACCAGAGACCCCACTTCCAGGGAGGGGGTAAGAGAAAGAGATCAAAACTGTTGTGACCTCTGGCGTGACTTGCTGCCTGGAATGGCAGCAGAATGCTTGCTCTGCAAATGTTCAGTCCACCCTGTGGTAGATGATGGATAATGTAGGTGGTTCGTGGAGCTGCCGGGAGAAATTGCTACAAGTACGCCAAGCAATTACGGCATTGGGTTTCTGTTTGTGTTTTACGGGTAAACCACTATAATTATAAAACTTGCAAAACCCTGACTTATGAAGTGAGTCGATACTGGAATTGGAGAAACACTGCTTTCTGGCCTTCTCCAAGTTATGGATTTCTGTTCAGGGCTGGCAATCTGGCGCCAACTGCTAAAATGACACACCAGTTGCAGGCTAATGTCATAAATAATGCCGGTGAAGTTAGTTGAACGGCAGCATCATTAAGATGTTTGTTTGCACGTGGGATGGTAGGCGTGAGACCGTCCTTCGCGTTATATTTTGTGCGACCCTGAGGTGAATGGTGGCTGTTTCGTCTTCTTTCATTGCTTCATAATATATCTGCAACCTCCCCTCATCTTTCCTGGGAAAACGCTTGTCACCACGAGCTGCACGTGGCCCTGATCAGGCTGCCATACTCTGTGGTTCTCCCTCCTGGCCACAGGATGGTCACGAGATTGAGGTCTGACCAATCACAGAGCCCCATCCTTCCTGCCCCAGTGATTGGGCTGAGGAGGCACGTGACCCAGCGCAGCCTATCAGAATCCTTCCTTGGGGATTCCTCCGTGACTGGCAGGGGAGAGAGCCTTCTTCCTCTGAAGGCACGAAGCTGAGGCGATGTGAGTAAAGTTCGTGCCACTCACCCAACCGCCCCGACATGATGGAGTTCTCTTGTTATAGGAGGGAATGAGGCCAACCCTTAAAGAAAAGCAAGCCTGGGGGCGCCTGGGTGGCTCAGTCGGTTAAGCCTCCGACTTCAGCTCAGGTCACGATCTCACGGTCCGTGGGTTCGAGCCCCGCGTCGGGCTCTGGGCTGATGGCTCGGAGCCTGGAGCCTGCTTCCGATTCTGTGTCTCCCTCTCTCTCTGCCCCTCTCCCGTTCATGCTCTGTCTCTCTTTGTCTCAAAAATAAATTAAAAAAAAAAAAAAAAAAACATAAAAAAAAAAAAAAAAAAAAAAAAAAAAAGAAAAGCAAGCCTGACACTCGGAGAGATCCTTATCATTTGCATCACTTGAATCCCAAGGCCAATACTACAGGCAGATTTTCATTTGCGTGAGTCAGAAACTTTGTGCCTTTTACTTAAGCTTTGAGTTGGTTGCTGGCACTTTCTTTCTTTCTTTCTTTCTTTCTTTCTTTCTTTCTTTCATGTTTATTTATTTTTCAGAGAGAGAGCGCGCACAAGCAGGGGAGGGGCAGAAAGAGAGAGAGAGAGACAGAGGACTAGAATTGGGCTCTGCTCTGACAAAAGACTCCAACTCACAAACCTGAGCCAAAGTCCGGTGCTTAAGGGACTGAGCCACCTAGGTGCCCTGGTACCTGGCGCTTTTAATTAAGAGTCTGAACCCCAAAGTTCGTGCATCTACCTGTGACCCTGTAGCTTCTAGAAATCAAGTTGTGCCCGAGACACTGCATATTCCGTATTCAAATGCCTACATCAGCATAGGAAGGAGTCGTTTGGAGGTGTCTGAAATTTCAGGGCATTGTCCCCCCCCAGGTAGCTTGGAGCATTCCCTTTGGAAATGCTAATGAGAGAGAGGGAAAAAGAGAGAAAAGGCTTACCAGTCTTCAGATGCCCGAGTTGGTTTGTTTAGGAGAGAAAGGCGGTGGAGGACCTTGGTAGTGTTTTTAGCTGTTGAGAAAATGACGGGTGTTTATTATCAGGTAGTGGAAAATCCAGCGTCAGGTCCTTTTCCTACAAAAAGCACCCTTGTACTTCTCATGTTGGTAGTGGGGACGGGCACTCCCGGGGCTGTCCGTCAGGGTAAAGTTACATAACCTACATTTTTGGCTCAAGTGAATTCACCTCCATGTCCTCAACAGAGCGAGCAAGAAAAGGGGGTGCCAGTGCAGCAGTGGACCGCCGGTCCTCCCTCCCGCCTCACCTGACGGACACGTGGATGGTGAGTTCCTGCCTCGCACAGTTGAGCATCTTGCTGGACTTGTGGGCATTTGTGGGGCTTTCCCCAAAGCTCACTGTAGCTAATTTTCATTTTTTGTAAGAATTGGGAACCCGACTCCACAAGATGAGATATCCCTACAGGAAGCCCCATATTTCAAGTTTTTAATGAAGCATGTTCCGAGGGCTTGGGGGGCGAGCCTCTGTGTGTGTGTGTTTCTCAACATATATCTGCGGCTTAGTTGAGGCTCGGTATTAATAAGCCATATAATTACTGGGTTCAGTAGTGTTTGGAATCACAATCACTTTTCGATTCCGCTCCTCCTGTGGGCCGTTGTAAATGATAAGCACATCAAAATGCTTTGTGACCGCTGTGTGGGAAAAGAGTCCTCTCAGTGCAAATTACCAGGCACCTTTTATCCCGTTGAATAAACTCCAGGCAGTGACTCTGCCATCAACAACACGTAGGAAAGGCTGAACTCTGTGGTTGATCTGTTTTGTGTGAGGTGGGCCCTTGCTGTTCTATTTGCCCGGTGGCGCTTTTTAATTGGAATGATTTTTATTTGGTCTGATTTCCTGAAATAGAATACATTGCCTGCTAACTCCAGAACACCTGTCCGCATGGGGAGCAAACTGTCCTGGGCTCTTGGCTTAACTCTTTGGGGAGGACGCATGGCCTTGGGGGTGGGGGAGTTGCAGCATTTTCAGATCTGATATTGAAACAGTTGGTGTGTGTTTAGGGAGTAACCACAAAATTTGACATGCCATCTCCACCCAAACCCCAAACCCCAAACCCCAAACCCCAAACCGGTTCCATTCCAATAGCCAAGCCTGCTCCAGGCCGTGGTCTCAAACCTTCTTTTGAGTAGTTTATTTCTTCCTATTTACAACTCCCAAAGTGAGCTGTTTTTTAAGGGAAAATCAGTTTCTATTAATGTCTAGGACCCTGAGCGGGACTTTGCCTCTAATTTGTCCTGCTTTGTTTAGGGCAAAGAACACGCCGAACCGGTAACCAGGCGAGCAGGGGCCTGTGACAGGCACAATCACCTGAAGTTGATTTATGCACAGGGATTCAAGGAGCAATCATATTTTAAATAAGGCTAATCAAGCTGTCTTTTTGTGAAAGCCCCCCAGACCGCACACAAACCTCACCCTTGGTGTGTTCTCATTTCCACCGAGTAAAAGCAAAGGGGAGAGGCTTATTAGGAACCTGACTCTGGCACGTAGAATCAAGCAAATGCCACCCAGTTGTGTGCACAGCAGAATTCTTGTTGGAGGGAGGATGACAAGGAAGCAACGTGGTTCCTGCAAATTGAGGGGCTTGATGCACCACTCCACGTGCGATTTTTCTGTTTCAGTTGAGCCCACTTTGGGTTTCTTTCCTTTCTTTTGGTTGACTTTTGCCTTCATTCTGTTTTTGCTCCTTATTTGCCCTGGCTCCAGGCTTCCAAGGCAGCGTACCAAGATCAAGTTTACTTTTCAAGTTCTGTCCTCTCCTGTTCATTCATTCCTCACCTTGTCTCACTTCCCTCCTAGCACTTCCTGCAACCACTTCTGAAACACTAACCACCTCCATGTAGCACTGGTTTTGTAACCCACCGAAGCCTGTCTTTTTTTTTTTTTTCCAAACTACTACTTACTGAGTTTTTCCTCTGTCCCAAGGATCAGCAAACTTTTTCTGTTAAGGGCCACAGTCAATAGCTTCAGCTTTGCAGATCATATTCTCTCTGTTGCAACTACTCCACTCTTGTTACTGTATAATGAAAGTAGCCTGGCCATCAACAATACGTAAACAGGTGTGCCTGTGTCTCAATAAAATTTTATTTACAGATGGAAGCAATACGCCACATTTGGCCGGAGGGCCAGATGGAGTGAATCCCTGTGACGTATATAGGAGACCTACCAGACTTTTGAGAGGATTCTATCAGCAGAAATACCATCAGCCAGACAGAAATGGACAGAGAGAACAAAGTGAAAGAAGACTGTCAAACCCTCAGAACTCTACAAGCAGGAAACAGGCTGATAAAACTACTCAGCTGCAAACAAATGCTACCCATCACAAAAAAGGAAGGAGAGAGCCAATCCCTGGGCTCAGGGCAGAGCTGGGAGCCAGGCCTTGAAACCTAATGGAGTTTGCCCAGTTGGAGTTAGAAATTGCTTGGGACCAGTGACTTCTTATTTCCTTTCATTTTTCTCCCTTTTTGACCAGAAATGTCTGTAATCATTATCCTGGTGGGATCTGCTCCAGGAGGGACCGATAACTTGTTTGCTAGTTTCGCACGTCCATAGATGTTGAGGAATTGTGCCCCTAGATGGGTCATACCAAGAGTCTTGCTTGCACCTCCTTTAAATTATTTAGGGGATGAGATCTGAGACTTTTGAATTAATTGAGACCTAGATGAGATTCTGGACTTGAGTTATGCTGTTAGGGGTTGAGAGTTTTGGGGAACTTGGAATGGGGTGCATATGAGGGAGACATGAAGTTTTAGGGACAGGTAGTAGATTGCTATAGGTTGAATAGTGCCCCCCCCCCCAGAGATGTCCACATCCTAATCCCTAGAACCTGTGAATATGTTATCTTACATGGTAAAAGGGACTTTGTAGATGATTAAGTCAAGGATCTTGGGATGAGGAGATTATCCCGGTGGGCCCAATATAATCACAAGGGTCCTTGGGTGGGGGAGGGAGGGTGGCACAGGAGCATCGGAATTTTGCTGCGGTGATTGTCAACAGTGGGTGACTTTGTCCCCCAGAGGATATTTGGAGGTGTTTTGGGTTGTCACAACTGGTAGAGAAGGTCACTGGCCCCTTCTTTTAGGTAGAGGCCAAGGATGTTGCTAAACACAGAACATCCCCTACAAGAAAGAATTATCAGACAAAAAAGTCAACAGTGTTAAGGTTGAGAAATCATGTCTTATCAGTCCTGTTAGGGTAGGTGTGGTTATGATGCATGGTTCATAAATGACAAGATAAGAGAGGCTGAATTACAGAAGGGGGGGTAGGAGATCCAACAGGTGGTATGTAGGAGAGCTGGAGCAGAAGTCCTTGTCTCCAGGCCTCCAGTGTACTGCTGTTTCTTCATCCCCACTTTTCCTACTAAGCCTGGCTGGAAGCACATTGATTTCAACCTAGAGTCAATAGATGAGATGTCTCAGCCCACAGGCGGGACCGTAATGGTAATGGTGGATATTTCAGGCACTGGAGCAGGCAGGACAGAATTGTTTCAGGCAAAGGTATTTTCAGTGTCCATTGGTAGGTGGGTAGGAATAAGGCTGATAGGCATATTCCACCAGTATCCACCCCTTTCAGCTTCAAGTGCAGATTGATTTCCACCATGGAACTGAGCCTCTGTACATAAGCCTGTGTGTGTGTGTGTGTGTGGTGGGGATTGTAAAATATTCCCTACTTCTAAGGAATTTGTTACCTAGAAGAGGAGGTGGAGTCAATAGCAGGTAACTAAAATATAAGTAAAAGTGAGAACACATGTTTCAAATGGTTTCACACCCCACACTTCCCCAGGAAAGAGAGAGAGAAAGGTTCTTGGGGGTGGGTTGATAGACATCTGGAAAGTCTACAGGGAACAGGTGCCACTTGAGCAGAGGCTTAAGTTGCAAGCAGAACAGAAGGCCAATGTCCCAGTCAAACAATAGATTCACTTCTTGAAAGCGGTTTCTGCCTCCAGATGCTGAAAGAAAAACTTCCTCATTTGACTTTCAGCCAGCCCTCAGTGACGAGCTTTGGGACTCCATGCATGTTCTGATTATTGCTCTCTTTTCTCCATTCATAATTGAACAGCCAAGCAATCTAAGTTCTGTAAGCTTCTGATCGGGGCTGAAGATTTGCCGTATTTGGCATGCCTTGCGATTTCCATTGTCATCATGATTATACTAAGTTTATGAGACAAGCCTCTTACCACTGCCATCAGCACTTTTGTTTTCCCATTTTCTGCTTATTTTTCCAAAATAATAAGAGCCAACTGCTCTTAAAACAGATAATCACACTAACTAACGCTCTCCTGGGCACTGATAGTGGCAAGGTAGAAAGGGAGACCACACACTCTTGATACCATCCATTCAACTACTCATGCACAGAAACCTGATTTCTATGAGTGAGGGATGATTTGAGGCTCTCAAAGCAGAAAGCATGAATGTGCAGATAATATACATTCATTTATTCATTCCTCTATAGATATTTAGTAGATACCCTCTCTGTGCCAGGCACTGTTTTAGGAACTAGGGATGCAGCCACAAGACTCTACATACAGGGTCCTGGCCAGAGCTTCCAGAGTAGATGGGGGAGACCGACAATAGCAAGCAAGCAAACCCATAAACAAGGGAGACTCAAATTGTGACAAGTAGGGTTGTCAGATCACAAAATTGCCCTCCTGCCTTGCCCAGTGCTGAGTCAGCTGCCTTTTAAAGCTCCGGGCTCCAAGCCCCACTGGTTATACAAAGTCAGGGAATTCAGCCCCTCTGGTTTGCAAAGCCAGAGTCGTGGGGATTTGTCTTCTCGTGTGGGCTCCCTGGTGCTGTCCCCTCTCCGTGCCTGCCACTCCTTCCCTTCTCCCCTTCTTAACTGCTCAGATGTTGCTGCTTCTCTACATGTTCATTGTGAACTTTATTCTGCCAGTCTTCAAAGTTTTCTCCAGGTTATTTACATGGATGTGAGTGATATCTACTCCTACATGTGGGCCAACACGAGCTTAGGGTCCTCCTACTCGGCCACGTTCTGCTCTTCTCCAAGGTTGCCAGATCAAATACAGGAGGTCCAGTTAAATTTAAATATCAGATTTTTATAAACCAGTTTTTGAAGATGTATTTACCCAAATTGGATCCCGCTTTTTTTATTTCCTAAGTCAGGCAATGTTAGTACTGAAGAACTACGTGGAGCACCTGGGATGGTGTATCTTTCAGGTTCCACCAGAGGAAGAGAACCAGTGGGATTCTGTTCTGAGATTACTGCAGGGAGTTGGCTTAAGCAATTATGGGAGCTGGATGGGCAAATCCAAAGCCTGTAGGGCAGTCTGTGAGGAATGGTAGGCTGGAACAGGGCATATCCTGAAGCTGCTTTCCACTGGCAGAATTTCTTTTTTTTTCAGGGAAGCCTGAGCTTTGCTCTTAACACCTTTCAACTGATTGGATCAGGCCCACCCAGATTATGGAAGATAAACTGATCATAGACTTAATCATATGTATAAAATACCTCCCCAGCAACAGCTAGACTAGTGTTTCATTGACTCATTGGGGACTTTAGCCAAGTTGACCATCACAGATAGAAAGGGGAGGGGTGTCCACAGTCATTAGGGAAGCTTCTTTGAGGTAGAGTCATTGCACCTGAGACTTGAACATTGAGACATTGAACGTTGAACTGCATCTAAGAGCCAGGACATCAGAACATTCTAGATGACAAGAATAGCAGGGGCAAAAGCCCTAAGGTAGGAAAGAGCCAGTTTTGTTTTAGAAACAACAACAAAAAAAATCGATATGGTTGGCAAGGAGTGATCAAGGGGAGAGTGGTACCTGGTTGGGTGGGAGAGGAAGGCAGTGTCTGGGTCACACAGAATTGTGTGTGAGAGTGAAGTTTATAAAAACTCCAGGTCTATGACTATTTGCAAAAAGATATTGCCAGGTAGGGAAAAGAGAGCATGCCTTTGAAAAACATCTGTCTGAAGTATTTCTGGGTATCTGGTTGGTATTTGTTTGCTTAAAAAAAATTCCTAGGGGTCATTTAGGCATGGGACTTCCCCAAACTGATGTTATCTGGGACTCTACAAAGTAATACCAACACTTATTTCTGAAAAGGAATCTTTGCAAGAGGTGAAGGAGCAGCCCAGTAGGTAGGCAACCACCGTAGGGCATCTCCAATTTATAGGTTTCTCCTCAACCAGTCTTTGTATTCAAGAATCTTCCTTTTGAAGACTGGAATAGTCACGTGGTAAGCCAGGTGTTTTCAAGAAGTAGCTGGATATGAGTCAACACTTTCTGTCTGAGTCTCAGAACTTTATGATTTATTTAAGGAAAGATTCTAACAATTTTCCTTAAGCAGAAAAATCAGTTTTACATATCAATCCTATATTGGACTTCCACTGGTAGTTTGATCTCTTAGCAATTGTAAATATATCTGTGAACCTTCAGTGTTGATGCAGAAAAATCACTGCCTGGACTTTTGGAGTTTCCTGGAATCCATGATTCCTCCAAATTTGCCTGTTGCCTCCAAGTCCGACCAGGATCCTTCCAAAATGGATGTGATGTCTTCGGGGAAATCACCTCTTTTCTCTTGAATATAAGTTTTTCTATCTATTATTTATTTATTTTTCTACCATTTTTTTAATGAAGATTTTTCTACTCTGAATTTTTTTTCAGCTCAAAAACTCTGGTTCCATGAGAATTCTCTGTATTTTAAATTTTCTCCAGTGTCTCACCTTGGTTTGGTAGAGAATAAGAAAAGAAATATTGGTCTCTGTTGTATGTCATGTGTGAAAGCACTTCCACTCCCTGAAATCTTTATGGTGAGTTCTTCCTGTTTGTCTCTCCATCCCCACTAATAATCAGATAGTATGTAGCCGTCTTGGTTGTCTAATTGCTGGGTAACACATTACCTCTGAAATTCAGTGGCCTAAAACAGCAAGCATTTACTATCTCACAACTTCTGTGGGTCAGGAATTTGGGAATGACTTAGTCGGATTCTGGTTCAGGGTGTCTTGTAATTTCAGTCAAGATGTCAGGTGATGATGGGGCACCTGGGTGGCTCAGTCGGTTAAGTGTCCAACTTCAGCTCAGCTCATGATCTCATCGTTTGTGAGTTCAAGCCCCATGTCGGGCTCTGTGCTGACAGCTCAGAGCCTGGAGCCTGTTTCGGATTCTGTGTCTCCCTCTCTGTCTGCCCCTTCCCTGCTCGTGCTGTCTCTCTCTCTCTCTCTCTCAAAAATAAATAAACCTTAAAAAAAATTTAAAAAAATATGTCAGCTGAGGCTGTGGTCATCTAAAGGTTTTGCTAGGACTGGAGGATCACGTGGCTATTGGTAGCAAGCCTCAGCTGTTCCTCACCATGTGGGCCCCTCCATAGACTGATGTGTCCCCCATGACATGGCAGCTGGCTTCCCCCTGCATGAGTGACCCTAGCAAGAAAGGAGGCAACCACAGTGCCTTTGACCATCTAGTCTTGGAGGTTACACATCATTAATTCCAACTGTATCTGTTTGTTAGAAATGAATCACTACTTCTAGTCCCACACTCCACAGGGGGGAAATTAGGTTCTGCTTTTCAAGAGAACAGTGTCAAAAACGTGTGGACATATTTTTAACTATCACAGTTGTGTCTTGTGTGTATGCATGCTGGAGACATTTCACTCCCTAAGATCTTATGTTATCCTTCCAGCTCTACCTGTCTGCTCTTATCCTCACTAGCAATTAAATTGTATATAGTCTATAACTTATCTATCCTTCTGTCTTCTATAACTTCTTCCAAGCACAGTGCAACCTGGCTTAAGAAAGCCTGAACATCACAAACATTGTTGCTTTGCTCCTTTCAAGTATTACTTAACTGTCAGGATAGTAATTGACAAATCTTCCTTTCCCCCAATCCTTTGGTAGTCCATTGCTTGGGGACAGATACAAGGGAAAGCAGAGGTAAAAGAAGGTATTTTTTTCCCTGTAACTCCCTTAGATAGATGAGCCATTTTATGCACCACTGCATCCCATGACAGATTGTGCAGAAATATTCAAGAGCCAGGATTGGCGGAAGATGGCCTTCTCAAGAAGCAGCAAGCTGTGTGGCTGGGACAGCAGGAATTAGCTGCCCATGGGCGACTCCCACCTCAGGCTGAGCTCCCTCTAGGGGAGACAGGATTTGTGTGCAAGTCGTTTATTTGGGAGATCTCAGAAACATTGGTAGGAAGTAGAGACTTGAAGCAGGAAGCCATGGGTTATGACGCTGTTTACCCTGTGGGTGACTGGAGCCAAATCCCACTGAAAAAATCCTGGAAACAGGTTTCTCCAAGCCCACATGTCAGAGTTTCTCCTACTAAGGGAAGCAAGAGAACTGGACTATTTATCTACCAGATCCCATTAGACTTTGGTTGAGAGCTGCTCCTGATTAATTCCGTAGCCTTCCTGTCCGAGGTTACTAGGGCTGCATAGCAAAGACCCACAAAGTGAATGGCTTAACATAACATCTGTGGTCTCACAGTTCTGGAGGCCAGAAATATGAAAGCAAGGTGTTGGCAGGGAGGGCCCTGCTTTCACTCAAGGTGCTAGGGAAGAATCTGTTCCAGGCTCCTTTCTTAGCTTCTGGTGTCCTCTGTTCCTTGACTTGAACACATGCCATTTTATCCTCTGTCTTCACGTGGTGTTCTCCCTATGTGTCCTCACATCATCTTCCCTCTGTGTACTTCTGTCTTTGCGTCCCAGTTCCCCCTTTTCTATAAGGACGTCAGTCGTAATTGATTAGGGATCACCCTAATAATCTCATTTTGTTACCACTGTAAACAACCTGTTTCTAAATAAGGTCACAGTCTAAGGTGTTGGAGGTTAGGATGCTGTGGCAGGGTTGGGGGTGGGCAGCCACAGTTAAACTCAGAACACTTTGCACATTCAGAGCTTGGGTCTGTTGTTGGGAGCAAGAAGATGTGTCCAATAGAGATCCTGGCTCAGGATCTTTGGGGTTGGCTTCTAGACGTGGAGCTCTCTGGTTACTGTTGGAATAGCCAAGGGTTCAAGCGCAGCAAGACACAACATAGGAGATGGAAAGTCTCAGCTGCATGAATCCTTATGGTCTAGGTGCTCAAGGAATGAACCTCAGAGTCATCCCCGATCCTCTTTTCATTTACCTACTACTTCCAGTCCACAGCGGATATACCAGTTCTGCCCCAAACTCTGTATCTGGAATCCATCCTGGCTCTCTGTCAGCACGTCTGCCTGCTCCAGGCCATCTTCACCTCATCTCAGTTACAGCTGTAGCCGCTTACCTCGCCTCCCAGCATCTGATTGGACCTGCCTGGGAATCCAGGGTTCTCGTAGAAGTTGTTATGGGATGCTTTGTATCCCCTCAAAAGTTAAATGCTGAAACCCTGCCTCATTCTGTTTTTTAAAAGGATGCACCAAATTTGCTTTTCAATCTTTAATTCAGTTTTACTTTCTTTTTTCTAATCCTTATCCCCTCTCCCTCTCTCTTCTCCACTTCCCTGTCTCTCATTTCCTCTGAATTCATAATAGCACTCTGAAAAGATTGAAATGTCAGAGGCATGGAATGTTTCCACAGAGTGACGTTAATATAAATATTCTAGAGAGAAAACCGACCCAAACACACAGACCCATCTGACGTTGATTTCGGCAAAATGAGGTCCCAAACTTCCAGACTATCATTCCCTCTCCTGCTGGCTTTTCCCGTCACTGCTAAGACACATTTTCTGCTGTCCTTAATGTTGCACCACGATGTCCCTTCCAGAACTATATGTATATAATCACATATGCCTTCTCCTGGGATAGATTATTTCCCGCTGAAGTTATGTCTGCCCCCAGAACAGAGATAGCAAGGAAGTAATCAAAATCGAAGCATTTAAAACAGGTGTTTTGAGCTGCGGTGTGTGTGTGTGTGTGTGTGTGCGCGTGTGTGCGCACGCGTGCGCGCCCAACCAGGCTTGGCCTGTCACGCACGCACGGGATAGGAGATGGATAGGATCCCGACATTCCCACAGAGCCTGACTTTACAGCTGAGCCTTCCAGCCACCGTCAGAAACCATCATGAAGCCATCAGAGAGGGATGTGGGGTCATGTCTTTCTAGGGATCCATCCAAAGGCATCTGTGGGTCAGGGTCTAGGACAACTCACCATATGGGTCCATGAGCCCATGACTTAGCTCATTCCAGTTTTTCAATACTAGTGATACCTGGTTAAAACTGAGCAGCAGATATGACTTTAGAAGAATTCAAGAGCTAGGAATTAAAGGATATGGTGAAGTGGGCATGGATCTAGTGTATCATGTCAGATGCTGCCAGGGCCTCACCTTTACCACTCTCCCTTACCAGTTCAGTGTGTACTAATCTGCCTTCCATCTGCCACCACCTCTATTTCTTTGCTTGGGAGCTTTCTCTTGCTGCTGGAATCTCCTCTGAGGTGTACTCAACTCATTACTGATAGGAGTTGATTGATAAATAAGAAATAAAATCCCAGCTCTCTCACCCCTGGGGCAAGGTAGCTCAGAAGCACCTGCTCTACACTGGGCTGCTAGAGTACAAGATACGGGAGACAAGGCCTATATCTTAAGGACTTTAAAATCTAGGTGGCGGGGCGCCTGGGTGGCTCAGTTGGTTAAACCTCTGACTCTTGATTTCAGCTCAGGTCATGATCTTTCGGTTTGTGAGTTCGAGCCCCGCATTGGGCTCTGTGGTCACAGTGCAGAGCCTCCTTGGGATTCTGTCTCCCTCTCTCTCTGCCCCACCCCGACTTGCTCTCTATCTCTGTCTCAAATAAATTTTAAAAAGGAATAAACTTTAAAATCAGGTGGCAAAGTTTTAAACCAATGATAAATGTTAGGACCTCTATCAGACGGCCCCTTTGTTACACTGAACGAGAGAGAGAGGAAGGAAGAGAAAAGCAGTCCGGTTAACTCAACAAGAACCTCAGGGCAAGGAGTAACTTTTTGCATCACCCGAATCTTCATCTTTGTACACCCAGATCCCTCTGGGGGGTGTGCATCCTGAGTTGACCCAGCTTGGAGAGTGACTCACATTAACTAAGTCTCCAAGAGTCTTGGGTGTAGATCAGAATGCCAAGTTGTGAACTAAGAGTAAGTGAGTTTTTGCCAATTGCCAGGCAGACTCAGGAATAGTACTAGAGGCTCAGTAGTGCTTCTCCTCCTCCACAAGAAGCTTCCCAGCTGAAGCCAACTTGCAATCCAGAAGTCATGAGGCTGTTGGGGAAGCCATGAAGCAGAGCCAAAGTCAAGGCCTAACAAAGATGCACAGAGATTTTCAGACTGAGAAGAGACCATCTGAAGTCATTCATGAGTGATGGTTTTGAATTTCCCTTAAAAAGGGGCGGGAGAAGGAATTTTCAGAAGGTCTAGTTGGTGAGGCTGGGGTTCAAGAACAGCAAAATGTATAGCAGCCATTGTGAGGAAGACCATGCAGACTGAATAAATCAGAATGGCAGGATTTTTGAGCAGGAATAAGTGTTTCTTGCAGCCACCACACATATGCTAAAACTACTCGAATTTGAATGTGGTCAGATTGTGGGCTTGCCAATCAGGTAGATCTAGGATTTATTCTCACTTTACCAGAAATGGACGGTGTGTGGGCAGTAGTCTCTGACCCTCATCTGTAAAATGGATATAATAATGCACCAGACTCCTCAAGTAGATGAAGATTCAGTGAGATTATGCATGAGAACTGCTGAGCGTGGAGCCTGGCTCATAGTAAGTGCTCAATGAATACTAGCCAGGCTATGGGTTTCATTTGTTACTGTTTTTCAATTTCCACTCACTTGGCTTTCTGCAGTCTGGGGACAGTAGCAGATAACACAGGTGTCATCTATTCTTGGCAGTAGCCAAAAGTTCAATAGTTGGGCAAGGGATCCAGGTAACAAGGGAGCCCAGGTTTGAAGTGAATGTCAAATGCAACCCCAAGAGGGAGGGGAAGTGAGAGGGGTCTAGAACAGTTTGCTTCTTAGGCTTCACTCTGCATACAAATCACTTGTGGAACTTGTTGAAATGCAGATTCTCATCTGGAAGGTCAGGGCTGGGAGCCTTAGATTCTTCATTTCTAACAAGCTCCCTGATGACATCAGTGCTGCTGGCCCTCAGCCCATTCACAGAGTTGCAGTATCTAATATCAAGCCCAGAAGAAAATAAGGATTGGAGGTTGGAGTACAAAACCCACATGTGGTCAAGGAAAGCCAATGGTATGCTTGGAGTTACATTTTCTATCATTCATCTGGATCCGTGCTGTCCAATATGGTAGCCACTAGCCCCATGTGGCTATTGGCACTTAACCCTGATTGAGATGTGCAGGATGTGTAAAATAAACACTAGACTTTGAAGACTGGGTGCAAAGAAAATATCTCAGTACTCTTTTATGTTGATTACATGTTGAAATGATAATGTTTTAGATATTATATTAAATAAAATATATTAAAATTAATTTCACTTTTTTTTTTTTACTTTTTTTTTTTAATGTGGCCGCTAGACATTTTTAAATTACATTTGTGGCTTACGTTAAATTACTACTGGACAGCACTGGTCTAGAAAGAGCCTCTTTCTCCCACCCAGCTCTGAGCTCCTGCCCAAAAATCCATCCTCGGCAATTCTCTGGGTACCTTGGGGAAAGCCTGAGACTAGAGAGGTTCATTGCTCTGAAGGGGAGACAGGCAGGCCCACGCAGGGGAGCTGTTTGGGAGGAACAAGACAGAAACATGCCAAGTCATTCTCCGCAACAGCAGAGCTATTGCCATGGGGCCGGCTGGGCGGCCTGGATCCCGGAGATGCCAGCCTGCCACGCTCCAGTGCCTTCTGTCTGGGCCTCTTCAGTTCTCTCTCAAGTTCCCTCCCCATCCTGGGCGACAGGTAATTAGCAGGGCCAGCTGGCAGGCTCCACTGGGCACTGCCGCCAGAGAGCCGGCAGCCGGCCTGCAATTACTGTAATCCTGGCGTGGCCTTGCAAAGAGAGCTCTGTTCAGCTCTCGCTCTGCAGCTTGGCTCTCGGGTGCCAGGGCTTGTAACCTCTACATTCTCAGGGTGTCTCTTGGCAGCGAAAGACCCACAGAAGAAAGTCTCCACTGTGTGTACCTGCCGCAGACTTCCCTTGGTAAATAACTGGGCAGTCGGGCACACATCGCTGCCTGCTGGTGGTATTTGAAATGTCTGAAACGAGCCATATATTCCTCAGACAGTTTGTTTTACATATTCCCAGTATCTCCTCTTTCAGGAAAGCGCTTCCCGGGATTAGCAGCTAGTCCTTCCAACTCCAGGAGGCTTGTCCAGGGCAGATCCCAGGTACCTCAGAAAGTCATTAAGAATGATGTTTGAAAATCCATGAATCTTAGGTTCCGTGAAGCTAGAAGGGAATGAGAAGTAAGGCTGTTTTACTGAGTGGGATCTCTAGGCAGAGCTGGGTCTGCACAGAGGCAGCAGATAGAGCCTCACAGTCAGAGGCTAACTTTTGAATTTCTCAAGCCTCAGTCCCCTTATGTGTAAAATGGACATAGTAATACCATGTACCGTGTAGGGGCTGTTGTGGGGCTTAAATGAGAGGGTCCCTGCAAAGGGCTTAGTATGGCAAGTACTCAAATGTGAGCATTAAAAACTAAGTAAAAGAATAGGGAATGAAATCTAAGAAGCTGGACAGATGAAATACATGTAGGTCTCACCCATCAGAATGTTCCAGATTGGAGCCCTGAGATTTAAATAGGGAGGAGCTTCTTTTAAAGGAGTGGTCTCTCCCTCTGGGTCAGGAGTGAGAAAAGATTGTCTTGGAGGCATAATGAGTATAGGAGCTCTCTCCACCCCATCACCAGAAAAGTTCACACTAAATCATTTGTGAGGTTCAGCATAAGATGAAAATGCAGGGTCTCTTGTTAAAAAAGGTGCCATTGAGGGGTGTCTGGGTGGCTCAGTCGGTTGAGCATCAGACTTCAGCTCAGGACATGATCTCACAGTTCGTGGGTTCAAGCCCCGCACCGGGTTCTGTGCTGACAGCTCAGAGCCTGGAGCCTGCTTCAGATTCTGTGTCTCCCTCTCTCTGCCCCTCCCCCACTCATGCTTTGTCTCTGTCACTCAAAAATGAATAAATGTTAAAAAAAAAAAAAAAGGTGCCATTGAAGATACTAAAATAGAAAACTTTTTCCATTCTTCTCCTTTTCGTCTTTCTTTGTCTCTCTGGCTCTCTCCCCCAATGTTTCTGTTTGCTATGTGATGTCCCACTCCCTCTGGCAGGGGGATTCCCACTTGGCCAATGCAGAGCATCACAGGCACCTGGGACCCTGCAGCTCAGCACTCCCCACTCCCATCCCTCCTCTTCCAGCAGCCATCAGACTGAAGCCCCCCGTGCCCCAACCAGGGCTGGAGAAGTCAGTCCCCAACCCACAGAGGACAGGTAACCCCTGACTCTTTGGGTGCTGACTCCCAGGCCAGTCAGGTGAGGCTGGAATAAATTGCTGGTCAGCACCTGGGGTCTAGGTGGTGGGGATGGCTGCAGCCATGGGCAGTGGCAGGGTGGGGGAGGCCAAGTAGGGTTCTTAGGGTGCCAGAGGGTACAGGAGCAAGCAGCAGAGAACCCATCCTGGAGAGACAGAGGTGGAACTGCAGCAGGAGGTGGCAGTGCAGATGCCCTGCTGTCCCACTGGAACTGACCTCTGAAACCCCAAATCAAATGTACAGTTGTTGGGAATTTCAAGATGGCAGCTGTAGAGCATTAGCGCCCCAAGTGCAGCCCCGGGTGACACCTACTAAGGCTGAGACACCTAGTAAGCAGCCCTGGATGGAGATAACTAGTGTCTTGTAATTCCACACCTTGTTTCCCATCCCAGGTAGAGTCTGGGATCCAGATCCCAGCTTGGCCGCTCACTAGTTTTGTGGCCTTGGGCAAATTGTTTAACGCCCCCAAGCCTCAGTGTCTGTATCTGTAATATGGGAAAAAAATGATAGAACCCAACTCATAAAGTTGTTGTAAGGATTAAAGGAGATCATGCAAGTTGGGTTTAGCTACTTTTAAAGGGAAGCACCCTTCTCCTGGTTTATCTCTCGGAGAAGCAATCTTTCACACTTTTTTGAAGCTCAGTCAGGGATCCTGTGTTTCCCTTCTTCACAGTACCTGGTGAGTAGCTGAATGAAACAAATCAATGGGAAGGGTTCCATTAACACAGATAAGAAAGTGGATATATTTAGTCCCACCCAAGCTTATTTGCTGGCAAGCACTGCTCCTATCACAGTTTCAACTTGGTCCCATTTGCTAAGAGAAAAGTGGAGAAGTTATCATATAGCTTCTATCTAACCTTACCTGTTCTTTTTTTTTTTTTTAATATTTTTTAATGTTCATTTTTGAGAGACAGACAGACAGAATGTCAGTGGGGGAGGGTCAGAGAGAGAGGGAGACACAGAATCCAAAGCAAGCTTTGGGCTCCAAACTGTCAGCACAGAGCTCGATGCGGGGCAGGAACTCACAAACCCTGAGATCATGACCTGAGCTGAAGTCAGTTACTAGCTCAGCTAGTAACTGAGCCACCCAGTTGCCCCACCTGTTCCTTCTTAAAGCTGATTTCATTCTCCATTTTCCTAAAAAGCCCTGCTCTAAACTCCTCATCAGAACCCACAATCTGCTACACCTGTATGATCTTGAGTGACCACACGTAGTAGCTTCTGTCATGTGTTTAGCAACAGTCTGTTTACTAGAAGGTAAGCTACCCAAGGACAAGATCTATGTCTGGTTTTGCCTAGGAATGAATACCCTAGCATGATCCCTGACTTGTGGGAGACACTCAATAAATGTTTGTCAAAGTAAGGGAATACTAGATGGAAGGATGGATGGATGGATGGATGGATGGATAGATGGAAGGAAGGAAGGAAGGAAGGAAGAAAGGAAGGAAGGATAAATGGACAGATAGAAGGAGGAGAGGTTATATTTTATGACCTCAGAAGTCATTCCCAGCTCTGACAATCTATTATTCTGTAAGTCTACTGCATTTTCTCAACTTCTTCCCTTGAAGGATGAAGTTGAAAGCTTCAGAGCCTTCTCTTCACATGATGGACCATGCAAGGAGGAAAGTAAATCAAAAGTGTAGGGTGGGTTGTTTGGATGTCCATGACTTGGTGAGGGATTGCGAGCCAGGTATACTAGTGCCATTTTGGTCCCAGTGGAGCTTTTCATCCAGGTCACATTGTCTCTTTAGGTATCTATGGCCCTTACTGCATTCCGAGGGGCTGGACTCACAAGAGTAGTGAGTGGATGATCAGATGGGGACTGAGGCAAATTCTTTGAGCACAGAAGAGCTGCATTCCTCCCGTATGAGTGGCTGGCGATATGTCCATGAGCATTCCCCAGCAGATGGCCATAAGAAGGGCAGCTGAGCACTGACTGGGCTGTCATGTGGCTCCCTGGCACTGGAATGGATGGCATCACTCCCTGAGACCTGGACTCTCTTGATCTCACTTAGCTTCTGTCTCCATGGTCCTTCTTCTTCTCTCTCTCAGAGGTGGATTCCTTTAATTTATCTGGCAGTGGGGAAAAATGTGTTCCATAAATATGCATGCAAATATTTCTGCCTTGAATTAACATTAGTGGGTTTTATTTTTAACTCAATAAATTGGAATTTGTAACTCCCCCTACCTGCTCCCCCCACCCCCCATGGTGACTGCTTTCCCGCAAACCAGTGGGTGACTCAGTCTAGCTGTCTGGGCTAAGGAGAAAGACCCCTAGGCTAGGGATTGCTTCTCAAACTTTAATGTGCATATCCATACCCAGGAGATCTTGTTCAACTGTAGTTTCTGATTCTATATGTCTGGAGCAGACTGTACGGTTCCAACAAACTCTCAGATGACGCTTTTGCGGATGGTCTAACAAGCTCACGTTGAGTAGCAAGGCTCTATGGAAAAAAAGAAAAGTTCTAGGATGAAAGAGAAGAGAACAGGCACATCTATCTAATATTTCACAACATTCTTGTACCACACAGAAACAAGTTCTAGGAACAAGACTGAGGAAGGGAGAGAGAAGGAGGGTGGGAGGTGTGGAGAGAGAGAGAGAGAAAGGGAGCGATTGAGAGTGATGAGTGCAGCCAACTGGTCTACTTCTCTTTTATTGCTCCAAATTGAGGCTGAAAACCAGATGGTGAAGAATTTGTTGTCACCAGTCCATTTTCACAGGCTGGGGAGGTCATAGTGGCCAAGGGAGAAACAGAGGCACCATAGCAGGGCAGCATTTCCTCATGTCCTCCAGAGACTGCCCTTCTAAGACAGGATGGGAGCTGCCTGTGTTCACCACCCTAGGCCCTCCTCGAGACTGAAATCAAATGCTGGCCCTCTTCCCGTCCATCTGCCCACCGGCTGGAAGGCACTTTGCTTGCCCTGCTGCTGGTCTCTCGCACACAGCTTCCACAAATGCTCTGGGCTAATTGGATCTGAGACAGGGAGATGGCTTTGGGCTTGAAGTGGCATTTTCCTCCTGCTTCTTGGCCAGGCTCCAAGGCCACGGGATCATTTAGGACCACAGAAGAGAAAGGCGTGAGGGCCCTTGAGTGGCCAGCACTCACACTTCTGAGTGTCTAGTGGGCTTGGACTTTGAGCCCACTGGAGGGATGGATGGAAGCTTTCATAGGCTTCATGTTGTCCTTTATTTTATATAGCAGGGAGGCAGTGACAGTCCCATATGGATTAGACGTTCAAGAGCCCTTATGGGCCACTTCTCCTTCATCCATTTCAAAGACCCACAAGTGTCCTTCCATATTCCCTTTCAAGCCAAACTCCAGCCAGCCCTCTAAATCTTTCCAAAGAAACGCTGAGTAGGGCTTAGGAAAAGACTGCCCACTCAGCTAATGAATGAGGATCTTGGCCTGCCTTCATAGGTGAAGGTCAGAATTGAGGTTGTGCTGGACTCTGCAGCTCATCAATCTAGGATTCAGGATTGCAAACCCAAATGCTTACAGGGGACTGGCGGGAAATATACGTGAGCAAAGACAGTTGGACAGGAGAAAATCTGAAGAGAGCCTCAGATGATTGTTATCATATGAATCTGTGGGCCCAGCTTTCCCCAGGTCCTAGGCTTTATGGGGAGATTCTAGCAGTCTTTTGAAAATAATAACAAAAGGCTTTGTGAAGTATGTACAACATGCCAGGCACTTCTCTTAGTACTTTAGATATTTTACCTTATTTTATTCTCACAGTAACTTTATGATGAAGGTACTATTACCACCATTTCACAGATGAAGAAACTGAGGCCCGGGGGGATTGACTCACTTACCCAAGGTCTTCCAGCTCAGAAAGTGGCAGAACTGGGATGTGAATCTAGGAAGTGTGGTTCCCAAGTCCCTAACCACCATGTTCTACTGGTAGCCAGAAAAGAAACTTCTAGATTCTTATGTTCACATTATATTAATTTTCTATTGCTGGGTAACAAATTACCACAAACTTTGTAGCTTAACCCAGCACCCATTTATTAGCTCATAGTTCTATAGCTTTGGAGTTGGAATGGGCTCATCTGGGATCTGGGCTTAGGATCTTACAAGGCCAAAATTAAGGTGTTAGCTGAGCTGGGCCCTACTCTGGAAGCTCTGAGGAAGAATCAGCTTCCCAGCTCATTCTTGTTGGCAGAATTCAGTTCCTTGTGGGAGTGTGACTGTGTGCCCATTTCCCTGCTGGCTGTAGGCCCAGGGTTGATGTCAGCCTCTAGAGGCTGTTCTTGGGTCCTTCCCTGAGACCCACTCCATCCTGTGGAGATCCTTGTGTCAGATCCTTCTTGTGTTGTCAGTCCCTTTGACTTTCCTTCTGCTACCCAAGGGGGACAACTCTCTGCTTTTAAAGGACTTGCCTGATTGGGTCAGACCCACCCAGATAATCTCAATTAGGATGATTGACTTGGAACTTTAATTTCATTTGCAAAATCGCTTCATGGCTGTGCTCGGATTCCTGTTTGAGAGAAGAACAGGGGATGGGAATCTTGGGGGACCATGTTTAGAATTCGGCTTACCATAGCACTTAACTTTAATAGGTATTAAAATCCTGTTTATGACAAACAAGACATCTACAGGAAGGGGGCTGAGGGCTTCTGACATTTGGTCTTTTCTGTTTATTCAACAAATCTTTTCTGAGTGCCCACTGGCTGTCCACACCATGCTAGGCTCTGGGAATATAGCAGCAAACAAGACCCCCCCACCCCTGGCCTTGGTCTTCCAGGTACCATGTCACTAGGGCATCTGTGGGAGTCCATTTGGTGAGGTGGCAGCCATGATCCCTGGGCTGTGTTCCTGTTACTCTGCTTGAGTATTTATTTGTCTTCAGTTACATGCCCCACAAACCCTGTTTGTTTTTCTCTCCTTCCTGAATATTCATGACCACGAACTGCTCAGATTCCCTAATCAGTCTCCCATGTGAGCTACATTCAAACAGGGACCACATCTAACACCTCTGTTCTGTTGTTCTGGCCAAAGCAAATAGAATTACGAGTGTACAGGAGCCAGCTAAATTCCTGGTCCCATGAGACAGCTTTCTATAGGCAGGGCGACTGGGAGTCCCAGAAGCAAGACAGCAGATGCTGGCTGGCACTGGGAAGGCAGGAAGAGAGGCAGTAATTTCCCGACTGCCAGTTTGTGAGTCCTGCCTGTGGTTTGAGGGATTGGTAGCCTTGTAAAAGAAGGGAATTTCTCCCTCTGTTTTAGGCTTAATATCTGTTAGAGCTTGAGCTGTTAGCCTCCTAAAGAAGGGAGTTTCTCTCTCCATTTTGGGCTTAATATTCCTGAGAGCTTGAGCTGTTACCTGCTGCTAAAATATGGTTATGCACAGTCAAATGGTCTGATCCAATATGCACAGCCTTATGGTTTAATATTCTCATTAGTTCAATTTCATTAGTATTTACTGAGCCCCTTGAGTTAGAGGCTTTCAAAATTCAAGTAGTTTCCTCACCCCCACCCTGTCTACCCTTCTCTGCACATACTCTACCTACATGCCACATCCTGTACAGCCTAGCAATTGATCTGTGTATCTAAAAAGATATATCCATATGCCAGTGTCCCTCAGAGTGTGACATCCAGGAAGAAATGGAGTAATGCAGATGTGGTCTAAGCATGCCCCTTTTTGTCAGAATTAATCTCTCCTTCCTCCACACTTCTCTTCACACTGACTCCTGAATGCTGGGATCATTGTGGGATGAAACCAGACCCTGAGAGTGTACTTGCACTTGACTGAGCATTATCTGCCCTCTCTTGCTTCCTGGATAAATGTACCAGCCTCTGGGCAGGATCCTGCCTTGGGACTGCAGCATGCGTAGGAATTACAAGCAGGCCACCAAGGCTTTTTTGCATAAAGATTTCATAACCTATTGAGAGGGTGGGTCACCAGTACTGAGTGAGACTCAATGGACCAAAACGATAAGCAGAGAAAGAGTGAGGGGCTTAAACCCCACACTCTACCCCCAGGATGGAAGTTTTGACATGCACTGTACTCGGCGTGTGCCTTTATTATCTCATTTAATCCTCACAATAACCTCCAGAGGTTGGTCCTGTTATTACCAGCACTTTAAAGATGAAGATACGGAGTTTCGAGGAGTTAGGCATCCATGTGATGTAGCGAGTGTCAGTGCCAGGGAGAGAGAATCAGGACACTCCCGATACAGTCTAAGACCTTGGTTTCAATCAGCTGGGGAAGATCATCTGTAGAGAACACTGCAGAGCAATGCTCGTCTCCTTCACCAGTCCAGCCTGCCAGTCTAATGAGAGAGGGATAGAGATCTGCAATACTGAAAAAAAAGCGGGGGGGGGGGGTTCCTTTTTAAAACAAATTTCAATATTAGCATTGAGAGGGCTGGCTGGGAACAGACAGAGAAATGAGTTTTGGGTTTCTCCCGGGAGAGAGTGCTCATGGTTTTACTTTGTTTTAATTTTCTCTCCTGATGAAAAATTTGCCATGGTTAGAGAGGCATCGAATAAACAGAACTGTGACTGATGTTTTCCAAGTTCCTTAGCGGATTCCACATATTTTTTAGAGTTCCATCAATATTTCAACAGTTTCGACATGGTTCCCCACTGGGAGACTAGGGTGGAAGGAGGAGTCCCTGACATCTCCTTTCCCACCACAGTGGCCAATGCTTGGCTTGTGTCTAGGGCCCTGGGGTTCAGGAATTTTTTGGAATAGGGGCAGGCAGTATTGGGGACCCACTGGATGCCCTTGGCACTCATCTTCATCTATGAAGGCAGCTACCCCCTGCTGCTGGGACTCTGCTTAGGGGCATTCTCCTCCTAGGGCAGATCCTCCAGGCAGGGCAGAGAATGACTGTGTGGAAGCAGTCTGTTAGAGACTGAATATCTGTGTTCCCCAAGTTCATAATGTTGAAATCCTAGCCCTCAAGGTGATGATATTAGAAGAGGCCTCTGGGAGGTATAGCCTCATGAATGTGTATAGTGCCCTTATAAAAGAGACCCCACAGAGCTCCCTTGCCCCTTCCACCATGGGAGAACATGTGAGCTAGGAAGCAGGCTGTCATCAGACTGAATCCTTCAGTCCCTCAGTCTTGAACTTCCCAGTCTCCAGAACCATGAGAAATAATGTTCTGTCATTTATAAGTCTCCCCTTCTATGGCATTTTTTATAGGACAGCCCAAATGGGTTAAGACACCCCCTTAGCCAATATGATGGATGGACAAGACCCAGCCCTGCATCTTCAGGTGTAGAAGTCTGAGGCCCAGTCTGTATAGTCTTCCCAGAGCTCCCCAAAAGGGAGCTCAATGGGACCTTGCTTAATAATAATGCCCTCTACTGGCTTCTTTCCCCTTCCCCCACTCACTTCCCCATCCTCTCACTTATGCTTCCTCCCAAATGCACTCAAATCTATGCCTAAGACAGGGGAGAGGGTTCCACACCAGAGACGGACACCTGGGAGATCCAAATCAAAAAGCAAGAACTGGAAACCTAGGAAAGTGTTGTCTGTTAGAACAAATGTCTCGATTCTCATACTGTCATAGGCTTGAGGGCACTTCTCAGAGGTCCACCTGCCATCTGCCTTTGTTTTCCTTGGCCTCTTTTAGTGGATGGACAAGACTGCCAGAAAGCAGGGCTGGGCTGAGGTTGACATACCCACGGATGATGGGTGTGTGTGTGTCCATGTGCCCAGGGGTGGGGGCTAACCTGACACAAGAAAATCTCCAAGGATTAGCCTCAGCTTCCCAGGCAGGGCACAATTGGAGTAATATGGGCAGAGAGCCCATCCGGGCAGCAGAGACAGATGTAGAGTTTGAGAAGAGTTACTGGCAAGATTGTTCCACTTGATCACGCTTGGCGTAGCACACTCAAAGTCTTATTATTCCTTTCCTTCTGAGTCAGAATGACCCAGAATCATTCCTGGGAGCTGGGCCCTTCCCCCTCCACTTGCAGATTCAAGCTCCCCCAACTCTCCAGATCCATTCTCTGTCCCTGGCTTTCTCCTCTTCCAGATCTCTCTGGGATAGAGCCATATCAGTCAGGAATCATTAAGTGGTGAGCCCTGTGGTAAGTAGCTTAAATGATGATCAGATTAAATTCTGTTAAAAATCTTGTTTACTTCCATTTCATAACTGAGAACACTGAAGCACAGAGAGGTTGAATAATAGGCCCAATGTCACACAGCCAATGTGGCCCATCTAGGATTTGACACCAGGGCTGGTTGCCTCTGGAACTTGGATTCTTAACCACTTTGCTCTTTTACCTCCTAAAGGTTTGTTCAGTTATAGGTATAAATATGTGAAGCAGATAGTAATTCTAATTAGACGTTGGATTTTTATAGCACTTTGTAATTTATAGGCAGGACAGAGAATGACTGTCTGGGAGCGGTCTGTTATACACTGAATATCTGTGTTCCCCAGGTTCAGAATGTTGAAATCCCAGTCATCAAGGTGATGGTGTTAGGGTCGTGTGGGGCAAGAATCATTAGGGTGTAGTTCTTAGCACATAAATGGTAGCAACTAGTCATGAGAACATCTCCCTCCTTTTACAAGTGAGGAAACAGTCTCAGTTCAAGTGACATGGCAGAGAACCCCAATAAATAAAGAGCCATGTCTTGTGAACTTGCACACAGCTCCCCTGTCACTCTTTCTCTTTGCACACTCAGCGATGGGCCTGGTACATTCTACCCATGTGTTCTTGGATCCAGCTCTCTTTTTCAGAGCCTGCTGACTGATTTTCTCTGGTATGCACAGGGTTTTCAAAGAAGTGTTTATTCTGTCCGTACTGTAAACCTAGCACAGAAATCAGAAACAGGATGTCAGAAACACAAAGGGCTCAGGTTGCAATGCTTCTGGAATGCAAAATGAAGGAACTTTCCCTTCTTGAGAGGTGTAGTGGGACGGCTGGAAATTAACTTGGACTTTTCTGGGGCCTGGGAAGGAGAGGGAAGCACAGACACAGTTTGCAGGGACCTGCTTTGATTGGAAAACAGGCGCCCCACCCATTCCAGGAGGACACAGGTGGGGAGGGAGAAGAGGGGAGGTCTGGTGATTTTATAGTCCATGCTTCCCATCTTTACAATGAAACATGAGTGTACAGAAGACAGTGGCTCTCACGTGAAGGTAATTTTGTCCCCCAAGGGATGGATATTTTTGGTTGTCAGAGGTAGGGGGAGGAGGTAGGCAGAATAGTTCCAGCCTCTAGTGAGTAGAGGCCAGAGATGCTGCGAAACATTCTATAATGCACAGGACAGATGATCTGAGCAAACTTCCGTCCATAGTGCTCACATTTAGAGGCCTTTTGCGAAGACATCTTGAGCATTCCTTCTGAATTAACCCTTGTCAGCAGAGAGCAGCTGAAGAGAAAAGGCATGCCCTGAGGGTGCAAAGGGCATATTTCATTGAAGCGTTTTATCTGAAAATTTCCAAATATTACTGTGAAATTGTGACTTAGAGTAAGAAAAATATTTTGGTCTTTGTCCCATATCTGGCACAGAGCTCCTAAAACTCTTGGAATTTCCTGTGAAGAGAGCAATAAAGATGTCTTCTGTAATGTTAATGCAGGGACTTTGGGGCCACACCTAGGGCAAAAGGCTGGTTGCCAGGAGAACAAACTGTGTGATTAGAAAGTTGGAGCTCTTGGTCCCACCCCCCGAATCTTCTGGGAGGGAAGAGGGGCTGGAGATTGAGTTCAATCTTCGGTGGCCACTTGATTTCTTCAGTCATGCCTGTGAATGAAGCCTCCATAAAAACCTAAAAGGAGGGGATTTGGAGAGCTTCCAGGTTGGTGAACATATGGAGACTTGGGGAGAGTGGCGTGCCTGGAGAGGACATGGAGGCACTTTGTGTAATAAACCAGCAATCTAGCTAGTAACATGTTTCTTTGAGTTCTGTGAGCTGCTCTAGCAAATTAATCAAACCCTGGGAGGGGAACATTGGAACCTCCCTTCTATTACCTGTTGTTCAGAAGCACAGGTGACAGTCTGGACTTTCAGACAGCTCCTAAAAGGAATCAGGAGGGCAGTCTTGAGGGACTGAAGCCCTTAACCTGTGGGCTCTGATGCCATTATCAGTTAGTGTCAGAACTAAGTTAAACTGTAGTACAGCCAGCTGTTATCTCAGAATTGCTTGGTGGCGTTGGAAAAAAAACCATGAATCACAGTTGTTGTCACAATCTTAATTACGTCATACCCCAACCACAACTCACTCACCACCTGCTTATTCTCAGCCTCTTGGATGATTTCAGTTTAGCATTTGCACAATTCATGATTATTTTAGTTATTGTGTGTCACCTATGTGGTGGGTCATTTCCATAAGGTCAAGGGCCGTGCTTGTCTAGTGGTAGCCCAGTTCCTTGCTCTGAGCTGTGTTTTAAATGTAAGACCTTATTATCCCATTTTACAGTTGAGAAAACTGAGGCAATATTTTCATTTATTTGGTAAATGAATGAACAAAACTGAGATCCCCTCCCCTAAAAAAGGCTGTAGTTATGCAGCAGGTTAATATATACCGGCTGATCTCATGTTCCTAGGAGGCACAGCATCCTCTGAGAAGTTTAGAGAAAGGAACATGCTGAGGATCTGGTGCGGGACTGCAGCTCCCTCAGGAACTGTTTGATCTTCTGTAAGTCAAGTCCTCATTCTGAGCCTCAGTGCATTGGTGTGCCAAAAAGAAACCAAAACAGGACTGGATTAGGTCCACTTTCTTAAAGCATACCCCTTGGAATCCTGACTCCAGGAAATGTGACTCGATTTTCCTCCAAAAAACATAGAGTCCCCTCATTGAATAAATGTGGGAAATGTTTTAACTAAACAAAGATTTTGAAATGCAGGACTTTTCAGAGCCTTTCATACCACTGTATGATGTGAATGCCCAAGAGGAATATGTCTTTTTCATTGTTTCCCAAGCAAATCTGTTCAAGGAAACCGGTTTTGGAGAAGGATATTGTAGGACTTGAGTCCTGTAGCATACGCCTTGGGCAATTTTGGATGGCACAAAAGCTAGGAACCCCCTTACTCTTACATTTAGAAACTCTCCAGTGAATATAGGTAGGTAAGTGTCTGTTATTATCAGCTGGGACCCAGTATTTGTGTCAGAGCCTCTTGCTGTCTGTGATACCAGAGGTCCCCTCTCCTGCCCTGGCACATTGTTAGCAAGCATCTCTCACCTGCCTTACCTCTAGGGGGGCAGTGTTTGTGCCTAGTCCTGACCCATGGGAAGAAAACAGGAGACCTAGCCTTGGGAAACTGCCCCTCTCCCCAACTCAGGTCCTTGGCTCCATACTCTGCACCCCCTCTTCCACATCAATTCCCAGTCAGATGCTAGGATCCAGAAAGGTGTCCCAATAGCTGAGGCTGCCTAACAGTGCTTATTCTGGAAAGCATTCCTTTTTTTTTTTTCCACCTTTTTAAAGTTTATTTATTTACTCTGAGAGACAGAGTGGGGGCAGAGAGATGAGAAAGAGAATTCCATGCAGGCTTGACACTTTCAGGGCAGAACCCGATGTGGGGCTCAAACTCAGTAACTGTGAGACCGTGACCTGAGGTGAAGTCAAGAGTCGAATGTTTAACCACCTGAGCCACCCAGTGGCCCCTATTCAGGGAAGCATTCATGCACAGCTTGTACCACTCCTATTAAAAGGGAGTGGGAGAGGGGCACCTGGGTGGCTCAGTCGGTTGGGTGTCCGACTTCGGCTCAGGTCATGATCTCGCGGTCCGTGAGTTCAAGCCCCATGTCGGACTCTGTGCTGACAGCTCAGAGCCCGGAGCCTGCTTCTGCTTCTGTGTCTCCCTCTCTCTCTGCCCCTAACCCACTCGCATTCTATCTCTGTCTCTCTCAAAAATAAATAAACATTAAAACAAAAAAAGGAGTGGGAGAATGTACAGATGATCTCGCCTTTTCCACTCCTAGTGTCTCTGACCGCGAGGCGACTGCTGACATTAACAGGTGCCTTGTATTCATTTCCCAGTGTCAGTCACCAGAGGCATGGAAAGACACCTGAGGAGGATACCACTACGGGTCTGAGGTGGTAGGCCCTTTAATAGCAATGACCAATGCTCACAGGGACACTCTCCTACCTTCCTTCCTTTAATTCAGGACCAAAAACAGGATGAAAAAGAAATCCTCAGAAATCTGTGAGCTGCAGTAGCCCAAGCTTCCGTTTGCTGTTGTCAGTTTCCCGAGGATAGAGGACCTCTTGACACCTGTCAAGACCCTGACACTTCCCACCCGCCTGTGGTTGCATGGGAGGGCACTGCAGGGATTTGGTCTCCGCTGGCTGCCTGGCCCTGAGATGCCCCGGGGCTGCTGTGGGCCTGCAGAGTCCCCTGCTCAGCACCCGCAAGCGCTGTGCCCTGCCACAGGAAGAGGCAGAGTCCTCGCCGCCTCTGCCAGCAGCCTGCGTGTCTGGTATTTGGCACCAGGCAGTCTCAGGGAGCAGGAGGCGGACCAGGCCAGGCTGGGTTCAGTTCCATCTGTCTCCGGCTTCTGTTTGGCATCTTGGCTGTGCTGATAGGAGCCCTCTGCAGTGCCCTGCCTTTCTCAGTAGCTGTTCAACAGGACACAGGAAAATTGCTCTCCTTTCCCCTGCACTGATCTAGGGAGGAGGCATCCCCAGGAAGCCTTGGGCCAGAAGCAGCCCCTGTGGCCAAGACAGAGAGAGGCCAGACCAGGCACACATTAGAAACTTCACACCGAGTCGTGTGTTTATTCCTTCCCCATCCAGCGTGGCCGTTCCAGGCTGAGATATTAGCTCAGCTAAACTCAACCTGGAAATCATAATCCAGCAAGTCATGGCCATTCTTGTCAATTCTCTTAAAGGTTAATCTGCTTTTCTCCTTATTAATGAAGGCCCTCGGAAATGCAGCCAGGCCTCTCCCATGTTTTGGTAGATTTGGGCTAATAGGCTGTTTTATTTCCATGGTAACAGCTTCCAGTGTTACAGGAAGATAATTTTCCAGACAAAAGATGTGTGGGTCTTATTATTCTGTAGCGATCTGACTGTGAAGGCTGAGAAAGTGGGTTCAAGGGCTGCCCGAGATTGCAAGTTTGACCCATTCTGGAGCACCTGTTTGCCTCTGGCTTCTGGGTCTCAAGGCTTATTAGAGGGATGCATTGTAGGAAATTGGCAGGGACTGAATAGGAAATTGGCAGGGACTGAATAAAGATACTCTTTGAGAGACAATGCTGTAAATGCATTCTCTTATCAGCCAATGGGATTTGAGGGAGAAGTGGCTCAAATTATAGTGATCGCCAACACACCAGGAGCTTCTGCCCTGTGGAGTGAGCTAGGAGCCAGCCTTCCTACAGTGAGGGTCTCTTGGGGAGGTGCCTCTCAGGCGTCATCACCCTCCTCACCTCCCAAGTCTCAGGGCAGACAGGCAGAATTTGCTCAAGGGCTCAGTACATATATTCTGCAACTACCTCATACCAGTCAAGTGACAGGGAGACAGAGGACCAGCCAAACAGGCATGGCCCCCTCTCTGAAGGAGCTTAGAGTTTACTGGTGTGTTAGGGAATGGGTGGGTTGAATAGAAGAAACCGGACAATGGCAGTACTTTGTTGTACATGTGATAGCAAGGACATCCAGACTCTGGAGGCACATAGTAGGGCCAGAAAAGGCACACAGGGAAAGAACTCTTTTAGAAGGACTTGAGAGTTTTGTAGGAGTGAAAGCTGCTCAGACATTCACTAAATGACCCTTATGACCAAGCACTATCATAGGTCCTGGGGGATTCAAACAAACAAAACCAGACAGGTTTTCTATTTATACCCTGGCAAAAAGATAATTGATCAGCATTGCAATTTATAATTGCAACTGTAATCTGTGCTACCAAGGGAAAGTCCTTAATGCCCCGAGAACTAGTGAGATGGGAATTTGACCAAGACATGTATCAGGACACTTGTGTATGGTTGAGTAGGCTGTGCACTGCACAACGCTAGGGAGAGCCCTTCATCATAAATTTGAAAATTTATTAGGATAGTTTTCTGGAAGATGGCATCTAAAGTGTCTTAAGAAAGGGGTACCTTTTCCTAAATTTCACAAAAATAATTCTGCAGCCTGATGAAACTTCTGTCAGGGAAGGAAGGAAGGAGAGTCTTCCCCAAGTAAGTGACACTGTCTAGGAACTAGACAGTAGGAGCTCAGTGGGTAAAGAAAGGTAAGGAAGGGTGTCCTGGGAACAGGCAACAACAGGCACTCCTTAGGAGTAGTTGCATCCCAAAGTCTGAAAAGAGGCCAGGAAGCTAGGGCAAATGAAGTAAGGGTAGTGCAGTACTGGCTGCATGGGTCAGGAGAGAGGGCCAGCTCAGAATTTCACATCCCCGCCTTGAGCTGCCAGTGATGCTGGACATTTGGCACTCTGGGCCTTTAGATGGAAATAGGTGGGTATTGTAGATGCAGCTGTGGGAAGGGGGGACTTTGGTTAGTTAAGAAAATAAGGCAGACTTGCCAGTCCCCTCGTCACACCAGTGAATCTGCGAGTCTGGTCCATGGATCACCCACTTCAGAATCACCAGAGATACATGTGCCTCTACAGCCGTGTAAGTCCCACCCGAGACCTATCAAAACCAAATCTCTGGAACAAGGCCCAGAAACCTGCATTTTATCCAGCAGGCCATGTAACTTTGTTGGGACCTAGGTTTGAACGTGGCGGGTTACGCTTGTGCCTGGGGCAGTGACATTCTGCTCGTTAGTCTGCCTTAGCTGAAGTACCAGGCTTCCTTTGGATCTATTGCTTTATTGCCAACGAGTTCCATAATATCTGTCCTTTCTTCCCAGAGGATGGTGTGTTCCTTCTTCCCCCATGTTCACTGAGGAACTACTACGTCAAGTTGGCAAAACAGTTGCATTTCATGTGTAATATCCAGTTCCTCGGGGAGTAGCTGCAGAGAGAACAGTGTCAAGAAGGATTCTGCAGCTGGATGCAGATGGGTTACGAGTGTCTGTCATAAGCATTGGAAGGGAGATGGTGGCACATCACTTCTCATGCAAGGGCTATCTTGGATGAGATGCTACACCCTCAGAGTAGCTTTTCCTGACCCCCTCGAGTAGCCCTGATCACCTCCCTCACATCGCTAACACAGCCCATGTGATTCCATCAGAGCCTTCATTACCATACATATCTCTCCATTTATTTCTTTTTCTCCCATCTTTTTCACTTCATTGACTGTAAGATCTGTGAAGGCAGGATTATGCCTCTGTGTCACTTTCTCCCTCCCTTTTGGCACAAAGTGGGTCCTGAGTAAGCATGTGTTGAGTACATGGACAAAGGCATCGGGGAATTGTCATCCTGGAACTCAGTGTGTGACACTTCAGGAAGTGCAGAAGATAGGGGCACCTCCGTGGCTCAGTCGGTCAAGCATCTGACTCTTGATTTCTGTTCAGTTTGTGAGACGGACCCCCAGTCAGTCTCTGCGCTGGCAGCACGGAGCCTGCTCCGGATTCTCTCTCTCTGTCTCTGCCCCTCCCCTGTTCACATTCTCTCCTCCCTCTCAAAATAATTTTTTTTTTTTTTTTTTTTAAAGAAAGCACAGAAGATACAGTGACACTTGACAGAGACCAACATTCAGACAGGGAGGCAAGACCTGCTTGGAAGGAAACTAACACT
The DNA here is from genome assembly GCF_018350215.1 of Panthera leo. Taxonomy (NCBI): domain Eukaryota; kingdom Metazoa; phylum Chordata; class Mammalia; order Carnivora; family Felidae; genus Panthera; species Panthera leo. Next base: position 39,053,458 of record NC_056680.1, on the reverse strand, counting down.
TGAGCCAAACAAAGGAAGCTAAAGGGTGTTGTGGGACTACGGGGGGGGGGGGGGGGGGGGGCGAGGGAGAGGAAACACTTAAAAACACAAGGAAATATCTCTTCAATGAGAATGTTCTTGAAATATATAAAAAGCTATCAATGTCCATTTACTCTGAATGGTCAAAAATGCTTTACAAACACCCGAGATGGTAAGGTCAGCATCAGTGAGGTCTCAGTAGGGAGGTCATATAAGTGAAGGTACAGATATGGGTGGGTCAGAGTACAAAGTTAACCAAAGTTTCAGGGCATCTATTTTGTGTGAAAACTTTCGTTCACAAAAAAACCTGTACACAGATGTTTGTAGCAGCTTGACTGGAAAGAAGCCTGACATCCTGCAAGGGGTAAATAGTTAACCAAAGTGTGGTGCAAACATACCATTGAATACTACTCACTAATAAGAGGGAAGAAACCACTGATACAGGAAACAACTGTATGAATCCCCAGGGAATTACCCTGCGTGAAAAAAGCCAATGCAAAAAGTGGCATAACATTCTTGAAATGACAAAATTATAGAAATGGAGAACAAGTTAGTGGTTGACAGGGTTAGGGAGGAGGGAAAATGAGCTTGTCAGGAGGAAGGTGGGTGGGGTTATAATTAGGCAACTGGGTGAATCCTTGTGGGAGTGGAATTGTTCTTTATCTCCGTTGTGGTGGTGGATATGCTGACTTACACATGTGATGAAACTGCATAGAACTAAATACACAGATGCACATTCAAATGAATCCAAGTAAAACCAGGGCAATCAGAGTAAAGTGTGTGGATTGTATCCATCTGGAGAACCTGGTCCTGATAGTCTGCTAAAGTTTTGCAAAATGTTACCATTGGGAGAGACCAGGGACTGCTGTACCTGGGATCTCTGTGTATTACTTCCTACACTTTCATGGGAAACTAATTATCTGACAATAAAAAAGTTTAAGTGGAAAAAATCAAATTTTATATCTTCCCACCTGGTTGAAAGTTGAAAGATTTCCCAGAGTACATTTCAGCTCTGCAAATGCCAGGCCACGGCCCCCGGCCCCCTGCCACAATGGGATCAAATTGTTTACAGTCCGTTCTCTTAGAGATTCTTGGCATTTCACATAAGCAGCACAATCTGTTATAGGCTATAGCTCCAGCAAAGCTTTCTGGAAGACAGCATTGAAACTCTGAGTGTCCAGTGTGGATACAAAGCTAGTTTACTGGCTTCCACAGTGGCCACATCTGAGGACATTTGGGTATCGCTCCTATCGCAACTGTACTTCCGCACTGATGAGATTAACATCTTTGATTCTCAGTGCTCGCTCCCTGCCAGGCTTCCCTGCTAGAGTGTAAGCATCTTGAGGACAGAGATTGGTGTATGTTCCTGCTATGAGCCCTGGTCCATGATGCCGGTCACATAGATATCTCCATAGTAGCCATTTGTCATTTCTGCTTGTCTAGCATCCTTTTGTTCTGTTTCTGCCAGTAGTTCCTTGTTTTTCCCTTGAGGAATCACCTCTCCCCCACTGCAGACAGTCTTGGGGAGACTTTGAAATAGGTTGACCTGTTTTTGCTCCTTCTCTGGCTAAGGAGAGGCAGGAGACCCAGGCCAGAGCCATCAGAGTTCAGTGATGAGCCCTAGATTTTCACAAAAACTATTTTAAAAGACAAGCTCTCTCCTTCCCCTAAGATAATTGTTCTGATAGGATGTCCATTGGGAGCTACTGGGGCCGTCTCGCTACCCTCCCTTGGAAGAGTTTATCTGCAGTGGAATCGACACAGTGGAAAGCAGAACTGAGAAATGGAGAGACAACAACTCCTGATGCATCGCTTAAACACCTGGATATAGCCATGCCTGAAACGAACACATAGACTTTTCAATCACGTGGGTTACCAGCATGTCTTTTTGCTCGAGTCAATTCGATTTGGCTTTCTGTCACTTGCAGTCAAGACTCCTAAATCATCCAAGTAGTTAGTATTCGACAAATGAATGCATGAGCAAATGCAATTCTGCAAATATGTATTGAGTGTCTCCTATTTGGCAGGCATTATTTTACGTCCTGCAGAAGGAAGCAGAGGAGCAGCAAAAATGACTGGCTCCCTTGAAAGCCAAGTATGTGGCCTGACAAGCTAGAATTTGGGTCAAACCATCCAATTACGGTGGCTGCTTAGAAATAGCCCTTTTCCTCTCAGCCTCTCCCTTTCTTCTCCCACCAATGGAACTATGGCTTCTGTCAGTTCTAAGACATGGCCCACGAATACACTAACACCAACACTCACATTCACTCTTGTGGCCAAGTGACTTGGTTCTGTCTGGTTATCAGATGCAAACTTTGTCACAGCAGGGACTTAGACTAGACATTAGGAGAATAGTGTGGTACCAGATGGTGTTTCTGAAGAAGGTTGTCCTATTTTTGCAGTTCTAGGATTTGACAATAAATCTGCCTGGCAGGCCTCGGATGTGATTTGGCCTCAGAATGGTCTCTGTTAATCCTTAATGCTGTGTGTAATCTGTTCGGGTCCAACCAGGAAAACAGAACCCGCTTTAAGTATGTAGGCAAAACGAATGTAATACAAAAAACTGTTTACTCAGATGAAGGAAGGGGCTGTTAGCAAGGGACAGGGAACTGACAGGCAACCCAGAGCTGTGCACCAGCGGGAAGATGTTACTACTACCAGGCTAGAGAGAGGAAGGGAGCAAGTGGTGTTACCTTTGTCCTGGAGCCACCCGGCAGAGGCTAGAGCTGGGCCTCTCTGTGAGGTGGAAGCTGATGCCAAGAAAAGACATATGGTCACTGCAAGAGACACAGAACGAGGAGGAGACAGAGCCTGCCTTATCCATTTCTCCCACCTTCTAAACTCACAGAAACTTCCTCCCAGTGGCCACACCCAACCCAGCACCTCCCAGTGGCCACACCAAACTCAGCACCTTCTAGTGGCCACACCCAGCAAGGATATTTGAGGCAGGGAGCCTCCTGTGATAACCAGCAGAGCAGGGGTGGGCTACAATGGGTTGGAGGGCCAGCAGACCCTCCTGCACACTTCTGTCACCCCACAGCTGCCATTGCTGGGTTCCCACCTGCATCACTCCCTTTCCCACCTGGGAAGAAAAGGATCTTTGGGAAACAAAGATGTCCCCAAGTCTCTGTCAGAAATGGGGATCAAGTTCTAAGACTCTCATAGGCTGCTGATGGGAGTATAAAATGGCACAACCACTTTTAGAGAACTTTTTAGCAATTTCTGCTCAAACATACGTCCACCCTAATGACATAGAGATTCCATTCCTAGGTACTTGCTCAAGATCAGTGAAAATATTGCATGAAACAAACTATACAAGAATGTTTATTGTATTATTTTTTTAATGTTTATTTTTGAGAGAGAGAGAAACAGAACACAATCTGGGGAAGATGCAGAGAGAGAGGGAGACACAGAATTTGAAGCAGGCTCCAGGCTCTGAGCTGTCAGCACAGAGCCTGACGTGGGGCTTGAACCCACAAACTGCGAGATCATGGCCTGAGCTGACGTCAGATACTCAACCAAATGAGCCGCCCAGACACCCCTCCGTTATTTTTATAATAGCCAAAACTTGGAAACAACATAAAGGTCTTTCTGTAGGAGAATGGGTGAACGCAATTATCATATGGTCATAGGGTGGAATCCTACTCAGTAATAAAGAGGAACACACTACTGCTACACTCTACAATGTGGGATGGACCTTAAAACATTGTAAGTAAAAGAGCCAGACACATGCTGTCTCGTTCCATTTGTGTAGACGCTAAGAGACAAGAGCCTAGTGCACGGCAGTAGAAGTCAGATAGTGGTTGTGGAGTGGAGGCCAGGGATTGACTTGGAAGGGACGTGAGGAAACTTTATAGTGTGATGAAAATGTCCCATAGCTTGTTTGGGGCAATGGCTCCCCAGGTGTATTTAATTATCAAAACATTAAACTGAAACCTAAGATTTGTGCATCTCCTATACATTATTTATAGGTCACATTAATCATAACAGCAAAAACAAAACCAACAACCAATAATCCATTTTTAAGATAAAGGAAAAAAAATCCATGCTAATTTACTTGGTCTGTACTCTCAAGAAGGAACACATTCTTACATCCTGGCAGATTTCTTATTCTATTTTCCATTCTGTGGGATGTCACCCAGGGGGATGTTGAGGGCACTCTGTTTCTTAAACCAGCTAATATGACTGACAGACCAGGAGTCAGATGCAGCCCTAATGCCCCACCATCCACATGACTCACGAGCATCAGGTGAATGTGTACTTTACCTTACACTAAATGACCATAAATGTTTAATCACATGACCACTCCTTTTAAATAAATCACTGATGACTGTGCATTTCTTTTGGAAATGGTGCTCATCCGGCTTCATCCAGATACTCAGTAAGGATCACTGAGAAAAGATACTGATGCAAGAAACATGTTACTTCTCCAGAAGTCACTTCCTGTTTTCCTACGCCCACTGCCCTTTTGTACTAAGGGTCCACGTGGTTCTAGGGAAGCTGCCTCTCCCCACGGGCCTCTGATCCCACCAGTCCTAGGCTTGTAGCACATGACCTAGACTGAGCCAATCACTGCATGCCAACCCTACCATCTCCTTTCACCACAGAGATTGGGTGAAGGTGGACCTTTGACCTAAACCGGTCCAGTCATATGGGATCTCAGTACTTTGGTTTACAAGGACTCTGTTCCTCAAGATAGCTGTAGTTTGGAAGTGTGAGGCACTGCTGTAGCTATTTCTGCTTCCAAGGGGAGAGCTATGATGGGGATATAGCAGAAAGAGATGAGAGAGAGACTGGAGCTTCACCCTGCTGACATCATGATATGTCGGAGATCTACCTTCTGTCTGTCTCATCTTTTTGGTTACATTGGAGCCAGTAAACCCTCCATGTTGTTTAGGTCAGTTAGAGACATATATTATTTGCAACCCATGGCATCATATTGTGTGACAACCAGAACATGAGACTCATTTGGGCAGCAGGCCAGAATCTATGAGGGGTCAGACTAGTGCTGGTGCTGGTGGGTCACCACTGAGCTGTATAACCATGGGCAAGTTCATTTAACCTGGAAGGATCATATTTAGTCCTCTGTACAATGAGACAATTAGGGAGTAGGGTCTCCAAGTCCTTTTGCATTAATAGGAGTGAGAGCATTGATAATAATTATAATAATAACTTATTAAGGGCTTGCCGTGTGCCTTGTGCTGTGCTCATTGCTTTGGATTCATTATTTTATTTGATCCTTTTAAATGTTGATTTTTGAGAGAGAGAGAGAGAGCAAGCAGGGGAGGGGCAGGGAGAGAGGTGTACAGAGGATCTGAAGCAGGCTCTGTGCTGACAGCACAGAGCCCAACACACAGGTGGAACTCATGAACCGCAAGATCATGACCTGAGTCAAAGTCAGACGTTCAACCAACTGAGCCACCCAGGCGCCCCATTTCATTTGATTCTTATATCACTTGGGGTTTAAACGGGAAAGCACCACCACCGTGAATACTGTGGAATAAAGGATTTATTTGAAGAAAAGGAACCTCACAAAAGTGTGGGAGACACTGAAAACTAAAAGGAGGGGTTGGAGGATCAGAGTAAAGTTGACAACCAGTTCTCCAGCCAGTCCCCCTGAAGTGCTGGTGCAGGGGGAAATAGTTTGCATGGGAGTCCAGGAGATCCGGTATGTCCCGCTGTCACAGGGGGTGGCGGTGGGAGGCAGCAAAGGAGAACCTGGTGGGAAGTCTCCCAAAGTCAGAGTCTGGTGGGAGAGCTGGGGTCCTTGTTGGTACATAGGACTGGCAGTCAGGAAGAGGAGGTGGAGGTCAGGTAGGAAAAGGGGAAGTCAGGCTGGAAATACCCATATCTCTCCATCCATCTCTGAATGCGTCAAGCATAATGACCCAAGAGTAATGGTTGTTGCGTCACTGCTCCCTTCCAAATTCATGCTTTTTAAAAAAAAAAAAAAAGATTTTGAAAAGCTAAACAATTTGCCAAAGTTGCCCATCTGCCTAGGACTAGAACCAAGAGTCAAACCTAGGACTTTTTTCTTCTTACCCCTTTGTCTCTTGTACTTGATCACTTGTTCCCCAAGTTTGTCTTTGTAAATTTTAGCCATGAAATGTTGATCTTGATCTTCTAGGTTAAGATGGCAGAGAAGTAGGGGGACCCTGGGCTTTCCTCATCCCTTGAACACAGCTATATTGAGGTCAGATCCCTTGGAACACCCAACTGATCCCAGTTGATCTGGACTAACAGAAGGATCTCCCCTGTTGGAGGGAGACAGCGTGGCACGTGCGATGTTTATTTTAACAAATTAAAGCACACATGATCAAAGGTCCAAACACTCCACCAGTGCAAGCAAGGAGGGGCTTTGCAGAGGACTGACCAGTGGGAAAGAGCAGCCATAACACAGCAGCAGAGTGCACACAGCATGCAGCAGAAACACTTCCTGGAGTGCCAGGCCCTGGGCAGCGTATGACCGTTTTTTAATACAGTGGCACTCTGACGTGCAGGGCACATAACAAGCTTTGAAAACACACAAAAGACAGGAACTTAGCCAAAATGACAAGATGGAGGAATTCTCCCTAAAAGAGAGGTCAAGAAGAAATCGCAGCCAGGGACGTGCTCAAAACAGATGTAAGCAATATATCTGAACAGGAATTTAGAAACGTTGATTTTATTCATTCCTCTTTTCTGTCATTTTCCTCTTCCCTGATTGATTTCATCATGACTTTGGTTCTTGCTTCTTTCACTTCACTGTCCTTAGCTTGCTGATCCTGAGTCTCACAGCCTCATGGCCACAAGGTGTCTGTTGCAGTGCTAGGCACCACAAGGGACATGACAGCAAACTGCTGAAGGAGAGACAGGGGTGTTCTCGAGATTCTTAATATGGGTCAGGAGCCTCTTTCCCAGAAGCCCCCATCCCTTGAACCTGGGTCAGTTGCAAGGAGGCCAAATAAGCAAGTACCCAGATTTTAGCCTCCATCTTGGGAAGTCACTTGGCTAGAACACTCTTAGAGGGGGAACGATCAGGCAGACATCTATGACTGTGTCTGCCGTAGCTTCATCAGTTCCTTCTTTATTAACCTTAGCTTTCAGTCAGCAAGACTAAATGGTTTTGTCTGTGTTTGATTTACAGGGTAGAAAGATCCCTTTTCTAGTTGGAAATCCCTAAAATTGTGCACCTTAGCATCCCTGTGTAAAGGATCTGAAAACAAACTCCCTGAAGCACGATGCCCTCCCAGAAGGGTGTATGAACACTACACCAAATATATAGGTCAGTGTTTCCCAATAGTTTTTTATTATCATCCTGTCCAAGTAGCTGTTGTATGCATTTTTTTTCTGATCAGCCTCCTATGAAAGTTTAAGGTGTATGTCTGTCTCTGTGCTATATGAGTATTTGTGCTTTAAACCTAGAAACAGGAAGATGTTTTTTCTATCTGAAATTCAGTTTTCTCCTTTTTGGCTGTCATATGGTTCCCATTGGGAAGGCATGATCTAGATGCCACCTTGAGCCCTTTCATGCAGTTCATATTTTCCAAGGACATGGATGTTAGTATTTGTCCACAGTATTCAGATGTGTCGACCCAGCCCTGAAGAGAAGTTGAATATTTGCCTCCGTTTCTGACTTTCCATCTCTATTTTTACCAAAACTCTAATGCATTCACCTTAGTTTATGAGCCTTCCCATGTGGACCTTTAGTAAAGTATAATTAAAAGGTCAAGGAAGGGGGTTGGGTAAAATGAAGGAGACCTAATCACACTGTAAGAAAAAACACATTTATTAGTTGAGACTCTTGGTTTGCTGGATACTGGAAGAGTTACTTTGGGCAGTGTTGCATCCACACAACTCCTGAAACAGAATGCTACGGGCACCAGTGACAGTCACAACAAAGTTTATTGCAATGAGAGGCAAGGCCAACCAATCGGGGCCGACACTCTTGACCAGAGTGTGGTCTCGAACAGCCAGGGTACAGAGTTTTTATAGCCGACCACATCGTCTTATCACCTGGGAACAGAACAAAGAAATGGTTCCCAGATGGGGGTGGAAACAGTTCAGACATGCCCTTGCCCCAGTCCAATCAAACACTAATCCACTTGATTTTCCTTGAACTTTTTGTTCCCTTGATTGATAGGACAAGGCTGTTATCTCTTAATCTATAGTGTTAAAACAAAGCTGTTATTTCTAAAGGCTACAGGTTAGCCCTACACTACAATTTAAACCTTACAGGCAGGGGGTGGAGACTTCCCCTGTCAGGATACTGTATTGGGCTATTCTGGCTGCCATCAAAAAGGAAGGCAGACTGGGTGGCTTGAACAACAGAAATTGACTATCTCACCGATCTGGAGGCTACGTGTCTTATCAAGGTGTCAGTAAGGTTGATTTCTTCTGAGGTCTCTCTGCTTAGCCTGAGGATGGCCACCTTCTTGTTCTGTCTTTACTTGTCCTTTTCTCTGTGCATGTGTATCCCTAGTAACTCCTGCTCAGACGCAGTCATATGGATTAGGGCCCACCCTAATTACTTTATACAGCCTTGATTACGTCTTCAAGACCCTGTCAATAAATACAGTCACCTTCTGAGGTACTTCAACATATGAATACAGTGGGGATGGGTGGGACAGCCCATGACAGATACAGGATCCTTTGTGGACTTCATCAATAAGATAAATAAACAGGCTGCAACAGAGTAGATACCAAAGCTGTTCCACCCGCTATTTGAGATCTCTGGTTCTAGAGGAAAAATCTCCAGCTGAAATGCTTCCTAGCACTAGGAGGTGGGATAAATGAGGGAGGCAGTACTAAATGGTGTGGTGGGGACTGTGGATAATGGGAGAGCCAATGCCCCATCTGAAGAGGGTGCTACCAAACTCCAGCTCATCACTGCTTTCTAGGAGCACAGGCCCATGTGGCCAGAATGTCCGTGTTTGTTTATTTTTGAGAGCGAGGCTGAGCAAGGGAGGGGTAGAGGCGAGGGGGACAGAGGATCCAAAGCAGGCTCTGTGCTGACAGCAGACAGCCCGAGATGAGGCTCTAACCCACCAGTGGTGAGACACTAATCTGAATGAGCCACCCAGGTACCCCAGATTGTCCAGTTTTCTAAGAGATACTGAAAATCTTTTCTTTTGTTTTTTTTTTGGTTTTTTTTGGGGGGGGGGTAAAGTTTCCATTTTTTTTTTTTTTTAAACCTGCTAGCCAAATGAGATGTCTGCCAGCTGGATTTGCCCTGCCTGTCATTCCTTCTTCAGTGCTTTGCTGGGATGTGACCCAGCTCTGTTCTGTGTGGATAGGTTCTGACTCGCTGAACTGTGGTCAGGTGTTCCTGGGAAGGATAACTCAGCTAAACTGTTGCTAGTGGTGGGGAGTGTGACAGAGAGGGTGGTACCCAAGAGTAGGGTCTTGTCAGAAATCCCCTAATGGGGAGGGGTCAAGGTAAAACTAGTTACAGCTGCTCAATGTCTTTGGGAGTTGTATCCTCAGTTGGAAGCAACTTTCCAGAGCTCCCAGAAAAGTAAGATCAAGATCAAGATCAAATAGGCTTAAACTGGAACACAAGTAATTTAAGTCAGGCTTTTGGGAAAACTTGTGAAGGAGTTGTAAGGCTCTGAGGATCTACCATGGTGTCTCAGGTACTATCCAGTGGGGTCCAAACAGGCCTGCCTTGGCTGGTCTCCTGGAAGACCTTGTCAACCCTCAGTCTTTGTCTCTCCTTGCTCTCCCCTGCCCCAAATCCCATTCACTGCCATCACCCAGAACAGTGGGGGGCCATTTTGTATCTCACCAACTTGCAGATCAAAGTGTGATTTGGGCCCTGAGAGCCAGTGTCTCCTCCCCTATTTTTTGTCTTCCCATCCATTGAACTACTGATAGCCCCAGTGAACCCTTTGATGTTGCTGATTCTGTATTTAGGTGATGTCTTCATTTGAGAAAAAAAAAAGAAAAAGAAAAAGAAAGAAACCTCTCACTGTGATAGGCTGACGCCTGTGGGAAAACTGGCATTGTCAACTGTTATTAAGGAAGAGGATGTGTGGAGGGTGATGATAAATTTCATGCATAATTAGTTATTAAGAAACAGGTTGGCACCCCTGTTCATTTACTCTGACATGTCTTTTCCCATCTATTAACTTGTGGCTCTTTGAAGGTTTCATATGCAAAACAGAGCCAGAGATATCAGTGGGGGGCACAGCTGTTTGGGGGAAACAAATTAAATCACATCCACTGAACTATTTTGCTGTTTAAATCCATTCTAAAGATATCCGAAGACCAACGAGGGTTCTTTCTTTCTTAGTCAATCAAACCCAGCTCAGGCTCCAGAACATTCATTCTGATGGTAGTACTGTCCAACATTCAGAGGACAGCAGCTGCAGAAGGGGAAATTATAGCATCGGAAACTTCCCAGCTGCTAGATTCTGTGCAGATCTGTTTCCGGTGACTTTTCTCTCTTTTATTACTTTTATAATTAATTCGCATAATGCTTTACAGTCAACAGAGTTGACAGGATGCTTTCCAACCTTCATTTGTTAGAATCAGTTCATAGGGTGCCTGCCCTGTGCCAGGTTCCATTGTCGTGGTGACAGGGAGAGGCAGAAAAACAAGTAAATAAACGAGCAAGATCATGGACGTTGGAGGTGGGACTTAAACAATAAGAAGGAGCTATGTCCCTATGTCCGGGAAGATCTAGGGAATGCATGTTCTAGACCAGTGGTTCTCAATCAGGGATGATTTCCCCACCCCCTGCCAGGGCTCATTTTGCAATATCTGGAGACATTTTGGGTTGTCACAACTGGGGAGAGGGAGGAGTTACTGGTATATAGTGGGTAGAGGCCAGGGATGCTGCTTAACATCCTACAAGGCATAACACAGTTTCCACAGCCAGTATCCAGCCCCACATGTCAATAGTGCCAGGTTGAGAAATTCTGTTCCAGATAAAGAATAGCTTCAAACAGAGAGAACAACAAAAAAATTGCAGGAACCAAAAAGAAAACTGAGAACCTGAGTAATTAATCAGCTCTTGTAGTAATAATGCTACGGCGTTACCACGAAAACTCAATGGCTTATAACTGCAAGCATGTCATTTATTTTTGTTGCTCTGGGGTCTTTCGAGATGGTTCTGCTTCAAGCCACTTATCTAGGCTTGGCTCCAACCTATAGATTGGGCTCAAATCTGCTACACAGTTTCACTCACTGTCCTTGAACAAGTAGCCGCCTGGGGCACGTTCTTCTCCTGAGAAACCACAGAAGTGCAGGAGGCTGTGCCAGACTGTATACACTAAGTGCAAGGCTCTTCCCATGTCATAAACGTTAATAGGTTAGTGACCAAAGCAAACCTGATGTCCAAGCCCCAAGTTCAGGGGTGGAAAAGTCTATCATGGAAAGGCAGGGCTCTCAGGGAAGGTTAAGAATGGAATGCAAGATCAATCTCCATCTCACTGGGCATAGCAGAGAGGGATGTAGAGCTGGAGAAACAGGCTGGGGCAAGCAAGATCAGAGAGGTGCCGACTGTGGATTTTATCCTAAATGCACTGCAGTGCCATTGGATGGATTTAATCTAAGGAGTTATGCATAATGACATTGAACAATTTTAAATGGCTGCTTCATGAAGCACAGATTGTAGGAAGCATGGGGAAGGAGGGGAGAGTAGGCAGGATGCCCTTTCAGTAGAGCAGGGGAGACACAGGAGTATGCTGGTCTAGGATCCAGGCAATGGAGAAAAACCACAGTGCACACATTTGGAATGTGTTTCAGAAACAGAATAATCTGGGCATATTGATAGATTTGGGATTTGAGGAACGGAAAAATATCAGGGATGACTAAGCAATTTGTCTAGAGTGACTATATTGGATGGGAGGCAGTGCCATGTATGGAGCTAGAAAACTAGGGAATGAGCAGGTATAGGGAAAATCAATCTTCATCCTGTTGAATTTATTTGTCTCAACAACTCTCTCTAGAGGTACTTTAATCATCTCCTCTTCCTAGAAGAGGAAAGAGGGACTTAGAAAACTAAAGTGAGTTGTCCCAGACCGCAACCCGTCAGTGGCAGAGCCAGAATTTGACTATAGTTAGTCAGTACTCAGACTATACAACTATATACTTCTTTCTGCCCCCGAAGGAGGAGACTTGATGGTTTGAGGCTGCTGAGAAGCTTGACTGCTTCTGAATCTATTTTTTTCCAGACCGTACGTTCCAGAATTAGTCATCTGTGTGTTGGGGTAGTAGGAAGCACGTATGGGATTGGAGCAGCGAGGCCTGGCCTCATGTCTTAGCTCATCTGTATTCAAGCTTGTGTATAAAGAATGCAGTTCTTAGAAGAAGCATGAGGACCAGACTCCTTCTATGACCCTGAGCCATCTGAGCCGGCTCTCTCTGCGGTCACCACAGTCCTGTTCTCCCTCCCTCCCCTGCCCCAGCCACAGGGATTCTTCTTGATCCCCAGGAAGGGCTGAGTTCTTTCTCACCAGGTGGCTTTGTGCCTCCCAACCACTCTGTCAGGGTCCTTGTTCACAGCCCTTCCACAGTCACTCTGTCTCCTCCATAGTGCTTAGAGCTGTGAGGTTTCCAAAATGGTTCTTTTCCCCCATTGCCATTCCAGGAGCCTGAAGCTATTTTGTCCCTACTTTCACTGTGAGGTCCTGGCAAGGTCCCTGGAGATAAAACTCACAAAAGGATGGGACTCCCTTGGAATTTCTAACTCTCAGGCTGGTCCATGTGGAGCCCCCAGCAATTCTTCAACCAGAGTTTGACATGCTCGCTCCTACCCACTGGATGCAGTCATGGGCCCTTCTGCTCTTGGTAAGCTATGATACGTTGTGTCCACCTGCCCGTCCCTCCGGTTCTGGGGGAGAGGTTTTCCCAGTGATCTCACTTCTCCCATGCATCTTAGATCTGCTTACTTTCATTTTGTTCAGCCTTTTTCTTGTAGTGACGGTAAAAGTGATAGCTTCTGCTCTTTAATGTTACCCAGAAACCAACGATGTTTTTTATTTTTTACTTTTTTAATGTTTATTTTTGAGAGAAAGAGAGAGAGAGAGAGAGGGACAGAGCATGAGTGGGGGAGGGACAGAGAGAGGGAGACACAGAATCTGAAGCAGGGTCCAGGCTCTGGGCTGTCAGCACAGAGCCCGAGGTGGGGCTTGAACTCAAAAACCACGAGATCATGACCCGAGCCGAAGTCAGATGCTTAACCTGCTAAGCCACCCAGGTTATTAGGATGTTTTGTCTATCTCTCCACTTGACAGAGACTTTCTCCATTTTATTTACTTTGTTTCCTTGAGATCCTAAAGTACAGGTTTGTACATCATAAGTGCTCAAAATTCTAGGTTCGTTGATAGGTAGGAGAACCTGGGTTCATCACTTCTGGTCAAAATTTTTAGCTAAGAGTTGAAGTACATAAGCTGTCAGAAATCCCTTCTAGTATATGCATGCTAGGATAATGAAGCAAGGGGAATTTCCTTGCAAAATGTGACCTGAAGGATCATTTATCAAGCCATGAAGTCTATTAATATAAATGAAATCGTCCAGTTTGCTAGCCAGTCTCCTTTCGAAATTTTGTATATGCATAAGGACCTCAACTACCAAATGGGGATTCCCCCAGCTCCTAGGGACTAAAGAGAATAGGGGAGCCTGGCTGGCTCAGTCAGTAGAGCATGCAACTTTTGATCTCAGGGTTGTGAGTTTGAGCCCTATGTTGGGTGTAGAGATGACTTAAAAATAAAAATCTTAAAAAAATGTTTATTATGATTATTATTTGAGAGAGAGAGAGATGGGGGAGCAGGGGGAGAAGGAGGGAGAAAGAACCCCATGGAGGCTTCACACTGTCACACTGTCAGTGCAGAGCCTGAAGCAGGGCTCACGCTCACAAACCATGAGATCATGACCTGAGCCAAAACCAAGAGTTGGATAACTGAGCCATGAGGGTGCCCCTAAAAATAAAACTCCTTTTTTTTTTTTTTTTTTTTTTTTTAAAGAACAGAAAGGACTGAAAGCTCTTTTTTTATATTTGGGAGAACCATTGGAAAGGGTATGTTTCCCTGTTGTTAAGTGAACTAAATAATGCCATTTATTAATTTTTAAAGTGTAAGAAAAGAACTAATTACTTCTGACTACATGCTGTTTTGTTTGGATGACATGATATTTCAAAACACAAAACAAGGGGTTATAATGAGGAAGAATATTAGAGAGCTTCTTGGTGATTTAAAGTGGGGGCCAGTCTGGAACACTCAGAAAATGGAATTTCAGGTTCCTTTAGCATTAAACTCCTGTGACCCCCACCCTCCACCAAAGTGAACCTACATCATGTTCCCCTGAACTGTGTTTGTCTCTGTTTAGGGACCCACATGCTGTGGACACCCAGTGATTTGACCTGGTACTGATCCTTACAGCAATGACCTGGTAATAGGCATCCCGATTATTCATCAGGAGTCCATCCTTCCTCTTCCCCCAGACCATGGAGAATTAGCTCCAGGCCTTTTGCCTCCCTGATGAGTAGGTGGCCAGATCTGGTCAATGGGTATATTGCAACTCAGGGAAGGAAATGTGGCCGGCCGTGAACAATGAGAGTCAGACTCAGGATTTTAAATGGAACTGTTTAGGGGTGACTGGGTGGCCCATTCGGTTAAGCGTCCCGACTTCGGCTCAGGTCATGATCTCATGGTTGGTGGGTTTAAGCCCTACATCGGGCTCTGTGCTGACAGCTTAGAGTCTAGAGCCTGCTTCAGATTCTGTGTGTGTCTCTCTCTCTGCCACTCCCCTGCTTGCTTTCTCAATCTCTCTCTCTCAAAAATAAGTAAACATTAAAAACAAAATTTTAAATGGAACTGTTTACAAGAAAGTTCTCTCTGTATTGGATCCGAAACTGGCAGGGCACAAACCTACAGTTGTTTGCAGCCATTTTGCTACTATATAACTAGGGTTGACTTAGACTGGGCCCCCCAAGAAGAAGATTCGGGCAGAATTTTATGTTCAAGAGGTTTATTTTGCAGGTGATCTTGAAAGGCATGGGTGGAAGAATGGGGGAATGTGATGGGAAAGGGAAGTAAGCACAAGCAGAGTGCATTAGTGAGCGGGATGCCACTGTGGGAAGCTGGGCCTTAGTCCTAAGATATCTAGAGAAAGGTATAAAGTATAGACCATGGCCTAGAGTTGTCCCACCCAAAGACAATAATTCATATACACATCTACTAATTCATTGGCTGAGGACTGCTCCTGGGACTGTTGGATCCCTGGCACTTCTGCCTGCCTGCCACAGCCTTAACCTGCTCTCCTTGCTGGAGAAACTTTTCCAGCTAAGAATCACAGGAGCTGTCACTGGGTGCCATGGGTGTGCACATGGGAAGGCTAAGTGTGGAAGGGCTGTGTACAGGAATCCAGAGGTTCTGCTGCAGAGACCCTAAGAACAGAGCTGGCCCAGATCAAGCAGAGGGACTGAGTCCTGACTCCATTCTCTGGCCCCTGCATCCAGCATGCATCAGCTAGTGCTGTGTCCCTGGACTTTCCTTTATCTGGACCAATGTCTCCTCCTCAAACCTGTTTGAGACTGGTTTCTGTCCCATGTAATGAAAAGATCCTGGGTACGCAGCCTTCCGTCCCATCTTACGAGTACTTGAATACTCATCTCCCTATATCTCCCTTAGGAGTAGACTCTATAATGAATTAACTTTTGCGTCTTCTATAATACCTGTTACAAGGTTTGTATAGATTTTAAGAAATACTTGTTTAATGAATGAATGAGTACTGAAAAGACCCGCCAAAATGTCATACAAATCTGTGTACAATAGTAGCCCATTTTAAGGCACATAGCAGGGGGTAAGTGACATAGGGAGAAAACAGCTAGAGCTGCTTTTATCCTGACACTGGTACCCTCTAAGTTGGGGGTGGGGGTGCTGGGGATGACAGGTCTCACTGGGGCTCCCAAGTGAAAATGTCCAAGTATTAGTTCCTGCTACCCAGGAACATAGAGCTTTCTTGGTTCTGTTTTTTTCCAAAAGCCTCATTTCCAGCTTTTCATTCATTCCTGAGAGCTATACCTCAGCTTCCAATCAATTCTTTATTTTTCCTTAATTTGGCCTGATATTGCAATTCAGTCTCTGTCACTTGACAGCCTAGAACCCTAACAAGCACAGAAAATACGGAGCACAACCATCCCCTCACAAATCAGTGTCCCTTGGCCTCAAGTCTCAGACGCTGTCTCTAGTGGTGGCAATGCGCAGATTGTGTCATCAAGCCTGCTTCCCTGCAAGATGCTGACTTTAACAGATTAGACATGTTCCCGGCACATCCCACGCTTCCGCTAATAAATGATTCCGTATCTATCATGAATGAATTTTTCAAGTCTTCCATTACTGGGCTGTGTACCTACTCGCGAAGTACATTTCCAGGCGATTTTGTCTGAATTACATGGTTAATTGCCTCATATTTCCAGCTCATGTTACAGGCCCCCTGAGTTAGAACGAGGGAGAGAAGTACCATGTATCACTTCCTCTACAGAGAACAAATTCATGGATGGAGCACAGCACGCACGTACTAACGCTGAATGCTAATTTGTTTCTAGCGTGCAAGTATAACTAAGTTTTTTTTAAAAACCCACAGATAGAGAGGTAAAAAAGTCAGTCGGTTATCTAGATAGACGTTTTAGCTTCCAAATTTTATACTGTTTCATTCATGAATGCTTTCATCAAAACGTGCCCAGGTGCAAGGCTGTGTGCTGGAAAAGGTGGAGGGTGAAAGCACAGAAGTGCTGTCATATCCACTCTAACGGAGGCTGTGATGTGTGCACCCATTAAAAGCCAGAAAAAGAATGAGAGCCAAATAATAAAGTTACAATACAAAGCAAGATAAGATAAATGGCTTACAGAAGTTTAGGCAGTAAATCCTATGGGAGTTTATGGGAAGGTAAGTGTAGCCTTTTAAGTGGAGGTTCGTGATCAGAGTTATCTCCAAAGGCAGGAGCTGGATGGATTGTAGAGGGATGGGCATCTGATGGATGAAGCAAAAGGTGATACCATTCCAGGATTATGAACTTTCTAGACACGGGGAAAGTTGGGGCAGTGTGCATTTCCGGTGTCACTTATGGTCGACCTCCTCTCTGTAAATGTCTTGTTGCCTCTGCTTCTTGGCTGTACATCCCCAGCTGTCTTAACTATATTGGGAGCAGAGTTGAGGCTCATCTCTGTCCCCTACAGCAGTCTTCTTGACATGCATCACAATAGTCTTGAATTAAGATGGGCCCTTCTTACATTGGTTGTATGGTATTCTCTACCCTCTGCAGGTGAGCCTAAGGTTACCTCATTCAGGGTGGCAGCAGGGAGCAGAGGGCACGCTCAAACCAGTGGCTGGGGTAGAGTTGGATAAGGGGACCATCTGCAAAGGTACGGGTGGGAGGGACACACCAAGACATGGAACGGCACAGGGGTGGCTGCTGATAACTAAACAGCTGTCACCACTACTCGGCTGAAGGGGTGAGGCAGCCTCCTGCACCTGGAGGCAGAAGGGGCTACCTTACATGGAGACCACTGCGATGCCTACTTTTCAGATCTCATTTAGTGACAGTCTTGCTACCCAGCTGCTGGCGGTAGTGTCCTACCAAGATCACACCCTTTCCCGGTGCAGCCCACATCCAGTGACCAACACATGTGGAGCATCTTGGCCCAGCGCTGGCCGATTCTGAAGAGCAATTCTAGCCCCAGGTTCCCCAGTGGGATTGGCCGAGACTGTCACTGGGCCTGCATCAGCGGGGGCTACACTTGGTTACAGCGGCCTGAGGCAGTTCTCTTTGGGCCCAGCTCTCATGAAGTCCTTCTTGAGCAGTTCAGTTACATGAGTTCTGTCTTTACACCCTCTCTCTGAATCGAGGGGTTCAAAGATGGTCCAGCACTTGGCTGTGGACAGTGGCCATTCTGCTGCCTTCATTCTACATCCTGGTTCTAGTTTATGGTGTAAATATATGTGAAATACCTAATGTGGGCCAGATACTCTGTTAGGCACTGAGATTCAAGGGTGAGCAAACACAGGCACAGTCGCATCCTTTCTAGAGCCTGCAGTGTAATGAGGGAGCCACACTTTATCCAATACTCCCATAAATAATGCACATCGCACCTGT
Organism: Panthera leo; assembly: GCF_018350215.1. Classification (NCBI taxonomy): domain Eukaryota; kingdom Metazoa; phylum Chordata; class Mammalia; order Carnivora; family Felidae; genus Panthera; species Panthera leo. The sequence goes on along the minus strand of NC_056680.1, from coordinate 39,035,361 downwards.
GACGCATGGTCTTGCTGGAGCGTTACCGAGTGCTACGGAGTGGCACCAGTGTGGGGCGTGTCCTAGTCAGAGATGCAGATGAACCCCTTCCTTCCCTCCCCCCATACCCCTTCTCCACCTTTCTATCTCCTTCCCCCTCCCCCAGGAAACCAGTCCAAGTGCAGGAAGAGATCCAAGGGATAATTAGGAGTTAAGTAAGTGAAGACAGAGTTCTAGGCAGAGCCAGCTGCATGTGCACAAGCCTTAGGGGAAGGAGTATGGTGGGGACAAGGGACAAGTCACAGAAAGGAGGCCAGGGGAAGCTTAGGTGGCCCCGTGGCGCAATACAAATGCGTGAGTGCCAGTGTAAAAGAATAGCAATTCAGGAGAGTAAAATGAAGCTATAGGAGAGAAGAATTAACTCCAAACCTGATCTGGGTAAAAATGCATCTGTTTTCTCTTATCCATGACTTGGTTTTCCTGTTACTGTGGTCAGCCACAGTCTGTAAGCAGGTGACTCTCCTAACGTATGTAAGTTGGTCAGCAACAGCCTGACACTGGGTCACAGTGCCTGTGCCACTCACCTCACTGCATCTCATTATTGTAGGTGTGTCGTCATGTCATGTCATCACAAGGAGGAGGAGGGTGAATATAGTACAAGAAGACATTTGAAAGAGAGAACACGTTCATGTAACTTCTGTTACAGCATATTGTTAGAATTGTTCTATTTTGTTATTAGTTATTGTTCTTAATCCCTTACTGTACCTAATTTATAAATTAAACTTTATCATAGGTGTGTATGTATAGGAAAAAGCATAGTAAATATAGAGTTTAGTACTGTCCACGGTGTCAGACATCCCCTGGGGGTCTTGGAATATACCCCCGCCCCCCATGCATAACAGGAGACAACTATAATCTCACAATATCTGTTCACATTTCTGAAGACATTTCATTTACACCTAGTCTGGCATACCATTGACAAAGTCCCTTTGAGCCCTCTTTTCGAGGGGGCCTCATCCTTGGGTCTTGTCTTTGGACTGCTGAGTTTGGTTTTAGCAAGAAAACTGCTAAGTCAATTTAAAGAGAATTCCACACACCCTCAGTAATTGATTATGCTGGCTTGCCTTCAGCAAGAAACCTATTAAGTCAGGTTGGCAAGAATCCATGTACCCTTGAAGTCTTCTCTTAGTAATATTCTATCCACCAAGTGCCCTGCTCCCGCTCTGCTCCTTGGCTATAAATCCCTAGCCATTGTTACTGTATTAGGAGTGAAGTTAAGGCCCTTCTCTCTCCCTTGTTGAAATAGTCTTGATAACTATCACAATTGTCTAAACTCTTCCTACCATTTAAAAATTTTTTTTAATGTTTATTTATTTTAGAAGGAGAGAGAGACAGAGTGTGAGTGGGGGAGGGGCAGAGAGAGAGGGAGACATAGAATCTGAAGCAGGCTCCAGGCTCTGAGCTGTCAGCACAGAGCCCGACGCGGGGCTCAAACTCACAAACTGCGAGATCATGACCTGAGCCGGAGTCGGGGTGCTTAACCAACTGAGCCACACAGGCGCCCCTCTTCCTACCATTTTAACAAGTGTCAGAATCATTTTTTCTTCAACACATACAAGACTGATTTATGTTTCATCAGATCCATGTCAAATTAATCTTGTCACAGATTTTGTTTGATTGCAATGCTGAATTGCATATATTGAAGCATTCTTTGTCTCTGTCATCCACTGGTCATGTCGAATGGATATCCACAACTTTAAAAAATTAGAGCAGATACCATTTGGTACTCCTCAGCTCAGAAATGAAATTTGAAGTGGGGTGCCTGGCTGGCTTAGTCAGTTAAGCATCTGACTCTTGATTTCGGCTCAGTTCATGATCTCATGGTTCGTGGGATTGAGCCCCACATCAGGCTTCACACTGACAGAAAGGAGTCTGCTTGGGATTCTCTCTCCTTCTCTCTCTGCCCCTTTCACCCACTCATGCTCTCTCTCTCTCTCAAAATAAATTAAATTAAATTAAATTAAAAATTTTTTTAAATTTGAAGTAATAGAAATCGATATTTTTTTGTTTGTTTGTTTGTTTTCCTAAGGTGCCTGCAGAAAGATCAATTGAGAAGATTAAAGCCCAGGCTTTGGAGAATGTCCATGGTTAAGTTCAGCCTAGGGTACTCAGGGTTAAGTGAAGAAAGCATTTCAGGAAGAGCAGACTGTATCCTGATGTCTAATAGAGGAGGAAGTCAGTGACTGGGATGGCTATACTGATCAGCATTGTTTTGGTTGCAAGTAACAGGGACTCAAGTATAACTGCCTTCAGCAAAATGATTAACTTAACCAAACAAAACATCTCAGTGAGATCTCTTTGGGAATGGTGGACCCAGTGTCTCAACATACAACATGAGGACTTGAGCTGTCTACACTACTTAGCTCTACTTCCCTCTGTACAAAATCAGAGTTTTGCTAAAATGGCAGAGTGGGGAAAATCTTGCTATACCAGAAACCAACAGATTTGGTTTATAAACCCTCTACTTTGAGGTAGCCTCTCTTCCTATTATGGCACCCAACCACTTTTAACTTGTATCCTCTCAACCCCAAGTCAAGCCTCTTCAGAAAACAGAGCCTCTATCTTTGCTACCTTAATGGGTCACACTGGATGACTTGGGTTCTACCAATTATGAATCAACTGTGCTGGGCCAGAGAATACAGTGCTCCACTAACCAGTTTGAGTAACATGTCTACCCTAAAGACAAAAGCAGCATTAGGTTCAGTGTAGACTGAGCCTCCATGAAGGCTGGTTTTCCAAGGGAAATTCTGTCACCAAACTTTGAGGAATTAGATGTTAGAGAAAAATAATAAATGTCTTCTGTAAAAGTGGGACAGCTAGAGATTTACCTCTGGAGCATTCTTCATGAAACCCCATGATACACCATGCTTAAATTTATAGGTAAAGCATCTGCATGGTCAGGTCAATTGTGTGTTCTCCTCAGGGGGTCTTGTCATCATGGGATCACACAGCACCTATTATCCCAGTGATTCTGTGCATTCTGAGCTCTAGAAATAATGTCAACAGATCCACAATTGTTGAGCTGTTGGGAGATAAAGAACCCCCCCTCCCCTACACACATATGCAGTGCTATCTTGGAATAAGAATTGTGAGAACTAAAAATGAATCCTTTTGGCAGATGAGGGTGGATTAGTACATACAAATGACTTTCAGGATAATGGCACCTCCTCCCCCAAGTGGATCAGATGGAGGTGCAATGTTCTGTGCTCTAAATCTTACAAGTGATTCAGGCTCTCACTGAACACAAGTCATGTGACTGACCCATGAGTAAGGTGATCGCCTGCTGCATGCTTTATAGACTTTATTCTAGAGGAGCAAGCAGGAAGAGAATGTGGGAGAAAGCTGTGGTATGCTGAAAAGGCCAAAAGGAATACTTGCTTTCTCTTTAAAGCTTGCTCATGTCTATTGTTGGGTAACTGGTAAGGAGTGATGGGAGTTTACTAGTCTCAGGAATCTGTTGTTTCCTATCCAACATCCATTCCCCATCTTGCCACGTTAGCGGCTCCCTGATTTTGTACGGGTATGAGCAACCATAGTGTCAGCGAGGCTGGGTCCTCCTCAGTCCTGTGATGGAGCCGTGGTGTGGCATAGACTGCTGGTGGACAGTATCCATGCTTTCTACCACCCCATTCTTTTCTGTAGTAATGGAAATCCCAGGTTTTAGCTGGTACCATAGCTGTGCAGAGTAAAGACATCTCTCAGCCTCTGTTACAGCTGAGTAAGGCCATGTGGCTAAGTTATGCCCAGTGGGAATAAGCAGATATGGTTTGTACAATTTCTGGAAGTGTTGTTCATAGAAAGGGACTTTGTCTTTCTGCTGCCTTTTTTCCTTCCTCCACGATGGAATGAGGCCTAGGGGATTAGAGATGGAGTAGCCATGTTGGGCGGTGAGGCAACCTGGGGCAAAACCACAGAGGAGTGTATTACTAGGAAGAGAGATTCCCAGGCAGCCTAGTCACACTTCTGGACGTGAAAGTCACCTCCTGTCTTTCATATGTGATACAAGGTTTCAATTCTTTCAAGCCAATGTAATTCTTGTGTAGGTGATAATTCTGTGTTTTTATGCTTGATTCAGCCTTGGGCATGTGAATTTATTCTGAACAGGAGGTAGAAGGGGACATTCAATGGGGCTGTAGGAATGGTTTCTTACCCTTCAAGAGTGAGACAAACAAAGCTCCCTTTTCCTTTTCTATCTTATTTTTGTTTGATGTGATACACAAGTGTGAAGTGACCTGGGGTGCTGAGTGGAACCGGCCCAAAGCTGAGCAGAGTCTGGTAGAGCAGCCAACAGGAGAGAACCCGAATCCTTGGTGTCCTGGTTGAGCCATGTGATGAATCTCTCCTGTCCCACAGCCTCCAGGGACCCATCTCACATCTAGACTATTACAGGAGATAAAGCTTTCCTTTACCTAAAAAGTATTTCCCCTTGTGTTTTCTCTGTCTCGAAGCTGGAAGCATTCTCAAAGCTACGTCAGTCTGTTTCCTTCTTTGTAAATCCAGGCCTGTGAGTCGGGCATGAATAACAAGAATACAGTAGTTGGAGTAATGGTGGTGAACCTGACTGAGCACTTAGTGGCCGTGTCTTGTGCTAAGTTCTGGGCACAGATTTTATCTCAGTCTCCTCCCCAAGGAGCCTCCCTATCCTTTCATTTGCCTGATGAGAAAATTGGGGGCTAGAAAAGGTAAGTAGCTCACTCAAGCTCTACAAGGTGGCGGGGCTTGGATTCAGAGGCAGGGGGTGGGGGTGCAGTGGGCACAGGGGCTAAGGCATTGGCTCGGGGTCCAGCAGACCTAAGTGGCTACTCATCTCTGGGGCCTCAGGACCTGGGAAGTGAAAGGAGAGGATCATACTTCACACTCTGTAAGGCCCCTTTCAGGTCTGGCCATTGGCTTGTGGGAGGCACTCAGGATTCCTCCCTTCCCTAGCCCACACATTCCTCAGACCATTGTGGAGTAGGGGTTGGGATGATAACTTTTTATTTTGAAATACATTCAGATTCAAAAAAAGAAAAAAAGAAAAAGAAAACAAAGAAATTCAGATTTATAGAAAATTCATACGAATAAAGCCAAAGATAACTCCCCAATGCAATTCACCCAGGTTCCCCATTGATGAACATTTTACCACATCTGCTTTATAGAAGGAAGGAAGGGAAAAAGGGAAGAAAGAGAGAGAATATGAATATACCCCTTTTAACCTTAATATTTTAGTGTTTCTTTCCCAGGAGCAAGTCTTTTTATACACAAATAATAGTTACCAAAATCAGAAAATTAACATTGAGACAAATACCACCATCCAATCCAGGGCCCCTTTCAAATGGGGCTTCTTGCCTCAATATTGCCCTTTATAAATATCCTTTCCTCTCTAGTCTAGGCTCACATCCAGGGCCAAGCACTGCTTTTGGCCCTGGTGTCTACTCAGCCCCTTTCGGTTGGGAATAGCTCCTCAGTGGTTCCTTAGCGTTCATGACCCTGACACTTTTCAGGAAAACGGGCCAGTTATGTTGGAGAATGTCACTCAGTTTGGTTTTGTCTGATGTTTCCTTATGATTTGATTTAGGTGACACATTTTTGGCAGGAATGTCACAGAAGTGCAGTGCATGATATCAGAAGGCACACAATGTCAGTGTTGCCACCACAGGTGACATTAAGCTTGCTAATAACATTGATTCAAGAGGGAGTCTGCCAGGTTCCTCTGCTGTCAAGTGACCATTTTCCTCTTTATTAGTCACACACATTAGTAACAGTGGGAGGAGTCTCTGAGACTGTGTGAGTAGCTGTTCTTCAAACTTTTACCCATTAGTTACAGCACCCATTAATGACTCGCAAAGGGAACAAACATCAGTTACTCTGACATTGGCCACATGCGGAATTTCCTGAATCTTGAGTATCAGGGGGCAGTTATTCAAGAAGTGAGTGCCCCCTGTTGGGATGAGCCCTGGGTGTTGTATGGAAACCAATTTGACAATAAATTTCATATTATAAATAAATAAATAAACAAATAAATAAATAGATAAATAACAGTTAAAAAAAATAAAAAGAAGTGAGTGCCCCCCTTCTAAGCAGGCCGTGTTCACCTAATGAGTCCCTCTGCCTGCCCAGAGTGTCTAGACAGCCTGGCTTTGAGCCCAGGGTTTCAGGGCCCAGGCCCCTTCTCTTCCCTGGGCATCCTCAGAAGTGTTCTGCTTTCCTACCCCTGAGAGGAGGGCTTGAGATTCTCTGCTGTGGGCTTAGACACTGGGGGACAAGAGGGCACCACTACAGGACCCCCGTATTTGGGGTTTTTACTAACTCCGTGAGTTGCACCCTGCTCTTACCTACTTGCCCACTGTCATTCCTAGCACAGACTTTTGATGCCTGTACCACTAATGTTCTTTGGCTCTTCTCCTGGTCTCTCTTCCCCTTCTCAAAGCGGTAGGCTTGTTTGGGATATAAACAGATGCTATTGCTTTGCAGTATTTCCCACGATGGCCAGTGCTTCCCCTACTTCGGACAGCTGGGTCACCTTTTATTATCTCAGGGAAAGGTTATTCAGAGGATAGGACACATGATCCTGAAGTTTTTGTGTTTGAAAATATATCTATTTTTGTTTAAGTTTATTCATTTATTTTTGAGGGAGAAAGAGCGAGTGCCAGCGGGACAGAGAGAGAAGGAGAGAGAGAATCCCAAGCAGGCTTCTCACTGTCAATGCAAAGGCCGATGCAGGGCTTAAGCTCACAACCGTGAGATCATGACTTGAGCTGAAACCAAGAGTTGCAGGCTTAAATGACAGAGCCACCCAGATGCCCCCAATTATATCTATTTTTAAAAATAATATAAAGTGAGAGAGAGATTATCTTGTTCCTTTTACTCTCTGCCCTTTATAAAGTTCGTCCAGCCTGGGCTGCAGTGAGGAAGTATGGGGACCAGAGGGAAAGAGAAGGCTTAGATTCTGGGCATTCCTGCCCCTACAAGAGAGCTGAGTGCTATTGTAGAAGGGACGGAAGGCCCCCCACATTGATACACATAATCTGAAAACAGAGGCTTGCACCCTCATTCTGGGGAGAATCCAGGGATGTGGCAAGGGTCCAGTGAATGTCCCAGACCTGAGTGATTCAAGGAAGGGGCACAGCTGGAGCACAGAGAGGTGGTAGTTTTTCTGAAGCACAGAAAGGCGCTGTGGTTAGACATGGAGGAGGATACACAGCAGCCGGCAGGACCTGCCACCAAAGGCAAGCCGGAACAGGCATGTCCCCAGACACCAGGGTGGAGCTGGAGAGAGGACAGCATTGGATTACGCCCATAGAGCTCACCCTGGAGAACTTAGAGACGATTCTGCACCAAGAAGAGGCAGGACTCTGAAGAGACAAGAAATTAAGTTTCTGCCACTATGTGGGATGGAGGTTTAGCATAAAGTTTAAGTTGGTAATTAGGTCTAAAGAAGGGTATGTTTCTTGCATCCTGAGTTTGCAGTTTGAGACTCAAACTCACTCCATAGGTCTTGTCTTCCTCTTCCCTTCCACTTTTCCATCCTTGCCATGACTTGTTCATTTTCACCTCCTGTATCAGTTTAGGTCAGCTGCGGGTAACAGAAAAACAGAAATGGCTGAAACAAGAAAGAAGTCTGTCTCTTTCTTACCAAGAGAAATCCTGAGATAACAGTCAAAGGCTAGCAATCTTGTCATCAGGAACCTCAGTTCCTTCTATCTTTGTGCTCCATCATCCTCAGCACTGGCTTCGTCCTCCACATCAACTCATCATCCAGAATGGCTGCTGGACCTCCGGCTGTCACAACCAAATTCCAGGCTCGTGTAAGAAGAAAGCAGGGGAGGACAAAACGCATGATGAGTGAGACGAGTCAGCATCTTTTAAGGGGCCATCCTGAAAGCCCCACGCAAAACTTGCACTCTTTAGCTCATTGACTAGAATGAGGGCCACACCTAAGTACAAGGGAAGTTGGCTAATGTGGTCCTTTGGCTGAGCATTGAATTAAAAAATGGGGTCTGTTACTAAGTAGGAAGCAAAGATGGATATTGGGTGGCACCTAGCCCTTTCTTTCAAGCCACCCCTTTTCTGTCCCTACATTTTCTTTCATCCTCTCCTTTGTATCTCTCTGGGCCTCATCTTTTCCCGTCCTACTCTGAGTTCCAGCCTCAGTTTGTAGCACCTGAAAGAGCCACCAACCTCCCAATCATAGTGTCCATTCGTAGCTCCGCACAAAGGGGCATTTTTTCCATTCCATTTGCCAGAGCTGGGACAATACACAGTGCCGTCACGCTTGCCTTGCCCACATGTTTTCAGTTTCATGAGGTTGCAATGGATACGCTTCCTTCCTGACGCCGATTAAAATTTCAGCCCATCTCTTGTTGCCTGTTGTATGGGGTAGTCTGTGTGTGGACACGTGCCAAGGATGTCATTCCAGAACCTCCAGGAAAATGACCAGATGGCCCAGTGAGCTGGAGCTGACTTTACAGAAAGCCTGCAGTGCAGGTGTCCTGGAAAATGCTGGAGAGTCTCCCCTTTGCTAAAGGAAAAGGGAGGAAAGGGGAAGGACAATCTCATACCAAGTCTGGTGGTAATAATTCTCAAATGTGACCTCAGGTGGTTTTCTCTTACACCAAAGCTGTGGTGTAGGTAGGCACTTCTCTTAGTTTGGCTTCCACTGAAAGCCAACCCAAGACCAGGGCGTGGGTGTCAGTATTTGTTTCAGCACAGATGCCAGGAAGGACGAGTGAGGAAGTGATGTGCTGTCAGTGTTTATCAGCTGGCTCTCCAACAAGAACAACCTGATTTGTAGTGCTTGGTGATCTCCATGGTGTCAATATGCCACCATGACATCATTAAAGCCAGAATTGGAAAGAGTTGTAGAGTTGGCTCTCACAAACCAGTACAAGGTAGCACCAGCAAATCCTAAGTGAGATAAAGGGTAAAGCCAGTGAAGGATGCCTTGAACGAGTAGATCCCTGCTGTGGGCTAGGGAAGCAGGTCACACTGGTGCGTTGTGTGAAGCAGTGTGAAGCACCTCTTGGAATCCATCCACAGGGACTCTGGGACACTTTTCAGACGCCCTCCTCCTATTGGTGTGGTTGCTCCTGACTTATTAACTCTCCTTCACCTCCAATTTGGCCTTCAGGCCCTTGAACAAGCTCAAGTCTTTAGACAGAGAAGGGAGAGCGCAGGTCGGTGAGGCGGGAAGCTGGCGGGATGGTGGATAAAGCCTTTACTTGCAGCTGCAGGTGAACTCAGATGGCCCGGAGCACAGGCGATAGAGCAGCATTGGCAATAGCACGGCAACAGAAGGAGCCAGCACGCTTCTGTAAAGGACTAGGTAGTAATAAATATTTTACTGTCTGGCTTTGTGTGCCACATATGGGCTCTGTTGCATATTCTTTGTTGTTTGTTTATTTGTTTCACAACCTGTTAAAAATGTGGAAAAACATTCTTGGCCTGTGTGATTGAAAAAAGTCAGGCTGAAAGCCATAGATTGCCAACCTCTACCCTCCAGAAGAGCAGCAGGACCCAGAGTTGTAAAAAATGCAGACTTTCAGGTTCCATCCTGGTACTGAATCACAGTCTGTGTGCAAGAAAGGTTTGACAACCACTATGCTACTACACTACTATGTTTGTTATCCAGTTAGGGAAACCTAACAGTCAGAGAGATAGAATCACTTAATAAAAGTCACACAGACAGGACTCAAACCCAGGTCTGACTGATCCCGAGGCCATTCTTTTTACAGACCTAGGTATAATTATAAACAAAGTGTAAATTAATAATTTTTAAATTATTGTATTTAAAGTAAGATGGCTAGTTCAGGACAACAGCAAAGAGATTTAGCACTAATGTCATTGAGGGAGCCCTGGATGTGGGGAAATGATTCTTTTCAGCAGTCAATTTGTAAGAAGACAAGCAAGGTCTAGATCCAAGGGGGAACTTCTATGTCTATGATGACCATCTTTCTTAAACAGGATCTCAGGTATCCTAGGAGTACACTGCCTCCCTCAATAGGTTGGAACCTCCTTGAGAGCAGGAAAAGAGTATTCTTTCTCCTTGATTACCTCCCAGAGGATCAATATATTGATCTACATTGGAATACAGATGAGATTTACAGACTCCCACTGCTGGATTGACCTCACGGTTACCGTTTGGCAGGATAGAGCCTAGTTTAAGACCCTCAGCCTCTGGGACTAATTCTTTACAAGGCACCTGCCAATGGTGTCCATTCTTCTATAAGTGAGTCATGGTATGGGGGTGACAGCACATGACAGGCCCTCAGGTTGCCTTCTAGGCAGTCTGATCTTTCTTTCTATCTAGGGGTTCTATTATATGTGTGTTGGATCTAATGGACTTATGGTTTTTAGCTCTCTTTACAAACTCTTTACTCTTTTTTGCACAATGATTAAAAGTCCTTAAACATGTTTATCTGATCTTGGTTTTCTGAAGTATACCAGGGAAGATGCCACTTCTAGTGTGCATATGTGTCTATGTATTTAACAGCTTTATTGAAGTATCTTTGATGTATAAAATCTATCATGTTTTTTAAATGTGACATCCATCATTTTCATCTCCATTCAGTCTTTATCAGATATTAGATTATATTTTTTCTTCATGACTATCTGCCCTCATTTCAAAGATACAATGTCCCCTTGAGTCACGTTGAAAATACTAATGATAAATTACCTGTTTTTTCCTTTTTTTTGTCTTTCATAAGAAGACATTTTCTTCTTGTTTCAGATTGGTCCTCTTTTCACTGCTATAAATAGTAATCTCTGTTTGTTTACTGATGCTTTTTTTTTTTTTTTTGAGAGAGAGAGAGAGGGCACAGGTGAGTGAGGGGCAGAGAGAGAGGGAGAGAGAGAGAATCCCATGAAGGGCAGAGAGGGAAAGAAAGAGAGGGAGAGAGAGAGAAGCAGGGCTTGCCCGAAGAGGGGCTCTTGCTCACCCGTTGTGGGGCTCGAACTCATGAACTGTGAGGTCATGACCTGAGCCAAAGTCCTTTGCTTAACCTACGGAACCACCCAGGTGGCCTACTGATTCTTACAGAGAATAGTCTCTCCTTGTGAATTATTGGGGGCCAGGATGGGTTCTTTCAGAGACTGTGTTCCACCATGTCTGAATCACCGATACTCAGATGAAGGGAAAAGAGAATGTGAGGTAGTAGTGTTAGCTGGCTGGGCTCTGATGCTAGACTGCCTGGGGTTAAGTCTCAGCGTTGCCACACCCTACCTGTGTGATTTTGAGTAGTTTGCTTAGCTGCTCTAAATCTCAGTTTCTTCATTTGTTAAAAGGGGATATTAATAGTACTGATCTCCTGGGTATGTCTTTAAGATGAAATGAGACACAAGGTAATTAGGAGAGTACCTAGCACATGACAAGCTCTGAGAAAGTAAGTGTTAGCCATGGTGATGGTGGTGGTGGTGGTGGTGGTGATGACATCTCTGATCCTGGTTATACTTTATTCTTTGCAGACTCTTCGACTTTCAAGTTCATTGTTTCTCTGCACTCAGACTAAGTCAGTTCCTGAATCCTCTCTCATATCATCACATTTTGTAGAAGTTCTTCAGGGTTTCAAGCATGTGGATATGGGCTCACTCCCTAGTATAATAATGCAGTAAATTTATTATTTTATTCAGAGCAAAGTATACCCTGCTACGAAAGACTTGTTGTTCTTGGGAGATATTTTAGTTCACATTCCATAGGAAATAGATCCTGAGACAATGCTTGACTGGCAATGATTTGTTGGAGGATGCAATCCCCAGTCACGAGAGTGAGGGAGAAAAGAAATGAAGCGGAGAAGGAAGGAAAACAAGTACAGATTTGCATCACTGAGCCAGCCACAGCTGCACAACCAAGCACAGCAGGTTGATCATGTGGGGTGTGTGTATGCAGGGGGTGAGGGAGAATCCTGGCGTCAGAATGGCCCTCTGGGAAAACAAGGTCCAAGGAATTTAATGGCTGGCTCCTTCACTTCCCACTCTCTGACTGCTTGGCCTCAGCCCCATGGGGCACTGATTGGTCGTGTTAGCCCCAGCCAGGCGGCTGCTGAGGATGTCAGCTTCCATGCCCCAGAGTGTGCTGCTTGTCCTGAACCTGGAAGTGGTGGAAGAGCCAGAGCTTCAGTGGGGCAGGCCAGTTCTGGACCCCAGAGCGGGTGTGATGGAAGCCATGTGTAAGCTCTGCCTTCACTTCAGGGGAGACGGGGCCCCTGCAGGGGTTGGAAGAAGGGAGCCGGTCCTACGGATGTGGACCCTTCACTGACAGAATCGAGAAAAGAGAATTTTATCTTCACTACAGCATATGCCCAGCCATTCAAAATATAATCTGTTTTATTGGCAACCCTTGGGTTGCCTGAAGATTGAGGCTTTGAATTGTGGAGCTGAGCAAATATGGGAAGGCCCATAAACTGGATCCCATACCGTTCAAGTGCCCAAGAATCTTCACACATGTTTATTGAACTGCTGTTTAAAGGACTAAATCCAGGGCTCTTGTCTGTTGAATAGGGAACATGACCTGAGGGCCACAGTGGAATTGCAGAGAAGTGGGGGCGGGGGGGAGCGGGGGGGGAAGGAAGGGAATGTGGGGCAGCCATCTCCCTAAGAGAAACCCGGGGAAAGACAAACAGGCTTTTCCAGAAGTTTCATGAAGTTCTGTCTGTTGTCTGCTATAAACGTCCTTTCTTGTTTTCCTTGAGGTCATCAGCAACATCTACATTATTTCCAGTATGTTTCAAAGTCGATTTATTTGGAGCAGGTGCATTGGTCAGAGTGCTGAGTTCAGACTCAAAGTGGGCACAGGGAGAGCTGAGGGCTGCATTGAGACGTCTGCTTGACTGGCTCTCACCAGGTGCTGGCTTTCCCCCTGAAGCTGCTGGATTCTTGATTTTAAACAACGGAAATTAACTCCGACTTCCTTCAGTGGAAAAGGAACCTGGAAGGATACTGGGGACTGGATGTTAGAAAATGGGCAGGAACCGAGGCAGTGCCCACAGATCGGTCAACAGGAAGACCCACATTGGGTTTTAACGGGACACATCTGTCTGGGATGCCACCACTGCCACTGCCAGGAATGAATCGGCCACGCTGGGACTTTGCCTTGCTCCCCATGGAGTGAGAGTCCAGCCTAGTGTGGCAGGCATACATCTTGCTTGCCAGGGAAGGCAGGAACGCATCCTATTCCAACTCATGCCACATGAGTAGGAGCGGGGATTTCTTCTTGTAATTCCAGATAGAGAGGCAGAGACTGTGTTGAAGAACACAGTCATCAAAGAAGCAGACTCTAGGATCAGGTGGCCAGGATTTGAAGCCAAGGTCCACCATTTGCTTGCTAAGTGTGCTTGGGAAAGTCACTTAAACTCTGTTTCTCCGTTTCCTTGCTTCTGAAATGGGCAGAATTCATCCTTAGCTTCAAGTATCCTTATGAGGTGAAATGGTTAAAGCCCTCATTTCTAGGGGCATGGTTTTAGGGCCAAAAGTTGTTTAGCAGCTTGTAACCGATTGCCACAAACTGGGTAGCTTTAAACAACAGAAATTTATTTAGAAATGTAGGCGAGATGTGTGAAATGAAGGTGTCAGCAGGGCTGTGCTCCCTCTGGGCAATTCTGTCCCTTGCCTCTCCCAGTGTCTGGAAGATCCTGGCATTCCTTGGGTTGTGGCCACATCACCCCACTGTCTGCTTTTTTTTTTTCCACACAACCTTCTGCCCCTCTGTGTTCTCTATTGTCTGTAATGATGACACTTGTTATTCAGTTGGGGGGGCTCACCTAGATTATCAAATACACGATGATCTCCTTTCAAGACTCCAACTTAATTACATCTGCAAATACCCTTTCTCCAAAGACACTCCAAGTTCACACTCACAGTATCTGGTTGGAGTGTTCAACCCACTACATGGCTCTTTTTGCTTTTTCTCAAAAATTGAAAAAGGAGTTGACTGCTGATAACCAAGGCAGTAGACCCCTCATTTATTTATGTGTTGATAGTCCCAGTGGAGGGTGGCAGTTAAGGGAAGGGTTGCATAATCCAAGTTGGTCACATGAATCTGCGCCATCAGTAAAGTTTTGATGAGAGTCCAGAGGGTGTTTTTGGAGCTCATGTCAGAAAGACCTCAGAGGAGTGAACACATAGAAATGACAGATGATTCCCCCAACATACTGTTTCCTGCCTTAAGACCCAAGCTGTCACCTAGATAAGGAGCTGGGTGATTGAGAGCTTTTCAGCCTTTGGTAAGATGACTTAATGGCTTAAGGCTGGAACTTCAAAGATAAGCTCCATGGTAAGATCTCAGTGACCATGAGCTCTCCCACGCTGCAATGAACTTCACATTCATGCAAAGCCAGTCCTGTGTTCTGGAAGAATAGGATTCCCCTGGAAGAACCTAAGAAGGGGAAACCAAATGTCCAAAGAACCCAGTTTTTTATTCTGTTTGTACCCTCTTGGACAATGGCAGAAAAGAGAAAATCTGAGATCTTTCATTGAAAAGTCAGGGATAGTGAGATGTGGCTGCCTTAACTTTGTGCCATCAAGGGGTTCCTGGGTGGCTCAGTCGGTTGAGTGTCTGACTTCAGCTCAGGTCATGATTTCACGGTTTGTGAGTTTGAGCCCCGTGTTGGGCTCTGTGCGGACAGCTCAGAGCCTGGAGCCTGCTTCAGATTCTGTGTCTCCGTCTCTCTCTCTGACCCTCGCCAGCTTGCACTCTGTCTCTCCCTCTCTCAAAAATAAATAAACATTAAAAAAAATTAAAAAAAAAAAACACTTTGTGCTATCAAGGCCCATCCTACCTCTTGAAGGAATCCAGAATATACCATTGTGATATAGAACGTATTCCGAGCATTTGAGTACCTGAAATTTCTTACTGTCTAAAAGCAGAGCCTCCCAAAAGAACTCAAAAAAACTCACTTCTAATAAATCCTCTCCCCAGGAGTTACCAGAGAAGATTGAGTCATCACCAGAGGTTCGAAGTCTCCATACCACACCAAACACATGTTGTCATAAAACTATCTTGTCTCCCATCTGTTCTCCTAAGAGCCTATTTACCATCTCAAAAAGTCATTTATTTTTTGGTAGGTGCCTTCCTGTGCCTCCTCTTCCCCTATTAAGGTGGTATATAAACCTCAAATTCTAAGCACACCTTTGAGTCACATTTTTCTAAAAACTTCCATTTATACATGATTAATTCTGTCTTTTCTCTTGCCAATCTGTTTTTTGTCAGTTTAATTTGCAAGCCCCCAGTGAGTAACCTAAGAGGGTAGAGTAAAAGTTTTTCCTGCCTGTCATTTTCATACACAGTGCACCCCAGTTCTATCTTCAAGAGATACTCTTGGTTCTCTTGATTTTTTTCTTTGTGTGTGTGTGTGTGTGTGTGTGTGTGTGTGTGTGTTTTCTTCTTCTGAAATAAGGAATCAGATCTCCCACTGGGGCTTTTATACACACATGCCCATACCCCAGCCCTAAACAGACTCTGAGACAAGGATTTAAGTGCAAGTTGTTTATTTGGGAGCTGATCCCACCAGGGAAGGGGAGAGTGAGTCAGGGAAGAGGAGGAGGCCAATTATGTGTATTGCTGAGCATCCTATCCAATGTGGCCAACTGGGTCTCAATCCTGCTGGGACTTTTAGAAAACTGGGGAGGACATGCCTCAGAGTTAAGGCACCCAGGAGGTGAGGAACCTGGGTATTTATCCTCTGACTCTCATTCGTCATTGACTGAGAGCTGCTCTTGGGTGGATCCACTTGCCAGCACTTAAAGCCCAACATATGTGCTGGGAGAGGAAGTCTTTAGTCAGATCACAGGTGTTTGCAGAAGATACCACAGGCATCTGTGCCCCACCCATGCTCCTGACTGGGGGCTTCGCAGTTAGGAAGTCCTGGATCGAAATCCAGTTTTAGCTAACTGAGATTCTGGCTAGTTTCTTATCAATCTGAATTTCATTTTCCTCCTCTGTAAATTGAGGATAATAATATCTACCTCATAAGGTTTTGATCAAAAATGAGACACTTACATGAAATGTTTGGTATATGTCTGGTATGAGGGAAGCACCTGTCACCAGGAACTACTTTGTACCATCATCAGGTTAACACAGCACTAACACTGTAGATATTGTTTGAATGGACTCTGAAATTGCAGAGGGCCCTGGCATAAGACATTACATTGTGCACACCTGCTGGTACATCATCATTTAAATGAGTCCTGGAATAACTACATTCTTGGGTATTAGATTGTGGGTGAGTACCAGCATGGTGTTCTGCAGTTCAGTTCAATTCAGATATTATTTACCTAGAGTTAGCCTCAAACCCCATAGGTTAAGAGGTCAGTCCCACAAGACAGTCGCCCACTTCAGAAGCCAGTCGCAAGTAGCGGGTACCTAGAGTACCCAAATTTCTGTAAAACTGGGCTACAAATCAGGGGTTCCATGATCCCCTCCAGTGTTTCAATAATTTGCTCTAATGGCTCACAGAACTCAAGGAAACACTTACCTACACCTCCAGTTTGTTATAAATAAATAAAGGATATGGTAAGGATCTAGATGAACAGCCACATGAAAAGTTACATAGGGTGAGGTCTGGAAGGGTCCTCAGTGCAGAAAACTTCGTCCCCAGGGAGTAAGGGTATGCCCCTTCCTTTGGCATGTGGATGTGTTCACCAATCTGGAAGCTCTCCAAACTCCATACTTTAGGAATTTTTGGAGGCTTCGTCCTGTAAGTATGACCAATTATTAACTCAATCTCTAGCCCCTCTCCACTCCCCAGAGGATGGGGGATGAAGCTGGAAGTTCTAAGCTTCTAATCATGGCATGGACTTTCTGGTGACCAGTCCCCAATCTAGGAGCCTGCCAAGAGTTGCCTCATTAGAATAAAAGACACTCCTATCATCTGTGGAATTCCAAGGGATTTAGGAGCTCTGTGGCAAGAACTGGGGCTAAAGACCAAATACGTGGAACAAAACATGCTCCTAGCACCTTTATCACTTAGGAAGTTACAAAGGTTTGAGGACCTCTGGCCCAGAGCCAAGGATGAAGACCAGAATATATTCATGAATCACAGTATCACAGGGAGTGCGGTACACAGCCCCTTCCCTTTCTGGGTCCTGGTCCATGACAACTTAGGACAAAGCAAGGAGGTATTCACCTATTCAGAGGGTTTAAAAGGCCAAGGAAAATGAAAGAGGAACCACAGAGGAGACCATCTCTGTGGCCTTCTGAGACTGCCCATCAGTGTGGACCGATGGTTACCATGGAGGCACAGCCTGCATCATCCTGTGCTGCTCTGAGTGTATTTGCACTGCTAGAAGTCAGACTGTTGAGAAGAAGGACTGTGCCTTCCCACCCTTCTCAATATTAAGAGCCCAAGAGAAGGGCTACAGGTGAAAGCCTTCCTAAACAGAGCTAGCCTCAAGCATGATAGAAGTTTTAATCCTAACTTAATCCTGCATCACATAAGGTTTCTGCTGGGCATGAAGGTCTTTAAACATATTACTTTTGGATTCCCAGTCTCCTTCGAGACTCATGATGCTAGCTGTCTTAGCCCAGATTTTTTAAACAGAGCCTGAGGCAGATGATTATATGCTAATCTTTTATGGGGAAATGCAATCACAGGGATGCTAGAGTGAGGGAAAAGGAGAATGAGGCGAAGAACAAATACCAGCAGATTGGAGAAGGTGCACACCTAGTCAGCAAGAGGAGAAACCAACTTCTCTGTCTCTAGTCACCATGTTCAGAGACACCATCTCAGGTCAGTGTGCTTATGGAGAAGACAGGGAAGAGTTTACCCTTCAGTTCCTGTCTCCCAGTGGTCAAGGGTTGCTCTACAGGGTGTTAACCCCCTGCCCACTTCTGGAGGTTGCACACATAGGGGTGCAGGGACATCTATATCTCAGCAGCAATAGGGATGCCCCTGGGCAGGAGAGAAGAGGGCCATGTAGACATGAGGCAAGAGCTTGTTTACATCATGCTCTGGTTGGTAAAGACTCTTCTTGACCAGGCTCTTCTCCTCTGAACATTTTGTTGCCTAGGCTTTGCCCTTGGGCATGTCCTCAAATGCCCACTTTTACCATGAATCCTATTAAGTCAGTTTTGCCAGAATCCATCATCTTCTTCCTCCTCTGACTGATATTTGATCACTGTGGCCTGCCTTCAGCAAGAATCTTGTTAGGTCAGTTTAGCAAAGAATTACCTTGCCCATTTCATAATTTTCCATCCATCGATGCCCCTTCAACCTGCTCCTTGGCTTTAAATCCCCACTTTTTCTTGATGTATTTGGACTGTAGCCCAATCTCTCCCCTACTGCAAAGCCCCATTGTAGTAGTTCCCTTGGATAAGGTCTTTCTTCCCACCTTTAACAAGTGATAGAGTAAGCTTTTTTTGAATGGTAGTTGGACCACACAGAAATGGTTGTCCTGGTGAGTTCCAAGTCCATGCAAGGTACCTGATGCACTAGCTTAGACTCTACCACTGTAGGAAAGAATGGACTCTGGGTAAAAATTAAAAACTAATATTTGTTGAGAATTTTTTAGAAAGGAAATCTGAACACCAAGAGTTCTAATTAACTAACTCTAGATCACTCAGCTAGTAACTACGAGAGCCTCAATCTGAACCCAGGGAGACTCGTCCCATACCCTGCTGTCTGACCTGTTGCATTTAACAGACACAAAAGCACTTTACAGTACACAAAAATATACACTGGCTCCATCTCTTATCAACCATGTGATGTAGGGCATCTCTGTGCCCTTAGTTTGTTCATCTGTCCCATGCAAGTGGCCATGCACTGGGATTTTATGGAAATAAATATTTTGGAAGACGTCACTGAAAGTGTTCCTCTCCACGCCTGGCTTCAAATAAACACACACTCAATTTTCTGTGTTATTATTCTCAAATAACTTGGAAGTGTTTGCACTTGAAATGGTACTTGCTGAACAGTATACTTTCTTTGGCACAAAGAATCGCAACTAGCTTCTTTCAGGTTTTAATTTTGGTCACCTGTACCTCCCCAACGTGTACAGCGGATGCATATACAGTGTGTTGAAATGATTAGTGATTGAGCATGCAGTGACCCCATCTACTTTCTGTGAAATCCAAATTGAGTGAGCTGACACACCACAGGGACAGAGGAGAGCTGTTTGGATAATTGCTGATCATTCATGAGGATAAAATAAACCTTTGCAGGAGACCTCATCCTTATACTAGATTATTGTAATGCTTAAGCAAAATCTCTCCCTTTAAAAATGTCTTATAAATTTAGTTTGAACGCTTGTATTAGATTTAATATCATCTTATTTTTCTGTTTTATGAATCATGTCAGTTTTTCTCTGGAGCTTGAAAGAAACACTATCCATTAAGAGAAGGGAAAGCCGTTAAGTGACTCATCCTGTCACACCACAGGGAGGTGTTCACCCCAGGTTTGTTTTATGTGCTCATTTGGGTGTGGGACACAAAGATACTAATCCCATAGCTGACCCTCAGCCCTCAGCCTGGCTCCTTTGGAAACCCTCCTGAGGCTCTTTCCACAGTGTTCCTCATCAGCATACACATCACTCTTCTCTGGCTTCGGTAGGTGATTTTGCATAGCCACACATCAATAGTTCATTGATCGACTGAGTAGAAAAAGGAAGAGTTCCCCAAAATTAAATTGTTCAACTAAATGGAGCTTATCCTTGCAAACAACACATTTAAAATTTTTAATCATATTTGAAAGAAACGTTTCTAGGAGGTATGTGTCCTAGTCAGAAATAATTTGGTAGTAAGTGATAAAAACCTACTGACACTAGCTTAAACAGAATGGAGGATTCATGGAACAGATACAGGGGCATCTCATGGAATCCAGGGCAAAAAATGGCCAAGGTTTCCTAAGGGGCAGGTAAATTAACACTCCATCACTTGTCCAGCTTATACACTTGGGGACCATGTAACTACTGATCTATGATTCTCTCTCTCTTTCTCTTTTTTCTTTTTTGAGAGACAGAGATTGAACATGGGTGCTCACACTCACATGCAAGTGGGGGAGGGACAGATGGAGGAGGAGAGAGAGAATCTTAAGCAGGCTCTGTTCTCAGCCTGGAGCCTGACATGGGGCTCAGTCTCACGACCATGAGATCATGACCTGAGCCAAAATCAGGCATCCCTGACCTCTGATTCTCAACTAACAAACTGTAGTGGACATGACTCAGGGTCCTGAACACTCATTGAGGAGGTAGAGAGCTGGATTTGGGTACCAGCTCTGGCTCTAACCAATACTATCATATTAACCATTTGTTTGTAGTTTAGTTAGTTAGTAGTAGAAGAGCATCATCTCCCTCTACCCCAAAGAAGTATTAGAAAATAGATCAGGTCCGGAAGATGGCGGCGTAGGAGGACGCGGGGCTCACAGCGCGTCCTGCCGATCACTTAGATTCCACCTACACCTGCCTAAAGAACCCAGAAAACCGCCAGAGGATTAGCAGAAGGGAGTCTCCGGAGTCAAGCGCAGACTAGAGGCCCACGGAAGAGGGTAGGAAGGGCGGCGAGGCGGTGCGCGCTCCACGGACTGGCGGGAGGGAGCCGGGGCGGAGGGGCGGCTTGCCGGCCAAGCAGAGCCCCCGAGTCTGGCTGGCAAAAGCGGAGGGGCCGGACAGACTGTGTTCCGACAGCAAGCGCGACTTAGCGTCTGGGAGGTCATAAGTTAACAGCTCTGCTCGGAAAGCGGGAAGGCTGGAGGACAAAGGGAGGGAGAGCTGCTGAGCCCCCGGATGGCAGAGCTCAGCTTGGCGGGGAACAAAGGCGCCAGCGCCATCTCCCCCGCCCATCCCCCAGCCAAAATCCCAAAGGGAACCAGTTCCTGCCAGGGAACTTGTTCGCTCCGCGCAAACACCCAACTCTGTGCTTCTGCGGAGCCAAACCTCCGGCAGCGGATCTGACTCCCTCCCGCTGCCACAGGGCTCCTCCTGAAGTGGATCACCTAAGGAGAAGCGAGCTAAGCCTGCCCCTCCAGCCCCCGTGCACCTTGCCTACCCACCCCAGCTAATACGCCAGATCCCCAGCAACACAAGCCTGGCAGTGTGCAAGTAGCCCAGACGGGACACGCCACCCCACAGTGAATCCCGCCCCTAGGAGAGGGGAAGAGAAGGCACACACCAGTCTGACTGTGGCCCCAGCAGTGGGCTGGGGGCAGACATCGGGTCGGACTGCGGCCCCGCCCACTAACTCCAGTTATACACCACAGCACAGGGGAAGTGCCCTGCAGGTCCTCACCACGCCAGGGACTCTCCAAAATGACCAAACGGAAGAATTCCCCTCAGAAGAATCTCCAGGAAATAACAACAGCTAATGAACTGATCAAAAAGGATTTAAATAATATAACAGAAAGTGAATTTAGAATAATAGTCATAAAATTAATCGCTGGGCTTGAAAACAGTATACAGGACAGCAGAGAATCTCTTGCCACAAAGATCGAGGGACTAAGGAACAGTCACAAGGAGTTGAAAAACGCTTTAAACGAAATGCAAAACAAAATGGAAACCACGATGGCTCGGCTTGAAGAGGCAGAGGAGAGAATAGGTGAACTAGAAGATAAAGTTATGGAGAAAGAGGAAGCTGAAAGAAAGAGAGATAAAAAAATCCAGGAGTATGAGGGGAAAATTAGAGAAATAAGTGATACACTAAAAAAAAATAATATACGCATAATTGGTATCCCAGAGGAGGAAGAGAGAGGGAAAGGTGCTGAAGGGGTACTTGAACAAATTATAGCTGAGAACTTCCCTGAACTGGGGAAGGAAAAAGGCATTGAAATCCAAGAGGCACAGAGAACTCCCTTCAGACGTAACTTGAATCGATCTTCTGCACGACATATAGTGAAACTGGCAAAATACAAGGATAAAGAGAAAATTCTGAAAGCAGCAAGGGATAAACGTGCCCTCACATATAAAGGGAGACCTATAAGACTCGTGACTGATCTCTCCTTTGAAACTTGGCAGGCCAGAAAGGCTTGGCACGATATCTACAGTGTGCTAAACAGAAAAAATATGCAGCCGAGAATCCTTTATCCAGCAAGTCTTTCATTTAGAATAGAAGGAGAGATAAAGGTCTTCCCAAACAAACAAAAACTGAAGGAATTTGTCACCACGAAACCAGCCCTACAAGAGATCCTAAGGGGGATCCTGTGAGACAAAGTACCAGAGACATCACTACAAGCATAAAACATACAGACATCACAATGACTCTAAACCCATATCTTTCTATAATAACACTGAATGTAAATGGATTAAATGCGCCAACTAAAAGACATAGGGTATCAGAATGGATAAAAAAACAAGACCCATCTATTTGCTGTCTACAAGAGACTCATTTTAGATCTGAGGACACCTTTAGATTGAGAGTGAGGGGATGGAGAACTATTTATCATGCTCCTGGAAGCCAAAAGAAAGCTGGAGTAGCCATACTTATATCAGACAAACTAGACTTTAAATTAAAGGCTGTAACAAGAGATGAAGAAGGGCATTATATAATAATCACAGGGTCTATCCACCAGGAAGAGCTAACTATTATAAATGTCTATGCGCCAAATACCCGAGCCCCCAGATATATAAAACAATTACTCATAAACATAAGCAACCTTATTGATAAGAATGTGGTCATTGCAGGGGACTTTAACACCCCACTTACAGAAATGGATAGATCATCTAGACACACAGTCAATAAAGAAACAAGGGCCCTGAATGATACATTGGATCAGATGGACTTGACAGATATATTTAGAACTCTGCATCCCAAAGCAACAGAATATACTTTCTTCTCGAGTGCACATGGAACATTCTCCAAGATAGATCATATACTGGGTCACAAAACAGCCCTTCATAAGTTTACAAGAATTGAAATTATACCATGCATACTTTCAGACCACAATGCTATGAAGCTTGAAATCAACCACAGGAAAAAGTCTGGAAAACCTCCAAAAGCATGGAGGTTAAAGAACACCCTACTAACGAATGAGTGGGTCAACCAAGCAATTAGAGAAGAAATTAAAATATATATGGAAACAAACGAAAATGAAAATACAACAATCCAAATGCTTTGGGATGCAGCGAAGGCAGTCCTGAGAGGAAAATACATTGCAATCCAGGCCTATCTCAAGAAACAAGAAAAATCCCAAATACAAAATCTAACAGCACACCTAAAGGAAATAGAAGCAGAACAGCAAAGGCAGCCTAAACCCAGCAGAAGAAGAGAAATAATAAAGATCAGAGCAGAAATAAACAATATAGAATCTAAAAAAACTGTAGAGCAGATCAACGAAACCAAGAGTTGGTTTTTTGAAAAAATAAACAAAATTGACAAACCTCTAGCCAGGCTTCTCAAAAAGAAAAGGGAGATGACCCAAATAGATAAAATCATGAATGAAAATGGAATGATTACAACCAATCCCTCAGAGATACAAACAATTATCAGGGAATACTATGAAAAATTATATGCCAGCAAATTGGACAACCTGGAAGAAATGGACAAATTTCTAAATACCCACACTCTTCCAAAACTCAATCAGGAGGAAATAGAAAGCTTGAACAGACCCATAACCAGTGAAGAAATTGAATCGGTTATCAAAAATCTCCCAACAAATAAGAGTCCAGGACCAGATGGCTTCCCAGGGGAGTTCTACCAGACATTTAAAGCAGAGATAATACCTATCCTTCTCAAGCTATTCCAAGAAATAGAAAGGGAAGGAAAACTTCCAGACTCATTCTATGAAGCCAGTATTACTTTGATTCCTAAACCAGACAGAGACCCAGTAAAAAAAGAGAACTACAGGCCAATATCCCTGATGAATATGGATGCAAAAATTCTTAATAAGATACTAGCAAATTGAATTCAACAGCATATAAAAAGAATTATTCACCATGATCAAGTGGGATTCATTCCTGGGATGCAGGGCTGGTTCAACATTCACAAATCGATCAACGTGATACATCACATTAACAAAAAAAAAGAGAAGAACCATATGATCCTGTCAATCGATGCAGAAAAGGCCTTTGACAAAATCCAGCACCCTTTCTTAATAAAAACCCTTGAGAAAGTCGGGATAGAAGGAACATACTTAAAGATCATAAAGGCCATTTATGAAAAGCCCACAGCTAACATCATCCTCAACGGGGAAAAACTGAGAGCTTTTTCCCTGAGATCAGGAACACGACAGGGATGCCCACTGTCACCGCTGTTGTTTAATATAGTGCTGGAAGTTCTAGCATCAGCAATCAGACAACAAAAGGAAATCAAAGGCATCAAAATTGGCAAAGATGAAGTCAAGCTTTCGCTTTTTGCAGATGACATGATATTATACATGGAAAATCCGATAGACTCCACCAGAAGTCTGCTAGAACTGATACATGAATTCAGCAAAGTTGCAGGATACAAAATCAATGTGCAGAAATCAGTTGCATTCTTATACACTAACAATGAAGCAACAGAAAGACAAATGAAGAAACTGATCCCATTCACAATTGCACCAAGAAGCATAAAATACCTAGGAATAAATCTAACCAAAGATGTAAAAGATCTGTATGCTGAAAACTATAGAAAGCTTATGCAGGTAATTGAAGAAGATATAAAGAAATGGAAAGACATTCCCTGCTCATGGATTGGAAGAATAAATATTGTCAAAATGTCAATACTACCCAAAGCTATCTACACATTCAATGCAATCCCAATCAAAATTGCACCAGCATTCTTCTCGAAACTAGAACAAGCAATCCTAAAATTCATATGGAACCACAAAAGGCCCCGAATAGCCAAAGTAATTTTGAAGAAGAAGACCAAAGCAGGAGGCATCACAATCCCAGACTTTAGCCTCTACTACAAAGCTGTCATCATCAAGACAGCATGGTATTGGCATAAAAACAGACACATAGACCAATGGAATAGAATAGAAACCCCAGAACTAGACCCACAAACGTATGGCCAACTCATCTTTGACAAAGCAGGAAAGAACATCCAATGGAAAAAAGACAGTCTCTTTAACAAATGGTGCTGGGAGAACTGGACAGCAACATGCAGAAGGTTGAAACTAGACCACTTTCTCACACCATTCACAAAAATAAACTCAAAATGGATAAAGGACCTGAATGTGAGACAGGAAACCATCAAAACCTTAGAGGAGAAAGCAGGAAAAGACCTCTCTGACCTCAGCCGTAGCAATCTCTTACTCGGCACATCCCCAAAGGCAAGGGAATTAAAAGCAAAAGTGAATTACTGGGACCTTATGAAGATAAAAAGCTTCTGCACAGCAAAGGAAACAACCAACAAAACTAAAAGGCAACCAACGGAATGGGAAAAGATATTTGCAAATGACACATCGGACAAAGGGCTAGTATCCAAAATCTATAAAGAGCTCATCAAACTCCACACCCGAAAAACAAATAACCCAGTGAAGAAATGGGCAGAAAACATGAATAGACACTTCTCTAAAGAAGACATCCGGATGGCCAACAGGCACATGAAAAGATGTTCAACGTCGCTCCTTATCAGGGAAATACAAATCAAAACCACACTCAGATACCACCTCACGCCAGTCAGAGTGGCCAAAATGAAGAAATCAGGAGACTATAGATGCTGGAGAGGATGTGGAGAAACAGGAACCCTCTTGCACTGTTGGTGGGAATGCAAATTGGTGCAGCCGCTCTGGAAAGCAGTGTGGAGGTTCCTCAGAAAATTAAAAATAGACCTACCCTATGACCCAGCAATAGCACTGCTAGGAATTTATCCAAGGGATACAGGAGTGCTGATGCATAGGGGCACCTGTACCCCAATGTTTGTGGCGGCACTCTCAACAATAGCCAAATTATGGAAAGAGCCTAAATGTCCATCAACTGATGAATGGATAAAGAAATTGTGGTTTATATACACAATGGAATACTACGTGGCAATGAGAAAAAATGAAATATGGCCTTTTGTAGCAACATGGATGGAACTGGAGAGTGTGATGCTAAGTGAAATAAGCCATACAGAGAAAGACAGATACCATATGGTTTCACTCTTATGTGGATCCTGAGAAACATAACAGAAACCCATGGGGGAGGGGAAGGAAAAAAAAAAAAAAAAGAGGTTAGAGTGGGAGAGAGCCAAAGCATAAGAGACTGTTAAAAACTGAGAACAAACTGAGGGTTGATGGGGGGTGGGAGGGAGGGCAGGGTGGGTGATGGGTATTGAGGAGGGCACCTTTTGGGATGAGCACTGGGTGTTGTATGGAAACCAATTTGACAGTAAATTTCATATATTAAAAAATAAAAAAAAAAAAATAGATCAGAACATTATTGATTGTCACAGTTACTTGGAGAAGGGGTACTGCTGATGTTTAGTAAACAGAAGTCAGGGGTGCTTGATGACCTCCAATGTGCACAGCAGCCCCACAAGTGAAGAACTGGTCTCACTCACACCACTCCCTCCCCCAAGCCCCCAGATGCCAGGGGTGTCCTGAGAAACAGGGAACTCCTTTGAATCTTGATTTCACTTTCTCATAATGAATGTGTTTAGCTCTAGGGTCCATTGTAGTTTTTAAATTCTGTGACCTAACCATGACTGTGTGGTGTCTTAGCATAGAAAGGCCCTCTGGTAATGATTGTGCTGTTAGACAAACATTATGATCATCCCCTTTCTGAGCACATAGAAGGGTGGGAGCATGTGACTACTGCTGGCCAGTGAGCTGTGAGCCAGAAAGTATGTCACTTCCAAGGTGAACAATTAATTGTCAGTGAGTTATCCATGAAGGTGCTCGTTTCTTTGCCACGGCAATAAACGTGTAACATGGTGGCTGTTGCGTGAGCTATGGGTACCAAAGTGAAGATAGTCATGATTCAGAGTAAAACCTCCTGCCTATTGATGATGGACATGAGTATGAGTGAAAAATAAACCTTTACTTCAAGTTATTGAGATTTGAGGAACTGTTTGTTACTGCAGCAAACTCAGCCAATCCTGACTGAGACTCTCAGAATTGCTCTGCACCAGGAATTCTTAAGTACTTTACAAATATTAACTCATTTAATTTTTACAATACCTTTGAAGGAGCTGCTACCATTATCCTCATTTTACAGATGAGAAAAGTGAGTTGCAGAAAAGGTTGAGTAGTTTATGCAAGCGGCAGTAAGAGATAGTGCTGGGATTCAAACCCAGGTAGTCTGGCTCCAGAATCCATTCTGTACTGCCTCTCATATCTTATATAACAGTTGCCCCTACACTAACTGACCTTAAACCAAAGTGCTTCTGTTATCTAATTTCTGATTTTAATATTTTAAAAATTACATTCTTTATTCCTCTTAGCTGTCACTTTTTTGCCATTCCTACCTCTAACAATAACCTCTCTGTTTTTCTCTTCTAATATGCTATTTCTAATCCATTACGTACCAGGAAACCAGACAATTAGGCTTGTTATGTATGTTATAATTGTGACTAATTGAGTCTGGCCACCTTGATAGCGTCGTTCTTTTCTGCACCCACTTGCCTCAGTCACTCTCTGGTAATTGTGTGATTGGTGGCTCTTGTATCTGTCCCCCCTCTAGACCGCGTGCTCTTTCGAGGGAGGGTAATGAGCTTAATTCACCTTCGTGTCTTTCTGTCCCCTTCCCCCAACAGCTAGCACAATGCTTTGCATATGTTAGGTGACTAATAAATATCTGCTAAGACTATTAAGTAATTAGGTTCTGAGTAATGGCCTAAGAGCTTGCCTATAAGTTAATTAGATGGGCTCTGCTACTAGCCTTTGGGACATCCGTTCTAGCTGTCTGGAGGCCTCTGGGACTTTTTTATTTGTGTCTTGGATACTTAAGATTATGGGACAAAGAGATCAATGAATTCCTTCGTTTAGTTCCCCAGTAGATATTTATTGAGTTTATTTCTATTATAATATTAAAACTACTAGCAGCTTGTACTTCCTTGAATATTTACCATGTGCCAGGTAAATGTTTGAAACGCTTTATAAATATCAATTCATTCACTCACGACAACCCAGTAAAGTAGGCAGTATTATCATCATCCCATCTGCTAGCTGGGGAAACTGAGACACAGAGAGAAATTTTCTCCACATCCCACTAGCTATGAGGAGTTAGACCGGCGAGGGACTTAGGATACAGATGGACAAAACAGAGAATGTGTCTGTCCCCATACACTTGGCAATCTAGTGGGAAAGCAGCAGTCCACAAGGGAAGATCACAAGCAAGCTGAAACCTGTGTTCGCTCCTGGTGAGGAGGGACCCCTCCAGTAGCCAGGGTCTTTCAAGACAGATCTGCACACGCATGTCTGGCTCAGTTCCTGCTTTACACCAGCAAGATGAGCCAGCAGACCAGCAACAAAGTGTATGTGGTACAAAACTACCACTGCCCACCTTCTGCCCACAAGTCTCTGAGAATCACTATGTGGAAATACACAAAAAAGGGAATTCATTAGTTTACCCTAGTCAAGTTGACACGTTGCAAAGCCGTTGCACCATCTCAATCTCTCCTGTGGCTGTTCGAGGGGCTCCTGACAGGAGTCCTCAGGCCCTCACTGCAAGGACCTCTCATTAGGGATGCTCGAGTGTCCTTGTGTCATGGCAGCTGGCTGCCCCCAGAGCGAATGATCCAGAGAGGGAACAAGGAGGAAGCTGCAGCATCTTCTATGGCCTGGTCTTGGAAGTCACGTATCACTTCGCACATTTTCTGTTCATAAGAGAGTCACTGAGATCAGGACACACCTTTTGCAGAGAGCAGTGTCTAAGAATTTGTGGCCTGTTTTAAAAGCAGCAGCTCAGCCAGCACAGAGCGTTTGGGACAGATGTGACAGCCAGAATCCCTGAGGAGCTTGGTGTGAGCAGGACCCTTCCTGAAGGTCATTGTGGCCAAAGCTTCAAGGGCAAACCCCAGGGAAGAACGCCCTGACTTGGGGCCAGGGCTTCTTGATCGTGATGCAGAGTTTGTGTTTTATACTAAGTGCCATGACTAGAAGTCATGGTGAGGTCTTGAGAAAAGTGTCCGATTTACATTTTTAAAGTGCTACTGGGTCCACGCTATGAGGAGTGGAAGGTGGGGTCAGAGGGGAAGTGGGAGCCCACAGGAGCATTGAAACACCTGATCTGTTCTTGTCCCAGCTCAGCCATAGATGTGATTGGTTCACTTAATAATCTTTCTGAACCTCACTTTCCTCATCTGTAAAACTAGGAGACTCTTCCCTGCACCCCTCCCAGTGTGATCCCAGGACACACAGAGAGAAGGCACGTGGACACATTTCATAACTGCAAAGCACTCCATAGTTGGAGAGCTTTTGAATGACCTGCTCTGGGTTAACACCACTTCCAGACAGAGTTCAGGGATTTTAACTCCAAAAGAGCACAGGGGTCACGAGAAGACTATTTTTGTTTCGCTAAGTCTGTTTGTACAATTGCTACTCAGTGTTTTAACAGAGTTAGTACGCACTGTGATGGTTAATCTTAAGTGTCATTTGACTGGGTCGTCAAATGGGTCTGGTTAAACATTATCTCTTGTGTGTCTGTGGAGGTGTTTCTGGGTGAGATTAGCATCTGGATTGGTAAACTGAGTAAAGCAGATGGTCTCTTCAGTATGGGTGGCCCTCATCCAGTCTGTGGAGGGTCTGAACAGAAGTAAGGAGGAGAATTTTCTCTTTGCCCGACTGTTGAGCTGTGACATCAATCATTTCCTGTCAGACTGGAACAGTACCACTGACTTTCCTATGTCTCTAGCTTGCAGATGGCAGATCGTGGGACCTCTTAGCCTATATAGTCACATGAGCCAATTCTGTTTCCCTGGAGAATCTCACCTCACATACCCAACAAAGTATTTAAATACCCAAAGACCATCACATTTTGTGCAGTGCCTGAAGATCATGGTGTCATCCCTGCCACCATCCATGATGACTCACACCACCCCACCCACGTGGCATCACCTGTCTTTGTTCAGTGCCCTAGAAGCAGGACCTAAAAGGGGAAGCTTGGTGCAAGTGATATGATAAGGGGGTAGTGTCAAAAGATACCTGCGGGGAAGAGAGGAAAGACGATAAGAGCAGGCAGACATGGATTCAGAAGCCGGGCCTATGCTTGATCCCACGGGCAGTTCTGGAGCATGAACTGCACCTCCCTCATTCCACCCAGAGGCACACAGGCCTGGCTGGGTTACAACAGCCTTGCCACTTGTGTGACAAGTCACCCCAAGACACAGTGGCTTAAATCAGCCGTAACTGTCTGCACACGTGTTTATAGCAGCATTATTCACCACAGCCAGAAGGTGGAAGCCACCCAAGTTTCCATCAGTGGGTGACTGGATCAACAAAATTTGGTCTGTATGTCCATCGGAATAGTTTTCAGCCTTAAAGAGGAAGTTCATCACAACATGGATGAATTTTGAAGCACTGTGCTAAAGAAAATAAGCCAGACACACACACGAAAACAAATACTGCATGATTCCACTTAGATGAACTGAGGGAGGGGGAACAGAGGGTTGTTTCATGGGTACATAGGTCTCAGTTTTGCAAGATGAAAATGTCCCCAAGATTTGTTGCAGAACAAAGTGGATATACTTTACTGAGCTGTATACTTAAAAACGGTTAAAATGGTAAAATTTGTTTTATGTGTTCTTTATCATGATTAAAAGTAAAGTAAATTTTAGGGGTGCCGGGGTGGCTCAGTCAGTTAAGCGTCAGACTTCAGCTCAGGTCATGATCTCGCGGTCTATGAGTTCAAGCCCCGCGTCGGGCTCTTTGCTGACAGCTCAGAGCCTGAAGCCTGCTTCTGATTCTGTGTCTCCCACTCTCTCTGTTCCTCGCTTGCTCATGCTCTATCTCACTCTCAAAAATGAGTAAATGTTAAAAAAATAAAAATAAAGTAAATTTTAAAACAGTGAGCATTTATTAGCTGTTAGTGTCTCTCTAGCTCACACATAAGGGAGTGGCTTGACTGGGTTGGGCCATTCTGACTCAAAGTCTGTCACAAGGTTGCAGGAGATGGCAGGCTGATGGGGCTTAGGTCCTCTCGAAACTTCTTCCCTTGCATGTCTAGTGCTTGGCTGGAGAACACTTGAAGGGCGGAGGCTCCTTCATGGCTGGTCTCTCCACACAGACTCTCTGAAGCATGGTGGCTTCAGGGTTGCTGGACCTCTTACATGGTACCTCAAGACAACAATGGCACACATTCTGACAGAGAGAGACAGAGACAGAAACAGAGGGTCAGACCCAAGCTGTATCATCTCTTGTAATCTGACATTGGAGGGTGTATCTCCTAGGCCTGCCATAACAAAGTACCACAAACTAGGTCACAGAGAATGACAGAAATTGGTTCTGTCACAGTTGTAGAAGCTAAAAGTCCAGAATCAAGGTGTTGGGCCATGCTCCTTCTGAAGGCTCTAGGAAAGTATCCTTTCTAGCCTCTTCCTAGCTTCTGGTATTGCCCACAGTCTCTGGTCTTCCTTTATTTTAGACACATCGCACCAATCTCTGCCTTTATCATTTATCACCCTCTCCCTGTGTGTGTGTCTGTGTGTCTGAGTCTCTAGGTCTCTCCTTATAAGGACACCAGTCATTGGATTTAAGGTTCACCCTAATCAAATATGACCTCATCTTAACTTGAATACATCTGCTAAGACCTTGTTTCTAAATAAGGTCATACTGGGGATTACTGGGGTTGGAACTTAAACTTGTATTTGGGGGGATATAATTGAACCCAGAGCAGAAGGCATACAGTATCACTTTTATCTCATCCTGTTTCATAGAAATAAGTCATTAAGTTTGGTTCATCTTCAAGGGGAGAGGAATTTGGTATCTGCTTTTGGATAGGAGGAATGGCAAAGAACTTAGGGAAGGCATCTCTGAATCTGCTTCTCCTGCCAGCCATGGGCCAGGCTTCAGAGCGGGTGCAGGTGTGAGCTGTTACAGTCGGCTCCACACCAGCTTCCTGGTAGGCATTCTGGTCTGGAAATGGGGACCTGGGAGCCACCCCAGCAATGCCTGCTACAGAAGCATGACCACCGGCCCTTTGTAGACTGGCTCTCCCCTTAAATGCCATGCTACAGCAAACTCTTCTTCAATTATAAAAATGGGGCAGCCTTGGAAATGAAGGAACACTTAAAATTCTATCCAGACATTCAAATAATACTTCTCCTAGTCAAGCATTCATAATGGGTCAGATACTGTCTTAAAGACTTATTAGGTATTAACAGATTTAATCTTCACAACCATGGGAGGTCATTACCACTAGTATTCCCATTTTACAGATGAGGAAACTGAAGTCCAGAGAGACTAAAGGACTTGTTGAAGTTCACATGGCTGATAAGTGGTGGAAGTAAAATTGGAAGCTCAGCATCTGGATCTGTAACCTATGCTTTTAGCTGCACTACCGTACTGTGGTTCTAGAATAGAATCCAGTAAGAACAAAACAAAGCAAAACAAACGATCTTCTACTGCATAATCATTTAGATTTATAATTGAATTTAAACATAATTCCAAGAAATCAGGGACCAAACAGGTCTGCAGCCACCTTTCTGAGAAATTCCATGCACTCAGGCATGACCCCTGCATAAACACTTCTTCCAGAAGAAAGAACCCAGATCAGCCAAACCCAAGGCTGCGTAAGGTGAGGTTGAGGTATCTTAGAAGAGCACATCTGATTGAAGCTCCAGATTCTAACATTAGCAAACCCCTCAGCTGTAACTAATCTGCAACAGAGAAGAGATATGAGAGGGGGGTGTTTTGCAAGCAGACCCGTCTCCTGGTAGTCCGATGAGGTAAATCAACTGATTTCCCCAATGAGATATGTTTTTCTGTTGGGCTTGTGCTTTCAATTATCCAGATGAAGAAAAATTCCATTGTTTTGGCTTTTTACCAGATCTTGATTTTCTTGCTTATTCCCAGCTCCTGGACACTTCCTCTTCCTAGCTACTTGGAACCAGAGATTCTGATCTTTTGGCTTAGTGGACTGTGTTAGTGTGTGTGTATGTATGCCTGTGTGTCTTTGGAGTGGAGAAGGCAGGGGACCCTGAGCAGTCATGGACTGCCTGATTAAATGCCCTTGATCCGATAGGTTTGCTTCAAACCATCAAACTGCATCACTCAACAATCCAGCAGCCTCTCACCGATGGATTTGCAGAAGTGCTCAAGGATAATTGGCATTTTAATGGGAAAATGCCATGTTCCCAAGTGTCAGAATAGCAGTAAGACACCCCAAGGGCCATTAACACAGTTCTTGGGTAATTAAAGTTGCTCACCCATCAGTCTCGGTCTTAGAACCTACCGTATGCTTGTGGCACAGCTTCTGGGGATGCCCCATTCTCACAGACCACTACACTGGAACTCTAATGATCAAATGGCTCTTCACATTCAAGCCTACCCATGCGAAAGGCACTGAGAAGCAGTTGTAGCCCTGTCTGTTGCGGCCTTTCTTTCATCTTATCTTCGGCCAGGGTTGAGCTCAGGTGAGAGCTTTGAGAACTGCAGGTGATGGAAGGAATACTCCTCTCTCAATCTTCTTGTATTAACTTACTAAAGCCACATTTCAAAAGGGAATTTTGATTTATACTGCCACCATTTGCTGAG
This sequence comes from Panthera leo, assembly GCF_018350215.1. Taxonomy (NCBI): domain Eukaryota; kingdom Metazoa; phylum Chordata; class Mammalia; order Carnivora; family Felidae; genus Panthera; species Panthera leo. The sequence continues at coordinate 39,001,831 of NC_056680.1, read as the reverse complement.
AGTTTTCAGGTACCGGGTATAATGTGCATGGTATCCCTTGGCTTGGTGAGTAGGTTGGGGTGACAGTCTAACCTCCATTCACCCCTTGGCTGGGCACCCTGGTATCCACACAGTTGCATGTGCTGACCCTTGCCAGTGTTGAGTGGGCATTTGTTATGTACCCGAGCATCACCTCATTCCACCTGTATAACTCTCGTTACCTGTATGGATGAGGAAGTGGAGGTTGAGACAGGGAAAATGGCTGGTCCAAGGCCACACAGGAATGGGAAATCAAGCTCAAGCTGACTGCAGAACTCAAGGTTTTCACTCTTAGACTGTCTTTCCCTCATTCACTTTTCAGAATTTACAGATGACTCATGTCTGTTCTTATTATAGAAGTGTATCCTCCTAGGAAACAATTTTTAATTCTCATTTTGCTCAAAGGTCCTTCCCTCTGCTATATTAGGAGCATAGAATAGGGTTCAAGCATGAGGACAGATTGGGGGCTTTGAGGAGAAGCTCATGTCTTAGTCCATTCAGGCTGCAAAAACAGTAATACTGCAGACTGGGTGGTGTAAAGAACAAACATTCAGTTCTCACAGTTTCAGAGGCTAGGGGGTCCAAGATCAAGGTGCTGGCAGATTTGCTGTCTGGTGAGGGCCTGCTTCCCGATTGATGACCATATTCTCACCGAGTACTCACATTGTGGAAGGGGCAAGGGAGCTCTCTGGAGTTTCTTTTACAAGGGTGCTAATCTCATTCATGAGGGTTCCACCTTCATGACCTAGCCATCTCCCAGTGGCGCCCTTTCCCAATACCATCACGTCGGGGGTTAGTGTTTCAATATATGAATTTGGCAGGGGGGACACAGACGTTCAGTCCATAACAGCTAGTATGGTGGGGTGATGCTTTCTTACCCCAGGAGGGACTGTCTTCAGTAGGAGAGATGCAACAGTCAGAGTTCTGACAAGAAACAGACGACTCGCTGAAATGGAGTTGTTTGAGGGCTGTGTAATAAAGGGACTCTACACAGCTGACGGTAGGGTTTAAATGGATCAGGAAGGCATGAGAGAAAATTCCAAGTCTGGCAAAAGTCAGAGCTGTTACCGCCTGTGGATGTGAAAGGAAATGGGACCACTGTTTCAGATCCCTAGAGATCTGGCCTTCAGGAGCCTTGGCCTTCACTGGAGGGGGACCTTTGTTTCAGATCCCCAGAGATCTGGCCTTCAGGAGCCTTGGCCTTCACTAGAGGGACAGAGCCAAGCCTCTGTGAATGGACAAAGAGGAGGACAAGAGAAACATCCCCAACCTCAGTCAGTTCCCACCTTGCACTCTCCTGCCAGTGCCTGCCATCAGCCGAACCCAATCCAAACCCAAGGGGCACGGGATCCCCGTTCACAGGGTTCACTTCATGGGGGCAGCCTCCCCAGACACACAGCAGGTGGGCCAGGATGAAGCTGGATTTGGAGTGGGAAATGAAGGGACCCAACAGAACACAGTGACAAAATAGAGGCTTGTAAGAGGACTGAATGGGGCTAACTCATTTCCTCAGAACTTACTGCTAGGGAAAATACTTTCTTACTGGTGTTTTTATTGGTTGGTTGGCTTTTTGTTTGTTGCTATTGTTTTAAATAAGGAAAATCTTGGCTTCCTTTTCTCTCTTCATGTATTCATTACAAGAGGAAGAACTAATTGAATGGAAAGCTTGGGACAGACCAGGCATGGTAGCCAGCCCCTTCCCTGTCTGTCCCCCTTGGCGACCTGCCTGCCTACAGAAAGTATGTATTCTGGTCTGCCATTAGCCAGGTGGTTATCTTAGCAATAAATCTCTGCCCCTAAGGAGAAAGGCCTGTGATTTTCCAGCATTGCCTGAGAATGGCTAGGTAGATAGATCAAATTCTAGGATGCAGTATTAGCGAGGCTTTCGGCCAGATCTAAATACACCTCTGGTCTAGCTTTATCAGAAATAAAACTGGTATTTTAATCTATGTGCCTTCCACGTTTGTCATTAGTCAGTTTCCAAACTGCCATGGAGAAGACAAGGCTATATTTATTTAACCTCAAATTAGCAACTGGGGCTCAAAAGTTGAGGACAAAGAAGTATCAAAGAGGTACCAAACAGACATGTCTCCGGAGCTTATTAAGAAGCACATGACTTGGTCTGCCACCATGCAGCACTGCTGTTGTGGTGCCTCCTCCCCCTGCATCAACCTGAGGTATTTGGAGGTGTCCCTTACTGGTGGGCACCTAGAAGGTAGCATTGGTGTATCTCCTGTCCCTCATCATGGAGGACAGAAGGGTGGTACTTCATCCCCAAAGCCAAGTGAAGGGAGTTACAAATGGATCATCACAGGACTGGGTAGGTGGTAAAGAAGCAGAGAGAGATGGGAAGAGAGGAAAATCCACAGTGCAGAAGTGGGTCATGTATACACCACAGATTATGGATCCATCTGGGCCATCTTGCTACTAACCCACTGGAATTACTCCAGCACCATGGACAGGAGCCAGAAGGAGGGGGCTTGCTGTGTAACAAGCCATCCCAAAACTTACGGCTTAACACAACAACCATTTTATTCTGTGTCATGATTTTGCGGGGCAGGAATTCAGACAGGGCTCTGCTGAGAATTCATCTGCTCCACATGGCACTGACTGTGGTCCCTTGGTAGTATGCAGCAGGTGAATGGGCTGGTCTGCTGACTTGGGACAACTGGAAGGCTGGGCTCACACTATTGATCGGAGCACCTGCATGGTGCCTTGCCAGCAAGGCATTCTCAAAATAGACTTCTCACGTGGTGACTCAGGGCTCCCAGAGAGTGTTCCAAGAAATCCTGGTGGCAGCTGCAAGGTTTCTTATGACTGAGCCTGAGAAGTCCCAGAATGTCCCCTCTGTTGTGTTTAGTCAGGTTTAAGGGGAGAGGGAAGAGATCCCTCCTCTCCACAGAAGCAGTCGCGGAGACTCTGCAGCCATCTTTACCCTGGAGGCGTTTGGCAGATGTCTAGCCAGAAGGTATGTCTCCGGTCAGGGAAATGCGGGTAGGGAAGCCGCTCTCCCAGGGCCTCCTGTATAACTTAGTTATCTGCCCCAGGAGAAAGCCTGTATTGGCTGCCAGCCCAGCACAAGGCCTTGCCAGAAAAGCTGGGAGAGCCTTAAAGAGAAACAGCAGCATTGGTTTAAAGACGTTTGTCCCTTCTTCCCCAGGCTGCCTCTCAACCCCTGATGTCCCAGAGGAGGGGGCTAAGAGACGGGGGGAATGAGACAAAAGAGAGACCATGTCCTCAGCCCTTGTAGGATGCCCAGTGTCAAAGTCACATGTGTGTGGGGCTGGGAAGTGACAGCCTGGATATGAGATGGGAACTTGAAGCGAGGCTGGACTGGACTTTTAAAGCCTGAAAATGACTAGAAATGTATGGGATGTGTTGAACTTTCATTAAGGGGGATTAGTCATAGCACAGTTAAAGGTGGCAAGTGAACAAAAGAACACAGTTGTTTGTCTCCTTGCTGAATCCAAACTGTTCAGTGACCTGGTAACATTTGCTTAATAACACGTGAGCTTGAAGCAGGTAGCGAGAGATGGGTTTGTAGGGCTGGGAGGTGCTCCTTTCTGCACAAAGCGCAGGACTGACAGCTTTCCCAAACGAGCCACCATGGGGGCCCACTGCTTCTGCTCAGATGGGACAGGGACACAGCAGAGATATGCTTAGACACAGAACAAGGACAGTGGAACTCGGAAGGGGGAGATGCTGAGAGGGACCAGACAGTGCAGCCAGAGGACAGACTTCCCCCAATGCCTGAGTGCTGGGTGCTTGTTGGGGAGCAGAGAAGGAAAGGGCATCATATTGTACATCATGCCCTGGACTTGATGCATGCTTGGGATGGGCGGTGAACAGGAATGTTGGCTTCTGGGGAGGGACTAGGACGACATACCCTTCCTGTGCCGTTGGCACGCTGAGCACTCACGTCTGACACTAAACAAAAGCACAGATTCCAGCACTGGGTTTCCGGGTGGCTCAGAGGAGCATCTTTCACTTAGGACAAGAGATGAACGCAGAGGAATGAGTACTAATGGTGCTAATAACTGTGTCAGTCGGGGTTGTGACAGGACACAGATGGTGCTCTTGGTGTGGGTCATTTGAGGAGTGTTTAGTCAAGGAACTATTTATAAAGTGGTGGGTGGGTGTAGGGGCCCCACAATGGATAATGCACCATCCAGGGGTAGTAACAGGGAGCTATGACCCTTCCAGAGGGAGTAGGTTGGAGGCAGTCATGTTGACCTGGAGGTGGCAAGGGCTTCCTGGTTGGAGCTGGGACCTTTAAGGGATGCTACCAACCAAAGACCACTCCATGGAAGGGAAGAGGGGATGACTTGGTGAAACCCAACCAGAAGCTGGAGGACAAGGCAGTCAGCCTCCTGGGGCATAGAGCAGGGGAAGGCTGCTCCGTGGCCAGTGGATTGAGGGCAGAAAATGCAAAGTATCCAGCACAGCGAAAATAAAATATAGTATCAGTGATAGTGGTCAAACAGATAGCTCATTAAATTCTGAATCTAGTGCTGATTTAAATTTTTTTTAATGTTTATTTATTTTTGAGAAAGAGAGACAGAGAACAAGCAGGGAAGGGGCAGAGAGAGAGGGAGACACAGAATCAGAAGCAGGCTCCAGAGGGGCACCTGGGTGGCTTGGTCGGTTAAGCGTCCGATTTCGGCTCAGGTCATGATCTCACGGTCCGTGAGTTCGAGCCCCGCGTCGGGCTCTGTGCTGACAGCTCAGAGCCTGGAGCCTGTTTCAGATTCTGTGTCTCCCTCTCTCTCTGCCCCTCCCCTGTTCATGCTCTGTCTCTCTCTGTCTCAAAAATAAATAAACGTTAAAAAAAAAAAATTAAAAAAAAAAAAAAAAAGAAGCAGGCTCCAGGGTCCGAGCTGTCAACACAGAGCCTAATGCAGGGCTCGAACCCACAGACCGTGAGATCATGACCCGAGCTGAAGTCAGACTCTCAATCGACTGAGCCATCCAGGTGCCCCCGAATCTAGTGCTGCTTTAATCCTCATGACGTTATCAGGACAGTTTCTATTCATATTGCCCAGATCACAGATGACAAAAACTGTCAGAGATCGAAAACTGGAGAGATTGAGTAAGTTGTACAGTGTCACACAGCTAAGAAGTGGTAGAATCGGACCCAAACCAGGTGTTTGTGCTCCGAAGCATATGTCACTGACTTCAAGCTATACTGCCTCTTCTCCACGGGGGTAGCAGGTAGTCCTAGGCTTCAGGACACAGCATAAGACCCAGCACTCCTAGAGAACTCACATCAGCTTCTGGGAAGGGAAGAATTGGGAACAGTTGCCTCTCCCCAAATTCTCAGGACTCCCAAAGGGAGAGACTGGTCAGTCAGAGGGTGGGACTTGTAGGGTAGGAGGCCATGCAGGGGGATGTGTTAAAGGGAAATACTTTTTAAAAGCTAAAATCATGACTCTTAGGCACATAAAATGAGCACAGGTCAGAGGGTTTCTTTAACTGATTAATTAATGAAAAAAATAGTAAAGTATTTCAACCAGTTCAAAGAAGAATGAAAAATTTAAAAAGCAGACACATCTGTGGGTAGTCAGAAATGCTGAAACGGGTTGTTGATAATGCAATGCCATCCTCTTCCAAGCGTGAGGGGTTCAACTGCATCTCCACTGAACAAAATGCATTTGCATTATACTCATATAATTGATTTCCTACAACATACAGAGCTTTGAAATAGCTCATTAATGACAATGGAAGGGACAGAGCCCTAAGAATCTGTTAACCTGCCTAGAAAAGTATATCTTGTATTCCACTGAAGGGATGTCAAGTGATCTTTTTTTTTTTTTTTTTAAACCTGTGTCAAAGGCTTTCTCAGTCATTCTTGACAATTGTGATTGTGGTCCTCTGCGAGTCTACAGGCCAATCATCCATGTGTTACCCAGATTTGGCGGTGGGTGCCTCATGGGTGAAGCAAGAGGCTGGTGGAGGGGAACCTCACGGTCCCTCAGACTGTTCCGGAACTTTCCTTCTTCATTTCTAGGGAAGATCCCACCCTCTCTCCTTTCTCAGGCTTCCCCTCCTCTTATCTGTTAGCAATAAACCCTGATGTCTAATTCATTAGCAACTGAGAAACTAGTTCTTTTCTCCAGCACAGCTTACTCTTCAAACTTTCTTTGGAGAGTGAAATTCTTTGCATTCCGTCCTTCAGAGCCCCCCTAGAAAAGAAAAAGAACAAAAAAATTTAAATTTCCATATGAAAGTAAACATTAATTAATTGATCAAATTGAAATTGAAATCCCATGTTAAAGCACTCACTCTTTCCGAGTCTTGAAATCAGTGTCGCCTTCTGAGTGACATCTTCCCCGACGCCTGTCTCATCTGTGAGTCTCCCACTTCCACCCGTCATGTACCCCCTTCTCAGCTCTGCTTTTTGTCATCTTGTAACTTATGGCTTACTTATTTTTGAAGGGACTCAGAATATGCCACCTCAAAATATACCACGTTGGCATAGGATGATTTTGAGCTGAAGGCAATTCAGAAACAAGACCCAGGAAGAGTTCTGTCGTGTTCCTGCTATCTGCCTAAAAGTAAGGCCTAAATTTCCTTTTCGTAAAGGAAATTTCCATTTGCAAAGGTACCCCCTGGCCTATACCAGGAAGAGGAAGATAACTTATCATTCAAGATGGGACCTAGATACATGTGCATAAACAACCCTTATCTACCATGTGTTTGGTGTATGCATTTCCTAGTCACCTGCCCACATTTACCCCCAGAAGCCCAAACCCCTTTTTCTTTTGTCTGGTCACTTTTCCACAGTTCCATCCTTTGTTAAAATGATACAGAAGCCCCTAGGTCTAACTGCCTCTTTGGGGTTTTTCACTTTTTTTCTGGGAAGCCCTCATGTAGGTAGTAATATTAACATCAGTAAAATGTGTATGCCTTTTGTCAGGTAAATTTTCAGGCCCCAATGAAATCACCTAAGAGGGTAGAGTAGATGTTTTCCTTCCCTAGATTGTCTGTCTCCCTTTTCTAGAATATCCCTTCCTTGAAGGCAGTGAGTTTTGTCTCTTCTGTTCAGTGCCTTACCCATAGCACCTAGAGTAATGCCTGCCACATAATAGATGCTGATTAAAGATTTGCAGAATGAATGAATGAATGAATGAATGAAAATAGTTTGTTCAGATCCTTTCATACCTGTTTTATTGGCTTGAGTGCCATGCTTCACACTGCCTGTTATGTAACCAGTGAAGTCTCCTTCCTCAGTTTTCTCCCTTCCTCCTCTGTTTCACTTAGCCTCTAACTTTGAAAACTGCCTGAGATCATGGAGGAGGACATAGAAGCTGAAAGTTCCCAAAACTCCTGTTGTACAAGTCAAGATGCATGGGGCCCAGATTCTCAGAGTAAGATTCCAGCTGTCTCAAACACTCTCAGGGAAGATCCAAGTTTTGTGAGATCTGAGGCTTATAAATTGGTGGGGAAGGCTGGGGAGAGGGTCCTTTACGAAAAAAACCAGAAAACTAGGTATGAAAGTTTATATAAATGAAGAAGAATCCTGCGGCATTACTAGAGCCTCAGAGATACTGACATCCTTCTTCTGAGATCTTGTCCAATTTTATAGGAATGCTTACACAGACGTACTTACATGGAAAGGCTTCCTAGTTGCAACCTGGCTGATCTTTGCAACCTAGAGGATCTGTTCTGGGTTCAGTGGAGCAGCAGGGGCATCACCTGGGAGCATGTGATTCTTGATCTTGGGGTTGGAAGTTCGAGCCCTATGTTGGGTGTAGGCATTACTTTAACAAATAAAATAAAGAAATGCAGAACCAAAATAAGATAAAATAGAAACTCAGAACCTCAAACCTTACCTTAGACTCACTCAGTCAGAACCTGCCTTTTCACAAGGTCCTAGGGGATTTGGTACATATGCACATTAAAGATGGGTTGACCCTGACTGAGAACCCTTTAGCACCTCATCAACTGATAGCACCTCACAGGGCCCATGCACACATGGGAACTCTGGGGCATTCTCTTAGCTTCTGGATAAATTCTCCTCTGCTCCCCAGGCTCTGGTCGGGGTTGCTGCTGGCTAATCCTGCCTTGACACTCTGAAGGACTCAGACACTGGAGTTCTGACTGAGATGCACAGTCTCCACTTGTCCTTCCTTGAGACACCATGGTGCATCCCAGCACAATCAAAAAAGGGAGCTAGTGTCCTCAAATAGACGATGAGCAGCCCTGCATAGGATTTCTGACACTCGCTGCAGTCACGGGGGGTGGGAAAGTAGCAGATGCCCACTTTCTGCATAGCACACTGGCCACCACTATACGTCTCTACCGAGGACCCTCTGTGACAGCTGGAACCCCTTTGCTAGCACAGGAGGCTGCAGTATCAGGGAATGAATGCCCCAGAATCCCCCCCACCCCAGTAGCCTTCAGCCCATGACTGATGAGATGGGGAGCACAGGTGCCCCCACTCCCTCACGTCCACCAGGTGACTCTGAAGTGCTTGTTCTACTTGGGCTCCCGAACTCCCTGGTGAGATCATGCTCCCATTGCCCACCATGGTCACTTAAGAGCACACCTTACACTGGCATCTCCCACTGCCCTATGACTGTGTACTGGGGGTTCTTTCCAAATAAATGACTTGTGCTTTGGTCCTTGTCTTAGGCTCTGCTACAGGGGAACCCCAGCCTAGGGCAGGAGAGACAGGGGTTGCAGTGAAGATTCCAGGCTGATGTCTCTTACTCTGTTGACCATGACAGCATCTGAAAAACCAGATCACTTCCTGTGGAACAAGTCCATTCTATGGGAATAGAATAGAACTGTGGGAAAAAGTGGAGCCTGAAGCCCCTGAAACACTGAACAGGCAGGCCTTAAAATTCCTCTTGGGTTACCTCAGAACTTCTCAACTTGGGCATTTCAGACTAGATAATTCTTTGCTAGGGGCAGGGGGCATGTGGGGCATTGTGGAATGTTTAGCAGCATCCTGGCCTCCACCCACTAGGTGCAAATAATGCCATCCCTCCCCTCCCCCAGTATGTCTCCAGACATTGCCAGATGCCCCTCACCCATTCCCTGGGAGGGGAAACAAAATCACCCCCACTGAGAATCACTGGGTTAATCGAACTCTTTTTCTCCTGAGCAATGGCAAGCAAAAGTCAGGCTCACCACTTTCCACCTGCAGTGAAACTTAAAGCCCTTTGGTTCACCTCTGCCGCATCTGCCCTTTGCCCCGCCTTGCCCCAGGCCCTCATTATAAAACGCATTTGTCACTGCTCCTTTCCGAGGATGGGTCTCCAGATTGTCTGCTGATGGTTAACTGGATTGCGTTTCCGGTAAAAAGGCCCAACAAATCAGCTCCCTCCCTGTCTCAGGATTCCAGAGTGCCCTCAAGTGGCAAGAAACCGCCATTACCTCTGGCTCCCCTTCGAATTCCAGGCCACTCTGGAAAGAACTGTAGTGGGGCAGGGACCTTCCCTTTGCTATGTCTTCTGGAAAATCTACTTCCTCACAGTTTTGTTTTTGAAACTGTAGCAGCGTCGTCTCCAGGCTGCTTTGATTTGGAGCTTGTTTTTAGTGAGTCCGTGAAAGGTTTTTAGCATATGGAGTGTGTGTGTTCAAAGGCGTGGGCATTTTCAAAGTCTAGTCTAGTAAGGGAGGAGTACAGATGAGGTAAGTCCTGAGAGAAGAGCCTGCAAGCCACACTGAATTGATCTGGGTGTGCATAAGTCAGCCCAGGGTGCAGGCAGAGGGCGGACAGGCCCGTGTCAAACTGTAAGGCCCAGGTGGGCTGCATGTGGCCCATGGTCCTCATTCAAGCGCCCGCATTTAGGCGCAGCCAGATCCCGTGGGTCCCGTGTTCTCTCTCGATACACCAGTTTTAGCACATGGCAGCTCTGAGAAAGAAGCATATCAGTTCTAGAGGTTTCCAGGCCTGCCTCAGCATACTAGTGTGCCTCTCCAGGAGGGAAGTGTCAGGGGATGAGGGATGGGGGCCTGCCCCAGAGGTGTGAAGCCTGCACAATCTAGCTTGTAAGGAGCAGGTTCATGCAAACCGAATGAACATTCAGTGCTAAGGGGTGCATCAGGCTGGGAGGAGGGGAGGCTTGGGGCACAGCACGGCATCCCTGCCTGCCAGTCACTTCATCCAGCACTAAGTAAGGATCACTCTGCTCTGTGAAACATATTTTAAAACTGCTACAGCTTGGAGATCTCAAAACAAGCTTTTCACCCCCACGAAGTCCCCGCAATGCCAAGTGTGTGTGGGCATTCAGCCTTGCCTGTCATCACTTTTGTGTAGTTACCCACGTTCAGCTGCCTGGTAGACACAGGGGAAGCCTCCCGTTACCTGTGTGGTGCAGTGCCAGAGCCCTGGTGCACAAGTGAGGAACAGCCCATAGAGGCGCTCCGTCTTCGCGTGTTGAATGGGTGTCTTAAGTCAGGGATGAGTAGATTTTGAAATGCAGAAGGGAAAGGGGAGGGGATTCAGGCACAAGGCAGTGCGTTTGGACAGTTAGAAGCCTCATTTTGACTACAAAAGAAGGCTCTGACATGAAATAGGAAGTCGTGCTGGAAGCTTGTGCAGGGTATGGAGGGTCAGGAGAACAGCTGATCTTAGTTTCGTGGGTCAGTAAACTGTTCTCTAGTTGTTGCACCTTTTCCTTGAAAAATATTTTGTAATGCCCCTTTGTCACCCTGGAATGAAATTCCTCAAAAAACAGAACCGATTTCCGTCATTGAAAAAAAGGAAGTATAATGGCCCAGCTCTCATATGGAGGAATAAAAGAAATGCTATTTATAGTATCGTAGGCCCTTGAATATATAACTGCTCAGACATGGATTTATTAAGAGACACAAGGAAGTAGTCAGATGCTTACGGCTTATAGAAAAGTTGGGATATAAGAAATGTAAGAGCATCTCAGCCGAATTTCCATTTCTTGAGGGATCACTGTGGAAGCACCATCCGCACATGTATGTAGACCATTAGGAGTGTTTCCTTTACCGACTCATATACCTTGAGAGGTTTTGCTATTGGTGATAATTTTCAGTGGAAAACAACTTTAAAAAAAATTAAATGTTTATTTTTGAGAGAGAGAGAGAGGGGGAGAGACAGAGACAGAGAGAGAGAGAGAGAGAGAGAGAGAGCAAGTGTGGGAGGGATGGTAGAGAGAGAGGACAGAGGATCCAAAGTGTGGCTCTGCGTGGAGAGCAGAGATCTGGATGGCAGGGCTCAAACTCACAAACTGTGAAATCATGACCTGAGCCGAAGTCGGCCATTCAACCCACTGAGCCACCCAGGCGCCCCAGAAAACAACTTTTGATAAAGGTTCAAACAAAACAAAGTACAACTCTCCCTTGATATACACAGTAGTTTTGTTTCTAGAAACCTCAATATCTATTAAAACCAGGCATAAAAATTGTGTACTATTATGTAGGTGGACTTATTTGCTCACATATTTGTTATCTACTGCTACATGGCATTAACCCCAAGACAGTAGCTGCCAACACAAATAACCATGTATTATCTTTCACTGTTTCTGAGGGCCAGGCATTCAGAGGAGGCACAGAAGGGACAGTTTGTCTCCACTCCACAATGTCTGGGGCCTCAGCTGTAAGATGGAAGGATGAGGACTAGAATCATCTGCAGGCTTGACTGGGGCTGGACGATCCACTGCCTGGGCGGCTCAGTCACATGACTGGCGAGTTGGTGGTGCCTGTTGGCAGGAGGCCTCATTTCCTCCCTGTGCAAACTTCCCTACAGGGCTATGTGTCCTCATGACACGGCAGCCAGCTTTGCCCAGAGGGAGTGATCCAAGAGACATAGGGACAGACAGAAGCTTTTTATAACCCAGCCTCAAAATTCACATGGCATCCTTCTCAGCACAGTCTAAGCCTGCCGCACATTCACGGGGAGGGACATTCGGCTCCAGGCTTTGAAGGGAGACATGGCAACAAATATTCAGACATCAGTTCCAACCACTAAAGCTCAGATAACACTGGTTTTCCATGTACACGAGCCCCACTCAGAAATTGTGTGGGATGTGGCACCAAATCTGTCCGTTGGAACAATTCCACCTATTATAGGATGTCGGACACTCTGTCACCCACCCCCTCCTGTACCAGATGCCAGTAGTACTTCTCTGTTGTAACAACCAAACACATGCCCTGCATTTCCATAATCCCTTCACCTTGAGAACCACCTGATAGATAACCGAGAGCAATGGAAAATTGGGGGCAAGTTGGCAACAAAATCACACGTAGGCATTGTGATGACGATTCTAACAAAAGTGTGCAGGAAAATCTCCCAACTGCTTATAAGATGCAGGAATTGCGCTGGGCCACTGCCCCAGCCCCGCTCCTCCGCTGCCCTTCCCCTGCATACTGTCAGCTCACACCAGCCTCCTCCAGGTCCAGCGTGCACGCTAAGCGCCCTTGTGGCTCAGGGCCCCTGCACCTGCTCCTCATAGTCTCTAGAACGCTGTTCTTTCCCTCTTTTGCCCTTACCCTTCCTCACCATGTGCTTAGCATTTCTTCAGATTTGCCTTCCTTTTTTTCCCTCCAAAGACCTCGGATTCCCCTGCAGGCACAGGTTGCTTGATTTGAGCTCTACTGCAGCTTCTAGTTATGGATTTGTGTGATTATTTGTTCCATTTCTGTCTCCCCTCTACAAATGTGAGCTCAAGGATAGCAGGGGCAGGATGGGAGGAAGGAGGCAAGAAGATGGCATTTTTGCATTAGCCATGGAGCTGGGCAGCCTCGGATAATATAGAAAAGTTTATTCCTTTTGGGTTCTTTGAATGAACAGCGCCACATATCACCTGGTGAAGGGAAAAAGGGAGGGCTCAGGCCCTACTGAAATATTGGTGAAGATATATATCTGACTGTGCCTGTGCACACATAAAGAGGCGTATTATCTCCCCAGTTTGCAGTGAAAAGCCACAGCTGCTAATGGTGGTGTTGCTAGGTTGTTCTGTCGAGCATGATTTTCTGTTTCAATTACTGCGGTGGTGGTGATTTAGCAGCCAGACCGTCTGAGAGGTGCTCCTAAGAGGTTAGGTAGTAACTGCCAATAGAAAAGAGATGGTCTGGGTTTCATTCTCTCTCTCTCTCTCTCTCTCTCTCTCTCTCTCTCTCTCTCTCCCTGTTTCTGTCTCTTTTTCTGTGTGTATGTCTTTCTCTCTCTTTCTGCCTACCTCTCTGTCTCTGTCTCAGTCTCTGTCTCTCCCTCTCTCTGACTTTCTGTCTGTCTCTGGCTCTCATCCTCTCTTTCTCCATCTGTGTCTCTCTCTGCCTCTCATGTTATAACAGGAGCATTAGCCTTTTCTCTCCATCCAGATAGGCTCTCCAGTTTAGGCTTGGCCAGACCACCACTGTGGATGAGCTGGGGTTTGTTGGAAGGTCATGTCATAGTTTGGATATACTGGCATTCACCACTACTCTAGAGCAGGGCCGGTTGGTCTACAAGAGACCTCAGAATATCACTAACACAGAGCATTTACTGTGTGCCAGGCACCCTGGCATGGTGTGCTTCCCACTGCTTGCCTAAGATGTGGGCTCATTCTAGCCTCACAGCAGCCCCAGTGGCTGCAGGCTTTGGCGTGACTTCCATGGTGGCAGGGGGGTGGGGAGGCACTCTCCGTGCTAAGTGGGAGTAAGATGACACTCTTCCACTCCGTGGAGATGCCTTCAGGTAAGAATGCAGGTGCACACTCCATTTCATTGCTTACCCTTGAGACTTCTGTAGTAGAAGGCTGCTCTGGCATCATGCCCTGGGCTGGAGAGCACCTGTGGCCCCACAGAGGAAAGAACGTTCACATAGATCTGCCCAGGAAACAAGACTGAAGGTAACAATCCCTTCCCTCATTACAGCCCTCACACCGTGCTTTTGTGTGTATCATTTACTTAGGGATTGAATGTTCTGAGTCTAGTTTCCAGCCTCACGGGGCATGAGCAGCGACTGTGGTGGCAGCAGGGGTGAGGCTTCCTAAACCCTGGACCACACCCTTGGTAATGCCCTTGGACTCTGGTGTCCAGTTGTGCCGCTGACCTTGCTCCTCCAGCGCTCCCCGCTCACAGTACAAACTCCCCGTGCCTGCATTCAATTCTTTGCTGCTTGAAATACCTGGAGTGGGTTTGGTTTCCTGAACTCTGATCTGTAGACTCTATTTCTAGCCCTGCAGCTCTTCCTTCTTGTTCTGAGATTTCTTCTGTGTCCTTCCCCCCAACATACACCAAAAGTTTCCCTCTCTCTGCCTCTCTCTTTTTTTTTTTTTTTACGGTTTGGGCTTCTTCCCCTGCAGCTAAAGAATCATGATAAATCACTTATGTTAACTCACTTAATTCTCTTAAAGTAGGCATTATTAGCCCCATTTTACAAATAAGGAAACTGAGGCTCAGAGAGGTTAAGTGGAGGGCTTTGCCAGCTCTTATGGTACCTTGTGTGAATCAGGCAAGGGAGCCTCTTCTTGGAGGATAAATTTAAAAAGGGCACCCACTCAGCAAATGACTTACAAGAGGGCACTACTCCTTCTTCCAGGAAGATGGAGGCTGAGAGCCAAACAGCTCAGCTTGGTGAGCAGCACATGGGCTGATTTCAGCCCCCACACACCCTCTAGGCCAGACACCAATGATGGGATAAAACCTGCCCAAATGTGCATGGCAGCCCTCATTAAGTGTGTCACCCAAGGTCACACAGCTCTGAGCCATAGAGCTGGGCTCCAGACCTAGTTCTCCCTCTCTTAACAACTATATTGTATTGCTGAATGGAGACCAACTTGTCACTTAGCATTTGTGTGTTTGTGTGTTGTTGCTTAGTGTTAAATGTCTATCTGTGTATATTTGTGGATATCTCTTTTTGTGCCTGTCTGGTGCTGTGTTTGCACTTAGTAGATACTCAGTGCTGACAGAAGGAATGAATGAACGAATGTTATGTTTCCTCAAATAGATTGTAAATACATGACAGGTAGGGATTATGGTTTATATCACTTTGACACCTCTGTGCCTAGCGCTATGCGTTTTATATATTAGTCCTTCAAGAAAGATACTTTCTTAATGGTAACGATGATTTTACACTATAAGTATTAGCAAAATTTGTGCTACTGTGTCATAGAATTAACTTGAGAAAGTTCCATGGAGGATATGGATCCTGACTGAGGCTTGAAAAATAAGATTTCCAGAGAAAAATGGGAAGGGCATCCCAACATGAAGGAATGGCCTGGACAAAAGTGAGAACAAAGGTCGGATATGATGGATATAGAAGTAATAGTAAGAGTGGCCCAAGTAGGAGAGAGAATGTGTGTCAGGGAGCGGCTGGAAATAAGATTGGCTGAAATTAATCCCAGTCCCACATCCAGCTCCACCATATGCAATTAACCCAGACCTCTGTTTACAGAGAGGAATTTAAAGCAAAGGCCACAAAACCAATATATCACAGTTCCCCAGGGACTCCAACCACAACTGATGACATGAACAACCATCAGTGTTCTTCAACTCTAACTTGGAGAGACCAATATCCATAAAAGACATCCTGTAATTAAAACTGTCAACCACTATCCATCTAATATTTCAGGCTCTGTGGGAGAGATTGGGGGTGGGGAGGGGATATATGCCATGTATTTGTATGACTCGGCCATACATTATACCCCTGATACTAACAGACTTAATCTTTGTCATACAAATTTGTCATGGTATAAATATGCGTGTAAGATTAGATAAATTGGTTAGGACCCTAACTGTCAAAATAAGATACATTTGGAGACCAGATTAGGTCCTAAAGAAAGAAAATTGCCAATAAAACCAAGAAACTCATCTTCCCAGTGCGTAATTTCTGTGGTGCCCCAAAAGGTCATGCCTAGATGTTACCCATTATTGTCCTCAATTTGCCTGTCTGTGAAAAAGGGGGAAAACCAAGCCTTATTCTAAACGAGGTAAAAAGTGCAAGGCTACTAAAATAATTCCTATTGTGCAAGTGACCATAGCAGTTGTTCTTTCGCTTTCCATTCACTAGTGCTGCAGTCTGGCCATCTTCTGGCTGAGATCCTATAAATGACAGGTAAGATTAGGGAGCAGCTAGGAATTACGGGGGCGTTCCTGAAATTCCAGGAGTCGGGCATTGTACATTCATGCTTTTGGAATGTGCTGTGTTCTCTCGGTTCTATGGTACTTCTGTCCCCACTTCACCCTATTTGCCTCAGGTCTACTCCTTGACCTTCCCGTGCTCTGTTCTGTATCTCAGGGAGGCTGACATTCAGGGACTGACTGTTTTCCATGCTCCCATTTCAGTTGATTTCACCTAAAAGTCAAATGGAGGCAGAAGGGAGATGCTGGAAAGCAGAAGGAAGGGATAAGCCAAGGTATTTCACCTTACACTCTGTCCAGCTCACATCTTGTATCTCTCCCAACTGCGCGTGTGACTGCAGATCCCACCAGCAGCCATGATTCTAGCTTCTGATAAGTGACCCCAGTGCCTAGGCCCCACTGGCACCTCTCATCGTGTGTCCCTCTAGAGTGAGAGTGGTGGTGCCCTCCTGCACCTGCTCATCTCTGGGGCTTCCTCACTAAGCCCCAGTTGCCTCTCTGTCCTACTCCGCCTCTTATGAATGAAGTGCTTGTATTCAATTGCCTCTTTTAAATATGTAGAGTGGAAGCCTGACTGATCCAGCCCCAGTGGGGAGGCTTTCGTGCAGTGTCTTCATCAGGATCTCTGGTTGCAAGCATAACCAATATGGATTTGCACACCAATTCTGAGGTTAAGGAGTATCATGTTTCTTTACACTTCTCCAATTAATTGGCTTAAAACTGGCTCATTCCCCTACCCTAGTGGCTAAAGATCCCTTATCAGGCATCTCTGGCATTTGTCTGCGTTCTAGGTATGAGAATCTCAGGCTCATTTTGTCTTCAGGGAGTGGGTAGGGATCTGGTCCTTGATCCACCAGGCCACCTATTGTTACCATCACTCCTTCTGCTTCATGACCACACTGTCAAGTTCAGGTTCTCCATCACTTATCAGACTTTCAGAGTTGGCCACAGAAATGCCCCTCCCATTAGTCTTCTCTGCCCACAACAGCCTCAGCCACAAGGTACCCACGACAACACATTAAGGACCATCAAGTTTGGTGTCCCACCTCCTGAGCACCCCTTTCAGGTTGCTGCATAGGAGCGCCTCAGCTTTAGTGGAAGCCACCACCCTCCATCCCATCCGTTTCCTTGGGTCAGGCCACTCCTTCTCGTACTTGGCCCAAGTGCCTCCACCTGACACGCTGCACACTGTCTAGCTCTGTCATCTCCAGGGACATAGAGTCCCTGGAGTCACTCAAACCAGACAGCTGCAGACAGAACAATGTCCATGGATATGCTCTGTCTGGTGCTCAGAGTGTTTCTAACATTTTAAAAATTATTTGTAACATTTTCATATCAGTAGATTTTATACTGAAGTTTTGACTTCCCTCCTGTCCTAAAAAATCTGAAAAATCCAGCCTCAGGGATCCCACCCTGATGCCAAGAATCATGCAGAGCTCACTAGCAGGTGTCCCTTCAGAAGGGCCCTTGCTCCTGGCTCATTGGTCTCGTGGGGCATGACTGGCCGGCTAAGTAGCAGGTGTGCCAGCTCCAGCTTAGCCCTTCAGAGCAAAGGTCTGTTCATTCTCTCCTGGCACAGCACTCCAGGACCCAAGAGCTTGGATGGTCCTGGGGCGAGAGAGGACAAGCACTTCCTTCCCCTTTTGTCTGTGTGTCTGTGTGGTTATTTTATTAGTACAATTACATTTTTAAAATCTTTTAAAATTTATTTTTGAGAGAGAAAAGAGCGTGAGCAGTGGAGGGGCAGAAAGAGAGGGGGACAGAGGTTCGGAAGCAGGCTCCACACTGACCGCATTGAGCCTGATGTGGGGCTCGAACTCATAAACTGCAAAATCATGAGCTGAGCTGAAGTCAGGTGCTAAACTGCCTCATGAGCCATGCAGGTGCCCCAGTACAATTACATTTTTTAAATCAAGGCATATTAACTTATTAAATTGGTTAGTTTATTATGAAGGTAAGAGTAAACCCAGGTCATACTAATTGGGCAGAAAATGGAAATTTATAGGGATATAGGGGTGTCTCTAAGAACTCAGAGGTGAAAATGCACATGGGTCCCAGGAAGGGACTAGAACTGGCCTTAAGAAAATCTGGATTATCTTTCCATCTCTCATGTCTGTCCCTACATTTCTGCTTCATCCCTTCCTTCTCTTACCAGAAGATTCTCTTCTGCTTGTCAGTGAAAGATGCCCCATTCACAGTTACTAGGGATGCATGTAAAGATATAGACACTTCAAGAGAAGGACTCTCTGCCTGGCTTCCATTTCAGCAGTGCTGGGAAGGGACTTCATTGGTCTCATTGTGAGTCAAGAGCCCATTGGAAACCAATCACCCAGAGCCATAGGAGGGGCCTCATGGTATCATGTGTTACAAAATGGCACTGAACCAAGGGTTTGTGGCTACAGGGAGTTGTTTTGAATGGGGCAGACGCTTGGAAGGTGTCCACTGTAGGTGACACTGAAGGAAGTAGAGAATAACACCATCGTCCCACCGTCCATCCCACCTCTTCCCTCAGAGCACGTATGCCAGGGGTGACGAACCCTTGCTCTGTGGAAGCCTCATGGTCTGAGAATCTGGCGCAGAAAATGGCACCGTGAGCAAGCCATGAAAAATTCATTAAATGCCTGCCTCTCTGTGAGGGAAGCGATGCCAAACCTCATTCATGCTCATCATTAATTCAGACTCAGGCTGGACTCTTTGGCTCAGCACTTTGAGTTTAAAACAAATGAGCTTGGATGTACAGTCAGCCCATGGTTATCTGCAGGTGATCTATGCCGACGCTGGCTTCTCCCTGGCAAAGCCTCCTTTCAAAGTTATTGCCAGTTAACAGATTCTACGCAGCCCTAACTACCCCTTGGAGGACATTTGGGGCTCCGGATTTGCAGTTAGCACCTTTCTCTGCTTAATTACAACATTATGGATATCTCTACATCCTCTGTTTATTTTGCCTGCCGAGATGCTTGCTGAAAGCCAAGCGCCACCTGCCTGGCTCCAGGGAAGGTTAGAGATGAGACCTTTCATCAAGCGGAGAATAAACTGTCTACCCCCAGGGAGAAGTGGCAGGGAGAAACAGGCCAACACCAGGTGGGAAAATTGGCTCTTGGTTCTCTGCCTCTCCAGAGTCAGGTCTTTACTGGGGAGGGAAAGGGGGGTCTCTTGTTATTACATTAAAAATTCTAGCTCACATTATTGAGCTCTTACTATGTGCCTGTCACTTTGTTTGGTGGCCATTCTCCAAGATGGCCTCCAAAGGTCCTTACAACCTTGAAGGTAGTCCCTTCACATAATGAAATAGAGTTGATCTCCGTGACCAATAAAATAGTACAGAAGGGACCATATGTGACTTCTGGGGTTAGGCCATAAAAGACATTGAAGCTTCTGCCTTGGCCTCTTGACTTGCTTGCTCTGGGGAAAGCAAGCCGCCATGTTGTGAGGACACTCAAGCAGTGCTCTGGAAAGGCCCATGTGCAGAGGGATTGAGGCCTTCTACCAACACCCAGCACCAACTTGCAAGCCATGTGTGTAAGCCATGTTAGAAATGGATGCTCTAGGGGCGCCTGGGTGGCTCAGTCGGTTAAGCATCCGACTTCGACTCAGGTCATGATCTCACGGTCCGTGAGTTCGAGCCCCGCATCGGGCTCTGTGCTGACAGCTCAGAGCCTGGACCCTGTTTCAGATTCTGTGTCTCCCTCTTTCTGACCCTTCCCCGTTCATGCTCTGTCTCTCTCTGTCTCAAAAATAAATAAACGTTAAAAAAAATTAAAAATAAAAGAAATGGATGCTTTAGTCCAGGTCCAGCTTTCAGAAGATTCCATATCCCAGGCTTCCAGTCTTCCAGTCTTCCAGTCTTCCAACTGAGCCCAATCATCATGGAGCAGAGATAAGCTGTCCCAAGTGTGCTCCATCTGAATTATCCACATAAACTGTGAGATACAATAAATAATTGTTGTCATCTTAAGTCATTAAGTTTTGAGGTAATTGCCACATAGTAATAGACCTCTAACATGTTCTGTTTGTGTGCTACAGCATTATTTGATTTAATCATTGTGGCATTCTATTATATACATAGACGCTATAGTCTGTCATTTCCCAAGGAAGGAACGAGGCAGGGAGAGTTTTCTTGCTTGCCTAGTCCACAGAGCTGAATATCCGGTGGGTTAGCAGCCCATCCATGTCCCCTCTGTACTCACCCTTCCAGTCCTTGCCATGTCCTCCTGTAAGTACCCACAACTCTCCACCTGAAAGTCTTGTCTCCACCTCCACTCAGGGCAGGCCAGAATTGCCAGGAGTTCATGTGTCTAGGATCAGCCCTCAACAGATGAAGGGTATGACTTAGAGGATTAAACACCCCAGCTTCCTTGATGTTTTGGGCAGGATCACTCTGGGTTGTGTTTTACATGATCTCCCAGATTCCCCAATGGGATAGAGTCTCAGTTGCCCATAGTGGGAATTTGATCAACAACACACCCTTAACTAGCCACCTTCCCTTCCCTGTTTTACTCTTCACTCCCCAGCATAATCTTGGGATCACTTCCCCAATTAACTACTTGCATGCAAGTCCTTATCTCAGGTTAGCTTCTAGAGACACCCAACCTGAGACAGCCAGGAAGTGTCAGTGCTGATTTCCATGCTAGCTCTCTGAACCATGATACCATTGAGCTCATACAAGTCCAACTCCTTAGCATCAGAGATTCCAATTTTCAAATGCAAATAGACCCACCACCTAATAAGACTTTGGAATTATCTGCCATTTGGGATTAGCCAAATTTGTTATTTCTTCATTCATGTAAATCGTTGAGAATTCACTGAGTAAATATGAGGCAGAGGGGATATTATTCAACGCTTGTTTGTGTTTTCCTCCCTAGTATCACACAGTCAGCGTTGAACTCTGTCATCATGTTTTCAGGGCCAAAGGGATGTATTAGCCCAGAGAACGGAGCCGGTTCCTCTGAGTTTCAGCCAGGGATTCCTCCTGTCTTAGAGGGTTGTGAGCTGGAGCGGCCCAAAGCCCTGGAGAGCATCGATGAGCAGTTGCCATATTATTCAGCTGGAACAGAACTGCCCAGGCTCATTTTTCTCCTTCTCATTTGCTCTTTTGAAAGCATCAGTGCCTTTGGCAGCCTCACGGGGGTTGACCAGGAAGCCATAGGCTCTGAAAAAAATCCACCTGGCTCTGAAGAAAGCCCCAAGCTTTTCATCCTCCTCTCCCCAGAGCCCTCTGCCCCCATCCTCCTGCCCATCTGCTTCCCCTCACTGAGCTCCAGTCTCCCCTCCCTAATTCAGGAGCTTTCACTTCTTAGAAACACTACCCCCATCTGCCTGCACCTCTTCTTGCCAGTAAGGTTCAGAGCCACGAAGCCTCCCCCATCCAACACCTGTCTCCTAATGCCACTTCCAGAGCCTGCCCAGGAATAGCTTTCCCTTTTTCTCAAAAATGGAAAGAAGCGAGTAGAAAGGAATCATGGAAGAGGTATCTATCTAGTGGGCCCGTCATTTAAGTTAGCATTTCCACAGGCCTCCAACACCTGCAGAGATGGTAATAGATGTTTTATAGTCAAGTTTCTTTGGGAAATACTGCACATAAAACCTCTTCTTGAAGATTAACCGTGCACATTGGCACATTAAAGGCTCAGATATGTCCTGCAGTCAAGGATTTTAACGTGGTATTTTTAAAAAATATATGACTGCACATCACTCCCACTTTTTAAAACCGAACACCTATTAACATCTGGTGGAACACTCATGTTCCATGAAACAGCTTGGCAATCGTTATCCTAAATCTTATAATTATTGCCTACAAGAGGATGTTTCTGATACTCATTCATGCTGGGCATCTTATGTTTGTGAGATAATAAAACAGATAAGGCCATTGTTCTTTGAGTACCTGCCAGCCTTTCCAGATTGCTGAGAAGATTAAGTGAACCTGTGAGTGTTGAGTAAAGTATAAAGCATCACAGATGTCTCTTATTATTACTGCTTATAAACTCTCAATTGTAGTTTCGTTTGTAAGGATTGATAATAAGGGAACCTCTAACAACTGTGGCAGGTTGAATAGCAGAAAGTCGACTCTGAGATGCATGGTGTTCCAGGTGTGTGTTAGGGTGTGCTCCCGACACCAACACCTGAGGAAAAGAGAAGGCAGCAGGATTGGGAAGAGGGACAAGGTGGGCCGTGGTGCATCCCAGTCATAATTTAAGCCAACCCTAAGGGGCACACTGGAGCTAGGCTGGCCTTGCAGACTTGGCCTTAGTTAGGGTTGGGGAGGCAGGTCTTCACATCCCCACACTGATCAGTCACTGGATACAGCTACCTCTGGAAAGCAACATGGCCTTGGGTTAGAGGGCTCCATTCATGAGAGGCAGTCCCTGCATTGGACCATCAGCAGTTGGGGGAAATAAATTCTTCATTCCTGAGGGAGGACCTGGGTGGCACATAATCATGTCCACTCAGTAACATTCCCTGAGATTCAAGGATATTAGTGTTCCATGTCTTGATCCCTCTTAGAATACCAATTGGCAATCCCATCACTGACCCTTTATTGATTGGGGGAGTTGATTAATGTCTTGCCTTTTGTAACTGACCTTTTAATACTGAACAGGCGAATTTGCAAAAAGACTCCCAATCGAAACCTACCCTTGATGTATGGTCATTTGGGAATGCCAGATTGCCCTTGCCAATGGAGTCACTTCCCCCTCAACTAGCTAAGGGCCTCTTGGTATTTTTCTTCCTTGCAGATGGGTTTCTGTCCCCTTCTTCTTTGTAGGTAGTTGTGCTGGGTATTCTCCAACTTTTTCCACTGTGTTCTGTGTCCGAGGATGGCCTGACCTCCACAGACTGCATCAGTGTGCTCCCTTCCCTTCGAGCTTCTATTTGGATTGAGCCAATGGAAGGCACCAATAGGAGAATGAAGGGGTGAGAAAGAAGACAGAGGTTGGGATGCTCCCTCCTCCCAACACCCCGTGGACAGCCAAGGACAGTGGCTGCATTACTTCATCCAAGCCCCCAAGTCCTACCAGCCCCTCTCTCTTGCAGTTTGCAGTTGTTCTTTCTTTTGCTTCCTGTCAGGACTGAGTATGCATGAAGGGAAGCAGTTTCCCTCTGCCCTTAGCTGGGCTGTGCTTCCTTGCTGCTTCTTGGCTTCCCTAAAACTTCCATTTGTAAACTGAGACTTGAAGAAAGTTTCCCTAGCTGTCCCTCTTGAGTTTTTTTCTACCAGAATGCTGACTCTCTAAATAACCCCATTCATTTTTCTGGTACATCCCAACCTGTTGTCCAGAGATGAGGTGGCTTTGCCCAGCCTCTCTCAAGACTCCTGAAAGTCCAGGAACCGGAGAGGATCTGCGTGTCCCAGTTCTTGGAACCCCACGCTTACTTCCCTGAAGCTCATTACTCTAGACTTTGTTCTCTCTGTGTTTTATTTTTTAGGTTTTTTTTTTTTCAGTGTATTTATTTATTTTGAGAGAGAGCATGTGAGCAGGTGAGGGGCAGAGAGGGAGAGAGAGAGAAGGAGAGAGAGAGACAGTCCCAAACCAGCGCCACACTGTCAGCACAGAGCCTGAAGTGGGGCCCTATCCCACGGCCATGAGATCATGACCTGAGCAGAAATCAACAGATGCTCAACTGATTGAGCCACCCAGGCACCCCTCTCTGTGGTACTTTTAATTGTCAGCACAGTGTTTCTCAACCCTTTTAAAAGACACACTGCCATTAGTAATCATTACGAGGCCTGCTTTCCTGGACTTCTTCCTTGTCCCTCCCATCATGTCATTCTCAATAAATGTTTGTGGAAGGAATTAGTGGATGTCTTCAAGCCTCAGTTTCCTCATTTGCAAAATGAGGGTAATAACCCTCATACAAAAGCTTCTAAAGTAGGTGTATTTATCACCACAATTTTGCAAGGGGTAAGTAAATTAGGGATCAGAGAAGATGAGGCACTTGCTCAGGGTCACACAGCTAGGAAAGCACAAGATCGGAACAGTCTGGGGCTCTTGACTGTAGTAAAACCACAGTCCACTATCCTTCCAGAGTAATGCAGGTAGACCAGTACAGCTTTGAACGGTAGGAAACTCTGATTTCTTTCTCTTTCTTTTTCTTTCTTTCTTTCTTTCTTTCTTTCTTTCTTTCTTTCTTTCTTTTCTTTCTTCCTTTCTTCCTTTCTTCCTTTCTTTCTTTTTCTTTCATGTTTATTTTTGAAGAGAGTGAGCCCATGCACTCATGAGTGGGGGAGGGGCAGAGAGAGAGGGAGACAGGATCCAAAGCAGGCTCCGCCCTAACAGCACAGAGCCCCAGGCAGGGCTGGAACTCAGAAACCCTGAGATCATGACCCGAGCAGACAGACGTCAGATGCTCAACTGACTGAGCCACTCAGGTGCCCCAGGAAACCACTACTTGTAAGACCAGAAAGCTATCTATCTTTTTCTCTTTCTAATTGTTCTTTGAAAAAACACAGCAGAAGTCTGCCCTTAAGCTCCCCTAGGATTTGGGTGGAAACATTCCTCTTTTCTTCCCATCATGGCCTCAGAAGTCCCTTGTCCCATGGGCCCCGTGCCTGTCCTTGCAATGTGCCAGGGCCTTACCTTACCTCCCTGCAGCTGTGGTTAAAAGGGGGAGTCACTGGGCTGTTGAAAGGTGGGCTGCAGTCCGAGCTACGCTGCTTGCAAAAGAACGTGTTCTTAACCTTCACAGAGCTTCAGTGTTCTCACTATAAAAATGGGCTTTCACAAAGCGATGGTAAAAGTCACCTGAAAAACATACCTAGTCCAGTGCCTGGTGCAGGGGCCCTGCTGAGTAAATACTAAATTCCATCCCGCCCAATTCCTGGGGTCAGCAGGCTATCCCTGTCTCAGGTAGGGTGCGGGAGGGGAAGCAGGGACCCACTGCTGATCTACAACTTGGCTTTCGATGTTGCATTACAAATCAGCCAAGGTGTGGAAAGAAGTTATGTCAGGCCCTGTTGTTTGCTGGGGCAGGTTCTGTTAGGTCAGGACACTGTGAGCAGAGCTCCAGAAATCCCAGTGTGCTCCCTGGCACCTTGTCAAACCTGACAACCACCGTCTGCTGTGAATCACCTCGAGCCACCGAAAGTGAAACCACTCTCAGAACTCATTCTGGGAGGGAATCAGAAATGGAAACGATTGGGAGAAAAGCCCAGTGTTTGGGGGGATTGGATATATGAATGCCAAGCATTTCCCAGTCCACCGGCCCTCCAGGCTCTGAGAGTGGAGGCAGAGGGATCTCGAAGCTGTTGGGTTGTAAATGACCTGCTCACATTGGCTCCTTGGGTGCAGTTTAAGGAAATGCTAAACCACCAGAGTTAGCATGAGGTGGGAACCAGGCACCTCTCAAGAACAAAAGTGTAGAAAGTCTGAAGTTTGGCTGTTAAAATAACTAAACTTCCAACTCTGTCACCTCCATTTCTTGGTTGGAAGAGAGAGAAATATTTGAATGGCAAGAAGCCAGCCAATGCTCCCCCTGTCTGGCTGGCTTTTGCACAGGGGGTGGGCTTGTGGAGGTTCAGTATAGCTGCAGGGCCCTTCCCGAGGGTGAAGGAAGCCAGTTCTCAGAGAATAATGAGGATGGATTGGCCAGAGTCCCAAGACTTGTCTGCAACAATAAGCAAATTCTTAGGCAAATTCCCATTTACACCTGGCTTCTTTTCTGCTTAAAGTGTATGAAGTACTACACCATTTGCTAAGAGCTTTCTAGAACATCTTTTAATTTCCTGACTGTGCCTAGCTCACTTCTGCCTTAGGGTTTTTGGACACTATGTCCCCTCTTTCTGGAAAGCCCTGTCTCACCTTTGACCCTTTTCTTTGCTGGATTTCCTGCTTCATCTTCCGACCTCGCATGTCATATCCTCAGTGAAGTCTTCACAGACCCTCAGACTAGCTCATGTGCAGTGTCACCCTCCAGGCATATTCTGTGCTTTTTTCCTTGCTGAGTTGATTGCAAGTAGAATGGCCTGTTCATTTGTCTAATGATTTAAGGTCTGCCCCTTTGACTAAACCAGAGGCTCGGAGAGGGCAGTGATTGTCTTATTCAACACTTGATCCCCATTATCTTGGAACCTGTAGGTGCTTGCTATGCGTTGTCTTTGTTTTTTGACCATTCCCTGCTGCCTATTGGATCCAAATCTCCACCAGTGGTCAGGATGTTTGCTTTTGATTACATCGCCCTTAGAAAGGGAGGTTTTCACAGCTCTTCTGTTGGTTGATTTCAGGCCCCACAAAACCCAGGTATGCAAGAAGCTCAGTAAAAGCCCACCAGCCCCACTTGCAGGGCTTTGTCTCAGAAGGGCCAGGGGAGGCTCCACTACCTGTAATTTTTTTTATTTTTTATTTTTTATTTTTCTAACGTTTATTTATTTTTGAGACAGAGCATGAACGGGGGAGGGTCAGAGAGAGAGGGAGACACAGAATCTGAAACAGGCTCCAGGCTCTGAGCGGTCAGCACAGAGCCCGATGCGGGGCTCGAACTCACGGGCCGCGTGATCATGACCTGAGCCGAAGTCAGATGCTTAACCGACTGAGCCACCCAGGCACCCCCCAACTACCTGTAATTTTAACAAGCACCTGCAGTGGATTCAGATGCACAGCCTGGATGCAAAACCAGTATGCTTTAGGCTCTCTAGTGCCTCCTCTGATTGTTGTTTTGCCTCTGATTACCTGGAGGGAATTGGTAGAGTGAGTCCTGAAGTTTATCAGGAAGAAAAGCTGGACCTACTTTGTAATCAAAAGAAAATTTGTCCTGCTCCAGAAAGACAGCAGGAAGGGCCTCTGCTGAGGATTGGTTCTTTCCTGCTGGCTTTGGCCGCCTGTCTTGTACCTGGTGCGGTACGTAAGAACAGGTGGACCTCACAAGGAGGCTGATGGGCTCCAGAATCGGCTTGTAAATAAGTCATACAGCACACCTGGGTCTCTGGCCTCATAACTATTGACCAGCTTTGATTAAACTGTCCACTAATGTCACGTTATCTAGTAGGAAAGCTCCTTTATTAGGGTACTAAATAATCACGGAGCCATGCCTGTTCCGTAGAACAACTTTTCCCTGTGAAGTACAACCTTCTGGCCAGATGATGCATAACCAGGAAAGGAAGAGAGAACCATCATTTCCATTAAGCATGTTACTAATGGAGCCCTGATGACATGCTACGCTTTAAGCTGGGTGTATCATGGTGAATGAGAAATTTTATTAGTGAGAAAATAGGTTAAAAATAGGTTCGCTTCTCTAACACTACCTGAGATGATGTCAGAGAATGATGTAGAAGAGAAGGAACAGGAATACTGTTAGCATAAGCCTTTATTGAAAGATACTGTGTTAGTTTCCACTCAAATAAGAGCTTGCTATAGCAAAGGAATCAGCCCCCTGTCACTTGTGTTTGACAGACTCAAAGAGGAGAAGGAAAGCTTTTTAGTGGAAAATAGGGAAGACCTTGGGAGCGTCCTGATTGGAGGCTAGTGGCATAGAGAAGCTGGAGGCTTCTGGAACGCTAACTGTGAGTGGGGCAGTATCCTGTGTAACTGGTTAGGTGTGCACGTTTAGCTTTCTCTGGTTGGTTCTGAGTTGGCAGCAGGGGTGAAATGTAGGGAAGTTGTCAGTAATCAAGTCCTGGCCATTTAGGGCTGTCTGCCCCAGGGGTTACCATTTGGCTTCAGGGGCTGGTTGCTTCCAGTTGTGGGTCAGAGTTCTTCTCTGATATATAGTCTGGCCATTGTCCATTTATATATTCGGCCTCTCATAAGGCTGCCATAACAAAGTATCGTGTACTGGGTGACTTACAAGAACAGAAATGTATTCTCTCATGGCTCTAAAGACTAGGAATCTGAAATTACTGTATCTGCAGGCAGTGCTCTCCGAATTAGCCCCTGTTGTTAAGCAACCCTTGGCATTCCTTGGTTTGCAGCTGCTGACTTTGGTCTGCCTCTGTGGTCATATAGCCATCTTCCCTGTGGATCTGTGTTTTCACATGGCATTCTCCTCTCTGTGTGTCCCTGTCTGTGTGTATTCTCTTCTTACAGGGATATCAGTCATATTGGATTAAGGACCCACCCTAATGTAGTATGATCGCATCTTAACTTGATTACATCTATAAAGATCTTATTTCCAAATCAGGGTACACTTACAGGAAGAAGTTAGGACTTCAGCAGAGATTTGGAGGGGAGGGAAACACAATTCAACCCATAACAAAGGGGGTATAGGAAATAATACGGGATTCTAGATGCTGTGATGGGCACATTGGGGAAGACCTTGGGAAGCCTGACCTGGCCTTAAAGGGACTGTAAAGGCTTCCTGGAGAAGGTGACATCAAAGTTGAGACTCCACAGATGTGAGCAGGCCTTAAACTGAGTAAAATGAGTTCCAAGTAGAACAGCCCATACGCAGAGCAGGAGACAGGAAAGAGCAGGGGTTCTTTATGAAATTGTAAGTAGTTCAGCCTGGCTGGAGCATGAAGAATGAGAAAATAGTGTCAGGAGAGGAGCTTGATGGCAAGAAATGGGACTGTGCAAATTACAACTTTTCCTAAACAGCGAACACTAGGAAAAAAAAAAAAAAAAAAGAGGGGTATGCCAAGGAATCTTTATTTGTAGGATTTTTTTTCCTTTAGCTCAAGTATCTGAGTGTCATTACCTCTATGTACAGTGCCTAGTGCTGAGCCTGGAGATCTAAAAAGAGGGACCCGGTGGCAAGCTTCTAGAGCCAATACGGAATGAGAGTGTATTTTTCCAGTGTTAGTGAGTACCTACTACACCCTGGCCATGTGGCAGTAAGCAAAAATCCACATTGCATCTGCCCTATAGGCTGTTGTAATTTAGCATGGAAGAGAGACAAGAATCACATAACCCCTCAAAATCCAGAGATACTGAGTATGATCTCTGTACAGTTACCAGGGATCCAACTCCCTTCTGTCCTTCTGGTCCACAACCTTTAGCCTAGCATCTCACAGTCCCAGATGGCTGCAGGTGCCTAGCCATCAGGTTCACATTCCAGAAATGATGAAGCACAGAAGAACATACCCCTTTCAAGAGCTTTCCTGGAAGTACCAACAAAATTGTGTTTACATACCCTCCGTTAGAACCCAGTCACATGGCTGTACCTAACTGCAAGAAAGGCCGGGAGATAATGACTTTTAGTTGGGCTCATTGTCACTCCCAAATAAAATCATGGTTCTGGAATCAAGGAAGAGGGGAAGAATGGTGGGCAGCCATCTGCCTCCGCCGCAACAGGCTTTGAAGCAAAGAGATGCAAAATTAGGTGGGGTTAACCAGCGAAGGAGCAGGGAACATGGGCCCCCCCATAAACTAAACAAAGGCTGGCATGGCTGGGCCACTGATGGAGGCCCCAAGTGCTAGAAGACAAAGAATGCAAGAAAGGCAGAGACCTAGTGACGTTGGCACTTGTTAGGATCTGGGGCTTTGTCCTGAGACCAGTTGGAGCTGCTAAAGGATGTCAGCAGGGAGTGGGGTGGCCTGATCCTATACATGGGTTCTGAACTTCTATGATGTGCTTGGTGCCAGGTACTGGTGATACAGAGGTGTGGCATTCCCTTGGGGTCTACATGGCCAGTGTGTACTAACTACTTGCTAACCCTGGAACAAATACAATCTGGGGGAGCCTGGATTTTCAGGAGGGCAGCCACATCCCAGATTAGCAGTCACAGACCCATGTATCCAGACCCTGTGTGGAAGTGCAAGTGTCAAGAAAGGGTTAACGGCAGAAATGACTCCAGAGGGTTGAGGGTTTGGGCAGGATGAAGGGAAGGCCAGGGGCATTCTTCTAGGCAAAGTTGGGACAAAGGCTGGATATGTCTAGTGTGGAGGTTCTGCTGGTAAGGGTTATTCCTGGAGGAAGCCAGGAGATGAGACTGAAGGTTGGGTAGGGGTTAGTTCACTGAAGGTCTGGTATATCAGGCTAAGGAGCTGAATGTTGGGGCATCATGGAGGAGTGTTCGGTCAGAGAACGACACAGTACAAACTGTTTTAGAGCATCAGTTCTGGCAGCTGCATGCAGGAATGCAGAAGGAGGCAGAATCACATAGTTAATGAAAGAGGAGGCTCCTTTTCATGCACTTGAACTTCTACCTATTGGGATCCTGACTCCCATTATCCTTGCTGGCAGGCACCTACTGTCCTCCACCTCCTCTCTGTGAAATACAGAAGTTCAGGTCTAGAATCCCATACCTGCAGTTTTGAATTCAGGGAGCTCTGAAAGCTTAATTTTTGTTATTGTTGTTGTTGTTGTTGTTGTTTTTGGTAACTCATTTGACAGCCAGACTTGAACCCTACCTAAACACAATGAGCTGCAAAACTTTGACTTCCTCTTGTAGGAGGCTATGACTTGTCTATTTAGACCATTTACTATGAATATTTATGTTTTGTTATGCAGAAATATTAATGGGGTTGATGACAGGTATTAAATAATAGACAGTATATATACAATACCACATCTTTCAAATATCAAAAGAATTCTGAATTTCACAATATGTCTTTTTAGATAAAGGATTGTAGTCTCTGCCCATAAGCAAGAAGGTCTGAACCCTGCCAGAGTGTTTGCTTTATCTAAAGGGTTGCATTTGGAGATTGTTTTAGGGAAGAAAGGAGAATCTCCTGGATGAAGTCAACAGACAGTAATGCTAGGGAGCCCATGTTTCAGTGGATCATAGAAGCTACAGAGTTTTCCTACCTTCATGGATGAGGGGTTAATGAGGAGGAGTTGGAGCTACCCAGGACACATCTGTTAATTGTATGAAGTTAATGTCATAGAAAAAAACCAGCATCTACTCTCACAAGTCCAGTGATACTATGGCTATATTTTGTTAATAATAATAATTTGCATGTATGTAATGCTTTTGAGTGTATCAGGTGCTTTTGGAAGTGCTTTCTCCTTTAATTCTTACAATAGCCATGATGGATGAATAGGTTGGCCTTCTCAGTTTACAACCAAGGAAGGACCACAAGCCCAGAGGAGTCAGGTGACTCATTCATGGTCATTTAGACAGCCTAGGGCCCAGGCTAGGCCCTTCTGATTCTGGGATCTGTGGTCTTATTTTCAACAAGCAATAACATTCTTGGCTGAAGAGTGCCAAACTTTTCAAACCCTGTATCTGCTGCTAAGGGCTAGCACGATAAATTTCATCTTACAAGCCCAGTCTAGTTCATTGGCTGTGGCTGAATGATGTGCTTAGTTGTGAAATTTGAGGCTGTTTCTAGAATTCACAAGGACTTTGGTAATCTATCAGCCATGACTACCAAGGTGCAAGGCAGACTCATGGCAGGTGGGTGTATTACCATCCATTTCTAAGGGCTGAATTTTCCTTTCTCCATTTAGTCATCAAAAACATATAGATTAGCTGCCAACTGGGTGCCAGACAGTGTAGGATGGTGAGGCTAACTAACTCCATGCACGCTCAGCTGCTGTCCTCAGGGAACTCAGAAAAGTCCCATCTGTCCCAGATGTATACTACGAGTGACATGTGATATGTCTGGGCTACAGACCCATAAGCCCAAAGAGTGATTTGGAGAAACAAACTGAAAGTCAGGTGGCCCACACAGCCCAGACTTCAGAAGACAGTGTGGTTGGTAAGTCTGGGAATGATGGTTAAGAGTTTAGGCTTCAGAATCCTTCAGGTCTATGTCCAAATCCCTCCTATGTGGACAACACCCGGGGCGGGGCTTAGCTTACCCAAGCTTTAGTTTGTCTATCCGAAAAAGAAAAAAAAAGGAAATAATAATAATAGTTATTGCAGAAGATTGTTGTCATAGTTAAAAGGATCTGATGGTAATAATATCTACTATTGGTCAAGGCATTTTATGTGCCAGGCATGTTTTAAACCCATTACATGTGCTAACTCATTGCATCTCTGCTGCAACCCAATGAAATAACACATGTAAGACCCATGCCTGGCACATACTGAACGTTCAGAGTGAGGTTGTAATGGCCCTTGTGTTCTTGCTGTTGTTACTCATACTGGTTTTAAGAACCAGCCTGGGACTGGTGACTTAGATTCTGATCCGGTCTTCACCACTGGCTCTTTGTGATTTTGATGGAGTCACTCAACCTGTTGCCAGTTTCCTCAGTGAAAAAGAGAAGCTTGGATTAGGTGGGAGGTCAGCACCTGGGGATCTTTTCAGAAACACAGATCCCTGGGCTTCATTCCCTAAGGAGTCTGATCTGATTGGTCTGAAGCCAGCCCTAAGAATCTGGGTTGTTTTTAACTTAATAATGAAAATGTCCAAACCGACTGAAGGACACATCACCAATATCAACCACGTTCAATGTGTTGTCATGTTTGTTTCGTCTCTTTCATGCAGAATATTCTCCAGCTACCCCTCCAGGTTCACACCATCCTCCTCTGGGCCTCGGGTAGGTGGGCTACTGCCTTCACCAGCTTCCCAAGACCCTTTTTCCCAGTAAGGACTGGGAAGTTACAATAGACCAAGGCTGGTGCATGTATTTCCCTGGCTGTCTCCCTCCTGGAAGGTTGGCAATGACTATGTTCCTTCTCTGGAGCCACAACTCATGGCAGCCTGACTTCTCCATCACTACATCTCTGTCTGCAGGTCCTTATCCACTCCCTCCTCTTGCCACTCTGCCTAGAGATGGCAGTTTCCCTGCTGTTACTTCCTCCATCCCTTGGCCACATTCTTATAAACAGCAAATGCTCCCTGCTTACTTTCTTTGCTTGTTCCACTATTTCCTACGGGAACCCTTCCTGATATAAACAACTCCTCTTTTATTTATGCCTGAATATTCTCAAGTCAATCATTATGTGTCTCCAGCACTGCTGCCACACTCTGCAAAACAATACTTCCTTAATATCTTCTATTAGAAGGCATCCGTGTATTTTAAATGCCCCTTTGATGTCTCAGGTTTGGGAATCACTGGAGTAGTCCACCTTTGAGGGTATTTCCAACTCATGTAACCTGCCTCCTAATATGTAAAGACTCTGCCAGCTTATAGGTTTGAGTCAGTCTCCACCTGGTGGCAGGAAAGCTCATCTGGACTGTGGGCTGGTTAGTTGGAACCTGGTCCTGTCCGTGAGGCGAACGTTGCCATGGACACTGCCCTGAAACACTTGGGAAGTGATTTGTACACCTAGATGTGGCTGTATCAATGGGCCAAACGGTCAGATGGATGCTGAGCTCAACATTCTACACCCACAGGTATCTTCTTCCAGGACAGGATGGCTGTCCATAGGACCAAAAAGTCATTATTGCACACCAGCCATAGGAGCATGGCTCTCCTAGTTCTCTCAAAAGAAATCTCTCCTAATATTTATCCTAGGGAGTCATTTCCTTTTTTGAGTCTTACCTTAGATCAAACTTGTAATTACACAGGGTTTAGTCTTTGAACATTTGATTAGCTTTTTCGAGTTTAAGATCAAAAAACATCCATTAACCACACTCCTTGGGCCTCTCCCAGAAAGAGGCAAATTGTGGAATCTTGCCAGTTGGAAAGGCAAGGGGCTGGCGCAATGGGACGTCCAGGCTCAGATCTCCAGCTAAGTGGCTGGGACCTCGAGCAGGCCACTGCCTGTCTCTGGGGCATGGCTGCACCTCTGCCCTAATTCTTGGGAATTCAGAGTCTCTCAGTGAGTTTCAAGATAGCATTTCAGCCTCGTTGTACTAAATTACAATCCCAGATGAAGAGCTTGGCCAGGAAAACTCCATTCAGATTTAGAGCCACAGAAGCTGGCTGGGGATCAAAGGGCCTCATTTCCTAAAAGCCATCACCAGGGGCATCTGACCGGGTGGGTCTGTTCAGGTGTTTTTCCATGTTAGTTTCTACATGAATGCATTTTTCGCTGAGGCACGTGATTTTGTATAATTCTAGTTCTTAAAGCAAACTCTAAAGTGGTTAGGCTACTAAAACCTAACTGACCCCCAGAGGCCTCTCTGGCCACCCAGTCATCCCACCGTGTAGCTACCACCAGAAGACAGAGTGCGGATTTTTGCGTGTAGGTACTCAAACCAGGAGATGAGGCAGGATTCAAGCTGCAGAATGCATTTTGGTGGGAGGAGAAAGGATCACTGATTAGCTAAAAGCCATTGTGACTGTTACCTCTGCCCCTGCCCATACTTCTCATCTCTAGCTTTGCCATTCGCCTTTCTTCTATCTGGGCCGCCACAGGTTACTTGATCTGCTGAACAGTAGCACACACAGGAGACAGGAAGGCTCCATGCCAAGAGCTGCAGCTTTGCAGGCAGTTAAGGGAGACCTCACACTTGAAACCTGTGCACACAGGATCCTTGAGCTTTAAGATGATGTGCGGAAAGAAGTGGAAGCAACAATTACTTCAGGAAAACCCCTCCTGGAGAGACAAGAACTGAGCCAGCTGCCTGCTCCAGGCTGATGTTAGTTAGGGGAAACTTGTACGGTGCAGATTCCAGACAGCGTACCTCAAGATCCTGATTTAGGAAGCCTGGCTGAGCCGAGGGAGTTTGCATATTTAATAAGCCTTCTTATGGCCAGAAGTTGCAGGAAGCTAGCTCAAGACCTTCTATCTTGTGTTGGTGATCTGCTTTGAGTTTGGAAGTTGACTACAAGAAAAAAAAAAAAAAACGGCTCTGAATTTGCTGTGCAAGTCAGAATGATTTACAGGGGGCAAGTTGGTTTTATACCCTTAGATCATGCCACTGGGGCATCAGACATCTGGATCAATTAGGAAAAGTGATTGCTTTCCTTTAAGGTAACAGAAGGCCTCCATTAAAATGCAAACATTAGCTGAGTGATTAGTGATGCTAGCAGCCCCTAGGATGCAGTCTGAGGCAGGGAGGGGCAAACACAATGGTTAGGAATGCTGCTTTTGCTGAGGTGGAGTCTTGATGCAGCCACTTAACTAGCTGTGCGGCCCCCATGTGTTATTTAACTTGGGTTGTTCATCTGTAAAATGGGGATAACAAAAGCCACGTAGGATGATGTTATGTGCGGATTTTTTTTTTCTTTCAAAGACAGTGCATGTAAAGCACCTAGCTCTGTGTATGTCCCAGGCAGTGCCCTCCTGTCTTTTCTCCTTTCTGGGTGTTGGCAGAGAGGAGATGCCCATGTATTAATAAATACACGAGTAGCTCCTGCACTGCCCAGTCCCTGACCCACCCTGGCAATCCATCCTCCTCTGATATGCTTCCCCCTTGGGTATCTCATCTTGTTCCACCACACCTGACAATTCTTGAGTGGTCTCTCTTGCCTGCATACTAAAAGCCCACACTGCCCTACACGCTTTTGCCTGCCCTCACCTCCTTAGCTCACTACTCGGAACCTCTCAACTTTGATGTACAGCGTGGTTTCCACTCCCTTCACTCTGTCCCCACCATTTCCCTTCTTCCCTCTGCCTGCCTTCTCCACCCCTTTCAGTTTTGACTTACTTGACCAGCTCCCACTCATTCTTTTTAAAAAAGCCCAGAGGCCACCTCCTCCAGGAAGCCTCCCTGGCCCTTGATCTCCCCCTTCATGAGGGCTGAGGGACACCGTGCCCCTGGAATAACGCTCTCTCATATTCTGACTGCCCACTGCATTAGTGGGGCTCACTTTTCTGCTCATTAGGATTACCTAGAATATCTCTTAAGTCCTGTAGGGCCCTGGCCTCACCTCAGGCCAATTAAATTACTCTCTGGGGATTAAGACTTGGGCATCAGGCATCCTTAAAATTTTCTGGGTGATTCTTTTGTGCAGCTAAGGTTCAAAACCAGTGCTCCAGATGGTGAGCACCTTGAGGGCATCAAATGTATGTGCAGAAATACCTGCTTATGACTCTTAGCACAGTGAGCGCATCATTGGTGGTTTCCATTTGACATCTGAATGCATGTAGGAAGGTGGGTTATTGTATTCAGGGACTTCCAGAGCTGTGTCACCATCTGGGAGAACAGGATGTGCAGAGATGTTGGGGAAGGTGGCTTGTAGACACTTAAGGGGCCACAAGCAGGTGTAGAAATCAGAGTCAGAGGCTGAGGTGTGAGGGCTGAGAACAAACTCCAGCCACTGCCTAAGGGGTATCTGGGGCTACCCTGGCGAGTGCAGGGCAGGGAGTATCTAATGAACTTGGCTATAACCACATCCAGTTCATTCAGACATCTTTGAACCTCCCCAGCTAGGAGTACTTATGAAGGAAATGTGTCTATTTGATTGGTAGCTCTGCAGCCTTGCAGACAGCTCTTCCGCCCTTCAAGAGAGGGCTTTGGGGTCTTGAAGTCCTGGCAGATGGAAAATATGCTCATAGTTCATTGTCCTGGCCACACACTCTAGATGCTTCAGGACAGTGGGAGATGCCAAGTGAGTTCTGTCCCAGAAAGAAAATGTCGGGCTTCTAAGAGCCCTTTCTAGATCAATTCTTTTCAAACCCGCTTCCGTCCTGAGCCTTCAATAGTTGAATCATCTTTCTCGGTAAGAAAATCTGAAAATTAACTGAGAAATTAACCAGCTTATTTTCCTAAAGGCCCACCTTCCCCCCACGAACAAGCAATTTTTTCCCTTACCTTCTCTGAAGAAGACTCTTGTCCTTGTGACATGAAACCACTGATGCCCTTGTCCCCGAGGACTGGTATAAAAGCAAACAAAGAAACAGATTCTTCAAAAAACTAGAGTCAGGCTCTAGTTGATAAAGGGCTGGACCATCTACATTGGGAGGCACCTGACAGGTAGGTGGCTTGGATTTTCTGAGTCGAGGGCAACTGAGGGTTTAGGTGCAGTGAGCCGTAGGCATTTCTGGTCCCTACTAGAGCCCTGGGAAGGGCAGGACCCCTGCTGGATGCAGTGGGGGGGAAAGGGTGCTCTCCCTACTGCCACCCTGAGCACTTTCTTCACGCATGGTGGCTTCTGAACCTTTTGAACCATTTTAGACTTTTAGCAGGACCCTGCAAGGGAGAGGTAGGGTGGGCAGGGAGGAGTACAGAGATCTTGAATTCTGTTTTGGGCATGTCTATGAGATACTCTGGTAGAGAGATGCAGTGACTGTAAGTACTGACCTTTGCTGCCTGTTTACAGTTAGGGACTTTACATATAGGAGTCATTCAGTTCTCTATGCAACCCTGTGAAGCAGGGCTTCCCACTCCTTTGCAGACTGACAGAGACTGAAGCAGAGAGAGGGGTTGATGTTCAAGGTAACATAAGCAATAAAAGGCAAATAGCCATTTGGTTGTATAATCCTGGATCTTTTCCTTTTTTTTTTTGTTTTTCTGTTTTGTTTTGTTTTGTTTTTTGGTGGTGGTGGAGGTAGAGGTCTGGGTGGGGGGAGAGGGATGCTGTTTAGATCCATTGGTCCAAATACTGTTCCCTGGGCAAAGGATGTAGGTTGAGGAAAGGAGAGCTTTAGACTAATAAGCTTTGGGGGCTCCCAAGTTGAGAGATGAGAATACAGAGGAGCAGGGGCCAGGATGGGGACCTGAGGCAGGCAGCCAGTACAGGAGGAAATTGAGGCAGCACGGTGTTGTGCAATTGAAGAAAAGGAAATGTCATCAAGAGGATGGGCAGGCCACTTTGTGTGAAGCTTCTGGACTGCGACATTATAAGAGGTCTGAGGAGTCATTGCCTGGCATGGAAGACACTGTGTCCTTGACAAGAGAAACTTCGCTGGAGGGGAGGGGATGAAGTCTAGCTGCGGGAGGGTAGGAGGTGAGGAAGTGGTGTCGGGGCGGGTACAGCCCTGTGAGGGATCCCCTGTCACTGGCATTCTCTCCAGCCCTCTCCAACCTAATTTTATTCCCATGGATGCTGCAGAGCATTTTCTTTGGCCCACAAACAGGGTTGTGTCCCATTTGGTCAATAACCAAGATATGCTTGGAAAAAAGTACCAAGGAGGTAAAAGTGGGAAGCAAAATAGTAAAAAATAATAAGATGACAAGAATGGGATTGGCACACAGCAAAGATCAATGAAGCCAACACTGTCTGAGAAAACATATCTCCCCATGAACCTCAGCCTTCAAGAAATCAATCAGCAGCTCTTGAAAAAAATGTGTCTCCTGTAAAAGTGTCATTGGAACTTTCAGTGTCACAATGCAGGTGCTGATGGCTGGGCACAGGATAGATAGCCCATTAATACTCATTGATGGGTTTATTGATTAGTGTGTCTGGTATAATTAGCCCCAAAGATCTTCAATCAATGCAGCCCAGGGAGGTGATGATGCAGCCCAGGGAGGTCTATGCATCGTGAACAGGGAATCGAGGGCCGGGCTCACTGGCTGTCTTGCTGTGTGGCCTGGATGCACCCCTGGATGCCTCAGAGGCTCAGTTTCCTCACCTATAAAATAAGATAGCAGTTTAGTATTTCTCAAAGTGATTTCCAGCAACTTTAGTTGTGTGGAATGTTGGTGGGTATTTTTTTTTCCCCACCAAAATGTTAAATGGCCACATTTAGGCAACACGGATTTTTAAATAACTTGAACAAGACTTCTCGGAGCCTTTGGTATGCTGGACATTGTGACTCTCTCAGAAGCAGAATAGAGTATATGTTTCTTTATTCATCTGATCTGCATTATTGAGCATGGAACATATGCCAAGCACTATGCTAGGTGCTGGGGACACAGCAGTGAACACAAGATCCAAGCGCCTCCATCACAGTGTTTGCATTCTAGTGACGGAGCACAAATAGATAGTCAAGATGGCTAGTAAGACAGATGGTGCTAAATCCGCTGCAAAAATGAAAGAGTAATGCAGTATAGGGGTGGAAGGTGGAGCTATTTTGTATAGAGGGGAGATGAGACTTTCCTTTCTGAAAAGGAAACATTTGAGCCAAGATTGGTAGGAAGCCCAGGAGTAAGCCATGCAGCTGTCTGGAATGAACTACATGCACAAGGACCCTCAAGTGGGAGCACATTTGTCCTGGTCATAGAAAATGAATATGGCCGGGGGCGGGGCCAGGGGGACGGAGTCAAAGGCAGCCTTCCCTCTTTGTATCTTCATAGCCCCTGAATTTGGATAGCCAGAATTCATATGACAGGGGCTGTTGGAGAGGTACAATGTGTTTTCCAAATTCATGTCATCAAGCAGGTGACGTGTGTGTGTGTGTGTGTGTGTGTGTGTGTGTGTGATTTTTCAGGATTAGCACCCCACTGGAATAGATTTTGTTTTTTCCTTGAGAGAGAGAGAGAATGAGAGAATGAGCAGGGGAAGGACAGAAGGAGAAGAAGAGAGAATTTTAAGTGCTTCACACCCAGCATGGAGCCCAATGTGGGGCTTGATCCCACAATGGTGAGATCATGACCTGAGCCAAAATCAAGAGTCAGACACTTAATTGACTGAACTGTCCAGATGCTCCCTGGAATAGATTGTTTCTTAGTGCAACACTAATGATAAGACATGTGATAACCATTTGTAATGTTCTACACATGGGGAAAAATGAATAGTATGAATTATTAAAATCCTTTTAGAGAAATGCTATTTCACTGTTTTTTCCTGAAAAATCAGATTGTGATTTATTTAGGAATGACGTCTCTAAATCAGAAAGAGCAAGGGGCTAGTATCAACCCCACAAATAAGTCTCTGTATGACCTTCAACAATTAGTCGGCTTTTCTATGCCTCAGCTTCCTTATCTGCAGAATAAGAATTAGATTACTTCCTCCCACAACGACCAGTGAAAAATAATTGATGTAAAACAAATCAAGTACTTAGTACAGTGCCAGGCACGTAGTATGTGCTCAGTAAATGCTACCTGCCGTGATAATTAATGTTAATCACTGAAGGAATGTTAATAACTGAAGGAATCCAACCAAGTACCCCCTTTATACATGAAAAAGGGAGACTCAAAGATAATGTCAAATGCTGGGACATCCTGAGTGCTTTCAAAGGGCTCAAAGGTGTGCTGCATGACGGGACTCTATTCTACAGGCTGTGGTTGCTATCCCAGCTGTCTCCAGAGCATCTATTCTTCTGATTTCACAGAGGGAAGCGGGTGCATCCTTGCCATGTTCCATGCCAGTTACCTGGACGTGGGGCTGGTCATCCAGTCAGAGTGAAGCTGGGTGCTCAGCTGGATGGTTGGGAGAAAGGAAGCTGTTCCATTCTCCATGGTGCGGAGGAGAAGCCATGCATCCTGGTAGCTGCACACAGTCTTCTCTCCACCACGAAGGCAGCCAGCCTGGGTACGAAGCCAACATACGGAGGAAGACAGAGCCAAGAGAAGCTTCATGCTGGCTCCCCATCGACCTCTAGATCAGCTCAATCCTGCAGTCCCTGCACTGTGGACTTTCCTGGTCCAGGAGCTGATAAATTGCTTTATTTTAAAGCCATGGTAAATTGGATTTTTCTTTTAGTTTACAGCCCAAAGCATCTTAACTGCTACCCACAATTTATCTCATCAGATCTCCATGACAACCCTGTTATAAGATGCTTTTATTCCCCTTTTACAATTGGAGAAATACTCAGAATGGCTGACCTGCTGTTGACTAGCTAGATATGAAAGTCTGGTAGAGTGGATTTAGGATTCAATCATTGGGGTTCCCATCTTAGGTCTGTTATGTAGTGGCTGTTTCCTCATCTGTAAAATGAATATAGTTTTTTGTTTTTTTTTAATCTTTTCTCCCGAGGTTGATATGGGGAACTGAATCAAGTAAGATTCCTTAGGGGGAAGATTTCATGACCATAAAATGCTGTGCTGGTGCCCCCCTTGCCTACACCTGGAGCCCACTGCTCCCCCCCTAGAAATTCATGGTCTTTGCATTATTCGGGTTATTGGTTTAACAGGTCTCAGTGCCAGCTTGTTCTCTGAGACAGGTATATACTCTGATTTCTTGTTTGTACTGACAGTTAGCTTAGTACATCCTTCCTTCATGACTAGCAAAGATCTAAAGTCAAACCTAGCCCATTACCCAATGTGTTACAAATGGGAACTCAGCTGTATGCCCATAGAGGCTTTATTTATCAGTTGGTAGGCTCGTAGCACTCACACAGACACATAAACCCCCAATTCCCCTAGTTTGTTGGGTGCAAAGGCCTATACCATTTTCCATGATTGGTTGGTAGATTTTCCATGTTCTGTTAGCATCCCGAATGTATGTTTTGCATCCTCTGCCTTCACAGATTAAAAGGATAAACACATATCATTGTGTAATGTTCTCATGTTAGGAATAACTCAGAGGTAAAAGTCCCTGTAGTTCTCAAGGCTAATGGAAGTGAAAAACTGTTTATAATTCACATAAGAGGGGGAAAATTTGTCCTTACCATGAATATACTGGACTGCTTTGCCTAAATGATTCAGAGGTGATTTCCTAAATATATTAATCATGAGTAAGAAGAATTGTGTTCATCTTTGTACTGTTTATATTAGAATAAAGTGTTTGCCAAGCAAGGCTCTAGTTTCATAAGCACAGTATACAAGGGGAAAAATGAAATAGATTTATTCTTGTTATTTGGGGAGTGTGTAGTTTATTATACACACTTTGCTTCTGGCTTTGGAGAAGATTATTTATCTGCAAGTCTTTCCCTTTCATTTGCCTTGAATATAAAGATTAACTGTTGGTTGAACAATCTTGTTGAGGCCATATTTATGTAGGGTAGCATTCTTACTCATACAACTCCCAATATTAAAGTTGTAGCATTGTTAAAATAAATAAATAAATAAATAAATAAATAAATAAATAAATAAATAAATAAATAAATAAAATAAAGTTGTAGCATTGTTGATAAAGATATGATGGTAAGGCCTTCAGCCATAGAAGTGAGATATTGTCTCCTGTTAACAACTTCAAATGAATATGAGCAGGAATTTCTTTTGTATTAATTGGCATGGAAGAGGATAGTGACAACCACTACAAATTGGAAAACTCATTCTAGCCATCACGTTGAGTTCATTTGAACCTGTCCAATGCCCACGTGTATGCAGGTATGTTTAGAGTGAGCGTCTGTGACTCAACCTTGGTTATCCTCCAGGGCAAAACTAAGCGGTGGGTGTGACATTGAGTAGTTTGCTTGTTCTCTTCCCTTTGATCAAAGACCCCTAAAATATATTCAAGGTTGGTAGCAATGTCCTTGCGGTAGAAGCCAACCTGTTTATATTTTCTTCATCAGTGTCAGCTCTGGGGTTCCAAGGAAGAGGAAATACAATCTAGGTTCAAGGATAACAACCATTTAGACATGCATTCATCTCTGAAAGAAAACCAAAGTCTCTCAGTTTTGTTTACGAAATGCTTAAGTAATTTTTCTCTGCTGCTGGGGGAAAAAAAAAAAAAAAAAAAAAAAAAAAAACCAGCCCACAGCTGGAACCACTTACAACATAGGTTTGATTGTTTTTTTGCAAATTGAACAATTAATTCAGGCAAACAACCAAAGATTTAATTTAATTTTAAATTGAAAGGGATGGACAGTCATGCTGACTGAATTCCTCGCTTGGCGGACTTTGGGGCCATGGCAATTAGTTTAGACAATATTGTGACTCTAGCAAGTCCACCCTGGGAGGCGGATCAAGCTCTTAAAAAGTGTTTTTGTACCACTGGCCTGCCTCTCTTTTTATTAATGGTTTCCCTGCTTTAAAATTGAGGACTTGGGATAATCTCAGTCCTAAATCTCTACCCAAGGGCTCTGTGCATTTGTCTTTACATTTCACTCCCACCCCAGGGGGACAAGTGAAGTGAAGAAAAATTGCCAGTAACCATGGACAGGAATTCTTAGAATTTGGGTTAAACCTCCTGAAGTTGGGCCTAACATAGGCACATAGCAGGTTTGGTCAACTCTTCTGCATCAGACACTTCCAAGACTAAGCTGGACTTTGCATGAGCTATGGAAGGGCACGCTAACTAGAAGTGCTAGCCTTGACCACCCCAAGGATGAAGCTAAGAATGACCTAGGTAGTGAAGTCGGACATGTGCTTCCGTCTTTATCCAGCATCTCTTGGTAAAGGAAGCCAGGATCCCAGCTGCAGGCAGTTCTGAAAAGTACTTTTACCTGATTACAAAGTCTAATTGGACAGTGAGGCAGAGAATAGAGTTAGCAAGAAAAAAGTAATACTACTGAAGCTGCTCTGAGAGTTTTTTTCTTTCTGGGAAAAGAACTGCATTGCATAGAATGCAGGGGATTCTAAAACTTTCAATTATGTCTTTCCATTATTCAAAAACTTTTATGTCTTTTTTTAAAGTTTTCATTTATCTATTTTGAGAGAGAGGGAGAGGGAGAGAGCAGTGGGGAGGGGCAGAAAGAGAAGAGGAGAGAGAATCCCAAGCATCTCTGCACTGTGAGTGCAGAGCCCAACATGGGGCTCAATTCCATGAACTGTGAGATCATGACCTGAGCTGAAATCAAGAGTCTGATGCTCAACCGACCCAGCCACTCAGGCCCCAAGAACTTTTATGTTTTAGCAAGTCTGGTTGCTTAAAATTGTAGTGGGATTTCACCTCCTGGCTTTGGTCTTTTTTTTTGCCCCCCTGTCACTCCTCCTTGCCATCTTCCTCCCTTCCTCTTTTCCTCTTCTTCCTTCCTTCTTTCCTTCTTAAAATGAATCTTCTCGACTGACATCTGTCTGTGGTTTCCTCACAGGAACAGATCCAAGTGAATATATGGTACTTAATGAATATATTTCTAAAAACTGAGACCTAGACAATGCTGGGCTTGTCACGCTGCCGACCCATTCTCCTGAATTTCCACATCATCTCCTTTCCTGGACAAAATGCACCCAACCTTCCAGTTCAAAAAAAAAAAAAAAAGTCTCCATGAATTTTGTCCCTCCATTTTGTCACTGTGTGATGGTGACTGCCTCCCCTGAAAATCCATGCCACCTCCAGACCATTCTTTGTACACTGCCTTTTGGCAATTGTTTCTCCAAAACTTTCTGTTCATTACACAAGTAACATGGGATAACTTGCTTGCTGAATAATAATGAAATAATGCAGAAGCAAACAAACCAAAATGGCCAAAGACTCCATTACTCCCGGAAGAAATAAGTTCAGAGCTCTGGATACACCTCCCCAAGAGCCCTTCTGGCTATGTACACCCTAATGCATGCATATCTACATACTTATAGATGCGTTATTTCATATATACATATATGAAATCATGTTTGTATGTCTTTTAACAGCCTTCTTGAGATAGAAGTCTTATAATACCCTTTTCTGTTTTTAACCATATGA
The DNA here is from genome assembly GCF_018350215.1 of Panthera leo. NCBI lineage: Eukaryota > Metazoa > Chordata > Mammalia > Carnivora > Felidae > Panthera > Panthera leo. The sequence goes on along the minus strand of NC_056680.1, from coordinate 38,957,728 downwards.
GGTTAATTCACATCCTCGCTAACACTTGTTATTATCTGTCTTTTTGACGATAGCCATTTTAGTGGGTGTGAAGTGGTACCACAGTGTGGTTTCGATTTATATTTTCCTAGTGGCTAATGAAATATTGGGCATTCTTTCTTGTGCTTATTGGCTATTTATATATTTTCTGTGGATCCTTTGTCCATTTTTTATGGATTGTTTGTCTTTTTATTATTGAGTTCTAAGAGTTCCTTATATAGTTTAGATACAAGTCTCTTATAGCAAGCATTTTCTTCAATGTTATGAGTTGATCCTCTTTATTTCCTGATAGTGTCCTTTGAAGCTGTTAACAGTTTTTAGTTTTGATGAAGTCCACTTCATCTTTTTTCTTTTGTTACTTGCTTTTGGTGTCATATCTAAGGGGGCTTTGCCTAACCTAAGGTCATGCAAGTTTCCTTCATTATTTTCTTCTACACGTTTTATAGCTTTGGCTCCTCCAGTTAGATCTGTAGTCCATTTGTGCTTAATTTTTGTGGGATGCATAATGAAAAGGTCCACCTGTATTCTTTTACATGCAGTTATCTAGTTGTCCCAATATTTGTTGTAGAGACTTTTTTTCCTCTTCAATTATCTTGGCACTGTTGTCAAAAATCACTTAACCATAAATATAAGGGTTATTTCTGGACTCTTTTGTATTTTGTTGGTCTATAGGTCTTTGCTTACGCCAGTACCAAAGTATCTTGATTACTATAGCTTTGGAGTAAGTTTTGAAATTAACCACGAGTCCTTTTTCAAAAGTGTTTTGACTATTCTGAGTGTCTTGCATTTCCCTTACAAATGTTAAAATCAGCTTGTCATTTTCTGCAAAAAAAAAAAAAAAAAGCCAGCTGGGATTTTGATAGGGAATCTGCATATTTGTTATCACTTGCTTTTCACTCAACTTGATTTTTTTTATATATATAAAACATGGCATGCTTGTGTATAAGCACAAAGTCAATATATGGGAATTTTGACCCTATGACCATCATTCAGATCAAGATTTGGAATATTTGCAGCACCTTAGGAGGCTCCCTCGTGCCCCTTTCCAGTCCCTACGTTTCTATAAAAGCTGCTAAGCTGACATCTATCACCATTGATTGTTTTTCCTTAAACTTCCTATAAACCGAATGATTTAGTATGCACTCTGTAGTGAGTGACGTCTTTCACTTAAATATACATGTTGTGGAATGCCTGAGTAGCTCAACTGGTTAAGCATCCAACTTTTGGTTTCAGCTCAGATCATGATCTCACACTTGGTGAATTTGAGCCCTGTATTGGGCTCCATGCTGACAGTGCAGAGCCTCCTTGGGATTCTCCCTCTCTCTCTCTCTCTCTCTCTCTCTCTCTCCCTTTCTCTCAGAATAAATAAAATAAACTTTACAAAAAAAATTTTTGTAAGTGGTAAAAATGTTTTTAAAAAAATATATCCATGTTGTTGTTTGTATCCTTGGTTTCTTTGTTTTTATTGCTAAGCAGTATTTCATTGTTTATCCATTCTGCAACTGGAAGACATTTTGTTTGTTTCCATTTGGGAGGTATTATGAATAAAGCTGCTGTAAACATTCTTGAGCATGTCACTGGGTGGATAGATTTCTGTTTGGTACACTCATTTTTGTTAGGTATATATTTAGGAAAGGAATTGGTGCATCACCGGTAGATATGTGTTTTGCCTCGGAAGATCTGTCAGTTTCTTGCAGTGACTGCACCAGTTTACATTACCATCAGCAGTGAATGGGCATACCAGTTGTTTACATCCTCACCAGCAACTAGTATTAATTAGTGGCATTCGGGTCATGGGTGGTGACAGTTTATATTTCCCTGATGACTCTAGATGTATAGCATCTTCTCATAAGTTTTGACCTTTGTATAATCATTTTTGGGGAGCTGCCTATTAAAGTCTTTTGGCAATTTTCTTAAATTGGGTTGTCTTTTTCTTTTTGGTTTGTAGGCACTCTTTATATATTCTTGATGTAAGTCTTTTTTCGGATATGCATTATAAATATTTTTTCCCAGTCTGTGGTTTGCCTTTTCACTCTTACTGTTGTCTTTTTTGATGCACTTTCTAAAAGTGAGATATAATTTACATATCATCTGTTTAAAGTCTATAATTCAGTGGTTTTCACCACATTGAAAAAGTTTTGCAACCATCACCACTGTTGAAATCCAGAATATTTTCGTCATCCCCAAAGGAAATCCTACATCCACTCCCTCCTTCTCCCCTTCTGCCAGGCCTTAGCAACTACTAATCTACTTTCAGTCTTTATGGATTTGCCTAATCTGGGCATTTCATATAAATGGAATCACACATTATATGGTCTTTTTTGACTGGCTTCTTTCAATTAGCATGTTTTTAAGGTTCATCCATGTTGTAGCATGTATTAGAATTGTGTTCACTTTTTATCATGGAATATAATAATCCATTTTACAGATATACCATATTTGATTTATCTGTTCATCAATTGATAGACTTGTGAGTTCTTTTAATGTTGCTTTTGATGAATAGTTCTTAATTTTCATGAAGTTCAGTTGATCAATCTTTACTTTTGTGGATTGTGCTTTACTGAGATCTAATGAAGGAATATTTGTCTACTTCTGTGATTTACTGTTTGAATACTGTCAGTGTCCTGGAAATCTTCCCACCTTGGGATATAAAGGTTTATTTCATTCTTTCTACTGACTCCTTGTAGCAACTTCTCTATTGCTGGATATTTCGGTGATTTTCAGGGTGTTGCTATTAAGGCACTGCTACAGTAAAAATTCTCACATGTATGTGTGTGTATGCATGTACATCTGTAGGCAACTTCCTAGAAGTGGAATTTCTGGATCAAAAGTTTTTCTGTTTTCAGTTTTGATGGAGCCTATTGAATTGCCTTCCAAAAAGGTCTTCATCAAATTTAAGTGCCCACCAACAGTTGGAAAAGTGCCCATTGTGCCACATCCATGCTGTCCCTTGATATAATCAGTTTTTAAAAATGTTTGCCATTCTATAAACATGCTGATATTTCTTCAGGACCTCTTGCTTTCACAATCCTTGATGAGTAGGGACTCCTTTTACATTTATTCCTTTAGGTAAGTAAGCAATCCCCTAAGTTGGAGGTCAGTACTGTGACAGTGTCGGGGATGAAAAAGTTTCCTTCTACTCTCTTAGGTTCAGTGCTTGGGAACTTGCCAATTAAACTAACAAAGATTAATAGGAGAAAAGACATACAATTTTTATTAATATTTATGTGCCTCACATATATTTATGTGAAGTAAAACTCAAAGAAGCAATGAGGGTTGGAGGGCTCATGCACCATTTTAATAAAGGAAAGGGGGTTAGACTTCAAGGAATGATAATTGTACACGAGTGCCTGGGAAATATATGGGAGAACTAGTGGAAGATAAGGGTTATTTTGGTAAGGTCTGTTTCTCTTTTCTGGTACTGGGGAGACACCTTCACAAAGGGAAATGTATGCCCTGCCTTTAGAAAGACAAGGGGAGTGCAGAGAAAGCCATGTGCTTTTCTGTTGATTTTCACTTGCCTTTAGCTCAAAATGAGTGGTATATTTTAGAGTGGCACATTCTGGACCCCTTTAGCAGAAAAGTGAATATTTATTGTTTACTGTTAATTTAACAGATAAGGATAATTCACTCTCAACTTGACTTAAATATTTAAGTTTGAAATGAATGTGTATGTTGCTGAGGGCTGCTTAACAATTCTCTGCTGGAGGTGGGCCTTCCAGAGTCCTCTGTCATGGGCTGCTGAGCCTTGGTCAGTGCCTCAATGTCCATCTGTTCGAGTGAAGCCTCTACAGGTGTTCAACCTAAGCATTTACATCTGGTAGCAGATTGTTTGCACTAGGGCTGAGCACACACCTCTCCAGCCACTAAATTATGGACATTGTCTGACTCATAAGGCAGCCATTTACATGGTTTTCCTTTAGCAAGGTTAAAATGGACCAAAGGATGCATTGGCCACCTGGCTGTCTCCTCTCCCTACACAGCTTAGAGAAAAAGTTTTTAATCCCAGTGGACTCACTCATTTGGAAGCCCTAAGTCCCTTCTGATTTCTGAGCATTATTGATATCTTTCTACCCCTTCTCAACAGTCCAGGTATATTGCTTTGGCTTTAAACTGCCCTTCTGCCATTTGTCATTGAAAAAGAGACAATATTGAGACATGATGAAATATATTTATCAGATGGCTCTGGTTTGCATGGCAAACCAAGAAGCCCAATTGGCGACTCCATGAATCAAGGTTCAAGTGACACTTCAACTGTAAAGGAAGCGGTTTGTTAGTTTCAGCCTTATGAGTTAATTGCTGGCTTCATTTCTTCAAACCATAGGCTCAGTGTGAGTGGTTTTATGCTAAAGAGTTAGGTCATGAAATTAACACCGTTAATTTACATGTGGCTTTAATTCACCAAGCACCTCAATTGAAATAAATGCCTTGGCAATAGAAATGGAAACAGGATGCTCATTCATCTGCTTACTAATTATTCTCTCCTTTCCTCATTTTCCTCTTGTCCCAAAATATATACATTAACTGATGGAGCAAGCACACTCAGCTCAGTGAGGTGCTCACACAAAGTGAAGTTCATGGACCGGCAGGGTCATGTCTCCTGTGACACACTTGGGCCAGGACTTACATGAACACATGAAAGGGTGACATCAGCCACAATATTTGAATTGTTATTTCTCTCTTTGTCCCTTTTTTTGTTTGGCTGAGACAACATGGTTGAATTTGTGTGAGTCAGTGTTGCCTTCCCAGGTCACTCCTAGAGTTTAGTTAGACTCTGCGTCCTTAGTAACAGAAAGCTACCGCACCCGTTCTGGTAAAGGTTACCCATTCTAACTGGTGGAAACTTAAGGAGATTAAAAGACAAAATCCAAATATAGCCATGCCCAAAGGGAACAGAACTAAAGAGCCAGTCTAAAGCTTTCCACATTGAGGTAGGTCTGTCCCTCTGTCTGTGTGTCTTTTTGTCTCTCTATCAAACTCACACACCCACATTCTCTCAGCTTTTCTCCTTCATTCTGAACCTGTCCTCTCTTCCTTTCTTCAGCTTTCATGACCCAGTAGAGGTTTCATTCCCACAGTGACTTCTAAAAATTTCTAAAATAGTCCAGTTGGCCCACTTTTCTCTTTAACACACGACGACAGCCACCATGATGTGCCATCATGTCCTTCAGACATGCATGGCAGGCAAAGTTTGGCACTCTTCAGCAGCTTCTGCCCTCCCACCCCACCCTCTACCCCAGGTGGTGTTGCCTACATGCTCCGCTGAGCCTCACAAAGTCACTGTTGCACCTGGCACACTGGATGCTAAGTATTTACTATCTGTTTGTCTCCTTCACCAGTCATGAGCTCATAATGAACAGAAACTTCTTTTCTTGACAGTCCTATTTCACTATAGTCCTGGAAACATGGTAGAGACAGGTGTTGTGGGGAGGGAGGTTCAAGAAATGTTTGCACAGATAATTGAATCTGAATAAATAATCCCTTATCTGAGAAATACTGTGACTGTTTCTGTGTGTCTTACGCAGTTCAGGCTGCTACAACAAAATGTCACTGACTCGATGCCTTAAATGACAAACATTTATTTCTCATAGTTCTTCAGTCAGGGAGGTCTAAGATCAAAGTGCTGGTGATTCAGTTCCTGATGAAAGCTCACTTCATGGTTTGCAAATGACTACTTTTTTGCCGTGTCCTCACATGGCCAAGACAGAGAGAACTGTAGTCACTTCCCCTTTTTATAAGGATCCCACCCTCATGACCTCATCTAAACTCAGTTACCTCCCAAAGTCCCCACCTCCTAACACCATCACATTGGAGGTCATGGTTTCAGCATATGAAGGGTCGGGGTGGGGCACAAACATTTATTCCATAACAATGTACTGCATTGTCTGTCCATGTTTTTAAAATGCAGCTGAAATTAATGCTGTGTAAAATGTGATGTCCCAGGCTCTGGCTGATCTCCTCCAAAGATCAGAGAAATAGAGCAGCACTGTGTTGGGGATCTAGGTCTTACTCCTTTCACAACCTCATTTTTCCCTGTGTTCATCCCATATCTGTGGGGCCGTGCCAGGACAGGACCTCTGGTGGAGGCGGGACCTCTGCCAAATTCCAGGTTCGGAGGCGCCTTCCCCTGGATGCTCAGCGTGCTACTGTTCTGGGGGTTGCTGCCTGGGCCGTCTGCCTGCTTCCAGCACGAAGGAACTTCATTCCTGGCCTCTGGCCCCGCCATCAGTTTGCTGTCAGTTTCCCCATTGATTTTCAATTTTATTATTGGCTTTTAGAGCACTCGAGGACCCAACGCTTTCCTTCACCATCGATTTGCTTGTTCCCAACGGAGGGAATGAGTTTTACAATCTTCATCCCCTGGCTGGTGACCAGCCCCTTTGCTTGCACTTGGAGATACCCTTGGCTTGCTCAGGGTCAAGTCTGGGAGACTGGGCTCGCTTCCTCAGACATCTGTGGTGCTGAGACACTTTGCTCCTAGCCAAGTTGAAAGCTCTGTTCACCATGACCGAGTAATGAGCCAACTTGTGTCAAGTGCACCCCCTTTGTCAGCTACTGTGCTAAATGCTTGACATGTACTACCTCATTCAATCTTCCAGAAGTCCCTAAGATATAGCTAATTCTCACTAGTTTACAAACAGTGAAACTGAGGCTTAGGGAGGCACAGCAACTTAGTGACCATAGAGGTAAATTAATAATCTCTTCAATAGTGTTTGTCATGCTCACAGCCCAGGATGTACTGTGGCTGTGTGTGAGTAATACACATCTCAGGCCACAGGCAGCTCGCCCTATAAGTTCATGGTCATCAGCACCCAAACTGGTCTAGGTCACCATCAGTGAGACTAGTTTGGTGACAACACACAGTGATGTCTTGGCAGCATTAGATCATGGTAAAAAAATTTCTCATCCTGTTCTGTCAATTCTTAACTTTATCACCAACTGGGAACCAAGACCTCACAGACCAGCTCCATCCAGTGGCCCACTGCCCTGAAGGACCTGGAGTACCTCCTCTTGTAGACAGGCGGTCATGTGGGAATTGTTTCTATAGCCACAGGTGGGAAGGAAAGGGTCAGCCTTGCCGTGTGGCATTCTGGCTTCTTCCTGCCATATTGTCTTCACTTCCTTTTGGACAAAAGGAAGCTCCTGCAGGAGTGAGCTCTGTCTGCAAGCTCGCTGCCCTCCTCTGACCACAGAGGAAATATCCACTCTGAAACTGTGAGTTATAATACTGTAGCTCAGCTCAGCGGTTCCTACTTTTAAAGACTCAGGGATGGGACAGAACTTTTTACAGTCTTCTGCCGTCTGATCTGCCCTGCCTCTCTCCTCTCCCACCACATCCCTCCTTCTCTTCCCTTTTTGTCTCTTCTCTTTCTCCCTTCCCTTCTCTTTCTCTTCTCTCCTTCCCCATTATGTAGTCACCTGTGTTTTTCTCCATGAAATACATGTCTAGAGTGTTAGATCCCAGGGTGGTTTTGGGAGCTGACACACCCAGGCTGTGTGACTAGTACCTGGGCAGGTGGTGCGTGCCAACAGCCTAGAGCTAAAAACACAGCCAGCGCTACCAGGGGAATGGGTACTTTTCATGGCCTCACCAGCATCTGCCACAGGCTGGGGAAGGAGTGCTAACAGGCTTCAGTGTGAGCGCTAACAGAATTGGAAGGGAGGAAGCCCTTTTGAAGGCTAACATTTTTCACAGTGCAATAATCACAGGGAAGTTGTCATTCCCTCAGGCAGGAGGCGCGTGTTTAGTTTATACACCCTGGACGTCAGGTTTTGTAGTCCGTACTGGCTCTCAGTGTGCCTTCTGGAGAGCAGAGTCCAGGATCAGGTTGGTGCCGCCCTAGTGGGCGTGGTCAGAGGGCCCAGAGGGCCCAGAGGTTCTCACATGCAGCATATGGGTGTCATCAGCCATCACTCACTACCCGCTCTTGCCTTTGCTAGTGAGTAATTTAACCTTCTAAACGTAATTTCCAAATATGTCCAATGGGGTTGTTGAAAGTAACCTCTTCCCAGGGACTTGGTGAGCATGAAAGGAGGTAAGGAATGTTCAAGAGCCGAGGCCTAGCACTTAGTAAGGACAGTAGATGTTAGCTGTTCTTATGGTTGTCATCATGGTCTGTAATTGACACGTGAGGTCTAGAAAAAATCACCAAACTGCTCATAGTCACGTGACCAGTAAGAGATAGAGCCCAGACATTTTTAAAAAAATTTTTTAATGTTTATTTATTTTTGAGAGACAGAGACAGGGTGTGAGCAGGGGAGGGACAGCTAGAGAGGGAGACACAGAATCCAAAGCAGATGCTAGGCTTTGAGCTGTCAGCACACAGAGCTTGACGTGGAGCTCAAACCCACAAACGACGAGATCATAACCTGAGCCGAAGTCGGACACTGCACCGACTGAACCACCCAGTCAGCCCATGAGATGAAGCCCAGATTTGAACCCCGGCAGTCTGACTGCCAAACCCAGACTCTTAACCACTGTATTTTAATGCCGTGTAAGAGTGAACTGTGTTATAGAATAGCTGGTGATGGATTTCTGGAACACTCAAGGACCAGATCATGTCATTTTCATCTTTGCATCTCATTGCCGATCACAATATCTGGCACATAGTAGGAGCTCTATAAATGTTGATTCAATGAATGATTGAATCAGGAAGATCCCAGGTTCTGGAGAAATACTTTGGACTCAGTAAGTCAGGGAAGGACATGGAAGGGTAGGGGCCCATAGAGTCTGTTATTTATTAACATAGGTACTAGCACCAATATATGATCAACTCAGAAACCAGCAGCATGATTAACCTAACACTTAACCAGCCACATCTTGGATCTAGAGAATGCCATGCTTCTTAGGCTAGGGATTATCTGGTCTTACACCTGCCTTGTCCTTATGTACAGCTGGGTTCAGTAAGTGGAGACTGGATAGGAGCCAAAACTCAGGCATAGAATTGTAAAGCATGGGTTCAGAATTTTCTCAAATTCTAAAACCACTGGCTTTGAACTTTATTTGACTGCCAGCCAGGACCAGCTAGCTAGCAAATGCACATTAGTTTTGCTTGAAAAGGGTACCTGATTCAGGTGTGCACGGAGATGTTTTTTCTTCTAAAGAATAATTGTGTTTTGTGTTTTGTTTTAAAACGTGTTCTTGATCATTATAGGAAATTTGGAAAACATAGCAAAGAAGGCAAAATTTTTGACTAATTCAAGCACCCAAATTCCAAAGTAACTACTAAACACATTTGGCTGTATTTCCTTCTAGAACAGGATCACTTTGGTTTTAATTTTTTTTAACGTTTATTCATTTTTTTGAGAGACAGGGAGAGACAGAGTGTGAACAGGGGAGGGGTAGAGAGAGAGGGAGACACAGAATGCAGCAGTCTTCAGGCTGCAAGCTGTCAGCACAGAGCCCGACCAAGGGCTCAAGCCCAGGAACTATGAGATCATGACCTGAGCTGAAGTCAGATGCTTAACCGACTGAGACACCCACATGCCCCAGAACAGAATCACTGTTTAACTAGAGTTCCCTGAGTAGTTGACACTTTTTAGTTCTTACTGATCTGGTAAAGTTGTTAAGGTTTTTTTGGAAGGAAGAAATTTTAGGCTTCTAAAAAAGCTATGATGGAGTAATGGGAAATACTCTTGGTAGGAAATCAGGTGACTTTGAGTCTGTTCTGCTGTCATCCCAACATCAGACCTCTACCAAGACATTTCACCTCACAGATTTCAGTTTATCCTTGCTTCTCCCACTTCATGTCTGTCTTTCTTTCTGAGTGATCCGTGATGCAGACTTTAGGTTCGTGTACCAGATAGAAAGAGCAGCCTCATATAAACTGTTTAGACAGCTCTTCCGATTGTAAAAGGCCAAATGTCTATAATAAATCCCTGATACTATGTGTCTTCTAAAGGTTCTGCTTCTCTGAGTGAGCTCTAAATGATATGGTCGGCAAGGTGTCCACCATATCCATGAAGTCCTCCCCCCTACAAACTTAGCACTGAAAGAGTCTTTTGTCATATGATCCCCATGTAAGTCTTATGATCATTCTCTGCTCCCTCTCTCCGAGAATGCAGACTCCCTGAGGGCGGGGTTGTTGAGGGAGCCCATAGCATTTATTAGTTTTCTAGGGCTGCCATAACAAAATAGCACAAACTAGGTTGTATAAAGCAACAGAAATCTATGCTGTTATAGTATTGGAGGCCGGAAGTCTGAAGTTAGGTGTTAGAGGACCTTCTTTGCCTCTTGTGGTTTCTGATAGCCTCTGATGTTCCTTAATTTGTGGCAGCATAAATGCAGACTCTGCCTCTGTCTTCACATGGCATTCTCCCTGTGTCTCTGTGTCTTCACATGGCATTTTCTCTGTGTCCCTCCCTCCTGTTATAAGGACACCAGCCATACTGGATTAAGAACCCATTTTACTTGAGTATGACCTCACCTTAACTAATTACATCTTCAGTGACCCTATATCCAAATAAGGTTATGTTCCTAGGTTCTGGGGGTTAGGACTTCACTATATCTTTTGGGGAGGACACAATTTAACCAAAGAAGTAGCTGCGATGGTTAGTATTTTGTGTTAACTCGGCAGCCCCATAGTGCTCAGATACTGGATCAAGTGTGTTATTTGGGATATTTCTGTGCATGTTGTTTTGGATGAGATTAACATTTAAATTGGTGACCTTTAAGCAAAACAGTTTTCCCTCCATAACATGCATGGGCCTCATCCAATCATTTGAAGGCCTGAATAGAACAAAGACTGTCCTCCCCCAGGGAAGAAGGAATTCTACCAGCAGACTCTCTTTGGACATGAACTACACTTCTTCCCTGCCACAATCATGTGAGCCAATTCCTTAAAACCAATTTGTCTCTCTCTCTGTCTATATATATATGTATGTATATATCCTGTTGGTTCTGTTTCTCTGAAGAATCCTAACAAATACAGTGGTTAAGAACATGAACCCTGAAATCCTACTTTTGAGGGTCAGCTGTCTCTTCTCCCACTTACTGACTTTATAACTTTGGGCACATGAACTTTATAGAGTCTCAGTTTCCTCATCTTTAGATTGGAGATGATATTAAGACCCACTTCACAGGGAGCTGTGGGGTTTAAGTGGAGTTACTCAGAATCATGCCTGGCCCATAATAAGCACTATGTGAAGCATTAGCTGCCCAGTCAGGGTTCTGTCTCTGGCATCTGAAGCCAGAAGTGCCTGTAATAGGAGATGAATAGACGTTTGTTATTGCATAGACCCCTCTAAGGCTCTTCATTAAGTTTTGGGCCAAATATGTTTAGTTCTAAAAACCTTAATCATCTCTAACTCCTGAGGCCTATGACATAGATAGTTCCCAATATTAGCAACTGATCCTGGAATGATACGTAATTTCAGGCACACTTAATAGGGTTACATGAACAATCCAAGCACCCATCTAATACCACAATTATAAATATGCCATGTACCCTGAATCTCTCTTCTCTCTCCCCCCTGTCCCCTTTCTGTGGACATGTGCCAGATTCTCCCCTTGTCTCTATTCTCCCCTCTCTCCTGCAGTGGTTAACAGAATATCTAAAATGGCAGCCTTACCCAGCACAGGTGGTTTCAGAATGGATTTAGATAGATCTTGTATCTAAAAACAAAAGGAGGCAAGATAGACTCCTTTTCCCCACAATACAGTTAACTGTGGTCACTGCAAGAGCTCAGAAGCACCATATTGGCCAGGGCTGAGTACCTATAATTCTACTCCATTAATATTCAGCAGTGAAAACTAAACCAATAAACTATTACCAAACCTTCTAATATCAATCTGAAGGTGAAAAGTTAGCCCTCCTAGCTGTATTTCCACAGAATGTGCCCTATGTGGTGATTCAGAGCTAATGAGAGCTTAAGAAGAAAACTGGAATTAGGAAGCAGTCAAACAATAAGGTGGCCCCCGTTCACATAAGTTATCTCCATGGGTGGCTTGCTTAGGAAGCCACATATGAGTTTCTAATTAAAGGGATATTAGAAGAATACGTCCATAAATTTCAGAGCCAGGCTTAATTTTCTTGTTTGAAAACTGCCAGGGAGGAGAGTGGATTGCAAATATATGAAATACGAGAAAATTGAGACTTAATGAATTCTAAGTTTATTCACTGAAGTATTTAACTATCCAAGCCATCAAGTGGGGATAATAAATTTGAGTGTGTCATAAGACTGGCCCACTTTAATTCACATTTGTAAAATGAGCTATAAATAAAGGGCTTGATTCAGTGCTTAATTTTTAGAGATACATTAACTCATAATGCCTGTGCCTACAAGATGCCAAGCCCTGGAGGGAAGGGGAGAAGCCTGAAATGATCAGGAGGGCGGTAACAGCCCTTGTGCTTGCACCAGAGGGCAGAGGACTGGCTTCTGGAGATTCAGCATCTGCCATCAGTACAGGTACCTCCTTTTTCGACACAGAGGTCAAGGTCAAACCTGAGTCAGGCACCTAGTGGGAAAGAGATGGCCCATTTGCCGGGGTAATTAAGGAGAGTTTAATAAAGAAAACCCAATTTAGAAAGATGAGGGCCAGGCTCAAGGAAATCAACAAAGCATGGTGAGGCACCTGGGGCTCTTTCCCCAACCCACCCCCACCCTCACACCTGGGGGTCCAAAGGAAGCTAAAAGACCCCTTCTGTTTCAGGGTCTCTCAATAACCCGCCCTTAGGGAATCAACATTCTTGGGGGTACGAGGTGTAATCAGCAAACTCAGAAACAATGTATTTTCAGATATTCATAAGTCCAAAGATGGAAAATAAAGTAGAAAAGGAGGTAACCAGTGGGAAAGAGGTAGAAGAGACCTCCAGAGGAAGGTGGAAAAGGAACGCTTCCCGGAAGTGGTGACATTTGGTTATTTTCTAGCTATGATGGGCAATAATTGGGGAGCTTTAAGCAAGGAAGTAGAGCTATCTCATTTCATTTTAAGTGTCACTCTAGCTACTGCCAAGGGGACACACAAAAATAGAAGCAGCAAGACCTATTAAGGAGTGACTGTAGCTGCCCAGTGAGAGGTGCAGGTGGCTTGCCCCAGGGCGGGAGGATTGGGGGGAAAAAGGGTGGTGATGAGTCCAAGATCTATCCCATCTGCCTGCTTACTCTTCCACAGTTAGTGGACGAGGTGCCTCCTGGGCCTTGAGAAAGTCACTACCTGAGAATAAAAGTTGTTTTAAAAATTGGGGGTGGGGAGCATGGTATCCTAAATATTCTGCATACTGCATTTGTTTTTTTTGAAATCGGAAGAAAATAAAAATTTGTAAAACATCCACTGAAGGAAAGATTTGGTGGGCAGTTGGCTTACTACATAGAGAAGAAGAAAAATCTATATAGAGGGCTTTATAAGATAATAGGCTCACTGTGGAGTGGGGGATGGCTTTCCCAAAAAGTAATGGAATTTGTGGTTGTGTAATTAGAAAGGTGGTACCTAGAATATGGAGATTGATTCTTTGAGCTCTTTGAGGGAATGACTGTATCATATACATTTGTCTCCCATTCATAGGTACATACTGCCTGGTACCTAAAAGGCTTGGAATGTATGATATTGTGATATACTAAGAAGTATATATTTGGGGCACCTGGGTGGCTCAGCAGGTTGAGCGTCCGACTTCAGCTCAGGTCATGATCTCACAGCTTGTGAGTTCGAGCCCCGTGTCAGGCTTTGTGCTGACAGCTCGGAGCCTGGAGCCTGCTTCAGATTCTGTGCCTTCCTCTCTCTCTGCCCTAACCCACTCGCATTCTGTCTCTGTCTCTCTCAAAAATAAATAAACATTAAAAAAAAAAGTGTATGTTTGGTCTTTGTCCCTGGTTTTTGATACAGTGCCCCTAAATCCTTTGGAATTTCCTAGGTGATTAGAGTGGTTTTTGTTCTAGTGAGGTGATTCTTGGTGGTTCCTGGATGGGGGCTAGTTACCAGAAAGTCCAAGCTATGGTTAGAAGCTTGAAGTTTTCAGCCCCATTTTCCATCCTCAGGAAAGGAGAGAGGGGTTGAAATTGAATTACTAATCTGTCATGCTTATATGATGAAGCCTCCATAAAAATCCCTGAACTAGGAGCTTCAGGGAGCCCCAGCTCCATGGGGACAGAAGCACCTGTGACTAGTACCCTTCCGGACCTCACCTGATGTAACTCTTCATCTTGTAATTCATTTGTACTCTTTATAATAAACCAGTAAGCATAAGTAAAGTTTTTCCCTGACTTCCGTGAGCCATTATAGCAAATTTTTGATCCTAAGGAGGTGGTTGTAGGAATCCCTGATTCATGTAGCCAAATTGGACTGTAGTGTGGGTAACCTGAGGACCCACTACTTGTGACTGGTGTGTGAAGTGGGAGCAGTCTTGTGGAACTGAACGCTTAACCTATGGGGTCTGTGCTCCCTCCAGGTGATTAGTGTCAGGATTGAATTAAATCATAGGACACCCAGGTAGTATATGCAGAGAATTGGAAAGTTGCTTAGTATGGGAAGCCCACACATTTGGTGTCAGAAGTGGTATGAGTAGAGAAACAGTTTTCCGAGAGAAGAGAGAGAAGGAAAGGACTTTTTTTTTTTTTCCCAAAACTTAGTTTCTTAAATGCCTGTTCTTAATAATGAGGTTGAACATCTAATGCCTTAAGAGGCAATCTCTAACTGGGACAGTACATGACTTGGGAAATACTCAAGAGTCTTGTCACAAAAATTAGAGAATGTTTTTATGAATAGAACAGGATCCAAACAACCATTTCTGAACAAAAGACCCTGAGTCTTGTGACACTCAAAAGCATTTTGTCCACTTTGGGAAAAAGTGACCAGACTGACTGACCCAGAGGTTGGGTAAAATCTCCCTCAAACTAGTCTATGTTCTCCAAAAAAATATTCTAATCTTCATTCATTATTCTAGGTGAACTATCTCTGGGAAAGATGTGTTCTAGGTAAAGAGTACAAGAATTCCCGTTGCTGCAAAGATATATCCCCCCCCCCCTTATAAGTTAATTTACATAGTTTTATTTATCAATCTCTTGAAGATGTAATAAGGAGGTGTGACCCCCCCCCCCGCCTCTTGCAAAGATGACCTATCACATGCATACTGACCACATGGAGTTTCTTTTCTTTTTAATGTTTATTTATCCATTTTGAGAGGGAGAAAGAGAGCATAGGCAGGGGAGGGGCAGAGAGAGGGAGAGAGAGAACCCCAAGCAGGCTTCCCATAGTCAGCACAGAGCCCAATGTGGGGGTCAATCTCACGAACGTTGAGAGCAAAAAGTTGGATGCTTGACTGACTGAGCCACTTGACTGACTTCATTCCCCCACATGAAGTTTCTTGACCTGTGAAAACAAGAATGAAAATTTGAAGTATCAGAGTCCAGGGCCCCCCCACCTGTTAGGTACTTGTCTAGGTATCCCTTTGGCTTCTCACAGTCTGTTAGCTTACCTCCTGCAAAGTTTACACCTGCCACTTGGTAGTGTGTTAATAGCATATATTAATAATAGCATTTTATACACAGCCTTCTTTCCATTTCTTAGCAGATTCTTTACCCATCAAAATTCAAAGCGCTGTGTACTAGTCTTTCTCTATTATCTGCAACGTTTTAGTTTATTTTTAATTGTGATGCCCAAGTTAGATTCTTTAATAGGAATTCTGATACAACTCCTGAACCAAATTACTGCTGGAACTATTGCTGAACCAGCTACTTAGATTGGTTGAGCCACTTTCACTTTGAAGAGACAGAAACCCAACTGAAAAGCAGCATAAGCTAAGTGATTCACATAACTGGAAATTCTAGGGGTGGTTACAGCTTCAGACCTGGCTGGAGCCAGAGGCTGAAATGATACCCTCGGAGCTCTTGCTTTCTCCCCACGACCTGAATGGGTTCTCTTCCTACAACCAGGGTTACAGATTTGTTCTGACCATTTAGCTAATGGAACTACATTTCCCCAAATTTACTTTCCTGCATAGTTCTGGGTTGATAGGAGCCACAGAGACATTTTGTATGAGATTTGCAAGTGGAGCCAGATGGCAGCCATATTTGTTTTTATGCTGGGAAGGCCAGTGCAGGCCGGGAGGTGCTGGCAGGGCTTGCTCATGTTGTCACTTATCTGTTCCCTCTCGTGTGGGGTTGGGCTCACAGCATCACCAACTTCTACCAGATCCTCCTTCACCCTGAGTCCTGGGCCAAGTGCATGTCCAGATGCATACTAAAGGAGGCCACCTTCCCCTCCAGCTTAATTCAATCATCTGAGTGGGTGGCTTGGAGATGGGAAGAGAGGAATGTGGGTCCTTGTCTCTCCACATGAACTCTTGCCCCTCCTACAGACTTCAGTTTATCCTTGCTTCCCCCACTTCGTGTCCATGTTTCCTTCTCAACAGGCTGTCCTGCAGAATTTGGGTTCCCACACAAGACACAGAAAGAGCAGCCTCACAGAGCGTTGAACAACTCTTACAACTGCAAGACGCTAAATCGCTTTAATAAATCCCCAGTGATATATATCTTCTACTGGTTCTGCTTTTCTGAGCAGACCTGGACAGCTATGGCGGGAAAGGTATCTGCCAGATGCATAAAATTCACAGTGTACAAGCTCGGTGCGAAGTGAATCTTTTACAGTATCTCCAACCAGATACTGAGGCAGCCTGATGCATGGATCCGTTCCTGCACCTACCATTGTGATTGGGGCACGTAGGAGGATGGGCAAAGCCAGAGACTCGTTCCCACCTGGCTAAAGAGAAGTAAGGCAGGAAGCCCCACTCAAAACATATAAAAAAAGATTATTGTTGGAGAAAAAGGAAGTGGGTCCCCAGAAGGAGGAGTGATAGGCAAAAGCAAACATTCACAATAACCTTCCTGCTTTCTTGTTTCAGGTGATAACTGTGTTTACTTGAACAAGGTGAAATGGGATATAATCAAGTTATGGGAAGCGGTTCCTATGCCCAGGCACTGAGCTTAGCGCTTCTCATATATTATCTCCTTTGAAGCCCTCCAATGACTGTAGGAGGAAACCGAAGTTCAGGGAGGTACAATAACTTCTCAGAGGTCCCACAGCTGGGGAACCTCCAGTTCAGCTAGAACTTGAACTCGGGGCTGTCTGCTTGCTCACTCAGCTTTTTTCCCCCCATTCTGCCCATGCATCTAAAAGTTGTTTTGAGTTTAATAATAAACATATTCTCACTGTTAGATTTGCCTAACCTTGGTGATCAGCTAGCTAAAAAACTTTTCTCCCTCACTGCAGAAGTCATTTATGCTGCCAGTGGAAAGTAGATGGATAGCTACAGTGTAACTCATTAGTGCTGGCAAGACAACTCCTACTTTAGAAACCTTAAGGGGGCTGGTGGTGGCAGGGGAGAGCTGGGGGGTTGGAGAAGAGTTTCCATTTGAACAATCTAGAAAGGTTAGGACATTTTTAGAGTGTGGCAAAGAGAGTTGCTGCTTTCTGAGAGCCTCTGTAACATTACTGTATTATCAGGTGTTTATAATGTGCAACTTTTTGTGACTGGAGAAAACTTCACATATAGTTAGCTCATTAATAGATTTTGAAATGAACTGGAGCACAGAGGTTTCAGTTCTAACTCTGTATATATTCTATAGCATAGAATTGAGTAAGGGTTTAGGGGAAAGTAGACAATTTGTATGTTTCATGAGGCGTGGAGAGTGGCCTTTGCTTCTTTGCACCAGTGATAGTTTCAGAAGAGTAAATCCCTTCCAAGGAACCGTAAGATCCTTTTCATAATGGAGGGGCAGAGGTGTTTATAACCTAAAGTTCTTTGCTACAGAACAAGGAATGTTAGTTGAGCACCTGAAAGGTGTTCAGGATTATTGAATGCATCAAATAGGTGTCTGACTATGATATGTCTCAGCTGGGGTTTGCAATTCTGTAAACCTGAAGCAATTGAACTGGAAAGTTCCAGACCAAAGATGCTAGGAGGTTATGAGGCTTTTCTCTCCCCTGCACATTTAGCTGGAGCAACCAAGTAAGCCCAGGCTGAAGCTGAGCTGCAACTCTTTGAGTGATAGAAACTCTCTGTGATCCTCTCACAGGTGTCTCTCTGATCAAGAACAAATTCTGCACGACTGTGGTCTTTTTCTGCCATGGTCATATGCTTTTCTAGGAATAGGAGCTCTGAGTTCTATTGCAAGGACTCTTACCAGGGTTTTGGAGCCCCTGACATCTTTTTCACATTTACTGGAGGGCAGGTTTCATTCAGAACATGCCGCGATTTGAGTTTAGGCAAATCAGATCTACACTATACTTGGCAAAAAAGAGAGAGAAAGAGCGCTTGGGAAATCCCATTTGACCGAATATTCTTTAACGCATGAGGGTAGAACAGAACAGCAGGTGGGAAACACAGCCCCAGCTCTTGCTCACCCACCTGTTCACTCACTGCACGATGTGGCCATGTTGGTTTAGGTCACCCCAGGAGCAGGCCTGAGGCAGGATCTGAATGCAAGGAGTTTATGTGCGGGATGATCCCAGGAAGCACTGACAGGGGAGTAGAGAAGTGGGTCAGAGAAAGGAAGGAAGCCAGTGAAGGGTGTGTTAGCATGCAACCATGTGAGTTAGTGGAGCTGAATCCCCCAATGATGTGGGGTGTCAGTGGAGAGCACCCTTGAAGAGTTTTATGTTTCTATCACTCATGGTTGAGGGCTACCCACTTGGTCTTTCTCTCTCTTTCTCTCTGTCTCCCGAGAGGGAGACTTCTGGCCTGCCATGGGCAAACAAGAGAGCTCTGGCTGCCAGAGAGAGCTCTTAGGCAAGAAAATGCAAATGGTGACACCAGGTGGCACGGTCTTCTGCACTGGTCAGGTGTGGGGGACACGGGTTGGCAATGGCAGTGACTGCTGCCACCTCTGTTTTGGGGGTAGGAGGGAAGCATCCATCCTGAGCAGTCACCTCTTATGTGGCTCTCTGTCCAATCACTCACTCCTTTACTGCTGTGGACAGCGGCCAACTTGGCCCACGCCTTGTTTAAGAAACTCTGAGTTCTCTCCCAGGCTCACTGAGGACAGACAATTAATTATTCACTAACAGCTTAGTTCTGCTGATAACTGTCTCCTTGGCAACCTAAGGCCCAGTGTAACAGAAATGAAATACATTTAAAAATATATATATATGCATATATGTATATATATGTAAAATATGTAAAGGCTTTTCTATTTCATAGAAATGCCTTGAAGTTCAGTATGGTGTTTGAACAGTGATTAAACAGAATGGATTTTCCAGCACTGTCTGAGAAAGTCCTTATCACATCAGCCCGTTGTTGCTCTAGATCCATCTTGGTGATGTGTGTTTCTAGGAGACAGGCACGGATGCTTCATTCCAACTGAGGTGCCTGCTTCCCTTTATAGCAAATGACGCATTGCTACATGATGGCACCCAAAGAGTACTGCATTGCCAGGGACAAGCCTTGTCTGTTTTCAACCACTGTACTCATTTGCTGTGTGACCTTGGGCATGTCGCCTACCCTCTCTGGGCCTCACTGGCCTCATCTGCAAAAGCCATAACCTGGATGGTTGTTCTTACAGGTGTCTCTCTAATCTAAAACAAATTCTGCTTGACTGTGTCATCTTTTCTGCTTTGAGGTATACCTTTCTCTGGGAATATCAACATTGAGTTGCATTGCAAGGACTCTGGCTGTCTCACACTCTCACAAGGGTTTTGGAGGCTTTCACATCCTTTTGTGTTTACTGGAGGGGAATCATTCCTCCGCCTTCCCCTTAAGATCTCAACATGACAGCTAAGAAGTAAAGCCTCTGCCCACACTTCCTTTTGCTTCAGTGCAAAGAGCAAAGTTCCTCCTATCTCTGCCGCTCTTTCACTGTGCGGGCTGTGTGATTTGGACAAGTCATTTAACCTCACCGAACCTGTTTCCTAATCCGAGAGATAGAATAAAAAATTGTACTGACTTTTTTTTTTTTTTGTTTTTTTTGTTTTTGAGAGAGAGAGAGAGAGAGAGAGAGAGAGAGAGAGAGAGAACGCGAGTGAGTGTGAGCAGGGGAGGGGCAGAGACACAAAACTCAAAGCAGGCTCCAGGCTCCACACTGTCAGTCCAGAGCCCAATGTGGGGCTTGAACTCATGAACTGTGAGATCATAACCTGAGTTGAAGTCACACGCTGAACCAACTGAGCCACCCAGGTGCCCCAATTGTACTGACTTCTTAGAGTTATTGGAAAGAGTTAAAGGAGGTAATCTCTGTAAAGCTACTCAGAAATGTTACTTTCAAAAGTAAGAAAAGGATTTCAGCTTCTCAGGGTTCTGTCTTCCCTGCCTCTCTTCTGCCTCTGTCACTGCCTCCCTGCACCTGCTCTCGGGAATTGCTCTCCTAGAATTCTGGGAGTTCTTCTTTTTATCTCCTCTAGTGATTCTTAAATCTCTGTGGTTCAGTTTTGTTGAGGACATGATTACAGTTCTGTTTGTTTGGGTTTTTTGTTTGTTTCTCATTACCAAAGGAAGACGTACTCACTGTAGAAAAGAAAAAGTGGGGAAAGAAAGAAAGAAAGAAAGAAAGAAAGAAAGAAAGAAAGAAAGAAAGAAAAAGAAAGAAAGAAGAGAGAAAGCATAAAGAAATAAGGAGGTGGAGGGGACATAATCCCCCAGCCTGAAGACAACCATAGTTAACAGGCATATTTATGTGTTTACCATTTTTTTTTTTTTGAGGGCAGGTAAGTACATGGCTAAGGCCACAGAGCATGAAGGTTTTTGTCCTGCCTCTTACAGTTATCATAGAACTGTTTTACTCAGGCATTAAAACTTCTTGATGATGGTCTATTATGGGTGTGTGTTGTAATTTACTTAACCTGTCACCTGTTGTGGGATATTTAAGGTATTTCTATATTCTCACCATTAAAAATAACACACGTGAGTCAGTCATAAATCCCCCAGCTTACCCTCTTTTTATTTTTCTTTTTTTCTCTCTTGTTTTTAAGTTTAACCATTTATTTAGAGAGAGAGCAAGAGTGGGAGGGGCAGAGAGAGAATCCTGAGCAAGCTCTGTACTGTCAGCATAGAGCCCAATACGGGACTCAATCCCACAACCCTGGGATCATAACCTGAGCCAAAATCAAGTCAGACACTCACCTGATTGAGCCTCCCAGGCACCCCCAGCTCACCCTCTTTTTAAGCCCTATATCGCAGTCGTGCCACGGGCACTTTTATTAAGAAATCTTCCCTGGGGCACCTGGGTGTCTCAGTCAGTTGAATGTCTGACCCTTGATTTTGTCTCAGATCACAATCCCAGGGAGATGGGATCTAGTCCCTGGTCAGGTTCCATACTGAGTGTGGAGACTGCTTAAGATTCTCTCTCTCTCTCTCTCTCTCTCTCTCTCTCTCTCCTCCCCTGCTTGCACGCTTTCTCTCTCCAAAAAAGAAAAAGAAAAGAAGAAATCTCCCCAAAGTTCAGCATGGCTATAGATGCAAGCTACCCCCTCTCTCAGTGCCCTGAAGCAGGTTTACTTGGTTCCAGGTAAAGTCTCTTGCCCTTGTAGTGGATGGTCATAGCTTTTTCTGCTTACCAGTCCAGCAAGTACACTGCCCTTTTTTTGGAAGGACCCATATTCTACCTGAGCTAGAATTGAGCATGTGAGTCAGGCCTGGCCCATCCTAGTGTCCCACCCAACCAGCAGTGATGATTGGTTCAAGGAGTAGTGATAGAAACTAGTAAGGACCAATCAGAGTCCTACCTGGAAATAAACAATAGATGCTGTGAGATAAAGGACTACAGGCGGGGGCTGTGTCAGTGTTGAGCAGCGTGAAGGAAACCTTTTGAAATGGCAGCCTGAGAGAATAAGATGGCAGAGACAGCCAGTAAGGAAAAAGAAGGAACTTGGGGACAGGGGGCACCAGTTCTGACCCTGAGGTCCTGTCTTAGATTTTGAGGACTGCTCCCAGATCCTTCCCAGCTGCCTAAGCCAGTGCCCTCTCTTTTTGCCTACACCGACCAGTGTGAGTTAGGATTGGGCTCCTTACCTAGATCCATCCCTCAAAATGGCTTCCCTAAATGTTGTTCAAGACTGTGATGTTTTCCAGGAGTGTTCAAGCTCAGGCATCTGTGGGACTTGGCAACAGCTGCCGGTTGCCCTTTCTGGGCTTCCCCAGGAAAAAAGGAAAAAGAACCTATGAAAATAAACCAGGAACCCCAGAAATCCTTCTGAATAACCCAAATGCCCCTGTTGACAATGCCTCATGATGACATGACCCTTCATTCAAGGTGAAGGTAAACGCCCCAGCCAAAGACAAGATCGGCCCAGGAAACATGAGCTTGATGTCTGCTTATCCCCATTTTTAAAGTGTGAGTTTCTCAACCTTTGCTTTTAGACTGCTGTTAACCTTTCTCGTCATTGGGTAAGAAGAAAATAAAGGGCTATTTTTGGTGGCATGATGCATAGGAAAATTCTCTGTAACTGTTTTCTAAACCTCTCCATTCAAAACGAGGCAGTGCGGCTCTGAAAGGTTACTAAGAGTATGAGAAACCAGCTTTGCAAGGACTGTGCTGACATCAAGAAATGTCTCACATGGGTGAAAAACTTCTGGGAAGTCATTTTTGTTTTTGTTTTACCAAGTGGCTTCATGAAACAAAGGCTCACTTAAACAGAAATCCCCTCAGCAGGATGTGTCTTATGTCTAGGAAGGATAGGGGACCTCCTCAGACGTACTCTGCGTCAGAATCCCTGCGGGGGGTTGGAATGAAATTCAGCTTTTCTGGCCTCACCCACCCACCCACAGACTAGGCTCTCTGGGTGATTTCATAACAAGTTGCCCAGTCTGCACACCAGCCCCCTAGTGTGATTTGAAGCCCTCCAGGGGGCAGACTTCTTCTAATAAGACCCCGTTTACTGGCCAACTGCAGGAAGTCCCAAGTTACTTTTTATACTGCCTCCAAAAGCCCAACCTGTAGAGGTCTCAAGTGAACTCTTAGTATTTTTCTTTTAATGCAAATGTTTTAGAGCTGGAAAAGTATCTTTTGATTAGTTGTGAAGCCGTGAGATTAAACCCAAACTACTGTTGAGTCCCACCCATGGTGCTTTTCATACATTATGTCACTTAGTGCTGGTCTTACAAGGTTGTTATGATGATATTGTCCCCAATTGGCAGAGGAGGAGACTAATATTCATTGAGGATCAATGACTTGCCTAAAGTCTCAGAATTTAGTGGGTGACCTATCTCTGGTCTGAGTACAGGGACACCTGACTCCAAAGCCTTTTTCTTTCCAGATAGACAGCTGTTTCCTATAGTAGGAAGTACAGAATGGGTAACCTTTGCTGTGCAGGAATAGGAGGAAGAAGTTTCAGAGTAAAGGATGCTGCCTGGGTGGGCAGGCCTGGGAGGGTGTCGAAGGGAGGTGGCCCGGACAACTGGGCATGCCTTGAATTACACTGAGCAAGGGGCAGATGGAGAACAGTTAGGGCCAGGATCCCTGCCTTCACTTCTTGGCCCAGGGCCACAGACACCACTGCGAATTGGCCAAAGCCACACGTCTGGCTATTGTATCCAGATCCATAACAGTGCTGGTACCAGTGGGTGCCCAGTGATTGCCTGCTGTTGTTGGCAACAGAATAGCAATGTTTTACCATTTTATTGCCCTTCCTCCACTGGCACTCACACTAGACTCCCTTTTTCTTTTCTCTTAATCAAAGAGAGGTCCTGTTCATTAAACCCTCTGCCTGAGGCACCCTGATAGCTGGAATATTGCTCTCTTGGCTCCCAATGGCAATGACCCAAGAATGTCATATTTCTGGTTGAGTAGATAGAAAGACCTATTTCTAATTTAGTATGATACCCTCTGTTGGGTTCCCTCAGAGGATCTCTACCAGTCCATCTAGGGGCTCGATCCTTTCCACTGGTTCATCTGCCATTTCTGTTTCCTGCTGCCTGTTGAGCTGTCAACTTGACAGGTAGGATGAGTCAGGACAGCCCCCTAACTCTGTGAGAGGGAAATACTCCTATTCAGTGCTTCCAGTTGCAGCATGTAAGAATCATTTTGGGCGGAGCTTCTGGATAAGCAAACACAAAAAGTCTAGGTCTCTCACCCAAGGATTCCTATTCCCTCACTCTGGTGTGGAGTCCAGATAACTGTAGCTTTTGAGAAGCCCCCCAGGTGATTCTAATGTACAGTGAGAGTTGAGAATCACTACCCTAATTCACGAAATCCAATCTGCAGTCGTTGGTATAGGACCCAAAATGCTGGACTCAGTGACCTCAAACTCCCAAGTTTGGGTTCTGTGCTACTGCTCAGTAGCCATGCTACCGACGATCTCCTCAGCACCACTCTGAATGGAGATTGCTGCATGCAGGGGATGGGTGAACACTAAAGCTTGCCACCAAAGGTACCCACCAAATCATTTTTATTGGCAATTTTTCTATATAACAGGCCCAGGTCCATAGAGTACAGATCCATAATGTAATCCTACCAAGTCGTATACTCATAAGTGAGTCAACTAGTCAAAACAGAAGGTACTCAATAGAAGTCTCCCTTCAACGCCTGCATCTCAC
This sequence comes from Panthera leo, assembly GCF_018350215.1. Lineage (NCBI taxonomy): Eukaryota > Metazoa > Chordata > Mammalia > Carnivora > Felidae > Panthera > Panthera leo. The sequence continues at coordinate 38,933,252 of NC_056680.1, read as the reverse complement.
CTCGTGCTGTTTGTTAATCAAGGGGTCAAAGTGGAAATTGGTTGGAGGATACTCAGGACCTGGTTCTCCAAAACGCTAATTTCCCTACCATGCCTGTAACCATCCTGCAGCAGTACCCCGGAATGACATAGATGCCCCGGGTGCTATGCAAGGTGTGGAGGATAGTTGTAGGAATGGCCCACACCTTTTTCCTGCCATCCTGTATTCATGCCCTCCTATAGACACACCCCCCCCCCAATGGCTCTGGGCTTGGCCCTGTGACCTGCTTTGGCCAAGGGGACTGTAACTAATCTGACACAAGTAGCACTTGTGCATTAGGTCTTGCTCTCTCCTTCTGTTCTTTGAAACACTGAAACCACCATGTGACGAAACCCAAGACAAGCTACTGAAGGATGAAAGGCCATGTAGTGGCTCTCCTCCCTCAGCAGAGAGTCCCTAGGCCACCTAACCTGCCAGTCACCAGTTGTGAGTAAGGCTATCCTAGACCAACCAACCCCAACCCACCTACCTGCCATCCTCTGAAGTCAGCCAGGACAGCCTAGACCAGAAGAGCCACCCAACTAATCCATAGAACTGGGAGAAATAATAAATGTTTTGTCACTTTAAGCTACTAAGTTTGGGGATGGCTTATTATGCAGCAAAAACTGATACACTAGGCAAAGTCATAAATTCAGACTGCTCACTTCTTTGACCCTTAGCCCCAGTGTAGTTTCCTGGTGAACTAGTGCTGGCCAGCGAGGGGTGAATGAAAGTGCCAGTGGCTAGTTCTTAGAGTTGATACCCCTTAAATTTGTGTAGGTGCTTCCGTACCCTTTACACTTTTTGTTGTCTGGTGAGATGGCAACAATGGGGTGACCTTATTGGGATCAGAGTTGGAAGCCATGTATTAAGACATGAAAGTCCTGCCAACCTGCCCTGCCTCCCTCAGGACTGATTGGTGAGAGAAAAGAAAACTTATATCCCATTTAGGCCAATGTGCTTTGGGCTCTTTTTGTTACAGCACCTTAGCCTACCCTAACTAATGTACCCTGTTACTAGCTATGTAACTTTTAATTTTTATTTATTTATTTTGAGAGTAGAGAGAGAGAGAGAGAGAGAGAATGCATGCGTACATGCGAGGGGCAGAGAGGGGCGGGGGGAGAATTTCCAACAGAGGCAGGGGAGAGATCTCACAAAATCTGAGATCATGACCTGAGCGGAAATCAAGAGTCGGATGCTTAACCAACTGAGCCACTCAGGTGCTTCTAGCTATGCACCTTTGAAGCAACTTATAAACACTTCTCTGCTTCCTGTACCTCAAAGAACAGAGTTAATTATAATTCCTTCATAGTGTTGTTTCAGAGATGAAATGAGAGCACACTTATAAAGCACTTAATACTGCCTCACACAGTGGCCTCTTTCAGTGAATGGCAGCTCTCATGACATCCAGCACTGGTTTTGTTTGTCAAATGTTTGTAGATACCTGGCTAAACAGTGTGTCAGTTTTACCTCTAGACAATGGCTGGAAGATTGCTGTGGTTGATGGATGAGATTTTCTTTTACTAATTCTCTTATTCTATTGGGTATCCTTTGTCATGCATGGACCATGCCTAATTCTAGCTCTGGTAAATCCACAGGTCTGATTATCTATTGCTGTGTAACTAATTACCTCAAAATTTAGTGGCTTCAAGTGCCAGTTATTTTATTATTACCTCATGTTTCTGGGGGCGTTGCCTGGGCCCTTGAACTGGCTCACTCATGCAGTAGTAGGCAGCTGGTAGCTGGGCCTTGTATCATCCGTAGGGCTCCCTCTCTCATATGTCTGGGCTTGGATTCTTGCCAGTTGCTAAGAGTGGGACTGTGGATCGCAGTCCTACACATCTCCCTGTGGCTTGGACTTCCTCATAACCTGGAGGCTGTGTTCCGAAAGCCAGTGTACCTGAGAACCAGGCAGAATCTCTACTGCCTTTAGTGACTTAGCATCAAAAGTCACATGAGCATTTCATTTGTCATAGAAACCTTCCAGATTCAAAGGGGGAAACAGACACCATCTCTTAATAGGATGTCAAAGAGTTTGCAGACAATACTTTAAAACTGCCATATCTACCCAAGAAATTGAAGGCAGGCCACAAAGCGTAGAGAAGATAGAGAGACAGAGTATACAAAAACACCTAGTCACTAGTAGCCTAGATTCTGGGGTCCAGCTGCCTGGGTACAGATCCTAGCTTTCCCCATATCTGGCTGGGTGACTTGGGCAGGTTATCTCACTTGCATGCTTTTCAGTGAATTATTCTTAAAAATCTGGGTAATAATGGTATCATCCTCACAGTATTGGGTAGTGAGGGTTGAGTATAGCATACGTGCCTGACACATAGTATGAGGTCTGTGAATGTTAGCTGCTGCGATGAGATTTCCTTTTGGCAACCAGAAATGCATTTTCTAGTGGACTTCTGGCTCTTCCCCAATCAACTGAGAAGAAAACTCCACTCTTTGGACCTCACTGTAGTTACCCTCCCATGGCTTGGCACTCCAGGATTCTAGAAAGTATGGCTGCATTATCGTTTTAAGTCATGGTTACTGTAAGGATAGAAGAAATTACACAGACTTGTGAAATCTCAGGGCCATCTCTGAAACCATCTTCCTATTTCCCAAGAGCACCTTTTCTCTTCATTCACTTGACCTTCTGGCCTCAACCGACTTTTCCCAAATAGCTGTAGACGGTGGCATGGAGTATGATGACAAAACTCACCGTGAGCCAGAAATACAACTCACTCATAAATGTTTTACCAGGAGAAGGGGAGCAAGTGGAAGCCTCTTGAAATCATTCTGGAGGCAAACACTCATTCCCAGATGCAGTGCACAGCAGTTAAAAGCTGGCTGCCTTTCCCAAGGAAAGCCACAAGTTACTACATCTTGTTTTATTAATTTTTAATTAGACCACCAACCCCTGAATGTATTCTCCCAGTAAATAAATCTGCAACTGTACAAATAAAGCTAATATTTCTTTGACCACTCCTTGTAACAAATACTCAGACCCACACCACTCCTGAGGTAACCACCCTCATTTTTATCTGTATCTTTTCTGTGCCTTCATTTACATATGTGTAGAATCATTTGAAATACGTAGATTATTGTGTGTGTATATTAGTTATTTATTGCTATGCAACAAATTGTCCCAAACTTAGTAGTTAAAACAACAAATATTGTCTCCCAGTTTCTAGGTCAGGAATATGGGGAGGTGCTCAGCTGCGTACCTTAGTCTTGGGGTCCCCTATCAAGTGACAGTTAAGCTTGGCTCATCTGAAAACTGCATTTGGGGGGAGGGCCTACATCCAAGCCCAGCGACATGGCTGTTAGCAGGCCCATTCCCGTGTCATCAGGACTCCTCCCACCGAACTGCCTCATGATATAGGAGCTGAATTCCCCAAGGCCAGAAATCCAAGGGAGAATAAGAGAGAACACCCCAGATAGAAATCAGTCTTTTATAACTTAATCTCAAAAGTGGCATCCTGTTATTTCTCCCATATTCTGTTAAACAAGTCAATAAATCCAAGGGGAGGATCTTCCTCCTAAAGGGGAGGAGATCACTGGGACCCATTTTAGAGGCTGCCTACCACTGTATGTTCACATAAAACATATTATACTGCAACTAATTTTCTACAACTTCCTCTTCTTAGTTAACAGTATGCCATGGAGATCTATCAATGTTAGCACATATAATCTCAGTGCTATTTCAATACAGCATAGTGTTCCATGACATAGATCAATGTTTCTCAGTTCTGGCCCATTTTTGTTTTTTGTTTTTTTTTTTAACAATACTGATGTCCAGATTACAGATCCCATACCTGTCAATAGGGATTCTATTGCTTCTGGGTTGAGGGTCAGCACAGGTCTTCTTAAAAGCTCCCCAAGTATTTTTCGGGTACAGAGTTGAGAATGACTGCTCTGGATGTACTACAATTCATTTATCCCCCTTTGTTAACCCATATTGATGGTCATTCAGGTTGTTACCTCTTTTTCTGCCATTACAAGCAATACTGCTAAGGAGTATCTCTGTTTCATGCCTCTGCACACCAAGTGGAATTTTAAGGAGGATATGTATTTTGTCTCCTGGATATGGCCAAATGACCCCCGGGGTTCCACTCCCACCAAAGTGTTCCTGTTTCCCCAAGCCTCACTAGCGCTTAATATTACCAAACCTTTGAATTTCAGCCAATTTAATGGTTGAAAAATGGCACTCATCATTTATACTTCACTACATCTTTAGAGCCATCTGTTTGCATTCATGGTGACAGTAGGGATCTTTTTTCTAAAGAACTGATTTTAGCTTCCTTACAAAGATAGGAGAAGGTCTGTGATGACCCTTGACTTTTTAGCCTACTCTCAAACGCTTTGACGTTTGAGATTGGAGCTCACTTATGATCTTCTTTCTGTGGCCATCGCTCTTCAGGTGTTGTAACTCCTTTACTGTTCCTACCAGAGACAGGAAGGAACATTTTTCTTCCCCTGGAAGCCAATGTGAATCAAATCACTCATCCTACACATGATTATTGAGTGCTTGTTATGAGGCAAATACTGTGCTAGCTATCCCCTGACCTCAGGGAGCTCATATTCTTATAGGAAGAGACATTCAATAAGCAATTAATAGAACTCACAAGTCAATATCAAGCATGTTAGAGAGTGATAATTTCAATAAAAAAGACAAAGTAATTTAGAGTAACAGGGTTTGGAGAGTTTGAGAGCTGGAGGTAAGGGGGCAGAACATAGTATTGAATAGAGTCATGTTAGGAGTTTTCACTGAGAAGGTATTATGGGTTGGATTGTGTCCTCCCCAAAAAGATATGTTCAATTTCCAACCCCTGGTACCTCAGAATGAAACCTTATTTGAAAATAGTCTTTATAGAGGTAATCAAGTTAAAATGAGGTCATTAGGATGGACCTTTGTCCAGTATGACTGAAATCCTTCTAAAAGGGGGAAATTTGGACCCAGAGACTGATACACACTTGGGGGGGGGTGGGAAATGATAGGAAGAGACATGGGGAGAGGGTGGCTATCTATAAGCCAAGGGGCACCTGAGACTACCAGAACCTAGGAGAAAGACTTGGGATGTATTCTTCCATAGCACCTTCAGAGGAAACAGGGTGCTGCTAACCCCTTGGTTTTGAACTTTTGACCTGCAGAACTGTGAAATAATATATTTCTAGTGTTCAAAGCCACCCAGTTTTTTGTGCTTCGTTACAGCAGATCTAAGAAACTAACATAGAAAATGAGCTGAACAAAACCTTGAGGGAAATAAACCATGTGGACACACTTGCCTCTAACATTTTTGGGGCCCCAGCCAAGAGTTCAAATGGAAGCCTACGTACCATACGTCCAAAAATTTAGAAGTCATAAATGAAGCTAATACTCTGTTAAATAAGCAAGGTTCTATCTTCCTACCTTGAAATTTACTTTCATCATGACCAAAAGACTTTCCAGACTACTTGGAATTCTGCACCAAAACATGGCAGTACATGTAGAGCAAGCCCAGGCCCACAGCCCTCTCCCCTTCTCTTCCTGTCCAAATCTCACTGCACACAGGTGCCCATTGTGGTTAGAGGTACACACAGTGGCCAGCATGAACCTAAGGAAGAGGCTATATGGGCTCTGAATGTGGACTCCAGGGTCCAGGATACATGGTGTATGATCTCCAGGGGTTGCCGGCTCCATGTAGGTACCATTCCTTGTACTGCAGAATCCTGACTCCCTGGCAAGGAATACAGCCAGAGGAGGCCAGAGCTGGGTGCTTCAAACCAATGCTCCCCAGTGCATCTGGGAACCTGTGCCAGTCCAAAAACCATCTGTTTCCCATCTGTAAGGAGGTATGGAAGAAATTGAGAGTAAACCCTGAGAAATTGGCATAGCAGTTTCACTTGTTATAATATCCAAGTGTTTATGGGCATTGAAATTTGAGTTTCATGTAATTGTCATGTATCAAAAATATTATTCTTTTTTAAAATTTTTGTTCCCTAACCATTTAAAAATGTAAAAGTCATTCTTAGCTTGCAGACAGTGGAACAACCAAGGCCAGCTAGATTTGACCTAGAGGCCATGGTTCACCTAACTCTGATAGAGAAGATAGTGGGGAGGGGTGCTGGAGCTTTGTCCTTGAAGGTAGGGGGACATGAAGCCCAGTGTAGGTGGCACAGACTGTTCATCTATGATAGCAGGAACAAGGAATGGAAACAGATAGGACTTCAGCCACTGAAATATTTTGGTTTACATCCCCTTTGAACCTTTAAAGCTGCTTGCTTTCAGTAAAGCACATACATTCTCCAAGCTGCAATGATTTCCATAAAACAGGTGCATATTTACTTCATAGACAGAAAATGTATACTCAGTATGTTTATTGTTCTTCTGTCTCTTAGCTCCAGTGATTAAATGATCACATTAAATGATGCAGTATTTGGTGTTGCTTCTTAATTTTTGAAAGAGAAATGCATCTTTTACCACCATGGGTTTTACTCTTTTTTTTGGACCTTATTCTCCCCCTGCTCCCACAACAAATCTGAGAATCGTCTTCTTGGGGGGAAAAATGCATGAATATATTCTCCAAACCATTTCAGTCAATTCACTGATGCTCCCACAGCCAAGGTTGGCCTCAAACCCCTAGTTAAGAAATCCTGATTTACAAGCTGACCAAGGTTCTGAGAGTTGTGTTTTTCTTTCATCATTGCCCTTGAGTTTTTTTGGAAGAAAAGAGCTACATGCATGCAAAATGATTATTATAATTACACACACTGTTATGCTGATTCCAAACAGCCTACCATGGGGTTCTATTCAGAAGACTAGAGAAAAGGGCGGAGAAGCTTCTAGGAAGAAGGGAGAGGGTGGGTATCACTCAACTCCATGCCTTTCAAAACCATTCTACTTGGGATCCACCCCATTCCTAGCCTCTCTGTGACCTGGCTAATCTATCCTCCCATGAAAAGGAGAAATAGATAATGCTTTGTAGAAATACATTAGTTCTTTGATTATATATGCTTTGGGGGTCACACCATGAATAGTAACTTGCCATAGTAATAGATTTTATCCTTTCTACCATCAAGAAAGCTTTGTTTCCATTTGCCCAGCAATATCAGTATCTAATGCCCCAAGTGTAATTCTCCTAAACCTACTGCACAGCACTTACAAAATGTGCAGAATAAATACCAAGACCTAAGCCAGAAGAGAAAATATAAGAGGTGTTGCCTCAGACATTGAAAGTGAAAGAAAAGTCATATTCTAAAAACTTCTCATTTTCTTTCACGTATTTACATTAGCAGGCAAGACACTTTGTCAATTCTAATCCTTTCATAAAATTTAAGTTGGAATATTTCTTAATGGAATGTCACCACAGGAGGCCAGCTAAGGTCTTGGCTGGAAGACTTTCCTGGAATATTTTGTTTCCCTTGGAATTTACAGTACTGTCTGGTTGAATCTAATTTGACATTCTAACAATTGGAGCATTGTATTAGGCACAGTGAAGCAGAAAATTTACCCTATCCTACTCCCCATTCATCCTTCCTTTGCCCTTGTGAAAATTGCCCGCTGTTTTATCCCACTGAATCAAAGTGTTTGGGAGAAGACAAATGTCACATCTAATTCAGTCAACATTTCCATAAGAAGTAGGTTTTTAATACCTAGAATAAATCTTTCATTTATTCAACAAATAGTTTTATTTAGTGGTTGCTCTAAGGTTTGAAATATGCATTGTTGACTCATTACAGTGTGCCTTCAAATAACATTACACCACGTCACACACAGTGTGAGAAACTGACAAAAATATATTTGTTTCCCCCCATTCTTTTTGCTATTGTTGTCAGATATTTTAGTTACATACATGGTATAACATCCATTATATGTTGTTGTTATTTTTACTGTAAATGGTCAACTATGTTGTAAAGAAGTTAGAAATTATTTAGAAGTTAGACATTTATTTAATGGTGCTTACCATTTAAAGTGTTCTTCATTTCTTGGTGTAGATTTTGATTTTCATTTGTTACTGTTTTTCTTCTCCTAAAGAACTTCCATTTTCATGAGGTTCTGCTGGTGATGAATTTGGTTAGTGTTTGTTAGTCTGACGATGAGTTTATTTCTCCAGTTGTGAGGGATATTTTCACTGGACGTAGAATTCTAGGTAGACAGACTTTTTCCTTTCACACTTAAAAATGCCATCTCACTGTTTTTTGGTTCATGTTGTAGTTTTTTGATTTGTTTTGTTTTATATGAGAAGTCAATCACAATTTCTGAGTCTTCTGTATGTAACGTGTCTTTTTGCTTTGACTGCTTCTACCATTTTATTTTCATCATTGATTTCCAGCCAATTTCTCATAACATGTCTTAGTGTAGATTTCTTTTTCATTTATCCCACATCAGGTTGGTTGAGCCTCCTGAATTTCTGGGTTTATATTTTTCATCTAACTTGTAAAGATTTTGACTAAAATTTCTTTTTAAAATGTTTATTTATTTTGAGAGAGAGTAATCACGAGCAAGTGAGGGGCAGAGAGAGAGGGAGAGAGAGATTTCCAAGCAGGCTTTGCATTGTCAGCTGAGAACCTGATGTGAGGCTCAAACTCAGGAACTGTGACATCATGGCCTGAGCAGAAATCAAGAGTCAGGCGCTTAACCGACTGAGACACCTACGTGCCCCTTGGCTAACATTTCTTAAAAAAAATTTTTCTTTCTGTCCATTTCTCACTCTCCTCAACTTCAAGAACTTGAGAATATTTGTTAGACTTGATGTTATCCCATAGGTCATTAAAGCTCTGTTCTGTTACTTTTATTTCAGCTTTTCTTTCTCTGTCTGCTTCAGTTTCATTAGTTTGAATCCCTGATATTTTCTTCTGTAGTATCTCACCTTCTGTTAATGCCATTCAGTGAATTTCATGGTGAATACTGTGTTTTCCAGTTTTTAGATTTCATTTTGGTTCCTTTTTATCGTTTCCATTTCCCTATTGAGACTCACAGTCTATTCTTTCATAATGTTTACATTTTCTTTTGATATCCTTGGCCACATTTATAATAGTAGTTTAGAAAGCTTTGTTTCCTAATTCTGTCACTTCTGTCTTTTCTGGTCTGTTTCAATTATTGACTGATGTTCTTCCTTCACATTTTCCTGTTTCTTCATGTATCTAATAATATGTTATTATGTGCTAGACATTGTGGATGATGCATTGTCAAATGTCTGGATTTTGTTGCCTTCCTTTAAATAACGTTGGGTTTTGTCTGGAAGGTAGTTAACTTCCTTATGGATCAGCCTGATCCTTTGAAGCTTTAAAAAATACTTGTTATGTTTGGTCTAGTATATTCTTAACTCTGGGTTGATAGCAACCCTTCCCCTAATGCATAGTCTTTCTTGTGTCAACTGAGTGCCCAGAATTATCATAGTGGTCTCTCAATTACACATACAATCATCTCTGTCAATTTCCTTTGCCTCCCTTTGTGGATTCTTGTCCTGTGCACATGCCACTTGGTATTCAGTCAAAGATTCTGGGAGATTCCTATGCAGATTTCCACCCCTCTGGAGTTAAGTCCATGATATCTGCCTTAACTCCAGTCTCATCACATCTGCTCAATGAAATTGCCATTCTCTGCTTCAGTTTTCCCTCCCTTTGCCATGATGTGGAAAGAGCGTCAAAGCAAAAACAAAACAAAACAAAACCCATGGCAACCAAAGGGTTCAACTCATGCATTTGAAGGCAAGTTTCCAACCACACTGTGTCATGCACATTAGACACATTATTTAAACATATTTTTTAATAAGCAGGCATGAAAGTGCTTGAACAAAACATTTTTGCAAGCTGCATGAGTTATAGATCTCTGCCCTTTTAACTCCAGCTATTGTGGAAGATTCACATGAGCAGTTGGGATGCTAACCTAGATGCACCATCAAGAAATCAAATCTCCAGTATCATCTTACGAGAACATGCTCCAGTCTCCATTAGACTTTGCACTCTATTCATATAAGGACAGAGAACTATCTCTACAAGACTCTGGCTAAGACCTATATCTTGAATACCACTGATTTATTCAATGAGAACCCATTTATAGCATCTAATGTATTCATTTAAAACCCGTTATTTTGTCAGTGAAAACACGTTTCTGATATTTGTTTTGTTAATGAGCAAAGACTGTTCTACTTATGGACTGTAAGTCCTTCTGGAATCTGGTCTTTATGATTCAAAGCAAGTGCCTCTGGTGTATACACTTCTCATTTGGGCAGCATTCTTCACCTAGCATGTAGCTTAAGCTAACACAGGCAAGATACTGCACTGTCTGTGTGAAAGTATTTAAACTTCCCATAAGTTTATCCACAATGAAGAAGTGGTATCAGGAGAATCTAAAATCTCTGCCCTTCTAGGATCATGAACTGTGGACGAAGGCAGAACAGAAGAATCTGGGAAATCTTCTCTCACAAGATAATCTGACTTTCAGGGCTATTTCTCCCTTCAAAATCAGATTTTTCATATTAGACTGGCATTACCTCAGTCTTTCTCCATCTGTCCTGAGCTGATGAGCGTAAATGTCTCAGGGCTACATGCTGGGGGAGTGGGGAGAGGCTTCCCCATTCTATGTGTCAGAGCAGGTTACAAGTCCAGCCCAGATGCAAGGGGTTTGGAAGTGAATTTGATTGGAAAAGACTTCATGGCCACATTTCAGCTACCACAAGATTAGTGCTCTGAAGGCAAAGAACAGCACACTACAGAAGTGTCTGAGGGATTAGCAGAAGCTCATTGACTGAAGGCTTAACTCTACCCCCAAAAAGTGATGCATCTCAAGATGCATGTCAGGGATAAGGAGGTATTTACTAGAAGGGGGGTAGTGTTTAGACAGTAGGACCATCGCTTGCAAAGGCTTGGGCAGGCAGTACATTTCATAAACCTGAAGAATGCAAAGGAAGCCTTCCTGTGCCAAGGACACCAGTTGGAAATCTCATGGGATTGTGGAAGGATACTTCTTTGTCAGTAAGCATGGTGAAGTGAACACTGAACTGAGCCTTCAAGCCACAGGGGTCCCTCTCAGCTCAGTGACTCAGTGGTTGCATCCTCTAATGGGAAAATGGTAGAATAAAAGGGCCATGGAATCATCTAGTGCTGCGTTTCCCAGAAGGTTTTCTGAACACTGTCAATTAAGTGGTCCGATCGTTTGAAATGTTTGGGAAACACCAGTTCAGTGAGTTTATTACTGAACTCCTTGGAGATATGAATAAGCTAACATGTATTCAAGTCAGTGGTGTGCTGATAAATGCTTAACCAACAAGCTGAGAAAAAACATAACCCTGATTTTGAGCATTTGTCAATGTCTGGAGTTTATACTCCCACCATAACTATTTGAGGCTACCAGTGTGACCTCACTGAATACATAGCTGGTTTAGAGAAGTTTTGAAAACTTCACCAATCAGCTCCAGCACACTCCTTGTGGGACTCTCAGAGATGGAGGGAATGAAGCTTTGCCCAAAACCTCATGGCCATGGCTGCATTCCTATAGGACATTTAAGGGATGAATACTCTTTAGATGCACTTTAGGAAATTCTAGTTTGGTCATTCTATAAATGGGGAAACTGACCAGCTAAATATCTTGACCAAGAACTCAGATCCAAGCACAGATTAAGCTCTTCTGAGCTTCTATCCTGCAGCAAAACTCTTAATGTCCCTCTTTCATTCAGGTATCCTAGATTCACGACTGCCATTTACTTGCCATGAACCATGTCATGGTCTCTGCTAAATGATTCCAGCTCATTGTGAGATGTGTAACATGATGTTACACATCATTGTCCCCATTTTACAGACGAGAGCACTGAAGTGCCGAGATATCAAATAACTCCACAAAATGAGGCAAAGGCATTGTTTGCTCCCAGATACCTTGCTGTCAGTAAGACACCCTGGTACCGTATTGTTCCCTACCATGGCCAGATGTGATAGCACAAGAATAAGGCTTGTCATCTTCCTTTATCAGCAAGAAGAATGTCAGCTTGTGTGTGTGTCCCCTTTCTTGCTCTCATTCTTAAGCCAGAATATCTCCACAGACCAGCTTTGGACAATGGACATACCAGCAGCCTGATCACTCCACCAGCATTTACTGGTGGGTGATATAATGGAGTGAATGTTTGTATGTTGAATCCCTAACCCCTAGTGGGATGGTGTTTGGATAGGAGCCTTTGGGAAGTAATTAGGTATAGATAAGGTCATGGGGTGGGGCCCTCATGATGGGATTAGTGCCCTTATGAGAAAAGTCACCAGAGAGCTCACTGCTTTCTCAGTGCACATATAAAGAGGAGGTCATATGAGCACTTGGTGAAATGGTGGCTGCCTACAAGTTAAGAGAAGAGGCATCAGAACGAAACCTACCTTTCCAGCACCTTCCTCTTGGACTTCCCTGTCTCTGTAAGTGTGAAAAATACAAGTCTGTTGCTTATGTCACCCAGTCTATGGTATTCTGTCTTAGCAGCATGAGCAAATTTAGCATCAAATTGTGAAATATTGAGCTCCAGGGCTGGAGCAAGAAGTGGGGGAGATAATTAGTTCAATGGTCATAGAATTCATGACCTTGCTTCTAGAAGTCTACATGGTAGTTATAGTTATAATAGCTTTCTACTTAAACTCTTTTACATCTATGATGCCATTTGATCCTCAAAGGACTCTATGAATGTTTTCTGTTTCAGAGAGGTCTGACTTTGTCCGGGGTCACATAGCTCCAAGGTCAGGAGCACTGAATCATCATCTGCCCCTGTGTCTTTCCCAGTACATCAAGTTGATTTATGCTTAACTATTAGAGTATAGCTAAGCTATTAGTTCTCCCTGAATCAAAACGTGAAAGGCATTAGAGAGGCCTTCAAGATTTCAAAAAAATATGGTATACATATCTTCAAATACAAGTTCAAACACAAGGAGGAAGATTCACTTACACGTCACTGTTGCAAGAACTCAGAACGAGGGCCAACTTGGTAATTAACACAATGAACCCTTACGTTGTGCTTCCTAGATGTTGGACACTTTTGGAAAGTTTGACATGTATTAACTCATTTAACCCTCACAATAATAACCCTAGGACATAGCTATTATGATGATGATGCCATTTTCCATATTAGCAAATGATAGTGTAGGGAGAAAAAGCTTAGTTCTGACTCCAGTTGTCTGTAACTGTAGATGACTGGGGAGGGATGTGTGTGTATAGAAGGTGGAGGTGAGAAGGGGGTGATTCCCAGTTACAAGGCATCGTGTTCTGCTTTCTGCTTCCTGCTTTCCCTCAGCATCATAACCATAGTGCCTCTTAGCTGCTCATTTGTACAAGCAACCCAATTTCTTCTTGAAACCCTCTCCATTCCTCGCTCTTTGAACTTAAGGCATTGAGAAATTCTGTTAAAATGCAAATCTTACCCTGGAGGGGAAACGCATTCAACTACTATTTTCCATTTACACTTTTTCTGTGAATTCATTTTCTTGATTGGCTTTTGATTCATTGAAAAAACCCACCCAGACTGCAGAACCAAGAGATTTTTTTATTTCTGTGTTTGTTTTCGGGGAATGGGAAGGTCAGGACAGGAGACTGTCCTGAGAAAGCATAACAGTGACTGACAGAGTTGACTCTGTCACCACCTAACATCACCACCATGCTAGGCACTGGACTCCTCCCTGTGACATTCTCAGCAGCCTTGCACTATAAGCTAAATATCATTACACCCATGTTGCCAATGAGAAAACTGAGGCTTGGGGACGTTAAGTGATCACTTAAGGAATAAACTAGTTAATGCTGAGGAAGGATAGCCTAGCTATAGCATTGTAACTCTGAGGGCTCTGGCAAACTGGAAAACTCCAGAAAAGTGCTAAATATCTAGGGTGTGTCTGAGTGTGAAGCAAGAGGGGAGGCAGCTAGTTATTGTGAGAAGGGGACATTCAAAGGAGTATCAATAAAGAAGGGGCTCTGGCCACCCTCTCCCTTGTGCTCCACCTCCATACTCCATTCTGTGGTGGCCTCATGAGACCACAGGCCTTCCCCCCACCTCCTTCCCAAAGTCTCTGCAGCTTCCTTGGAGACAACTGCTTCAGCGGAGCCCCCACGGCTCATTGGGGGTCAGTTCCTGCCAGGAGGCCAGAACCACTTTCTGGTCCTGCCTCCCACGGCTTTCCTGGTCTAGGCCTATTTCTGTTTCCTGTGTCATTATGTCACCTTCGGCAGTGAAGGTACCTGAGCATGTAGACAGGTGTGAGGACTGCAGGCTATATAGGGAGGTGACGTTCTCTCAGAACCCCAGCAGGTTTGGGTCCTGGCTCTCCACCCTCTGAGGAGACCGTCCCTCCAGACTCTTCCCTACAATGAGCCCTGGGAGCCCTCTCTTGATCACCTGCCTTCTCAAAGCCAAGGAAGGATGGAAGTTCTGTCACTTCCAGCTTAGCGACTCCGAGCAGATTGCTCAGTGTCCTTGATTTCCACATGCATAAAATGTGGATGGTGAGAATATTTGCCTCATGGCCAGGAGGCTATAAGGATTAAATGCATTAATCCTGGCCCAGGCCTGGCACATGGTAAATGCCCATCAACATCCTCTGCTCCTGGTGGCGATGTTATCATCTATAACTGAGGAGTTACATCAGTCACAGCAATTTTGGGCTACGTGCCATATTTTAACATATTTTTTGCTTTTCTTCACAGACACACAGACACACATGCACACGCACACAGACACACACACACACACACACACACACACACATACACACACACCACTTCGTGGCTATGAGCGTAGCAGCACAGGCAGACCCAGCATTTGGAACTCCATTCATCTCTTGGCTATGCCCAACTCACTGGCTGGCCTTGAGCAAGCTACCCCCTCTCCAGCCCTGCTGAGGTCCTGCAACTTAGGAAACTGCAGTGAGGTGTCACTCGTCACAGGCTGAAGGGCTTGGGCGAATCCAGATGGCAGACAGGTTCTTGGGGGTGCCACTGTGCTTTGAAAACATGGTAGTGTCACACTGAAGTCCAGATATGTGGCTCCCTCAACACTTGTGGTGACAGCACCCCCAATTCCTTGGAGCCAGGAAGGATTTTGGAAGTTGTTCATTACTGCCTGGGCCCAGGAGGCACTTGACTTTGCAAACCTTTGAACCTACGAATTCTCAAGTCCGTTCCAGCTGGAAAATTCAGCAGTTGAAACCTCAGGTTTGTCTTGCAGGGCTGAGAAGGATCCCTGCTGCAGAGGGTTAAGTGGCTACTTTCAAAAGGACAAAGCAAGAGATGGCGATAAGATAAGGAGCTGTGTTTTCACCAGACACTCCTTGGAAAGAACAGGCTTTTGTTGTGATCCAGAGGATAAGAGCCTGAGCCTCGAATTCATCAGGCCATCCCTCCTCCCCTTAGCCAGGGCTCAGGGCCGCCAGGGATGTGTCTGCAGCTGCTGCCACCTGCTGGAGCCTGGAGCCTCTGCAGTCTGCCTGCAGGTGTTTGCACAGACATTTCCTCCAAGCCTGGAAACACAGCTCTTGTCCTGATGGATGCAGTGGCCTTCACCTTTGCAGTTGGCTGGTATTTCTGGAGCACCCGCTGTGGGTCAAACACTATGCTTAGAACTTCCTTGCATTGTCTCATCTAATCCATTTCACTACAATAGAGGCCCACACAAGGGGAACTTTTGTCTCTTTTTCACAACCGTATCCCTAAGTGCCTACAAAGTGAGTGGCCCACAGGAAGTACTTGGTAAATACCGATTGCATGAGAACAGCCATAAAGATAGATTGTGTTATTACTCTGGTTTTATAGAAGAGGAAGTTGTCACTTGGTGACACAAAAGCTCCAGGTATTGTGGATAAAGTGGTGAGGGAAGCTGGAAAGATTCTTGCCATAGGCAGAGTTCGTCTGTCACCTGGGGTGATTTTGTTTTTAAGTTTATGTATTTATTTTTGAGAGGGAGAGAGAGTGAGCAAGGGAGGGGCAGAGAGAGAAGGAGAGAGAATCCCAAGCAGGCTTCCCACTATCAGCATAGAGCGTAATGTGGGGCTCGAACCCACCAACAGTGAGATCAGGACCTGAGCTGAAGTCAGGAGTCGGAGGCTTAACTGACTGAGCCACCCAGCCTCCCCTGTTGCCTGGGGTGATTTTGAAGGCACAAAGTCAGGCAGCGCTAGGCTCAGGCAGCAAGGGTTCTTGGGGTGCCACTGTGCTTTGAAAAAGTCAGGGCTGCAAGCCATCAGGGAAGCAAGCCAAATCAAAATGTTGCCGTGGGCCCTGGTGACCTTGAGGCACAACCAGGGCTCTGGCCAGGGCAAGAGACCCCTGACAGATGTTTTGTGCTTTTTTTTTTTTTAAGCAATTTTAGGTTTACAGAATAACTGATTAGAAAGTACAGAGTTCCCATCTATCCTCTCACACCCCAACCCCTTCCCCCAGTTATTATTAACTCTTCTGCCCCATTATCAACATTTTGCATTAGTGTGGTACATCTGTTATGGTTGAGGGGGTCAATATTGATACATAGCATTAGCTGAAGTCCACAGTAGTTTATGTTAGGGTTCCCTCTTGGTGTCTTACATTCTAAGTGCTCTGACAAATGTATAATGACATGTTTCCATGTTTGCAGTGTCATCCAGAAAGGTTTCACTGCCCTAAGAATCCTCGGTGCTCCGGGGCGCCTGGGTGGCGCAGTCCGTTGAGTGTCCGACTTCAGCCAGGTCACGATCTCGCGGTCCGTGAGTTCGAGCCCCGCGTCGGGCTCTGGGCTGATGGCTCGGAGCCTGGAGCCTGTTTCCGATTCTGTGTCTCCCTCTCTCTCTGCCCCTCCCCCGTTCATGCTCTGTCTCTCTCTGTCCCAAAAATAAATAAAAAACGTTGGAAAAAAAAAATTAAAAAAAAAAAAAAAAAAAGAATCCTCACTGCTCCACCCGTTCCTGCCTTCCTCTGACTCCCTGAACCCCTGGCAGCCACTGATCATCTTTACTGTCTCCATAATTTTGCCTTGTCCAGAATGTTATGTAGTTAGGGACTTATAGTATGTAGCTTTTTTCAAATTGACTCTTTCACCAAGGATTATGCATTTAAGATTCCTCTGTGTCTTTTCAAGGCTTGATGGCTCTTCTTATCACTGCATAAAATTCCATTGAATGGACGTACCACAGTTTGTCTCTCCATTCACCTATTGATGGGCATTATTGGTGCTTCCAAGTTTTGGCAGTTGTGACTAAAGCTGCTATAAACGTTAGTGTACATGTTTTGTATGAACGTAAGTTTTCAACAAATTGGTAAATACCAAGGAGTGCAGTTGCTGACTCATATGGCAAGTTTTGTCAGAAATCTTTCAAAGTGGCTGTCCCCGTTTTGTACTTTTGAGCATTGCTGTTCGTGACAGGCATGCTGGCCTGCATTTTCCCCTTCTTGGTGTTGGCAAGACTTCGAGAAGACAGGCCTACATCTCCTCCCTTCCTGTCTGCATCCACCTCCCTTGCTGAGCCAAACCCACTTCCTCTGCTGAAAGGTAAAGAGAACAGAGGACCTTCTTTTTCATCCTACAAAGAGGGACACATTTCAGACAAGGTGTGATAGTGTAGCTGCTCTGGTCGCTTGAAATCCCCAAGCCATTCCCTTGGGCAGGAGGCAGATAGACTGGGCCTACCTCTCTGGAAGGTCAACCTGTGGCTTTGGGTTCAAAATTCTTGGCATGAGCACAGCCATGTGAGCTGAAGAAGACAGTTGCCGTTTTGATGTGTGGAGCTTTGAGGCCTCTGTTCATGAAACTCTCATGAAACTAGTGCCTTGAACAACCAACTCCTGCTCACTTTCCGCTCTTTCTAAAATGTAGGCAAGTCAGATAGCTGTTTGGTTCACATCATCTCAAAACTTAAAGTAATTGGAATGTTTTGGAAATAATAGAACTGTATGCAAGCTAGGAGTTTATTTCACTTTTCCTGTCTCTTATTAAGAAAGTCATGAAAAATTAGATGCGGCCTTTCAGAGTTACTTTAAAAACAAATTTGAGGGGCACCTGGGTGGCTCAGTCGGTTAAGCGTCCAGCTTCGGCTCAGGTCATGATCTCACGGTTCATGGGTTCAAGCCCCACATTGGGCTCTGTGCTGACAGATTCTGTGTCTGCTTCAGATTCTGTGTCTCCCTTTTTCTCTGCCCCTCCCTGGCTGTGCTCTGTCTCTCTCTGTCTCTCAAAAATGAATAAACGTTAAAAAAAAATTGAAACTAAGTTAGGCTAACATCAAACTGTAAGTGTAGGAAAGAGAGGGAGTTTTTTTAAATCATGTTTTTGACATCATTTCCCAGAATTCAAAATTCCATGTTTGGTTACTTCTATGCAATTGCATCTCCCTTCCTGGCCAGACCAACCCAACCAACAACAACAACCAAACTCTTAATCTTCCATCAGTAACTTGGAGCAAGTCATTTAATCATGGATTCATTTTTTAAGGCTCATGCTCTTTGGTGACTGCCTAGGAAAACTCAAGGAATCTCATTTGAACTTCCTTAATCTGTAAGGAGGAAAAAAAGCTTTAGTTCTGCTGGTAGGAGAGGGTTTATTTATGTGTCTCAATTTACCAGCCTAAGCACTGCAAATATAAACTCTCTGAAGGAAAATTTTGTCCTAATTACTTAACTGAATCCAGAAGCATCTGCTTTGATTTACGGTAAGTCCAGTTGGGTCTTAATCAGGCATTTTACAGCATGCTGAGGTAACTTAACAACTAGTACCTTTTTTGCTCCAACCAAATATTTTTCAAAGGGTAGGGATAGGGTGAGGTCCAGAATAAACAATGTTAACAAATTCTCCAGATGATTCTTATAAAGACTGAAGTTTGAGAATCACTGCTCAAGGCAATACTTACTTCTTTTTAATTTTATTTTCCCTTTCAGCTTTACCTACGAATAACACATTCTGGAGAAGTTTTGTATTCCTGATATGTTTGATTGTCTCACTGGAAACATTTTTACTTTGTAAGTTTCTTAAAATTTTACTTTCTAAATGAAATTATAGTAAAATTGGCTTTTTGTGTGGGTCTACACATCTGTGAGTTTTAACACATGTATTGATTCACGTAACTACCACACCACACTCAGGACACAAAACAGTTCCGTCACCCGAGAAAACTCCCTCATGATATCCTTTTGTAGGCACACCCTTCCCCCAACCCGTGTCCCTGGCAACAACTGATCTGCTCTCCATCACCAGCATTTTATCTTTTCCAGAAAGTTATATAAATGGAATCTTACAGTATATAGTATATAATCTTTTGAGACTGGCTTCTTTCACTCGGCATAATGTCTTTCAGATTCATCCAAGCTGTTGCTTATATCCATAGTCCATTTCCTTTTATTGCTGAGCAGAATTCCATTGTATGAATGTAACCCAGTTTGTTTGTTTCCCCATTGGAGAGCATTTGGCTGTTTCCAGTTTTGGGCAATCATGAGTCAAGCTGCTATAAACATAAGTGTATAGGCTTTTGCATAAATATAAGTTTTCATGTATCTAGGGTAATACCTAGGAGGATCCAGGAGTCAACTAGTAGGCACATTTTTCACTTTATGAGAAACTACCTCCCTGTTTGCTCCAAGGGCTGTACCATATTGTAGTCCCCCACCAGCAATGTGTAAGAGTTCTAGTTGCAATTTGTCTTCGCCGGTACTTGACATTGTCAGTTATCTTTTTTTTTTTTCAACCCTTTCTAATAGGTGGTTAGTAGCATTTCATCGTGTTTTTTTATTTTTTATTTAAAAAATTTTTTAATGTTTATTTTTTTTGAAGAGAGAAAGCGCATGAGCGGGAGAGGGTCAGAAAGAGGGAGACACAGGCTCATGATGTTTTCAATTTGCATTTCCCTAATGGCTAAGGATGTTGAACATCTTGTTATGTGCTTTTTTGTCATGCGTATTTCCTCTGTCTGTTCAAATCTTTTGCTCATTTAAAAACTGGATTGTTTGTTCTCTTACTGTTGAGTTTTGTGAGTTCTTAATATATTCTGGATACAAGTCTTTGGTATGTGGTATGTAAATATTTTCTCCTACTTTGTAGCTTGCCTTTTCATTATTTTAACAGTGTCTTTCCTGGAACAAATTATTAATTCTGATGAAGCCCAATGTATTCTTTTTCTGTTATGAATCATAAAGGTTTTCCCCTATGTTTTCTTCTAAAAGTTTGATAATTTTCTGTCTTAAGTTTAAATATATGATTTTGTGTGGCACCTGAGTGCCTCAGTTGGTTGACTGTCTGACCCTTGATTTCGGCTCACATCATGATCTCATGGTTATGGGATCAAGCCCTCCATCAGGCTACATACATGCTGAGTGTGGACCCTGCTTAAGATTCTCTCTCCCTCCCTCTCTCTCTCTCTCTCTCTCTCTCTTTCCCCCTCTGCCCTTTTCCCCTGTTCACATGCTTTCTCTTTCTTAAAAAAGAATCATAGATATGTAATTTCATTTGAGTTAATTTTGGTATAAGACATGAGATTTATATTGGAAATCATTTTTTCACATATGAAGTCCAAATGTTTCAACACCATTTATTAAGAAAACAATCTTCTATTGAATTGCCTCTGCACTTTTAGCACAGACTCAATTGATAAATTTAGTGCAGGGAAACTTTCTAGAGTAATGGATATGGAAATATTTTTTATTGGGTGTGTATTATGTGTGTTTATGACTTGGTCATTCTCTTCAGTTTGCACACTTCAGGTCTATGCATTTCATTGTATTTGAATTAAACTTCAATTAAAATGGCATCATTTGGCTGGCCATAGCATCAGGTCTATTTTCAGAGTCTCCTCTGTCCCATTGATCTACATTTTTTTTTTGCCAATACTATCCTATCTTGATCCCAGTTACTGAAGCTTTATAGAAAAGTTAAAATTGAAAAGTGTGATTTCTCCAACTCTGTTCTTCTTTTTCAAAATCATTTTGGCTATTTTTGTTCCTTTGCATTTTTATATCCGTTTGGGATCAACTTATATCTCTACAAAAAATCCTGTTGGGAATTTGATTGAGATTATGTTAAATGTATAAATAAATTTGGGGAGATTTGACATCTTTACTTGTTATTTGCCAGCCTATGAACATGGTATGTCTTTGCATTTATTGAGGTCCTCTTTGATTTCTTTCATCAACATTTTGTAGTTTTCAGCACACAGATCCTTTGCATGTTTTATTGGATTTATATTTAAGTATTTCCACTTTTGAGCTCTTTTATTCTATATTTCAATTTTTTTAATGTTTCTTTATTTTTGAGAGAGAGAGAGAGAGAGAGAGAGAGAGAGAGAGCATGAACAGGGGAGGGGCAGAGAGAGAGGGAGACACAGAATCTGAAGCAGGCTCCAAGCTCTGAGCTGTCAGCACAGAGCCCAATGTGGGGCTCGAACCCATGAACCATGAGATCATGACCTGAGCCGAAGTCAGATGCTTAACCTACTAAGCCACCTAGGCACCCCTGAGCTACTTTAAATAGCATTTAGAAATATTTGATTTCCAATTCCTTTTTGCTGTTACATAGAAATATAATCCTTTTTTAACATTTACGTAGTAAATTCATCTTGTCTTTATTTCTTCTTTTCCAAATTGGATGACTTTTATTTGTTTATTTTCCTGTTTTTGTTTTTTGTTTTTTATTTACTTGCACTGGATAGTTTACTTGCACCATTCCAGTATGGTGTCAAATAGGAAGGGAAGTAGAGGAAGTCCGCCTTGTTCCCATTCTTCGGAGGAAAGTATTCAATCTTTTATCATTAAGTGTAATGTTTCCTGTAGATTTTTCTTTTTTTTTTTTTAACGTTTATTTATTTTCGGGACAGAGAGAGACAGAGCATGAACGGGGGAGGGGCAGAGAGAGAGAGGGAGACACAGAATTGGAAGAAGGCTCCAGGCTCTGAGCCATCAGCCCAGAGCCTGACGCGGGGCTCGAACTCACGGACCGCGAGATCATGACCTGAGCTGAAGTCAGATACTTAACCGACTGAGCCACCCATTTGCCCCTCCTCTAGATTTTTCAATGATGTCCCTTATTGGGCTGACAAAAGTCCCTTCTTTTTGTAGTTTGCTGAGAGTTTTTAATTATGAATGAACATTGAATTTTGTGAAATGCTTGTACTGTATTAATTGGTATGATCATGTACTTTTTCTTTTTTTGACAATGAATAATACATTGATTTTCAAATATTGAACTAACCTGGCATAACTCAAGATAAAGCCCATTATGGTCTGAGAGCATACTTTGGACATATGTATTCTGTTTTTATGATTGTATCTCTTTGTATAGTAATTTTAATGATTGCTGTAGAGTTTACAATATATATAACTTTTCACTTTTAAGTATCTTAGCATTTCAGGTTGAATATAGAAACCTTACCAGTAGATATGGTTTTTTTGTTATGATATGTTTTTTGTTATTTACATACAGTGAACACTCCATCAGACAGTGTTATAATTTTTGCTTTCAACTATCAACCATACTTTAAGAAACTCATGGGAGAAAAGTCCCGTTATGTTTACACAGAAATTTACTATTTCCATTTCTCTTTCCTCATTCTTGATGTTCCAGGTTTCCTTCAGATATAATTTGCCTCTGTCTGAAGAAACTACTTGGAAATTCCTTTAGAACAGGTCTGCTAGAAATGAATTCTCTTAGTTTTTTGTTTTTTTTTTTTTCACCTGAGAATGTCCTTATTTCACCTTGTTCCCAAGGCTGTTTCCAGTAGAATAGAATTCTGACTTGACATTTGTTTTCCTTCTGCACTTTAAGTATATTGTTATACTTCATTCCAGACTCTGGTTTCTCATGAGTATTCTGCAACCACTTCTATTCTTGTTCTCCTATAGGATAACTATCGGTAGTGTGTCCATTGTTCTCTGTTTGCTTTCAACATTTTTTCTTTTTCTTTAGTTTTCAGGAGTTTTATTATTATGTGTGTGTGGAGGGGGGATTTGTTTAGATTTATGTTATTTGAGGTTTTCTGAGCTTCTTGACTGCAGATTTCTGCCTTTTGCCACATTCAGGAAGTTTTCAGGTTGTTATTCTTCAGATATGTTTTCTTCATTCTTTCCCACTTCTCAGACATAATGATGGGCATGTTAGACCTTCTGGGATTGTCCACAGGTTCCTTAGGATCTGTTTATTTTTCTATCTTTTTTCTCTCTCTTGTTCAACTTATATACTGTCTCCTAATCTATCTTCATGTTCGCTGACTTCTCTGTCATTTCCATTCTGCTGATGAACTCAGCCAGTGAGTTTGTTTCGGTTATTGTATTTCCCAGTCCTAAAAAATTTTTATTTGGTTCGTTCTTTGTATCTTCTTTTCTCTTTCTGAGACTTTCTATTTTTCCATTTATTTCAGGAGTGCCCAGGATTCCTGTTGGAATGTTGGAACATTTCTTTAACAGCTGCTTTAAAGCCTTTTTTCAAATATTTCTAACCTCTGTGTTATCTCAGCATTGGCATCTTTTCCCATGTGAGTTGAAATTTCCCTGATTCTCTGCATTCAGAGTAATTTTGGTTTGTATCCTGGACATTTTAAATATTATGAGACTCTGAATCTTACTTAAATCCTATGAAGAGTGTTGATGTTTTTGTTTTAGCAGTTAATCAACCCAGTTGGGTTCGGTCCTCAATTTCCAACCAGTTTTTTGTGGGTTGTGGTTTCAAGGTCAGTTCGGTTTTCAAATCCTTTTGCAGTGCTATTTAGATCTGTTCCAGATGTTCACCACCCAGGGCTCAGCCTGGGACTTGGGTATAGTCTGTTCCATAGCTCAGTTCCAAAGTCTCTGTATGTTGGTTAGGTCACAATCAGGAATGCATAGCTCAGAGGTTAGCCTAGGAGTCCATGAGCAACTTTCTCCTCTCTCTTGGCTGTCTCTGACACTTTTCAGCTCCCTGAACACCTCTTTTTGCTGATTTGAACAGAAAACTGGGGTTTTATTTACCCCACTCTGGCATGCACAACCCCTAGCTGTGCTCACATCTGGAGCCAAGTTTTAGGGTAAGAAAGCCACAGGAGTTTGCCTTATCTCTGGGGACCACAGGGCCTCCTGTTGGAGAGGAAGTTCCCTTCCTCAGAGTTTTAGGCTCCTGGAGGCCTCCAGTGCTGCCTCTGACAGCAGCACCATTAGTATGCCAAGACTGCTTGTGGGATGAGGTACAGGAGAATAGAAAAAAGACAAGAAGGAATGAGAAAAAGAAAATAAGTCATTTCCTCCCCCCTTTCTAAGTATCAGGAAACCTCTTTCCCTGTCTTCAAGCCAGAACTAAAGGGCTTTTCCTCGAGCTCTCTCTGTTCACTCCCAGGTTTTAGACTGTGCTGAGTTCAGGCCAGTAGACACTAGAAAGAGAAAAAGAGTAAACTCCGGTTTGATGGTTCTTCAAATTCTGGTCTTCTTTTCCAGCCCACTTGCTACTGCTTCCTTTTCAGAGTCCTCAAATGGCTGATTGATGCAATCTCTCCAGGTTGTATAGCTGCATTCAGTGAAAAAGTGTATTAACTATATTTTCCTATTCTTTATGTTCTGGTATCTAGGGTCTTGCTAATTGGGGAGGGACTACCCCTCTCAGGACTAGCTAATTCTTAGAGATTTTCAACAGTTCACCTGGGGGCACACTTTTCATATGCAAATTAAAGAGTCCAAACCCCATACCCCCAACCACCTCCTTTACTGAAGTCTAACGCTTTGGGCTACCGGATCCACCTTCTGTAAATCACCCCAGAGCCAGACACCAGACAC
Source organism: Panthera leo (assembly GCF_018350215.1). Lineage (NCBI taxonomy): Eukaryota > Metazoa > Chordata > Mammalia > Carnivora > Felidae > Panthera > Panthera leo. Next base: position 38,908,564 of record NC_056680.1, on the reverse strand, counting down.
TCAGGACAGCCCCTATACCCTAGAGCCTCCTGAAATTTTTCAAACTAGCGAATTCCATGCCTGCTTACCTTGACTCTCGTGTTCCTTCCCACAGAAACTAGAGTAAATCTTCTTGCCCAGTTTTCCCTGCTGCCTCTGCCTCTGCCTCTGCCTCCTGACCATCCCAGGTGCTTCCCCATGTGGCCCCTCATGGAATAGTATGACCCTTCTCTTGGAAACTGTGAGTAAAAATCTCTCATGTCAATAACGGTCATCTCCTAATCTGTTGGCCTCACCATAACTAAATAATAATGAAACCTACATTTAAAAACAGAAGGACAGGTTAGAATGTGCGTATTTCATCTCACATGGAACACTCTTTATTTATAGACATAATCAGCCACAACTTTTTTCAGTTATAAATCAGAGAAATTGGCTCTCCCAAAAGATGGACTTTTTATGCCTTGAGTAACTGAAAAGTTCAGTTTATTTGTTTTTCCTTGTCTGTACTTTCTCATTTTAAAAATTTTATCTATCTATCTATCTATCTATCTATCTATCTATCTAAGTAATGTCTACACCCAACATGGGGCTTGAACTCACAACGCCGAGATCAAGAGTTGCATGTTCTTTCTGACTGAGCCAGCCAGGCGCCCCTGTCCTGGCGCCCCTTCTCCTTTTTAAAACAACAAGTCTGTTTTAGTGTTATAGGGGGTCATGCTTCTCTGTGTAGTATCCCTTCCCCTTCCTACTGTGAATTTCCTTTAAGGAACCACTCCTGAGCTACTGCCAGCCTGTATGGTTTGGGTGTGAGTCACCATGGCATCATCCCCCACTGCACAGAGGTCACAGATCTAGTCTGCCCAGTAACATATTCCAATGTCCTGACCACAGCTGTCAGTTCAGAAATTAAAGCCAAGCCCAAGACTTTGCATGAAACTATTGAGAAAGAGCATCTCTGTTTCTGCTGGTGTTACTTAGTGAATGGAATGTAAATCTGAAGTTGCCTCTTCCCACTGTTTTTAAAGAGGTTACCAAATGGTAAAAAAACAACCAAGAAGAAAGCAGAGCTGTGTGTTGGTAAACAGATTTTTGGTAATATTGATATGGGTCCACCACTGCTGAAGACCTTCCTCTTCCCATGGCACTTTAGTTACACAAATTAGTGAATTCCTATTTTGCTTGAGCCAGTCTGTGTTCGTTTTCTGTCACTTGCAGCCCAAATGTCCTGACTAATGTATAAATGAGCCCTTTGTCTATTATAGTTTGTTGTGGCCTGAATCTTGAGTTGATTATCTTTAATCAACAGCACATGGAAATTTTTATTGGAGTCATTTGTTGAAATCCATTGGAAGGAATTGTAACTTGCTGGGTGAATTTTATCTGTCCATACCCTCTTCTTAGTTGTTTTTGTCAATGAGACTTGGTCTGTGTTGCTTAGAGTGCTGATGAGTTTGAGTTTTCCCCAGAAGCAGACCCTGGGTAGATTTGAAAGCCAATAGTTTATTTCAAAGGCAATCCCAAGAGTATCAGCAGGGGATTGAGGGAATAAAAGTGGAAAGAGAAGAATGCATTATTACAAAGGTTTCTGGGGCTCATCCCTGCCTGGGAATTCTAAAGAACATTGTAGAATAAGCTCTAAAAATACCAACTCAGAGTATATGGAACCAGAGGGTATTTATCCTCCAACTCATATCCATCATTGGCTGAGGTCTGTTTCCAGGGCTTTAATTCTCCCAGCATGTCTGGCCTGCCCTGCTCAGGAGCTGAGAGCAAGTCTTTAGGTGGAGAGTTGTAGATACCTGTAATAGAATGTGCTAGGCATGTGTGTGAGGGACCCAAGGTTCAGAGGGATGTGGGAGGCACACAGCCAACCTCTGCCACCAGAACTATGAGTGTTCTTGTTTTCCATTTCTTTGCTTCTAGCTTAGCCTCTGAAGGTGTATTGATTGCATGTGTATTGATTCATATGTAATGACTCTTCACAAACACAGTAGCTTTAAAACTTATCAGCTTCCTCCATGTTTGGGACGATGAAATTGAAGTCAAAAGTGTGGTGTTCTCTAGGCTATTTCAGTCATTCATTCATTCATTTCTACAACAAATGCTTTGGGACGACAGAAATCAATAAGCAAAAGTCTCTGTTCTTGCCAAGCTCAGAAACTGATGGCAAGCAGATAGAAATGTAATTACTGGTGGAATGAAATCATACTTGCTTTCATAGAGGTGAGTAAAAACTGCTATGAGAACACACAAAGAAGGCTGTGTTTTTATCTTGAAAGATGAGGAAGGATACTTATTCTCCTTGTTATTGCTATGTAGCAAACCACCCCAAACTTGTGGCATAAAATAGCACCCATTTCTTTATGCTTCTGCTTTGGTGGGTCAGTAATTTGAAAGGGAGTGTAGAGGAGTTAGTGTGTCTTCACATTATGGTGTCTGGAGCTTGGCTACAAAGGCTTGAAAGCTGGAGGCAACACACTGGGTAGGGTGTGGAACCATCTGAAGGCTTCTGGCAGTTGATGTTGATGTTTGCAGAGACTACAGAGAGGTTGCCAACTGTTACATCTACACTTGGCCTCTCCATGGGGCTCCGTGGTATCCTTATAGCATGGTGGCGAGATCGAAAAGCAAGTGCCCCAAGACAACCTGTCAGAAGCTGTATTGCCTTTTAGGGCCAACCTCCGGAAGTCATGTAGTGTCACCTCCACTGTGATCACAAGCCTTCCCAAACCCACTAGGAGAGATCTTAGACCCATCTCTCAATGGGTGGAGTCTCAGTCATATTACATAACAAGCAGCATTTGGGAAGGGAAAGATTGGTGCATCCACTTTGGGTAAACACTGTCTACCACAGTATTGAAGGGATAAAATCATTTTGTCCATCTTCTATTTAGTAATATATTTTCTGAGCCACATTATTTTCTGAGAAGTACCATTTTAAATTATTTACGTTGCCTAAATCAGATTGCCTCATAAAGATATGAAGAGAGGGATTTATTATTTAATGCATTTGTCACTGCTCCATTGCCCGCACAGACTTCCTCCCTCGTCCATATTTTGAGAACCAATGCCATAGAACCTGGACACAGTGGTGAAGAGGGCACCAAAATTACCAGACCAGACTCTTTTTAGAGGTCAGGCAAGGGCAAAGACTGTAAATATTCTTATCTTATCTTAGTACTAAGTTGTTTATGGACATACAAACCCATATACCTGCTAAGTTCATTTCTTTTTTTTTTTTTTTTTTTTTTTGGTCTTTTCATAGTGTTATTTAAATTCTAGTTAGTTAACATAGAGTACAATATTGGTTTCAGGAGTAGAATTCAGTAATTCATCACTTATATACAACATCCAGTGCTCATCATAACAAACACCCTCCTTAATAACCATCATCCATTTAGTCCATCCCCTGCCCACCTCCTTCCATCACCCCTCAGTTTGTTGTTCTACATTGTTAAGAGTCTCTAATGGTTTGGGGTGCCTGGGTGGCTCAGTCAGTTAAACATCTGACTTCAGCTCAGGTCATGATCTCATGGTTTGTGAGTTCGAGCCCCGCTTTGGGCTCTGTGCTGACAGGTCACAGACACGAGCCTGCTTCAGATTCTGTGTCTCCCTCTCTCTCTCTGCCTTTCCCTTTCTCATGCTCGCTTGCTCTCTCTCTCTCTCTCTCTCTCTTCCCCTCTCCCTCCCTCCCTCTCTCAAGAATAAATAAACATTAAAAAAATTTTAGCTCCCTCTAGCTGCCATCTTTGTGTCCCAGCGTGTGTGTGCCTAATCTCAGCTGGTCCACCCAAGATCCCCTGAGCACCAACCCTAGTCCCCCATGCACGGTCCCATTTCCACTCCAACCAGGTGAAAGAAACTATCACGAACCAGGAGAAACTCGCCAAACTTGCAAGCACAAGTGCAGGCTGGTGGGAAAGGAACTGCCCACGGAAAGAAGAAAGTGGTTCATAAAACAGCTACGGCAGATGATAAAAAACTTCATTTCTCCTTAAAGAAGTTAGGGGTAAACAATATCTCTGGTGTTGAAGAAGCAAATGTGTTCACAAACCAAGGAACAGTGACCCACTTTAACAACCGTAAAGTTCAGGCATCCCTGGCAGCGAACAGGCCATGCTGAGACAAAGCAGCTGACAGAAATGCTACCCGGTATCTTAAACCACCTTGGTGCAGATGGTCTGACTAGTTTAAGAAGACTGGCTGAAGCTCTGCCCAATCTGTGGATGGAAAGGCACCACTAGCTAGCTACCAGAGAGGACGATGATGATGAAGTTCCAGATCTTGTGGAGAATTTTGATGAAGCTTCCAAGAATGAAGCCAACTGAATTGAGTCAACTTCTGAAGAAGATAAAACTTGAAGAAGTTACAGGGAGCTGGTATTTTATATTATGACTGCGTTTTAAAATTTTCTTCATGGGTCTGATAAAATCTAGATCTCTGATATTTTTAAGCCCACGCCCCTTGGACACTGCAGCTCTTTTCAGTTTTTGCTTATACAAATTCATTCTTTGCAGCTAATTAAGCTGAAGAAGGCTGGGAATAAAGTTTGAAACAAGGTTAATAAAGTTCTTTGCCTAGTTAAAAAATTTTTTTCAAGAGTCTCTTATGGTTTGTTTCCTTCTCTCTTCTTTCTTCCCCCACCATATGTTCATCTATTTTGTTTCTTAAATTCCACATATGAGTGAAATCATATGATACGTCTTTCACTGACTGTTTTCGCTTAGCATAATACACTCTAGCTCCCTCCACCTCACTGCAAATGGCAAGATTTAATTCTTTTTTGATAGCTGAGTAATATTCCATTGTGATTACACATACCACATCTTCTTTATCTCTTCATCAGTTGGTGGACATTTGGGCTCTTTCCATAATTGACTATTGTTGATAGTGCTGCTATAAACATCAGGGTGCATGTACCCCTTCAAATCTGTATTTTTGTGTCCTTTTGGGTAAATACCTAGTATTGCAATTGCTAGATCATAGGGTAGTTCTATTTTTTAACCTTTTGAGGAAACTCCATACTGTTCTCCAGAGTGGCTGCACCAGTTTGCATTCCCACCAACAGGGCAAGAGGGCTCCCCTTTCTCTGCATCCTCACCAACATCTGTTGTTTCTTTTGTTGTTAATTTCAGCCATTCTGACAGGTGTGAGTTGATACCTCATTGTAGTTTTGATCTGCATTTCTCTGATGATGAGTGATGTTTAGCATTTTTTCAGGTATCTGTTAGCTGTCTGGATGTCTTCTTTGGAAAACTGGCTATTCATGTCTTCAGCCCATTTCTTAACTGGGTTATTTGTTTTCTGAGTGTTGAGCTTAATATCTTTATAGATTTTGGATACTAACCCTTTAATATCTGATATATCATTTACAAATATCTTCTCCCATTCTTTCAGTTGCCTTTTAGTTTTATTGATTGTTCACTTTGCAGAAACTTTTTATCTTCATGAAGTCCCAGTAGTTCATTTTTGTTTTTGTTACCCTTGCCTCTGGCCTGGTGACATGTCTAGCAAGAAGTTGCTCTGGCTGAGGTCCAAGAGGTTGCTACTTGTGTTCTCCTCTAGGATTTTGATGGTTTCCTGTCTCAAATTTAGGTCTTTCATCCATTTTGAATTTATTTTTGTGTATGGTGTAAGAAAGTGATCCAGTTTCTTTCTTCTGCATGTTGCTGTCCAGTTTTCCCAGTACCATTTGTCGAAAAGACTGCCTTTTTTCTATTGGATATTCTTTCCTGCTTTGTTGAGGATTAGTTGGCCATGTAATTGTGGGTCCATTTCCAGGTCTGCTGTGTTCCATTGATCTATGTGTCTGTTTTTTGTGCCAGTACCATACTGTCTTGATGTCTATAGCTTTGTAATATAGCTTGAAGTCCAGAATCATGATGCCTCCAGCTTTTCTTTTCTTTTTCGGGATTGCCTTGGCTATTTGGGATCTTTTGTGGTTCCATACAGATTTTAGGATTATTCCTTCTACCTCTGTGAAAAATGCTGGTGGTATTTTGATAGGAATTGCATTAAATATGTAGATTGCTTTGGGTAGTGTAGACATTTTAACAATGTTTGTTCTTCCAATCCATGAGCATGGAATGTTTTCCATTTCTTTGTGTCCTCTTCAGTTTCCTTCATAAATGTTCTACAGTTTGTTTTAATAAGTTTATTTATTTATTTTGAGAGAGACAGAGACAGCATGAGTGGGAGAGTGTCAGAGAGAGAGGAAACAGAGAATACCAAGCAGACTCCATGCTGTCAGCACAGAGCCCAACCCTGGGCTTGAACTCACAAACCCGTGAGATCATGACCTGAGCTGAAACCGAGAATTGGACGCTTAACCAACTGAGCTACCCAGGTGCCCCAAGTATTCTCTAGTTTTCAGAGTACACATCTTTTACCTCTTTGGTTAGGTTTATTCCTAAGTATCTTATGGTTTGGGACGCAATTGAAAATGTGATCCATTCCTTGATTTCTTTTTTTGCTGCTTCATTATTGGTGTATAGAAATTGAACAGATTGCTTGATTTTATATCCTGGGACTTTGGTGAAAACATGTATTAGTTCTAGCTATTTTTTGATTGAGTATTTTGGGTTTTCTACATAGAATATCATGTCATCTGAAAATAGTGAAAGTGGACTTCTCCCTTGCTGATTTGGATGTCTTTTCTTTCTTTCTTTTCTTTTCTTTTTTTCTTTTTTTGTTTTTTTTGTCTGATTGCTAAGGCTGAGACTGTGAGTACTATGTTAAATAGTAGTGGTGAGAGTGGACCTCACTGTCTTGTTCCTGTTTTGTTCCTACTGTCTTGTTCCTGACAGTAGAGGAAAAGCTCTGAGTTTTTCCCCATTGAGGATGATATTAGCTGTGGGTCTTTTGTATATAGCTTTTATGATGTTGAGTTATGTTCTGTCTATCCTCATTTTGTTGAGGGTTTTTATCAAGAATGAACACTGTATTTTGTCAAATGCTTTTTCTGCATCTACTGAGAGGATCATATGGTTCTTATTTTTTATTTTATTAATGTGGTGATTTGCAAATATCGAACCACCCTTGCAACCCAGGAATAAATCCCACTTGATCATGATGAATAATTCTTTTAATGTACTGTTGGATTCCATTTGCTAGTTTCTTGTTGAGAATTTTTGCATCCATGTTCATCAGGCATATTGGCCTGTAATTCTCCTTTTTAGTGGGGTTTTTGTCTGGTTTTGGAATCAAGGTAATGCTAGCCTCATAAGGAGTTTGGAAGTTTTCTTTCCCTTTCTATTCTTTGGAACAATTTGAGAAGACTAGGTATTAACTCTTCCTCTGGGAAGGGGCACCTAGGTGACTCAGTCCGTTAAGCATCCGACTTTTGATTTTGGCTCAGGTCATGATCTCCTAGTTTGTGAGATTGAGTGCAGAGCCTGCTTGGGATTCTCTCTCTCCTTCTCTCTTTCTGCCCTTCCCCATCTTGTGTTCTCTCCCCCCTCCCCTGTCTCTTCCTCTCTCCCTCTCTCCCTCCCCCTCCCTCCCTCCCTCCCTCTCTCTTTTAAACTTAAATTAAAAAAAAATAAGAATTCGTCTGGGAAGCCATCTGGCTCTGGACTTCTGTTTGTTGGAAGATTTTTGGTTACTGATTCAGTTTCTTTACTGGTTATGGGTCTGTTCAAATTTTTTACTTCTTCCTGTTTCAGTTTTGGTAGTTTGTATCTTTCTAGGAATTTGTCCATGTCTTCCAGATTGCCCAGTTCCTTGGCATAAAATTTTTCTTAATATTCTCTTATGATTTCTGTGGTGTTGGTTGTGATCTCTCCTCTTTCGTTTGTGATTTTATTTATTTGGGTCCTTTCACCTTTCTTTTTTGTGAGTCTCACTGGGGAGGGGAGGTTATCAATATTATTAGTTCTTTCAAAGAACCAAGTTTTAGTTTTGTTGATTTGTTCTACTGGGTTTTTTGTTGTTGTTGTTGTTGTTTCTATATTGTTTATTTCTGCTGTAAACTTTATTATATCTGTTCTCCTGCTGGGTTTAGGCTTTATTTGCTGTTCCTTTTCTAGTTCCTTTGTAGGTGTAAAGTTAGGTTGTGTATTTGACACTTTTCTTGCTTCCTGAGGTAGACCTATATTGAAATATATTTTCCTTTTATGACTGCCTTTGTTGCATCTCAAAGGTTTGGGCTATCATGTTTTCATTTTCATTTGCTTTCATGTACTTTTAATTTCTTCTTTAATTTCCTGGTTAACCCATTCATTCTTTAGTAGGATATTCTTCAACCTCCATGTATTTGTGGTCTTTGCAAGTTTTTTCTTTTAGTTGACTTGAAGTTGCATAGCGTTGTGGTCTGAAAACATGCATGGAATGATCTTGATCTCTTTGTACTGTTGAGGGCTGATTTGTGATGCAGTATGTGAACATTCTGAAAATGTCCCATGTGCACTCAAAAAAAGTGTGTATTCTGCTGCTTTAGGGTGAAATGTTCTAAATATATCTGTTAAGTCTATCTGGTTCAGTGTTTCATTCAAACCCATTGTTTCCTTGTTGATTTTCTGTTTATATGATCTGTCCATTGCTGTAAGTGGGGTGTTAAAGTCTTCTATTATTGTATTATCATCAATGAGTTTATGTTTTTTATTAATTGATTTATATATTTGGGTGTTGCAAGTCAGGGGCATAAATATTTACAATTGTTAGGATCTTCTTCATTGATAGACCCCTTAATTATGATGTAATGCCCTCCTTCATCTCTTGTTATAGCCTTTGTTTTATAATCTAGTTTGTTTGATATAAGTATGGCTACTCTGGATTTCTTTTGGCATCTATTAGCATGATAAATGGTTCTCCATCCCCTCATTTTCAATCAGCAAGTGACTTTAGACACTTTAAACACTTAAATAAGTGTCTTGTGGGCAACATATTGATGGGTCTTGGTTTTTAATTCCTTCCGATACCCTGTGTCTTTTGATTAGAGCATTTAGTCCATTTACATTTAGAGTGATTGTCGTAAAATATGAATTTAGTGCTATTGAGTCACCTGTAAAGTTGGTGTTTCTGGTGATGTTCTCTGTTCCTTTCTAGTCTTTTTTCCCCACTCAAAGTGTCCTCTTCAGGGACGCCTGGGTGGCTTAGTTGGTTGGGCATCCCAGTTCAGCTCAGGTCATGATCTCATGATTTGTGGGTTCGAGTCCTGCATTGGGCTCTGTGCTGGAGGCTTGGAGCCTGGGGCCTGCTTCGGATTCTGTGTCTCTGCTCCTCCCCCACTCACACTCTTTATTTCTCTGTCTCTCAAAAAATAAGTAAACTTTTAAAAAATGTCAATAAAGAATCCCCTTTAATATTTCTTGCAGGGCTCTTTTAGTGGTCATGAACTCCTTTAGTTTTTCTTTGTTTGGGAAACTCTTTATCTCTCCTTCTATATTGTATGATAGCCTTGCTGGATAAAGTAGTTTTGGCTGCATATTTTTCCCATTCAGCACATTGGATATATCCTGCCATTCACTTCTGACCTGCCAAGTTTTTGTGGATAGATCTGCTGTGAACCTTATTGGTCTTCCCTTGGAGGGTCAGGACTTTTTCCCTTGCTGATTTCCAGATTCTTTGCTTGTCTGTGTATTTTGTGAATTTGACTATGATATGTCTTGATGATGGCTGGCTTTTGCTGAATTTAATGGGAGTTCTCTGTGCTTCTTGGATTTCAGTGTGTGTCCTTCCCCAGATTAGGGAAGTTTTCAGCTATAATTTGCTCACATAATCCTTCTGTACCTTTTCTTTCTCTTCATCTTCTGGGACTCCTATGATATGGAAGTTAGCATGTTTTAAGAAGTCACGGAATTGCCTAACTGCCTTCTTGATCCAATACCTTTCTTTTCCTCTTCTTTATAGCTTCATTATTTTCTATGATTTTATCTTCTATAACACTAATTCATTCTTCTCCTTTGTCCATCCTTGCTCTTATGGCATGCATTTGGGTTTGCATCTTGGTTATAGCATTTTCAATTCCTGCCTGACTAGATTTTATCTCTTTTATCTCTGCAGTAAGGGATTCTCTAGTATCTTCTATGATTTTTTCAAACCCAGCTAGTATACTTATAATTGTTGTTATAAATTCTAATTCAGATATTTTATTTATATCCATATTGATTAAATCCCTGGCTGTTACTTCTATTTCCTGTTCTTTCTTTTGAGGTGAATTTCTTCACCTTGTCATTTTTGTCCAGGAAAAAGAAAAACAAAAGTGAGATCCTAGGTTGTTTTGGTCTGCTTGTTAAAAGCAGCTACATCCAAAAAATTAAAATATATATATATATATAAATTTTTTAACAAAAAAATAATTTAAAAAAATAAAGGAAAGGATAGCTAAATCCTATTTCCCCTAGAGCTGAAGCTTTACAGCACTTTATGATTAGTAGACGTGGTACAGGCAAGGAATTTATGCTGGTCTTCTGGGGAAAGTGCCTGTTGTGCTTATTCTCAGGTCCACTTGCCCTAGTAGAGATGCACCTACAGGGCACAGGGAGGGGGTAGGGAGCAGGGTTTGGTGTGACTCCTGTCTCCAGTTGGTGGCATTGTTTAGCTCTCTGAGGTTGGTCAATGCTAACTGGTGGGAGGCAAACTGGCAGCACTCTGCTCTCTTGCCTCCAGAGCAGAGAGCTCATGCCTGCCTCTCTTCAGGAAGCCTTCACAGGAGAGCATTCACCTGCCTTGTGTCCCCGGCTTCTGCCAGATTCCCCCCTTCACCTTCTCTGTGTCTGAGCTGTCCACCTACCAGGTTGCATAGTACTCCTGTGTTTTATCTCAGGTGCACAGCTGGGTTTCTAAACTCCAAATTTTAGGGACTCCCTTAGCATGACCCACGCTGGTCCTCTATGGGAGCGTCTCACCACACTTTTGCTGTTTGCCATTTTGTCCCAGGAAAGCCATCTCATGAGCACACAGCAATTTGGAGTTTATGGCTAAGCGGATCATAAAGCTGGCACCAAGGCTCAGTGCCTTCAGCCAGCATCCCCACTCTTATGCCTGGGAACAGTGCACCTGTTTGTGCCACCCGTTCTTCTGTCAGGGGAAAGGCCTTGCCACCACTCCCAACTGCACTCCACCCCAGGTTTCTCCAGGTAAGACCAAGGGGATCCTCAAACCATCCTGTCTGCTCCTGGGTCTCCGCCCTCCTTGCCCCCAGGAGCACTGTTAAGCCAGATATGACCCTGGTGGTAGTGGACTTCTAAAACTTCAGATTTTGCACTGCACTGATTATAATACCTTGCAGTAGTCTCCACAATCAGGACTCCCTCCCCTCTGCAGCACCCAAAGTTCTCTCTCTCCCAAATTAACTCTTCACAGCTCCTACCTTCCACAAGCTGGTTATTTTTCTACTTATAGATATGTAGTTTTGTTCTTTCAGTCCTCAGATCGATTTCTTGGGTATTCAGAATGATTTGATATTTATCTAGCTGTGTTTGAGGGAGGAGGCAAGCTTAGGGTTGCCCCTACTCCTCTGCCATCTTAACTCCTCCCCCTCAACTAACCCATTTCTTTTGTAGTAGAGTCTAATTCTCAAAAATGTTAAAAAAATCTTAAATTTATTTAGTGTGTGGGATGATTACCCCCCAGAATAAGATTCTAATTTATGCTGCTTTTTGAATGATTGTGCTGAGTGTCTGTGCTGAAATGATCTCTTTTGTCCATTAGTTGGACTTTTTTTCAAAGCTGTAATTTAATACTTTTCATTTTTTAAAATCATATTTAGAACATCTTCACAATAGACAATTTGTAATTAAGGTAGACAATACATAGAGACATTTCGACTCTTAGCTGAATGAAGTAGCTAGGAGGCAGTCTTGTACTACAGTCTGATAATTTGTGGATTGAATCCCAAATGTGCTACCTACTGTTCTATGATCTGGGGCAAGTTATTCAACTTCTTGGAGTCTTGGTTTCTTAATCTGTAAAATGGGGGTCATGATACCTACTTTTTAGTATTGCATCACAGATGAAATAAGACAATTAAAGAGCCTAGTACCTAGGAGATAATAAATTGAACATTGGAGGATTCTAAGAGAAACACAGCCACTATATGCTCCCTTGGTTCTCTCTGGAGTTAGAGAGCAGATCAGTAACCATATAATCAACCTTCATATTTTCCCCTCATTTCCTGCCTGCAAGGGCTGAGAAAAATGCATAAAACGAGCTGAGGCTGAAGGCCTTCATGTTACTTACGTGTGGCTGTGTGTGCGTAGGTGTGGGTGTGGCTGCCAGAACTGTGGCTGGGAAGAACATTTCCTTTATCAACCATTTCCTCTCCCCTCACCTTGTCTCTTCTCTATTTCCATTTCATAAGACTACAAGCTTCACAGACATTTCTTGATTATTTCCCAGTGACACATATTCACTGAAGAGGAGGCAGAGCCTCATGGGGGAAATGCAGCTCAAGTCTAAAGCACTGACTTGGCGAGGACCTCCAGCTCTCTGAGCAGCCTCCCTCCCCTTTCCTCACAGTTTAATTTAGAGCCAGCCTGTGGTGTCGCTCCCTGGCCCCCATGGAGCTGTCAGGAAGGGCAGAGCCAGAATCTGCCCTGCCTGTAATTAAAGGTCTGGTCTTCCACCCCCTCCCCAACCATGTTGCGTTGAGACACCAGGTTCACTTAACACTCCTGGAAATGGCAAGAAAATCAATGTCTTGCTTGATATTCTTCTTGCTTGCTTTTCTTTCCTTTTATTTTTAAGTTAGAAAGTCAGGAAGTCACCCTGAAATCACTGAAAATGTCAACCAGAGAGCTGCCCATTTCATTTGGCCCCTGTGTGGGTTTTTTTCCCTCTTAATTATTATATCGATGACATTCCACCTTTCAAATTAAATCCCTTTCCTCATTATCTGGGGTTGCCATTATTACTGTGTGAGTTGAAATGGATTTCATGACAACTCTGAAAAACCAGGGTTGGCTAAATTTAGCTTTAATTAGGCATCATCGTAGCCCCGTGATTATTTCCTCATTTCATTCGGATTCTAACTGGAGTGCTGAGCGAGGGTTTGGCATGGCTTTTGTGCAGTTTTCACAGAATTATCCCCCACATTTCTTGTGATCATGGTAATTGTTTTCTGCCACAAATGGTTTTTGCAGATAGAGCTTTAGTCCCTTTTATAACCCAGAGTTTATTAGAAATAGTCAAGCTATGTTCCACAGCTGGCAGCTTGTGCGAGGAAAACCCCAAACAAAATATCAGGATGTTTCTGCCTAATGTTGACCCTCGTGAAATACCCGCAGTGGTAACTAAACACTGGCTATTCCACTTCAGGTGTACCTATCACCACTGAATGGAGGGATTGCCACAAACGATGTGCAAAGTGGAATTTTTCAGATCTTGCCTGGTCCTTCCCTTGCCTAGAGACATTCAAGCGTCCCGGTTAAGAGGAGGTTCTTCATGAAGCCAGAATGCCAGGTTCAAATCTCAGCTTCACTTTTTTTTTTTTTTAAGTTGATTTATTTATTTCGAGAGGGAGAATGAGAGAAAGTGGGGGAGGGGCAGAGAGAGAGGAAGAGAGAATCCCAAGCAGGCTCTGCACTGTCAGTGCAGAGCCCAACGCAGGGCTCGAAGTCACAAACGGTGAGATCATGACCTGAGCCAAGACAAGAGTCAGACACTTAGCCGACTGAGCCATCCAGACGCCCCTCAGCTTGACTTTCTAGTGGCCCTTTGACTTTAGGGAATTTCTTTGAGTCTTAGTTGCTGCACATGTCAAACTGAAATGTGGTAGTACTGCTTCATAGTGTGATTTTGAGAACTAAGTAAGTTAACATACATAAAACAATTAGAACAGCGTATCACACATAACTGCCTGTTGCTGCCGCCGCTTCTCTTACTACAGGGCCCTCAGAAAACAGCATCATACCACAGTTATGTTAGCAGATAGCAGTAAGGCAGGCATAGGCTGGGACTGAGGGGCAAAATTTCATTCCCTGCTGAGGAAATCACGGGAACTAGTCAGATTTTAATCTGTAGTGGACATCTATTGATTTTGCCTGCCAGAAATATATACCCTTTCCTGGATTTTCCTCTAAGGAATGTATGAGTCAGGTTCTAGTTGGCACAACACAAACCATGCCAGGTATTTCAAACAGAGGGAATTGTATTCCAGCAAGGAGTTATGCAGTTGGGAGGGATGGGAAGCCAGACGGGATGGTGAAGCTGCCCAGTGGTTAGCAACAGCAGGCTGTCTCTACTCTAATACACAGAGCTAGGAGGCCAAGGGAGGGGGGCAGAGTCCAGGGCCATCTGTTGGAAGCTAGAACAATGGTGGGCCTGACCAGCCAGAGCTGAACCATGAAGGGAGGAGCCCCAGGGGAGACACAGCCATTGTCTGTGATACCCCTTGAAGTAGAGGGAAAGGGATAAACACCTTGGCTCCTCTCTCTTCCTACCCTCTAATCTTCTGTCAGTGCCTCCAATTAGCAGAGTCTACCTGAGAGCCAGAGGCAAAGCCATCAAGCAGCGAGAGTTCACTGTGATCAGAGTAGCAAATAGGCAAATGTCTGGCCCAGAAATGACCTCTCTTCCAACCACCCACTCATACTGTCCTGGTGCAGCAGACCTCGACCTTTGGCTCCAAGGGTGGGCATGTGACCTAGTCCTGGCCGATCAGCGTTTTCCCCTCCTCTGGCTATAGTGCCCCGAGTTGGTCCAATGAGAGTGAACCCTGGAATCTGGGGGAAAGAGGAAGCTGCTTTCTGATAAGGTTCCCAGGCACGTGGAATGTAAAGATAGAGTTGCTAATGGCCATGTTGCTACCATAGAAAAAAGAATGGCTTAGAATGAAGCTAGCATAAAGGGAAGCAGAACAAGGAGGAGAGAAAGATTACCAGCAACTATGTCTGAATACCTGGATTCAGCCATTGTTGTGCCTGGACCTCTCAGACGTATCAGCCATAATCTCTATGCTTCCTTCTTTTTTTTTTTTTTTTTAATAAGGTTGTTTCTGCCACTTTGAGCCAAATGTGTTATAAATAATATACAACAGACCTAAGACACACCTGGGGTACCAGGAGATGGCTACAATAAAAACTTGTGAACACTGGGGTGCCTGGCTGGCTCAGTCAGAAGAGCATGGGACTCTTGATCTGGGGGTCATGGGTTCAAGCCCCACATGGGGTACTGAGATTACTTAATAAAAAAAAAATTTTAAGCAACCCCCCCCCCCAAAAAAAAACAAAAAACAAAACAAAACAAAACTTGTGAACACTGACTAAGAGAGAAGTCTGTCTATCTGTGGAGTCAGTCATGGGGTTGGACATTTTTGTATAAGTCAGAAACCCAGAGATCTGAAGAAGGCTCCCCATCAGGGTCTGACATTCTACTTCTCATGCAGGATCTAGTTATAATAATCTTCTTACAAATTCCTCAGCTGCATTTTTTTCTCCTTTATCTCCAGGCTGTCACACTTGTTACTCCTTCAATATTGAGAACTCTTTCTTACTTTCATCCTTAAAAATTATTTTTCTTGTGAAGCCTTTTATGTGTCAGATACTGTGTTAATGAACTTATGTATATAGGAATTTATATATATGTATACATACGTATGTATAGGATCTATATATGAACATGCATAAGTGTATTCATATGAATACATATATACATTTCCTATTTAATCTTTACCTTTGAAGACAGTAATTTATGAGCTAAGAACTGTTATTATTTCTATTTGCCTTTTTAAAGTGTGGAAACTGAGGCAGAGTTGGGTTAATAACTTTGCCTAGGACTTGAACCTAGGGCATCAGATCCCATATCCCACCATTGTAACCATGAAGCCTCCTTCTTCTCTGAGCATACTTATTTATCCATCTGGTGTCAGCTCAGATCTGTGCTTCAATTAGATTTTGTCCTGTTGCTGTGTATTCCATGAGCCCCCTGTTCTTCCTCCTCATAGTTGTCAACAGTATTGCCCACCACACCGTGGGCCACTTGCCACGACAGGTTGTATCTTGCCTCTTCCCTGAGCTCTGTGCTATCCTCAGTTCCTAGCACATCACAGACTCTCAGTGACCATTTCCGTAACTAAGGGAATAATGAGTGTTGAACCACCGCTGTTGATTTGAAGGAATCCTGCCTTTCATTGAGGATTAACCTGAAAATTTGGTGAGAAGTGACCATTAGGATCAAGGAATTGTCAAGTAGTATTCCATTGTATACATACACCACAACTTCTTTATCCATTCATCAGTTGATGGACATTTAGGCTCTTCCCATAATTTGGCTATTGTTGAAAGTGCTGCTATAAACATTGGGGTACAAGTGCCCCTATGCATCAGCATACTACTTGGCAATGAGAAAGAATGAAATATGGCCTTTTGTAGCAACATGGATGGAACTGGAGAGTATTATGCTAAATGAAATAAGTCACACAGAGAAGGACAGATACTATATGTTTTCACTCTTATGTGGATCCTGAGAAACTTAACAGAAGACCATGGGGAAGGGGAAGGGGGAAAACAAAAGGTTAGAGAGGGAGGGAGGCAAACCATAAGAGACTCTTAAAAACTGAGGATGAACTGAGGGTTGATGTGGGTAGGAGGAAGGGGAAAGTGGGTGATGGGCATTGAGGAGGGCACCTGTTGGGATGAGCACTGGGTGTTGTATGGAAATCAATTTGAGGGCCGCCTGGGTGGCTCAGTTGGTTAACCGCCCGACTTCGGCTCAGGTCATGATCTCACAGTTTGTGGGTACAAGCCCTGCGTTGGGCTCTGTGCTGACAGCTCAGAGCCTGGAGCCTGCTTCTGATTCTGTGCCTCATTCTGTCTCTGCTCTTCCCCCACTTGTGCTCTGTCTCTCAAAAATAAAATAAAAATTTAAAAAAAAATTAAAAAAAAAAAGGAAACCAATTTGACAATAAATTTCATGTCCAAAAAAAAAAAAAAAAAAAAAAAAAGGATCAAGGAATTGGCCTGTTAAGGAGCCAAGGACTACTGTAGGGAAGGAATCAGATACAGCTTGATTCAGCTCGAGTCTGAGGAATGGGAGATTCCAGGCCTGATAGCGAGATAAGGAGAGACTGTTGGGCAAGGGGAGTCTTGCTATCCTCCCAGATCACACCATGTGTATCTTCCCTGCTTATCCCACAACAAAGATTGTCTCTTTACCTTCTCCAGGAGGGTGTAAGCTTTCAAGAGAAGGATTTCTGTCTCTCAGCTCTATTTCCTGGCCCTCGACCTGGGGCTGGGCACCCTGTGGGCCCTTCCTGGATGCTACTTGGTTAGTCATTGATGGAATGTTCACTCCCAAGTCTACCTTCATCACTGTCCCAGGCTGAGCTGTGATGGACAAGGCTCATGCTAAATCCTCAGTGGCTGTCTGCTCTATGCAGCCTTAGTGGAAGTGCCAGCTATTTGAGAGACCAGCGCAGTGACATTTCACAAATTCCTCATGCTTCCTTATTATTTCTGGTAATGTTATCTACTGGCAGATATTGCTCTTCATTACTCAGAATATGTGATTATTAGCTTAAATGTATCCCTGTAGGCATTGTAGGCATATTCACTCATTTGATCGTGTATTCATCACTCAGCAAATATTTTTTTTTAATTTTTTTTTTAACGTTTTATTTATTTTTGAGACAGGGAGAGACAGAGCATGAACAGGGGAGGGTCAGAGAGAGGGAGACACAGAATCTGAAACAGGCTTCCAGGCTCTGAGCGGTCAGCACAGAGCCCGACGCGGGGCTCGAACTCCCGGACCGCGAGATCATGACCTGAGCCGAAGTCGGCCACTTAACCGACTGAGCCACCCATGCGCCCCATCACTCAGCAAATATTTACTGAGCATGTAAATGTATCCAAGTACAAGGAGACACATGGTAGGTTCATGGCTGTTGGTAATGGGGCAAGGGGAGGGATAAAACAACCTAAATCCTGCTCTCAAAGAGCTGAGTTGACAGTACAGTAGCTACTATTTCTAAGGCACCTACTGTGTTCCAGACATATGCTAAATATTGTTTGATTTATTCTTTTTTTAATGTTTATTTATTTTTGAGACAGAGAGTGCAAGTGGGGCAAGGACAGAGAGAGAGGGGAACAGAGGATCGGGGCGGGGCTCAAACTCATGGAGCACAAGATCATGACCTGAGCCAAAGTCAGACACTTAACCCACTGAACCACCCAGGCACCCTTATTTGATTTATTCTTCACCATCGCCATAAAATGTGGATAATGGATGGAGAAACTAGGGATCTATATGTTAAAGCTACTTGCTCATGATCACATAGCTGCTAAGAAGCAGAATGGGGATTCTTTCCCCCATTTCTGAGAAACCAAAGCCTCATTCTTACCTCTATGCTATACTGCCTCCAAAATAAGGACGAATAGAAGATGGGCTGTGACCTTTATTTCAAAGTGCCATAGAAGACCGGGGGTGACCACTTTCAGCCATGGAACTGCTGACCACTTCTGGAATGTGGAAGCCATCCATGTGGGTCTCTCTACCTTTCCCTTAATCTGGATGGAAATGGAAAATTCAGTGGAATCTTAGGTATCTGTGAACCCCAACATGAAATCACCAGGTATTTGGAACCAACTTTCCATTTCTATAAGATGGCCCATGTGTGGCACACACAGCCTTTGGGGTTTTTCCATTTTGCCTTGCTTGGCCCTAAACATCTGTGTAGCTGTGCTCCATATGGAATGTGTTCTGGGAAGAGGCACAGGTTAACCCTTTTTGTTTGTTTTAAAGTTAGAAACTAGGGGCGCTTGGTTGGCTTAGTCATTTCAGTGTTCAACTTCAGCTCAGGTCACGATCTCATAATTTGTGATTCAAGCCCCACATCAGGCTCTCTGCTGTTAGCAAAGAGCCTGCTTTAGATCCTGTATCTCCCTCTCTCTCTCTGCCCCTCCCCTACTCTGTCTCAAAAATAAATAAACATAAAAATATGTTAATAAACATTAAAAAATAATAATAATGTTAGAAACTGTAACTCTTAGGACTTCAAACTGTATGTTATCTAAGGTAGAGATTATCCTGGGAGCGAAGACACCTTTGTTCTGGGAGGTCCCCTCTGGTGGGCACTGCTAATCAAGGCTAGTGAGCCAATACGTGAATCTGGGAAGTCACCCAAAGGCAGACTATCCAGCCTGTCCATGTTCTGTTGAGTCCTGTAAAGTGAGAGCACATCAGAGATGTGTGAGAGAATTTCTCTCCTCCTAAAGCTAGATTGAAGCTATCCTATATCTGAAAAAATTTATCTGAGCTGTTTATGTGTTCCTCATAAAGATTGTGAATGTTGGTCAAGACAAGTTACCTTCACACCAGGTTAGAAGAAAAACTGTATTTGGCTTAGGAGAGAGCTACCTAGTGAGTGTTGGTTTCACACACAGAGTGAACAGCCCCAGCTGGAGAATTTGGGCCAGTCCACTTCAGTGACCCAGTTCTGGCCATTGGGTAGGACCGAAGTATGTGTTGGACGTGATGGGCTTCCCTTCAAATAAGTGGATGTTACCACTGTTGATCTTCCTGGGAACTTAACAGGCACTCTGAGAACTATATTAGGCTCTAGCATTCTTTTCTCCCCTTTCATTGAGACCTTGACTCCTGGGTGGGTGGCTTCAGTTGATTCCTGACCTGTGGGGGTCTCCTAGGAAGCAGTAAAATCCCTGAGAATGAGTTTAGGACCAACCGTCTCTGGAAGTAATGAATCTTGGAGCAGATATGAATTATCCTTTGTGGAATATTTCTGTGATTTCCAAGTCTTTAGTAAATTCTCATTAGAAGAGAAAAAGTAGAAGTTTCAGGTACAATTGCTGGCATCCTCCAGGTTTTACATTCTTTGATTTACTAGCTCTGTGCCTGTCAGCTTACTTAATGTCTCTAAGCCTGTGATTCTTTATTTGTAAAGTGGGTAACAATTATACCTAACATATAGTATTAGTGCATGCTAGCTGAAAATGTGTCAGAGTAAATCAGATTCTCCCTGCGATGTTGGTATCTCCATGGCTAATTTCCCAGATGCAGGTTGGCTGTAAACTGAAGACAATTATCATTAGACTTTCAAAGCAACACACTTAGACTTTTTGTTAAAAAACAACAACAACAACAACAACAACAACAACAACAACAACAACAACTTTCCCCAGAGAAGCTCCAATTAGATGTTGATAGGATAGGCTATTTTCATTTTTTTCTTTTTCTTTTTTTAGCAAGGATTTTGAAAAGCATTAATGCCTGCTAATGAGATCATCATGACAAAGGTACTATAAAGAAATGCGGTAAAAATGAACCTATAATGATAACATCACTTTGGTGAAACTTATTTATTATTAAGCATGTTTAAAAAGAAAAATGGATAGCAATTTAATTCAATTTATAACACTTTAATGGAATAACTTTCATAATGGGAAGGAATGCATATTTTGAAACAAGCTGTTCATGTTTGTCTACGAGGGGGAAATTCCATTGCTTCGGGAGCCAGAAAAAGCTGAACAGTATTTCCCCTCAACAAACAAGGCATTGTCCTGGAAATCTGGTCTTCCTTATCCCCCCCAGGTTTGATTGTTCAGCTACTCTGTTTCTACGGGCAGTTTTCAAAGGAATCAACAGGAAGAATTCTGCAAAGTGAAATTGGGCATTTGGTTATAAAATCTGGTGTGAAGGCATTACAGTGTGCTATTGGGAGAATATCAGAACAGCTCATAACTTCATGAGCCATTAATGAAGTTTAGATTCTCAACACACAGGCGTATTTCTTGACTAAGCACAATGTTACAGGTGATTTTTCTGGCTGCTTGCGGTTATGTGCCTATACTCTTATTTTTTTGAAAAAAAAATATATGCTTTCTACGTTTCTCCATTACTTCAGTAACACTGTAAGAAACTTCTAAGACACATGAATTCATATTTTGAAGAAATAAAAATGTAAAAAACTATGTTAATTTAATTTTTTCTTTGCTTTTTGGTTTCTTTTTAGTTCAATTTATTTAAACTAAAAAATAACATGAAAATAGTTCACCCATTTCTCCCATCCTTCCCCCTCCTCCCCCACCACCTCTGGTAATCGCCAAGCTGTTCTCTGTATCTGTGAGCTTAGTTTTATATATATAGTTTACACACACACACACACACACACACACATATATGTATGTATATATTTAGACTCCACGTATAAAAGAGGTCATATAGTATTTGCTTTCTTTGTCTGACTTATTTCACTTGGCATAATGCACTTGAGGTCTATCCATGTTGTCACAAATGGCAAGATTTCATTCTTTTTCTTGGCTGAGTAACATTCCATTGTATAAATATATACTACATCTTCTTTATCCATTCATCCATTGCTGGTTATTATGTCATTTCCATATCTTGGCTATTGTAAACAACGCCTCAGTGAATATATATCTTACTGAATTAATGTTTTCATTTTCTTCAGGTAAGTACCCAGAAGTGGAATTGCTGGACCATGTGATTGTTCTCTTTTTAATTTTTTCAGGAACCTCCATACTGTTTTCCACAGTGGCTGCCCCAATTTACATTCCCATCAACCATGCACAAGGCTTCCCTGTTCTTACATCCTCATCAATGCTTGTTATTTTGTGTCTTTTTGATGATGGCCACATGAACCAGTGTGAGTTGATAGCTCATTATGGTTTTGATTTGTATTTCTCTGAAGATGAGTGAAATTGAGCATCTTTTCATGTACCTGTTGACCATCTGTCTGTCTTCTTTGAGAAAATATCTATTCAGATCTGCCCAATTTTTAATCACATTGTTTTTTTGCTATTGAGTTATATGAGTGTTTAAATGTATTTTGGATATTAGCACCTTATCAGATATATGATTTGCAAATACATTCTCTCGTCAGTAGGTTGCCTTTTCATTTTGTTGGTGGTTTCCTTTGCTATGCAGAAGCTTTTTAGTTTGACATAGTCCCCTTGTTTAGTTTTGTGGTTGTTGTCTTTGCTTTCGTGTCAGCTTCAAAAAAATTTTCAAGACCTGTGTCAAGGAGCTTATAACCTAAGAGTTTTATGGTTTCAAGTCTTAAGTTCAAGTCTTTACTTGAGGTAATTTTTGTGTATGGTGTAAGACAGTGGTCCAGTTTCCTTCTTTTGCATATGGCTGTCCAATTTTCCCAGTGCCATTTATTGAAGAGACTGTTCTTTCCTAATTGTAACTTCTTGCCTTTTTTTGTCATACATTGATTGACCATGTATTCATGGATTTATTTCTGGGCTCCATATTCATATGGAGTTATCTATAGGTCTATTATACCCTACTGTTTTAATTACATATTCTTGTAATATCATTTGAAATCAGGGAGCGTGATGCCTCCATCTTCATTCTTCTTTCTCAAAAGTGCTTTGGTTATTCAGGGTATTTTGTGGGTCCATACGAATTTGCAAATTTTTTGTTCTATTTCTGTGAAAAATGCCATTGGAATTTTGATAGCAATTGCACTGAATCTGTATATTGCTTTGGGTAGTATGGACAGCTCACCAATATTAATTCTTCCAATTCATGATCATGGAATATCTTCCCATTTATTTGTGTCTTCTTAAGCTTCTTTAGTTAATGTCTTGTAGTTTTCAATATGTATATATTTTATCTCTTTAATTAAATTTATTCCTAGATTATTAAATGTGAGGCCTGAAACCATAAAAATCCTAGAAGAGAACGCAGGCAGTAACCTCTTTGACGTCAACTGTGGCAATTTCTTCCTAGATGCCTCTGCTGAGGCAAGGGAAACAAAATTAAAAAAAAAAAAATCTAATGGGACTACATGAAAATAAAAAGCTTCTGTACAGTAAAGGAAACTATCAGCAAAACAAAAAGCAACCTACTAAATAGAAGATACTTGCAAATGATATATCTGATAAGGGGTTAGTATCCAAAATATATTAAGAACTTATATAACTCAACCCCCCCAAAATGAATAATCCAATTTAAAAATGGGCAAAATACATAAATAGACATTCTTCCAAAGAAGACATACAGATCGCCAGCAGACACATTAAAAGAAGCTCAACATCACTTATCATTCAAAATTACAATGATATATCACCTCACATGTGTCAGAATGGCTAAAATGAAAAACACAAGAGGAGCACCTGGGTAGCTCAGTCATTTGAGCGTCCAGTGCTTCATTTCAGCTCAAGTCATGATCTCACGGTTGGCGGGATTGAGCCCCATATCACTGACTGCGCAGAGCCTGCTTGGGATTCTCTCTCTCGTTCTTTCTCTCTGCCCCTCCCCCATTTGTGCTCTCTGTCAAAATAAAGTAAAAAGAAAAAGAAAAACATAAGCAACAACAGGTGTTGGTGAGGATGTGGAGAAAGGGGAACCCTCTTGCGCTGTTGGTGGAAATGCAAACTAGTATAGCTACTCTGGAAAACAGTATGGAGGCTCCTCAAAAAGTTAAACATATAATTACCCTACAGTCTAGCAATTGTTCTACCAGATATTTACCCAAAGAATACAAAAATACCAATTTGAAAGGATATAAGCATCCTGATGTTTATAGCAGTATTATCAACAATAGCAAAGTTATGGAAACAGCCCAAGTGTCCAACAATTGGTGAATGAATAAAAAGGATGTAGTATGTATGTTTGTATGTTATGTATGTGTGTGTGTATATATATACGGACACACAATGAATATTACTTAACCTTAAAAATGAATGAAATCTCACCATTTGCAACGACATGGATGGAGCTAGAAAATATTATGCTAAGTAATAGAAGTCAATCAGAGAAAGACAAATACCATGTTTTTTCACTCATATGTGGAGTTTAAGAAGCAAGACAAATGTACAAAGGAGGAAAAAAGGAGAGAGAGGCAAACCAAGAAAACAGACTCAACTATAGAGAACAAACTGATGGCTACCAGAGGAGATGTGGATGGGGGGATGGGTTAAATAGGTGATGGGGATTAAGGAGTGCACTTTTTGTGGTGATCACCAGATGTTGAATCGTTGTATTGTGCACATGAAACTAATATTACACTGTATGTTAACTAACTGCAATTTAAATAAAACCTCAAAAATGTTATTCCTAAGTGTTTTATATTTTTAATGCAATTGCAAATGGGATTGTTTTCTTAATCTCTCTGATAGTTTATTAGTAGTATGTAGAAACACAACGAATTTTTGTGTATTGATTTTGTATCCTGCAGCTTTATTTATTCATGTATTAGTTCTAATAATTTTTTGGCAGAGTTTTTTGGGTTTAGTCTTTTTATATATAATATCATGTCATCTACAAATAGTGACAGTTTTACTTCCTCCTTACCAAATCAGTTGCCTTTTATTTCTATTTCTTGCCTAATTTCTCCAGCTGGGGCTGCCAATGCTATGTTGAGTAAAAGTGGTGAGAGTGGGTGTCCTTGTCTTGTTTGTTGTTTTAAAGGAAATGCTGTCAGCTTTCATCGAGTATGCTAGCTGTGGGCTTGCTGTAAGTGGCCTTTATTATGTTGAGATACATTCCCTGTATACTCAATTTGTTGAGAATTATTTTATTATAAATGGATGTTGAATTTTGTCACATGCTTTTTCTGCATATGTTGAAATGATCGTATCATTTTTATTTTTCATTTTGTTCATGTAGTGTATCACATTGACTGATTTATGGATGTTGGACCATTCTTGCATCTGTAGAGTAAATCCCACTTGATCATGGTGTATGATCCTTTTAATGTATTATTGAATTTGGTTTGCTACTATTTTGTTGAAGATTTCTGTATCTGTGTTCATCAAGGATATTGGCCTATAATTTTCTTTTCTTGTGGTATTTTTGACTGGTTTTTGGTATCAGGATACTGCTAGCATCATAAAATGAGTTTGGAAGCATACCTTCCTTTTTTTTTATTTTTTAAAAGAGTTTGAGAAGGATTGTTTTAATTGTTTTTTGAATGTTTGGTAGAATTCACCAATGATGTCATCTGGTCCTGGACTTCAGTTTGTTGGGAGGTTTTTAATCACTGATTCAACCTCCTTACTGGTAATCGATCTCTTCAGATTTTCTATTTCATCATGATGCAGCTTGGGGAGGTTATATGTTTCTAGTAATTCATCCATTTCTTTGTGTTGCCCAGTTTGTTAGCATATACCTGTTCATAATAGTCTCTAGTGATCCTTTGTATTGTAACATTTTCTCTTTCATATCTGATTTTAGATGAGTCTCCTCTCTTCTTACCTTGGTCAATCTACCTAAAGGTTTGTCAATTTTGTCTCTTCAGAGAGCCAGCTCTTATTTCATTGATCCTTTCTATCATCTTTTCGGTCCCTATTTCATTCATTTCTGCTCTAATCTTTATTTTCTTTATTCTACTAACTTTTGGCTTCATTTGTTCTTCTTCTTTTTTTTTTTTTTTTTTAGTTCCTTGAGGTGCAAAGTTAGGTTGTTTATTTGAGACTCTTCTTATTTTCTTGAGATAGGCATTTATTGCTATGAATGTCTCTCTTAAAACTGCTTTTGCTGCCTCCTATAAATTTTGGGATGTTACATTTCTATTTTCATTTATCTCAAGGTATTTTTTTATTGCTCTTATTTTATTCTTTGATCTACTGGTTCTTCATTAGCATGCTGCGTAATTTCCTAAGTGCCTCTACTTTAAATTCTTTCTAAGTTACAAACAATAATATTTAAGCAATTTGGAGCTTAGATTCTGTAGTCGAACTGCTAAGGTTAAAATCCCAGATCTACCAGTTATTAACTATGTGAGCAGGTCACTTAAAGTTCTTGAAAGCTCAGCTCATTTGTAAGTCTTTAAAATGGAAAGAAATAAGGGTAACTTATCTCATGGCTTATAGTGAGGACTTAGTGAAATAACATGTAAAGTGCCTAGCACAGTTCTCAAAAATTATTGGTAGTATTTTCTTTGCTTTTCTTGTACTTGCACATGATTGGAACATAACTCAAATAAGTTTTCAAAAATAATGATAGCATATTTTGGGGACACAGTATGTGCCACTCAGTAGGATAAACATTTCATCTTGTTTTATTTAATTAAAAGGACTTTTCAATATTGCATTTGTGGAAAACCTAGGTTTGGTCTGGATCCGGGTAAGGCTGGACCCAGGAGTTTGAATGCGGTCCTCAGAAATCTGTCTGTCTCTACCTTTCAATTCTCACCTCTATATTAACTTTGGTCTCAGCCAAATTCTCTCCATGAGAAAGCCAGATACTACTAGTAGTTCTAGATGTTCATGCATTCAGCTCCTCTAGCTCACGCCTTCCAGCAGAAGTCCCAGATCATTTTTGTTTGGGTACATTTGGGTCAGTGTCCTTCCCATGATGAACCTTCTGTTAACCTGATGTGGGTCACTCTCTCAACCCTTGTTTGGACTGAAGATTGAGGATCTGAATTGATGATAGCTCAGCTTATAAGCTTTCTTTTCTAGTTTCTGAAAAGCAGGGAGACCACCCATGTAACAAAAGTCAAAACCCATGGACAGTATCTTCAGATGTTGTAGGAGATAGAAAAAAAAAAAAAAAAACCCAGACCCAGAGGGAGCAGACCTGATATGAAATCAACAACGGTGGAACAGGAAGGAAGGGGGATTCTGAAATGTCCTGCAAGCTGCAAATCCATCAAATGGCCAAACACAAGAGAGGGTTGCATCCTGAGTGAGAACTGTTGTGAGCAGATTTGAGAACAAAGAATAAAACTAGGGAGCTGAGAAAGGGAGGAGCACTTGTATACTGCAAATTACCTCTCTATAAATGGAATGGCCTGCAAGCAATGTCGTCTCAGGATTGATTTAAGCACCCAAGTTGTTTATTTCAATACATCCCCATGGCTCCTTAGAGAAATGGCTCATTCTAGGTCTGGGGCAGGGAGGATGCAGGCTGAGCTGGAGACAGCTTGTTTGTCAGAAAGCAAGGTAACTATCCAAGACTAATAGAGTTGCATCACCGTGACATAGGAGGTGGTCTGAAGAGGCTCCCAGTGGCTAAAGTTGGGAAAATTTGGACATCAAAAAGAGCAATGATTATAGATATAATGTATTTGATTATATAAAATTCATGACTTTATAAAGATACCCAAAAAAGAGAAAGCCAGAAAAGCATCATATGAGATGGCCATTAAACACCACCTTACTTTTCGATTTGTAATTAAAGGAAAAATAAAATATCTATTCTGCCTCCCCAGTGGGAACTATATGGCACAATTACCAGCTGGCTCATTTGATAAAGAACTCTACATAACAAAAGAATACCAGTTAGTAAATGTAGAAGGAATGATAGAATTTGAAAACATCATTTTGTAAAACGTAAAACCTAATGGAAATAGGGATTGAAGCAAGATTTGTATGTTTGGTGAGTGTTTGATAGAGGACAAGACATTGCAGAAGGCCAGAACAATACTATACCAATTCGTTTCTGATTGTGTATCAGTTATCTATTGCCAACTAACAAACCATTCAAAAAAAAAGTAGTGGCTAAAAACAGTAATCGTTTATGATTCTTCATTACTCTGTAGGTCAGTTTTCCTGGTCTCTGTGATTAGATGGTATCTTGCCTAGAGCTGATCGATCTCAGAGGTCCTCGCTCACATGTCTGGCAGTTGACAACAATGGCTGGATGGCTGAGGTCCTCTACAGAGTTTCTCAAGATGACCTAGCCTGGCTTCACTCACATTTCTGGGACCTCAGCTGGAATAGTCGTGGCACTCTCCACGTGGTGTCTCATGTTCCTGTAGGCTAGTCTAAGCTTCTTCATATGATTGTCTCCAGTTTTCAGCAGCAAAGGAAAGAAAACTACGGGGCCCATTTTCCAAGCTTCTACTTGCATTGTGTTTACTAGTATCCAATTCACTGAGGAAAGTCAGGTAGCCAAGCCCAGACTCAAGGGGTGGAGAAATGGAATCCGTCTCTAGCTAGCAATCCAGTATAACTTTCTGTAATGAAGGAAATGTCCCATATCTGCACTCTGCAAATGATAGCCACTAGCCACATGTGGCTGTTGAGTGCTTGAAATGTGATTAGTGCAACTGAGGAACTTAATTTTAATTAATGTAAGCATAAATTTCAATAGCCACATGTGGCTAGTGAGAGCTAGCCACATTGGAGAGTGCATTTCTTAGTACAGAATCATCTGTGGCATATTTTAGCCAAAAATGTTGATCATGAATCCATCAATCCTTTAGATCTAACTTCAGGTTCATAGGAGATCGAGGGGTATAGGAATCAGCTACATAGTACAACAAAGAAGCAACCAGAAAAATCTAGAAGGTGCAACATTCCATGGGAAAACTGGCCCTGTGTCTTCAGCAAGCCAAAGTCATAAAAAGAGAATCGTGACAGATTGAAGAGACATAAGGGATATAAAAGCCAGATATGTTTCTTGATAGGATTCCTGCATAGGACCAAACGGTTGTAAGGTATTATTTAGCTTAATTGGGAAAATTTGTATGTGGTTTAGCTATTCAATAACATAAGAAAATGTACTGAAATGGAAAGGTAAAGATCACTGACGAGCAACGGTTATATTTTAGAATAGTATGTAGGGTATAATCTCATGTGGGTGAAGAAAACATACATAGAAATATGTGTGTATATAAATAATACAAATTTACATGCACACATACAGATATCCAGAAGCATATGCACTAAAATGTAAGACACGCTAATTCTGGGTGATGGGAAGAAGTTTTGTTTACTTGTTTGCATGAGTTTACTAATTTTTTTTACAAACGTAAAGTGTGCTGCCTCTAGAATAAAAAAGGGGTTATTTTTTTAAAAGGTAAAGACACTACTAAGTGTCTAGGAGGTACCAAAAATAAGCAGCCATAGTACTGTGTGTGTGTGTGTGTGTGTGTGTGTGTGTGTGTGTGTGTGCGTGCATGTGTGTGTGTGTGGGCACACGCCCATTGAGAAAATGCTTCCTCATGATAATGTTGCAAATGTTTCCTGTGCACTCAGGAAGACCATGGGGTTCTGCAGGTGCTGGAAATGGCTTAGCTAATCTCAAGGATCTGGTAAATGGATCACTTCTCTCTGACACCACAGAAGCTTCAGCCATCAAGTTAGATTAGTCACAGCATATCCCATTGGCTAGCATGTTCCAGAGTGTTCTAGTATGAATCATTCATGTAGGCTTCTAATTATGTTGCTTGGTTTCCCTCAGAAATAATGGCCCCAGGGACTGAATGTTGTGTCACAGAGAAAGTGAATAAATTGGCCAGGCCTTGCCAGGTGTCAAACAAATAGGAATATACCACAAGAAAAGTGTTCCATCCATAATTAATGACAACATTTTAAAGTTTTACCAGAAATTGATAATACGGTGCTTTATTTTAATGTGATTTTCCCTTAGTGATGTGTATGTATTTTCAAGTAGGTCTAATATCAGATATACATTAAACTTTCCTTATTGAAAATGTAATTGCTGAATAGAAAAATATTATATTTATAAACTTCTCCTTGTCACTCTTTATGCAGTTATTCACTCTGTGTGTTCAATGTGGAAGTTTCAAGAATATAATGTTTTTCACAGAAAATATATTCAGGGCTACTAAGTGAATTGATGACTGCCAACTTTTTTTTACAACTTTTTACATAATTGTCAAATTGTTACTGCCATAATAAAAATTGGGATTGACACGAGTTTCTTTTGGAATCACATGGCTATCTTTTAAAATAAACATGTATTACCATTTCTGAGTTACAAGCCCATTTGGTTAACTAAATCTTCCTAGCAGTCAACTGAATAATTAAATAGCAAGGCAAGAGCTTTTATTATCCCCCAAATCTGCAATTGAACATTTGCGACGGAACAAATGGATCCATTCCTCTTTGGGACCCATTAAGGAGAAAGGAGAATTTTAAAACGCTTATAGTCTAGCAAACAGCAGTTGTTCAAGTGTTGAGTTCTATCAAATAAAATTAAGTGAAATCAAATTCTTTTCCCATTTGTATACTTTATGTCTTTGTTGAAATCACTTATTCTGAGACACAATAGGCTGTCACACCTGTCCCCTAAGTTTCCAAAGCATTAAGTCATTGCTCTACTGTCTAACTTCTCTTAGTGCCATATGCATTTTCCCTTAAATTTTGGAGTAAACAAAAGCTTTAACAAGTTCACAGACTCCTCTTCTTTTCAACAGAGTGACCTACTTCCAGCCTTGCTATCAAGTCCCTGAGGATGTTCCTGTTTCGTTGTAGTTAATTTGAAAATGATATACAATATGATGCTTTGGTTATAGATAAAGGGTGATAATGATTTCATCGCATTTTGCCCTTTGCCTTTCTATTTACACAGAGCCCTCTCAAATGACTTGTCCAGGGATCTAGCCACAGTGTTTACTGAGCATGCTGGTTTATAGAGTATTTCATCTAAATGAGGAGAGTGAAGGGTATCACAGGCAGAGAAATGCAAAGCCTTCGGGGCTGGAAAGTATAGATTGTGTATATTCCTTCTTTTATATCCGTTGAGTGCTTGCAATATGCAAACATCACGCTAGGTGTTAGAGGTATGTGGGTGAACCATATAGGCTCTCACATACTTTACAGCCTACTAGGAGTAGCAGATAATTACAAATGCAATTCATCAGTTAATTAACTGTAATCATGAGAAGGGATATGAAAGAGAAAAACAGATACTATAAACACAGATGCAGCAGGGTATCTGACCTTTTGGGTGTAGGGATTGGAGCCTGGGTAAGGGGAAATCAGTCAGAAAAAGCTTAACTAAATGCCATTCAAAAGGAAGGAAGGAGGAGGATTTCATAAGTGAAGAAGAGAGAAGTATTACAGACAAGGAGGAATTGCATGTGCAAAGGCCCTGAGGTAGAAGGGACATGACAGATTTGTTAACAAACACAATTCAACTGGGTAAATTTGAATATCTAATTGGCTTTATTAAATGATTCATGAGTTGGGTGACATCTCATCTAGCAAGTAGAGAGATACTCAAAGGAATTGTCTAAAATAGAAGGTTTTTTAGGGAGGTGGGTGGACAAGGAAGTTATTATCGAAAGAAAAACAAAGGATTCTTTCAGGCAAGGTCACCTTTCCTTAAGGGGAAGGGCAGTGGTTCTTACTAGGTCGATGACCTCATCTTCCATTGTGGTAGGTGGAGAGGGCCCCTGTGATACCCTGCTGATTTGGTTCTGACCAGAAGATTCCTGACTGGCTAGTTAATACTACATTTATGGGGGAGGTTGAAACTGTAGTTAGATCAGGTATTAAGCCACTATTTGGTTATTTGGCTTAGCATAAGTGAATCCATTTTGGGATGGATGGTGTTTTGTTTTGTTTTTAAACACATTTTTAAGAATTGAAAGAAGACAAATAGGGCTGACATACAGAGAACAAAGGGAGAATGGCATGGTATGGCCAGAAAGGGGCAGAAGGAGAGAAAACAGGACACACAAAGGGCATCAGATAGATTTGATTACCTGGATTGAAGGTGAGTAAAATGGGAAGATTGTGCCAAATGGTTTGGCTTTACTCTAATAAGCAACAGTGCAGCACTTGAGCAAGAGGGGGAAAAAAACCAAAAAAACAAGCACATTCTGTTGATGGTGTCAGAACAGTAGTGCATGGCCAAGGTGACATCAGTGTGGAACTAGAGACGGGGCTTACAGCTCAAAGGATACATAGAACTCTGCCCAACGGGCTTATGAGTCTGGATGCAGAAGGGAAAGAGGAGGAAGTGTGGAACTGAGACCCAGTAGAGGGATAAGAACCCATTGGCAGTGATGACAGAGTAGATGAGAAGAGGGAGAGAGAACTGAAAATAAGGCTAAGAATATAAAGCTCATGCTGATGCCACTGAATAGCCTGTAGCTGATGGCAGAGTGTGGGTACATACTCCAGCTTTTTGGGGCATGTTCTACTCTGTCCCCCGGAACTGCCCAGTTGTCCTCCTTCCTCACATGCTTGATGCCACCTCCTTTATCATCTTTCTTTCCTTCTCCATCTTACTTCCCAGGTCCCCCACTTCCTGAAAACATGTGCTAGATAAATCCACTTGATCTCACATCAACTACTTCAGGAAACAAAAACTAAGGCAGTATGAGTGGAGAGAAAAAGAAGAAACACGCATGTGTGGGGGCACACGCGCACGCGCACACACACACACACACACACACACACACACACTTTCAGTTTCAATGTGTCAGCAGAGTGAAAGCTTGGGATACGGCCCTGGATGTCATCTCCATGCCCATGACAGTTGAATCCCACAAGAGGCTGAATTTCTTACAAACAAAACAGGAGGAGCGCCTGGTGGCTCAGAAGGTTAAGTGTTTTGACTTCAGTTCAGGTCATGATCTCATGGTTCAGGCCCCTCATTGGGCTCTATGCTGACAGCTCAGAGCCTAGAGCCTGCTTCGGATTCTGTGTCTCCCTCTCTCTCTGCCCCTCCCCTGCTCATTCTCTCTCTCTCTCTCTCAAAGATAAACATTTAAAAAATTTAAAAAAAGAAACAGGAGTCTCAGACACTGCTGGAGAATACAGAAGGTAAGCTTACAGTGGCAGAGAGGGTGTTGTTTTAACTAAGAGTGACAAAGAGGTTTGACTTTGTAGCCTTTAACACAGAAAACTTTAAGAATAGCAGCTCAGAAATTTGGAAGAGAAGTTGCACCTTTGAGAAGATTGTGTAAGTAGAGCACACGTGATGTATGAAAAGCTTTGGGGTTTGTGTGTAGGTTTTGTTTTTTGTTTTTTGTTTTTTGTAGTTTGTGGAGTAATAGGTTACTTCAGTAAGAGGTCATGCAGTTTACTTAACACAATAGGTTTAAAAAAAGACTCTAAGAGTGTATGGTTTATGAGATTCATCTGAGGTTACTTCTAGGTGTGTTTCCAAAGTTTTTCCCCCCAAAGTATTGGCTTAGAAATTAAGCCAAAAAGAAAAATGCTACATGTAATATCGCCTTCTACCCTTTTAGCCCATTGTTATTCCAGATATTTCACCACTATTTTGCATCACTTTAATGACTTACCAAATATTAGTTAGGAAATGCATTATTATCCTCATTGTCTACAGGAGGAAATTGACACAGAGAAGAAATATGACTCACCTAGTTACTACTTACTTCCACAATTAATGATGAATCTAGGACAACCCACAGTGCCTCACTTCTAGCATTTCTGTGTTTTGAATTTAATTAGAAATTAATATAATTTAATAGGGTTTTTTTGTTGTTAGATATTTGATGATGGTTTATAAAGGAAATGTTCTTTGAGCAATCATTATGAAATGAAAGGGCGTGTTAACATGGGCATGTTAACTGAATGAAAGGGCACGGGACCTGTTTAGACAAAGTAGTTCAGTGCCTTTATGTTACAGATCTGTCCTTTCTTGCCTTTCACATTGTCCAGTAATAGGGAGAGATTCCACAAGATGAAAGACTTACCCCCCTGAAACCATAGGATCAGGGAGTTCAGTGGGAGACACCATCCCAAAGAATTTGGTCTAACAGAGTTCATGATTATTTTGAAAGGTCTTACGGTAACCACACTAATGTGAGTTCACTTCTTGGTGAGTTACAGATAGAGATGATACCAGATGGAGTAGTCACACAAAGAAAACTTTACTTGTAGCAAAAAAGGAGATCATGGAGAATAACTCCCAAAGCTGGGACTCCCCCAGCAGGGGTGAGTGGGTCCCTTTTATTTTGGGGTAGAATGAATATAAAGAAAGGTGAGTTTTGTCATTGCATGTAGAGATGGGCATAAGGTCGTGCACATGTATGTATGAAACATACATATACATGCATCATATATTACGTTAATGAGGTTTGTGCTTATATAATGAGGTAGAGGTGACTGCCCGACACTCTATGGTCCATCTGCACAGGTAGTGGTCAGTGATCAAGCTCAATCTGGTCAAGGCTGGCTAGAGGTCTTCCTATTGTTTGCCTTTAAAAGATAAGGTTAGGGGTGCCTGAGTGGCTCAACTGGTTAAGCTTCAGACTCTTGATCTCAGCTCAGGTCATTATCTCACAGTTCTTTTCTTTTTTTTTTTTAAATTTTTTTAATGTTTATTTTTTAGAGAGAGAGAGAGAGAGAGAGAGGCAGAATGTGAGTGGGGGAGGAGCAGAGAGAGAGGAAGACACAGAATCCGAAGCAGGCTCCAGGCTCTGAGCCATCAGCACAGAGCCTGACATGGGGCTGGAACTCACAAACTGTGAGATCATGACCTGAGCTGAAGTCAGGCGCTCAACTGACTGAGCCACCCAGACGCCCCATATCTCACGGTTCTTAATACTGAGTCTCATGTTGGCCTGTGCGCTGGGCACGGAGTCTGCCTGAGATTCCATCTCTCCCTCTCTTGAAAATAAATAAATTAATAATAATAACAAAAGATAAGGCTAACATTCCTGTGAAGAAGAAGAAGGGGGGTGGTCAGTGGGAGTCTTGCTGGTGACATTATTAGACCTAAATTATTCAGTCTCAAAGCAGAGTATTTTCTAGTTTTTTTCTTTCTAATTTTTTTTGGACAGAAGCAGAGTTTTAACTTGGGCTCTTGAATCCTCAGACGTGATCTTGGGCAAGGAATTTTCACTCAGACTCAGTTTCCACACCTGGGAAATCCGAATCATAAGAGTCCCTACCATAAAGGTTTCTGGTAAGGTTTAACAAAGATGATTCGAGTGAAGTACTCAGTACATAGTTAGTACTCCATAAATGTTAACTGTTGTCATCGTTAATGATCATCCGGGTCAGTGACTGAGACCGATAGGTTAAGGAATCCAAAGCTTGATGTCTGATTCTGCGAGGTTGACATTCTTTCTAAATCTCTTCATTGTTTCAGGCTGCTTTTTGTTTGTCTGAAATATAAGGGGGAATGGTGGTCTAAAGATTCACCTGGAAGCCGTGGCATGTATTTGAGGGGCTTCTACATGGACGAGGTCCGTCTGACGTTGTCTAGGGGAAAGCTTATAGCAAAGGCACCAAAAGGAAAAGTATTACAGGGTCTCCCTACTTTACTAAAGATGGTAATTGCAGTTGACGAGTAGCACCCACGGAGGCACTCAGCAAGGGTTACAGCTTATTTAAAAACGAATAAGAGCTCAAATTCAAACATTAATAGGGTGATTTTGACTTGGTATTCTTTCAAACATGTAACCACTTTTCTCTTTTTAAATTCAAGGCCAGTTGCTTTATTCCCTTGGGCCTTCATTTAGAAATGAGTGGCTCATTAATTATCTTCTTGACTGCAGAATATAGATGATGTTTCATTTCATTTTCACGTTGGATGAGTCAACTAAAAGGGGTCTCATTGCTGAAAATCATGGATCACAATTTCTCTTTGTTTCTCCACTGTTAGGAATAGCTCAGACCTACCCCCTGCAAAGAAGCATACTAATTCTCCCAATTGCCTTTAGCTTGTTAAGTAAATCTCATAAATTTGGTGCAGTGAGATGTTTGCATATAACTTCATCAGAAATATCATTTATGTCCTTTGTCGTAACCTCATGCCAGGGTAATCGTACATTGGAGACCCATCAAATAAAACGATTTATGAAGAATATTGATTCCATTCTTCTTTCCACACAGATATTTACAATTGGAAACAACTTTCCAAATAAAAGGGATATGAAATCTGCCTTTGTTCTTGGGTATCAGAAGAAAGCATTTCGTAAATATTCTCCAGATGAACAAAGTTTCAGGCAGATTTGCTTGAGGTACATATTACACAGACCTGAGCTTTCTCTCTCTTTGCTTAGTTTTCAGAGTTTAAAAAGCTGATTCATAGGGTTATTTTTCAAAGGCTAGCTACTGAACAGGATGGCGTCTATGAACACTGCAAAATACAGGAAAGAAGTCCGGCCTCTGCTCTGCTGCTTACAACCAGCATCAGTTTTTCTGACTTCTAACATCTTTTTTTAAATGAGGAAATGACGCATTCTCTATGTTGGAAGCATGATTGTTTACCATTTATTTCATTTCTCCCTAAAATGCTTTTGCTCCCTTTTGTATAATCACTATGGGTTTTTAAAGGTCTTTTCTAAGCAGAATGGGTGTACTTTTTCTCCTCACCTTAACAAAAGCTATGTCTTCAGCTGTCTTTTGCTCTCTCTCTTTTTTTCCCCTTTCAATAGAACCAGTTAAACATTAGCAGCAAAAGGAGAATAATTTATTTATAGGGTATACACCTTTGAACGAATTACCCCCAAATCCCACACAATTATAAAACAGAAGCACTTAAATGAGTTCAGTACAATAAAACAGAGTGAACCAATCAAAAAAAGTATACAAACAATGGGTCTAGACTGACTCTTTAAAGTGTGGACCAGAAAACCCACTTCTAAATGGCTTTTGAATATTCAATTAGACAAATTGTGGCCCAGGGAAGCTTTCCATTACAGTGGTGGGTAATTTTTCAATGGATGATAGACTTGAGGATGTTTTTGCATTTATAAGGAAGCACTCCTTAAATAAACACTAAATCCCCCAAGGAAGAGCAAAGAACTCTGGAGAACACAAAATCTGATTGGGTGTGACCTCAAGCACTGAGTATGTGGGGATGAGCATTGAGTACTGACTGATGAATGAACGCAGAATGGGAACAAGAATAGCAAGACACACCCAAGTCCCAACTGTGATCCCCTACATGTTCACCTGCCCCACTGGGAATCGCACTTTCATCTCTGGGCCATCTGCAAATATTGGGCAAAATTCGCTTGTTGAGGAGCAGATCCCTCTGTAGGGCTTTAGAGAAGAAAGGAAGAGGTAGCACACAAAACCATAGGGCGAGATTTCTCTGGGACATAAAGACCAGTTCTGCCTTCATTGCCAAACCCACCCCCCCCACCCCCACCCCAGGGCCAAGCCTCTCTTCTCTCTGGGTCTTAGTTTTTCCTTGTGAGATGGAAATATTACTACCCATCTTGTAGAGTGGTGCATGAAAAAGCACTTGACAAACACGATGCTCAAAATGTTACCTCCATTGGGGCACGTGGGTGGTTCAGTTGGTTAAGCAGCCGACTTCGGCTCAGGTCATGACCTCATGGTTTGTTGAGTTAGAACCCCACATTGGGCTCTATGCTGACAGCTCAGAGCCTGGAGCCTCCTTCTGATTCTATGTGTGCATGTCTCTCTGCCCCACGCCCGGCTCACTCTTTCTCAGTCTCTCCAAAAACTGAATAAAAGTTAAAAAAAAATATTACCACTGATCAAGTCATC
Organism: Panthera leo; assembly: GCF_018350215.1. Lineage (NCBI taxonomy): Eukaryota > Metazoa > Chordata > Mammalia > Carnivora > Felidae > Panthera > Panthera leo. The sequence continues at coordinate 38,871,515 of NC_056680.1, read as the reverse complement.
TTAGCCACTCAACCAGCAGAGAGCTTGTGGGGGACTTGGATTTACAGGGTTATGCAAAAGGAAGTTCGCTAATGTGCAAATACAAGAAATCCTGTTTGGTAATCACCAGAAGATGGTAGCCATGTGACAGAATGGAATAAAGCCACTGAGATAAATTAACTAGCTTTGCTATATTGTAATAGCTCAAATAAAGGTATTATATTTTTTAAAAATGAATATATAGTGGTGCCTGGGTGGCTCAGTTAAGCATCCAACTTCGGCTCAGGTCATGATCTCCCGATTCGTGAGTTCGAGCCCCACGTCAGACTCTGTGCTGACAACTCAGAGCCTGGAGCCTGTTTTAGATTCTGTGTCTCCCTCTCTCTCTGCCCCTCCCCTGCTCGTGCTCTGTCTCTGTCTCTCAAAAATAAATAAATATTTTTTTTTAATTTTTTAATGAATATATAGATCAATGTGAATTTTTCTTACCTCCTGCCCCTTTCCCAAGCAACCAACTGGACCACAGTTTTTTGTCATTTTCATAGGGACCCATTTCAGCCTTTGTTGAATGTTTGTGTTGATACTAGAGGAAATTTCTTACTACTCTCGAAGTTCTGTTTCATGTTGTTTCAGTCATTGGGTTTTGCTTTAGTACTGGTTTTTTGGTCCCCCCCACCCCCACTGCGGCCAGAATGACTATGTTATCACCTAAAAGTGTCCCCTCCAACAGGGGTGTGCTGGTTTTTCTAAAACATATAAATACAAGATGCCCAGTTTAATTTAAATTTCAGATCAACAATGAATACATTTTTTAGCATAAGTATATCCCCAATGCTTTGTGGACCAAACTCACACTGAGAAATTATGGGTTGTTGATCTAAAATTCAAATGTACCTGGGTGACCTGGATTTAGGCTGGCAGGCCTACCTCAGGAGCTGGGTGTGGCCTAGAGGGTACTTCTGCATCCTCAGGAAGAAGTTTTATTCCCACCAGAGGCCCAAGCTGAGGCACTGAAGGAAAAGAGAGAGGCCCCATATATTCCTGGAATGGGGACAGAATATGGCTGTCTGAAAGCAAGGAATGGGTTTGGTCATGTGGGATTCTGAATCTTGCCGCCTCTGCAAGGGACCACCCAAGGAGGGCTGTCCTCTCGTCTGAGGACTTATTCTGATTTAGTGCCAACCACAGATCTGGTTAGAAGAGACCAACTACCTGCACGTTAATGTTTGATACGCTTGTACATTTCAAATCGATAAGCAGCAAGTGGTGGTCAAACACACCCTCTTCTTTGGTGAGGTCAGTGTGGGACCCCATGAAAGGAAAATTTTGCTTTCATGTAATAACTTGAGATTGGTTTATTTTATCCCAAAGCTTTTTGCAATCAAATAAAGCTGATTTTTGAAGCGGGTAAGTGTGTTCTCTTTTTCTTTCACATTTTTCCTGCTTTTTCTATCTGTGCTAGTCTCTAATTTTAATTCTTTGTTATTTTTAGGATAAGAAGTAATAAGTACCACAAAGCTCATGAGTGTGTTGTTGTAGTCATTTTTTCAGGTAATTCCTATCAAAATTCTTGACAAAATAATAGTTGTTATTTTTGTTATGATTTGTATGCGATGCATTTTGACTTGGCTCCCATATAATTTGAACATTCAGTGGCAAATTGAGGCTGTAATGTTATAAACAATGTCATTTCCAAGATGAATTATTAAATGTTATGTAGAAAAATGTTTTGAGTGAATTATCAGTTTATTCCATTTACCAACTATAAATTTAGGATCATAAACATGATGATACAGAGGATAGAATTTCAAGATCTCCTCTCAGTGATTCTGATTATCTTACAACAAAGATACCACTAGAGTACATTTGTAAAGAAAATTACAAATATTATTGGTTATTACATAGGAATAGTTTCATTTTTTATAATTTTTAATATGATGCTGACATCATTTTATTGTCAAAGATGCTGTGAGAAAGTTCTGTAACATTATGCTGGAGTAAGTGAGTGGGTATGTGATCCCCTTTCAGAGCTCTCTCAAATTCTAGATGTTTTAAGTAAAAATGAATAAATATTTAATATCATAAACACACTAAGTAGGAACGTATTGTATAATATAATCTCAAAGTCACTGTGCGTAACATTCTAATTCTCCTGGCAACCTTGCAAGATAATTATTATTGTATCGGTTTATTCATGAAGAAACTGAGGCTCAGAGAGCTTGAATAAATTGTCTAAGGGCCCTGTGCTAGTAAGGGCAGAGCTAAGATTTGAACTCTGGTCTGGCTGACACCAAACCCATGTACTTTCCCTATACCATTCTGTTGTTAGAAGGAGTACTGGACAAAGATGAATGATTTATAAACTTCCTCCCTTCAAAAAAGGAATAGAGTCAATGTAATATCAAAATAAGACATTGACAAATGAAAGCAGAATACACAATCATTTAGAGCTGGTGTTGCATGGGAGTCGTGGGAAATTACTTTAGGTGAGTCCTAAACAAAGCTATGACTGTACTAGTAGCCAAGGAAGAGAGGAAATTGAAGAGTACATTGGTTGTTTTCCTCTTAAAAAGTCAAAGAATGAGCTCATTTGCAAAGGTAGTCTTTTTCCTTTCATGATCTGATGGAGGAGTTTCTGAACTGAGTTCTTTAGTGAGAAATGCTAGTTATCAAATGAATATTGCCTTACTTAATCTTTGGTTTTGTAGAAATCTAGTTAGTTTCATGGAATCCTTGAAGCTGAACTGCATTTGAGGCTAATTTTATTGATTGATTGATTGATTGATTGATTTATAAAAAGACACAGTGTTGTGATCAGACTATTCCATTTAGCAATCAACAGCATGAGTGAAAAAAAATCTGTATTAAAATGCTTTGTTGGAATGCTTTACACTTTTCACAGAATGGAAACTAAAATAACCTGTTGTACAATTAGTCATGAATACAGTCCTTGAGTTTTCTGCCCATGAACATGAGTATTGTCTAAAACATGTCTTCTTTGTAGCAATTAGGCCCTGCCCCCACTGTGCTTGGCTGAGTTCACAAAAGTGTTGTAACCTGTAGCTTCCCTGTCACTTCTCTGGCTCTTCTCTCCTGCTAAGCTTTGTTTCCTGACAGTAATTAAAACCTTCTACCACTTCCATAGCTACTGCTGCTCCTGGAACTGCATTAGCCACCTGGTTACGTGGCTTGGCAAAGTATTGGCCTCCGTCACCATAGGGGCCAGGGCTTCTGCCTCCAAAATTTCCTCCTCTCATGGGTCCAGAATTTGAAGAGTGATTGCTATAATCGCCAAAGTCATTATTAGCTTCCACCACCTCCAAAGTTGCTTCCATCGTTACCAAATCGATCATAGCTGTCCGTGTTGTTGCCATATCCACCACCAACTCAACTGCTACCAAAGCCACCTTGCCCACTGAAATTTCCTCCATGACCAAGGTTGTCATTCCCACCAAAACCACCTCCACGACCACCACCAAAGTTTCCAGAACCACTCTGACCTCTTTGGCTGGATGGAGCACTAGCCATCTGTTGCTTAGATAGGGCTTTCCTTAGGTCATAGTTGTGGCCATTTACAATCTGGTATTTTAGGGTATTGTTGTTGTTGTTGTTGTTTTTAATTTTATTTAAATCCAAGTTAGTTAACATATAGTGTAATAATAGTTTCAGGAGTAGAATTTAGTGATTCATCACTTACATATAATACCCAGTGCTCATCCCAACAAGTGCCCTCCTTAATGCCCTTCACCCATACAGCCCATCCTGCCACCCAACACCCCCTTTAGTAACTTTTAGTTGATTCTCTGTATTTGAGTCTCTTATGGTTTGCCTCCTTCTGTTTTTATCTTATTTTTCCTTTGCTTCTCCTATGTTCATCTGTTCTGTTTCTTAAATACCACATATGAATGAGATCATATGATATTTATCTTCTCTGTCTTATTTCACTTAGCATAATACACTCTAGTTCCATCCATGTTGTCGCAAATGGCTAGATTTCATTCTTTTTGATTAATGAGTAATATTTCATTGTGTAAATCTAAACCACATCTTCTTTATCCATTCATCAGTTGATGGGCATTTGGGTTCTTCCCATAATATGGCTATTGTGGACAATGCTGTTATAAACAATAGGGTGCATGTGCCCCTTCAAATCAGCATTTGTATCCTTTGGATAAATACCTAGTATTTATCTATTTTTAATTTTTTGAGGAACCTCCATACTGTTTTCCAGAGTGGCTACACCAGTTTGCATTCCCACCAGCAGTGCAAAAGTGTTCCCCTTTCTCTCCATCCTCACCAACATCTGTTGTTTCCTGAGTTGTTACTTTTAGCCATTCTGACAGTTGTGAGGTGATATCTTTTTGTGGTTTTGATTTGTATTTTCCTGAGGATGAGTGATGTTGAGCATCTTTTCATGTGCCTGTCAGCCATCTGGATGTCTTTTTTGGAAAAGTGTCTGTTTGTGTCTTTTACCCATTTCTCCACTGGATTATTTGTTTGTTGAGTGTTGAGTTTGCTAATTTCTTTATAGATTTTACATAGTAACCCTTTTTCCAGTATGTCATTTGCAAATATATTTTCCTATTCTGCAGATTGCACTTAGTTTTGTCGATTGTTTCCTTCTCTGTACAGAAGCTTTTTTCTTCACAAGGTCAACATTGGTTCATTTTTACTTTTATTTCCCTTGCCTCTGGAGACATGTCTGGTAAGTTGCTGCGGCCGAGGTCAAAGAGGTTGTTGCCTGTGTTCTCCTCTAGGAGTTTGATAGTTTGCTGTCTCACATTTAGCTCTTGCATCCATTTTGAATTTATTTTTGTGTGTGGTGTGAGAAAGTGGCCCAGGTTCATTCTTCCACATGTCGCCATCCTGTTTTCCCAGCATCATTTGCTGAAAAGACTGTGTTCTTTCCATTGGATGCTCTTTCTTCCTTTAAGACCGGTTGGCCATACATTTGTGGGTCTATTTCTGGGTTCTCTCTTCTGTTCCGCTGATGTTTGTGTCTGTTTTTGTGCTAGTACCATACTGTCTTGTTGATTACAGCTTTGTAACACAGCTTGAAGTCTGGAATTGTGATGCCTCCAGCTTTGGTTTTCTTTTTCAGGATTGCTTTGGCTATTCGGGGTCTTTTTTAATCCTGAACAAAATTTAAAACTATTGGTTCTAGCTCTGTAAAGAATGCTGGTGTTATTTTGATAGAGATTATACTGAATGTGTAGATTGCTTTGGGCAGTATTGACATTTTAGCAATGTTTTTTCTTCCAATCCATGAGCATGGACTGTTTTTCCATTTCTGTATGTCTTCTTCACTTTCTTTCATAAGCTTTCTATAGTTTTCAGCATACAGATCTTTTATTTCTTTAGTTAGCTTTATTCCTTATGTATTTTATGGTTTTTTGTACAATTGTAGATGGGATTGATACCTTGATTTCTCTTTCTGCTGTTTCATTATTGGTGTATAGAAATGCAATCAATTTCTTTATGTTGATTTTATATCCTGTGACTTTGCTGAATTCATCTATCAGTTCTGTCAGTTTTTTTGGTGGAGCCTTTCAGGACAATCTGGTATTTCTGAATGGCATTCTTGTGTACAGTCACGGTCATCAAATGTTACGAAAGCAAAACCTCTCTTCTTGCCACTGCCTCACTCCTAATTTCAACCACTTCAATTTCCCCATACTGTTCAAAATAATCTCTCAGATGATGTTCTTTGGTGTCTTCTTTAATGCCACCAACAGAAATATTTTTCACAGTTAAGTGGGCAAACAAGCCTTTGAGAATCCTTACCTGAGGCAGCCCTCTGGTTCCACACCTCTCCCATCCACCTTGTGTGGCCTTGCATTCATGGCTGCATCCACCTCTTCCACAGTGGCTTACGGAACCAACCCAGATATCTCATTACCACACAGTCCGTGAGCGTTCCCCATTGCTCAGAACGGCCCCTCAGACTCTCATCAGTTGTTTCAAAGCTCGAACTTCCAAGGAAGAGCTTTTGCAGCTGTTCGGGCTCTTTGGGGGACTCTGGCTTAGACATGCTGGTGGGGGAAGGGAGACTTTAATGACGCTTCCTTGGTGGCATCCACAGGCAGAAAGGCTAAATTATCATCATTTGAAAAGATGTTTTTCATACGTAGAAATTTGGTAGACATGGATATTTATTATAGGAACCATTTTTACATGCTGGGGGACTAACATTGAATTGTAATTCACTGAAGACATTTAGACAAAGGCTGGCATAGTATGATGGAGATTGTGCCATTTGGTGATCTCATACCGAGATTGGCAAATTTTTCCTCTAAAGGCCCAGGTAGTTAATATTTTAAGCTTTGTGAGCTATGCCGTCTCTCTTCCAACTACACAACTGTGCCGTTGTTGAGTGAAAGCAGCCATAGACAGTACGTGGATGAATGTGGGTATGTTCCAATAAATCTTTATTTACAAAAACTGGCAGTGGGCCACATTTGGCCCAGGGACCCTTATTTGCTGATCCCCACTTGCACATAATACAAGATCAAGCTTTCAGATTATGTCCCTTTAGCATTCTGTCTCAAACTACATGTCCAAATGAGCCTTGTGTCCCAAGTAACTCAAGAAGGAATTGTACAACATGTATGCGTATTCTCTATTATTGCTTCATTAAAGTTTAATTCTGTGACCAGACAGCCAGAACCAGAGTTTATGCTGTGAAGATGCGGGGCCATAGCACACAGCTGGCCAGGCTGTACCGTCCCAAAAGGCTTTCAGCCACAGGAGCTAAGGGACATGGAAATCTAGCTAATGCTCTATTGGAAGGAGTGTCTTTTTCTAATTCTTCCATCTAGAGGAAGAGTCTTTTTCTAATTTGTCTGCCGGGAGGGATGTCTTTTGCTAATTCCGATAATGGCACATGGAGTGTGCTAACAGAGGCCCTGTGAAGACCTAAGAACCTGACTCATATCCTTCCCATTTTTGTGGGCTACCACTTAAAAAGCAATCTTTGCATGGTTCTTTAATAAGAATTAATTGGAAACCATAGGGTTTGGCGCCATAATCCAGGAATAAGACACTTCAGGCCTGAAAGATATTAAGGGTAGCTGTTAACAATTGACTGTTGCAACCAGAACATTGTGAGATTGTGTTTACTCTCTCTGATTTTGGTTTTAATAAACTGTCATGGACTTTAAAAAATCCTAGCCCTCTGAAATATTAGGGAAATTATATAGTTTACATAATGGGCCATTACTCTCAAGGGGATCCAATGCTGGCTTTGGACAACAGTGTGAAGAGTCTCACATTGCCTATACTCATTTTCCGATAAGATTCACCATTAAACTGTGATCAGTTGTTTAGGAATTGTGTTTAAGATTTGCTCCTTCTTCATATGACATCAGTGAAACCTGTTATAATTTGTTAAGAAAAATGCTGACATCGACTTGTTTTCTTTACTTCATAGGGTTAATTTTATTATTTTTATTATTAAAAATTCTCGTAGAAATTAAAACAGTGCTAAAATATATAAAGGCAAAACTGAAGTCCCCTGTGTTTTCTGACCTTTGTGTATTGCTGAGAAATAAGTGTCCTGAGTCAGAGCTATAAAAATATATCTTTGTACGTTTTCTTCTGGTATTGTTTTATTGTTGTATTTAAATCTTCAAGGACAATTGGTCCTGTTTTGGGGTATGTTGCAAGGTAGGGATTTGGCTTTTCCATCTAAATGAGTAACCAGTTTTCAACCATTGATTGACTACTACATCATGTTAGTACCTAGGAGAAGAGCTTTATGTGTATTTCTGTGGTGTCACACTCTGAAAAAGGTATTCATCTCAAGGGTGAAGATTTAATTGAATCAATAAGTTTTACTGCCTCATCAAGAACATTCATAAGTGAAACTGGTATTTTTTTTAACTGTAAGTGGCCTAATGGGGGTGAATATAATAACTGTATCCTCAGCTTGGTCCTCTGCCTTGGTTTGTGTTAAGGTACCATCAGCTGTACCCACCATTGTCTTTGTATCATCAGTGCAAATGTCAACACAGTGAAAAAGGAGAAAAAGCAGATCGTGTTTTGGTATGATTATGAAAATCATTTTGACCTTGCAGACCTTCCTGACAGGGTCTCAGAGGACCACTGCAATGGTCTACAAGTTCCATGAGAATAAGAATTCTGCCTATCTTGCTAGTCATTGAATCCCTAGTGCCTGGTACATAGGAGGACAATTAATACTTATTGAATGAATATGTGTTGCCACCTGTATCAATTAGCTTTTGTTGTAATAATTACGTATAGCAAGTAACCATAAAATCTCAGTGGCATTATAAAAGTAAGCATGTTTTACTCCTGCATGTGCTGGTTGCTTGGGATTCTCCTGGTCTTGGCTGGGTTTGTCTGGGCAACTCTGCTTCTTGCTTCTGGTCCATGTGTCAGCTGGACTCATTCAGTGCTTCGTCTCTCATCCTTCTTGGGCCAGTGAGCTAGTTAGGGCCTATTGCAGAGACACAGAGAGAAACGAGAAACACATTGGGCCTTTGAAACCTTGGATGAGGCCCTGTCACTACTACCCATATGTTTTTGCCCAGACAAGTCACATGGCCAAGCCCAGAGTCAAGGGGCAAGAAAGGATTCTTTGTCCACAGTAAGGTCATGGCAAAAATGTGGATGCAGAGAGATAGGGATGGAGAACTGAAACCAAACTACTAATAGGGAGACCAACTCTTCCCAATTTGCCTGAGATTTTTCTGGATTTACCCCTGAAAGCCCGACATTCCTAGAACCCCCTCAGTCCTGAAAAAACTGGGACAGTTGGTTACCGTAACCGCTCCCCAATATATTTTGAGCTGTAAGCAGGTTGAAAATTGTATGGTGTGGGAGATGGTCCCATTTAAAATTTTTTCTCAAGCACTATAACTTTAGATGAAAGTATTTAATAGAAAACAACTGGTTATAATTGGGGAAGGAATAAATGTTTCATAATTATTTTAACCCTTCACTAAGAAAGACATATTCCATGTATATAGAACCATCAGGTCAAACTTTAATATAGCACATTTTACTTGAACACATTTTTAAACTATATACTAAGAAAATCCAATTTTAAATGTATACATACTATATCATTTATATGTGATAAACTATGGTAGCAATCTCTTATATTTTGCAAATATCTTTTAACATTTTCTTCAATTCAGTTCATTTTTATATCCTTAATCATAAAACTATAAAAACAAGATGATATTGTTACTGGTACCATGTAATTATGTAACAGCTCATTGGGCAAGAAAGAGCACATTTAAAGGAGTGAGGTAAGCAAAGGATATTTTGGAGGTATTAATGACCTTGGGTATCGAAGCTAAGAGACTGAAGCAAATTTATGGGGTTACATTGCATCTTTAGCAGTTAAAACGCAAGAGAGAAATAATAAATCAGCTGAATCGTTGTAAGAAAATTGAATATTGTGTAGAGAGATTAACAGAACTACACAGGAATTGCGAGACGTATATGCCTGTTGCTGGGAATGGTAATGAGAGTATTGGAAATGAATGGTTCTGCATCGTCCTTGAAATATCATTACCTGTTGTTCAGAAAGGCCTGTTCCCATTTGTATTTTTCCTTAATATAGTACATGCGTTTGCATCCTTGTTTGGTGAAATTGTTTGAAATATGTCAGAAATGTTCTCTAATTCCAATTGAAAATAACAATGTTCTGGAAGCTCAAAAGAGACTTTTAAAGAAAATCACTGGTGCTTAAAAATATGCCCTTTTAAAAATACAGTATTGGAAACCAATGAATCTGCTCTTGCTCTCAAATGAAGATGAATATGTATTAAAAGGATTGACTACCACTACAAAAAGACCTCGATGAAAATGTATCAAAAATGAAATAATAATTAAATATACATTATATGTTGGGAGTATTTTCATTCACGATTGTTCTTAGCACTGATGATTTAATATTTAATACACAAGAATAAAGCTTTATACTCGAGCGCAACAAAGATCTCTATATAATGAAGTCAGCTGCCAATGTCCTATTTTTTTGGAGCAACTCTATTCAGCAAAATCCGAGGACAGCAAAAATATGTGGATGGTTATAACATTTATCATTACTACAGCCCTAGAAAGTTGATAGAACCGTCCTGATTTGACAGATGAAGAAACAGGCTCAGAATGGTTAGTGTTTAGGCGATCACACAGCTTGTAAGCATCAGCATTGGAACTGACACCATCAATCCGGTGTCCGTTGTTATTGCATCTGTATCCCACTGGGCTGTAGATGGGGCCAAAAAAGTACCTCTCTTAGAGGCTTTTCCTAATGTCCCTCTGTCATGCACATGCCTTGCTTTTGTCTGTTCAGTATTCTTCTGATGAACAACTCTTCCCCTACCATGGAGTTCTCCTGGGTGGGGCTGGTAATGACAGTGCCTGCTCCCATAAACATACATGCACCCATACGCCTGTTCTCCCTCACGCAAGGTTGTGCTGTCACTGGATTGGGCCACTCACAGTACCCGTTATTTTTCCATGAATTCATCCTTTCCATGAATTTTCCAAACTGGTATAAGACAGCTTAATTAACTAATCTCTCTCCCTCTCTGTCTCTGTCTCTCTGTCTCTCTGTGTCTCTCCCTTCCCCTCAATAAAATGTAAGCAATTAGTCCATGTAATCTCAGCTGCCATTTTTCTGACTCCACCCCCCAAACTCCCAACACAGTCAGTAAAGAGAGCCTGTTTGCATTGAAAGACTCAGTCTAACACACAAAGAGAAGCAAAGATGAGAGGTGAATAGATAGAGAATCCAGAAGGCTCTGTATGATCCCTAGATCTAGCCATGCTGGACATGAGCCAATAAATTTTCGTTGACATGAGCCAATAAATTTTCTCCTTGGATAAGCTGGTTTGAATTGGGTTCCTGTAACTTTCAACTAAGAGGCTCTTGACAACTACACCTCTCTCTTCTGTGCTCCTGTAGCCCTCAGAGCCTGTCTTTATGGTATATGTATTCATATGTGCACCATCCTTCCCCACTAAATTGAGAAGTCATCTAGGATAGACACTGTGTCTCATTTACTTTGTATCCCCAGCCCCTTGCATAGTGTCTAAACAAAGTGTACATTCATTATTAGAATCTAGTCAAATTAACAAGAAACAGATAAACACTCCAATAAAATATGGTCAATGACATGTTCAGGTATATCCTAGAAGAAGAGTCCTGAAAAAATGCTCAACCTCACTGGTATCCAAGAAGTACAACTTAAAGCCACAGAAATATCATTTCACAGTCACCAAGATAGGTAAAATGTTGAACTCTAACAATAAATATTGGTGAAGATGTGGGGAAACACACCCATAGGTTCTTTGTGTTGAGTGTAATTTGATAAAACCATTTGGAAAGCAATTCGTCAAAACCTAGTAAAATTCAAAGCATGCATACCACTTAATTCTGTGATTCCACTTCTAAAAAAAAAAAAAAGAAAAGAAACCTTAGTGCATGTGAACAAGGATCCCCACTGCAGCCTTTTGGAAAAAATGAGAAAGCACCTAAAACTCCACCTTCAGAAGATTAAGTTGTAGCCATGCCTATCATGGAGTACTCCAGAATAGTTAAAATGAATGGAATGGATCTACACGTATCAACCCAGATCCACTTCAGAAATATGATGATGTATGTGGATCCTGAGAAACTTAACAGAAGACCATGGGGGAGAGGAAAGGGAAAAAAAAGTTAGAGAGAGGGAGGGAGGTAAACCATAAGAGACTCGTAAATACTGAGAACAAACTGAAGGTGAATGGGGGGTGGGGGAGAGGGGAAAGTGGGTGATGGGCACTGAGGAGGGCACCTGTTGGGATGAGCACTGGGTGTTGTATGGAAACCAGTTTGACAATAAATTATACTTAATATAAAAAATACATATACTGGCTACGTTTTGATGAATTCCTTTTTCTCTATACAGTTTTTGTCCCTTCCTTCCCCCCCACCACCAAATCAGGCAGTAGTTTTCAATTTTTTAATTTCCTAGGGGCTCCTGGGTGGCTCAGCCGGTTATGCGTCCAGCTTAGGCTCAGTCATGATCTCACAGTTTGTGGGTTCGAGCCCCGTATTGGGCTCTGTGCCAACAGCTCTGAACCTGGAGCCTGCTTCAGATATTGTGTCTCCCTCTCACTCTGCCCCTCCCCTGCTCACATTCTGTTTCTCTCTCTCTCAAAAATAAATAAACATTAAAAAATGTAAATAAATATTTTTTTTAATTTTTTTTAATGTTTATTTATTTTTGAGACAGAGAGAGACAGAGCATGAACGGGGGAGGGGCAGAGAGAGAGGGAGACACAGAATCGGAAGCAGGCTCCAGGCTCTGAGCCGTCAGCCCAGAGCCCTACGCGGGGCTCGAACTCGCGGAGCGCGAGATCGTGACCTGAGCTGAAGTCGGACGCTTAACCGACTGAGCCACCCAGGCGCCCCTGTAAATAAATATTTTTTAAAATTTCTTAAAAAAAGAAATATGATGATGAGTGTAAATCAAATTGCAAGAGGATACGTGGAAGGTGATACCATTCACCTGGGTTTTTTTTAAATATGAAATTTATTGTCAAATTGGTTTCCATACAACACCCAGTGCTCATCCCAACAGGTGCCCTCCTCAGTGCTCATCACCCACTTTCCCCTCTCCCCCACCCCCATCAACCCTCAGTTTATTCTCAGTTTTTAAGAGTCTCTTATGGTTTGTCTCCCTGCCTCTCTACCTTTTTTTTCCCCCTTCCCCTCCCCCATGGTCTTCTGTTAAGTTTCTCAGGATCCACATAAGAGTGAAAAACATATGGTATCTGTCTGTCTCTGTATGACTCATTTCACTTAGCATAACACTCTCCAGTTCCATCCACGTTGCTACAAAAGGCCATATTTCATTCTTTCTCATTGCCAAGTAGTATTCCATTGTGTATATATAAACCACAACTTCTTTATCCATGCATCAGTTGATGAACATTTAGGCTCTTTCCATAATTTGGCTATTGTTGAAAGTGCGGCTATAAACATTGGGGTACAAGTGTCCCTATGCATCAGCACTCCTGTATCCCTTGGGTCAATTCCTAGCAGTGCTATTGCTGGGTGATAGGGTAGATCTATTTTTAATTTTTTGAGGAACCTCCACACTGTTTTCCAGAGAGGCTGCACCAGTTTGCATTCCCACCAACAGTGCAAGAGGGTTCCCGTTTCTCCACATCCTCCCAAGCATCTATAGTCTCCTGATTTGTTCATTTTAGCCACTCTGACTGGTGTGAGGTGATATCTCAGTGTGGTTTTGATTTGTATTTCCCTGATGAGGAGTGACGTTGATCACTTTTTCATGTGCCTGTTGGCCATCTGGATGTCTTCTTTAGAGAAGTGTCTATTCATGTCTTCTGCCCATTTCTTCGCTGGATTATTTGTTTTATGAGTGTGGAGTTTGGTGAGTTCTTTATAGATTTTGGATACTAGCCCTTTGTCTGATAGGTCATTTGCAAATATCTCTTCCCATTCCGTTGGTTGCCTTTTAGTTTTGTTGACTGTTTCCTTTGCAGTGCAGAAGCTTTTTGTCTTGATGAGGTCCCAGTAGTTCATTTTTGCTTTTAATTCCCTTGCCTTTGGAGATGTGTCCAGTAAGAAATTGCTGCGGCTGAGGTCAGAGAGGTTTTTTCCTGCTTTCTCCTCTAAGGTTTTGATGGTTTCCTGTCTCACATTCAGGTCCTTCATCCATTTTGAGTTTATTTCTGTGAATGTTGTAATAAAGTGGTCTAGTTTCATTCTTCTGAATGTTGCTGTCCAGTTCTCCTAGCACCATTTATTAAAAAGACTGTCTTTTTTCCATTGGATACTCTTTCCTGCTTTGTCAAAGATTACTTGGCCATACATTTGTGGGTCCAATTCTGGGTTCTCTATTCCATTCCATTGGTCTATGTGTCTGTTTTTGTGCCAATACCATACTGTCTTGATGATTACAGCTTTGTAGTGGAGGCTAAAGTCTGGGATTGTGATGCCTCCTGCTTTGATTTTCTTCTTCAATATTACCTTGGCTATTCGGGGTCTTTTGTGGTTCCATATAAATTTTAGGATTGCTTGTTCTAGCTTTGAGAAGAATGCTGGTGCAATTTTGATTGGGATTGCATTGAATGTGTAGATTGCTTTGCATAGTATTGACATTTTAACAATATTTATTCTTCTAATCCATGAGCATGGAATGTTTTTCCATTTCTTTGTATCTTCTTCAATTGCCTTCATAAGCTTTCTATAGTTTTCAGCATACAGATCTTTTACATCTTTGGCTAGGTTTATTCCTAGGTATTTTATGATTCTTGGTGCAATTGTGAATGGGATCAGTTTCTTTATTTGTCTTTGTGTTGCTTCATTATTAATGTGTAAAAATGCAACTGATTTCTGTACATTAATTTTGTAGCCTGTGACTTTGCTGAATTCATGTATCAGTTCTAGCAGACTTTTGGTGGAGTCTATCCAGTTTTCCATGTATAGTATCATGTCATCTGCAAAAAGTGAAAGCTTGACTTCATCTTTGCTAATTTTTATGCCTTTGATTTCCCTTTGTTGTCTGATTGCTGATGCTAGAACTTCCACTATATTAAACAACAGCGTTCACCCAGATACTTAAAAAAAAAACAAATGGGCTTTATATACTATTCCACCTAATTTTAAGTTTAAAATATCCCTTAATAAAGTTTAAAACAGTATGTTGCTTATTGTCACACAGAATGTAGTAAAAGATAAAAACAGATGAGAAGAATAATCTGCTTTAGTGCATTTCTAAGGGAGAAGAGTACGAAAGAAGTTTCCATGAAATCTATAATGTTTTACTTAAAGGTTTCTTGTTTTAATTTTTAATTTTTTAATTTGTTTTACATGGTTTTTTATTTATTTAGAGAGAGAGAGTGGGACAGAGGGAGATTTTTAAGCAGGCTCTGCACTGTCAGAGCAGAGTCCGATGTGGGGCTTGAACTAACGAACCATGAGATCATGACTGAGCTGAAATCAAGATTTGGTGGCTCAACCAACTGAGCCACCCAGGCACCCCTATGTTTATGTGTTATTTCTTTGGGAAAAAATTTATCTGAAGCAAATACAGCAAAATATTAAGAGCTCTCAGGTCTAGGAGACAGGTAGATACTTTCTTACGTGTTAAGAAAAGAACTTTTTGAAGAATGATGATTCAAAAAATCAAATATTAAAAACTCGAAAAATATTTTAAAAATAAGTAATCCATGTTCACTTAGTTAGTTGTTGAGGGACTGCTCACCCCAGACCCATTTTGCTACAAGGGAGGAAAGCAAAAACAATTATGGCAGGAGGAGAGGAAGGAATAAAAATCCTTCAGTGTTTTATAATATACAGCAACCTCAACTTGTGTTGTAGCCATTTAATATAATAGAAAAGGGCATCTGAATTTCTGTACTGCAGATTTTCTGAAAGCCATGAGAGTTTACTTTTTATTTATTTATTTTTCTTAGCTTTCACCGTTACACAAAATCCCATTCACTGGAACCAGGATTCCATACCATCTGCCTCCTGGGAAACTCTGATAATCTGCTGGCCTAAAAGGTCCAGGTATCTGAAAGTGGCAGGTCAGCGAGGTTTTACAAAGGCCTCTCTGAAGACAGTTTACAACTTACCCTTTTCCAAGGTAGGAAAGTTAATTTGCTATTTATAGGTACCAATGTTTATGGTCAAAACGCTTCCAATTTTGTGAGCAATTGATTTAATTGTAATAACTTCTATAACCCAGCGGTCTGGACCTGGGCCAGCCACCAACATTCCCTGGCAATGTGCTTACGCTCTGGGAGGCTGAGACCCAGCCCTGTGAAGCTGGAGTAGAAGAGAAGACAATCTCGGTGCTTCTAGGTCAGAATGTCTGCAGAACAGGAACAAAAGCACATATGTCAGAGTCACAGAAAAGCTAACAGAGCGGCTGCCCTTGGAATAACTTGGGACTGATCTTGCCCTCCTCCATGAAGCAGTGGGGGGGGGGGTGTTGCTGCATTTGGGGTGTTTGTCTGGGCCCTCCATCCCACCACTCCATATAACAGGGCATGGTACAGAGGAGCCTGTGATACAGCAATAGAAACACTGTGATCCCTTCTCAGCCTACAAAGGTTGTGCAAGGGAGCACTGCTGAGTTCTTTGGGGTAGTTTTTCTTTTCTTTTCCACCAAGGGAAGAGGCAGACAAAAGGAATCTTACCTCCCCCAGGAGGACCAGCCACAGAAACCATGGTAGGGCATGGCCACATCAGGCAGGTGAGTTCACAACAGAACAGCATAGTTTGGCTCTTAGGTTGACCATTGAAAGTAGTGCAGAAGGAGGGACCTTGTGTTCTTTGGCTACATGACCTGATGCCTACCTTCAGAAAATGAGCAAACAAAGATAAGAACACACTGCAGAGAGCTTGAAATCGAGGGAAACAGGGGCTGTTGATGTCAAATACACTTCATGGAATCCAGTTTCCCCACGGAATCAGTTTCCCCACGGTGGACTGTGATTAAGACACCTGGCCTGATCCTCCATCGAAACTAAGAACCCAAGAGCCCAAACTTCCTGTGTCTGGCTTGGTTCATCACTAAGTTAACAGAACGAAGGAAACAGTGGACCTTGATTTGTAATCTACCTGGGCATTTTCCTTCTGCTTCAGTTGTGTTTCACATACATCTGTATTGGTCTGTATTATCCCTGAGTTACACCTACACATCTGGGAGAACACATAGGTACTTCCTGGGGCACAGGAGACAGGGTGACCCTCTTAAAATGTAAATATCATCAGGTCACCTTCGGTTCAACATCCTGTTGTGACATCTCATTCAGAGCAAAACCCAAAGTCTCTACCATAGCCCTCGGGCTCTGTGCAATATAGACGCCTTCCACCACCCACCGTGCACCTCGAACCTCACCTCCTACCCTCGGCTCAGTCACTCAGGCTAGCTGTGGCTCTCCAGCACAACAGGCACATGCCAACCTGGAATGTTCTTCCCCTGATACCTGGATGGCTTGCTTCCCCATTTTCTTCAAGTCTTTAATTGCCTGTCACTTTCTCTTCCCTGGCCATTCTCTATAAAATTGCAACCCTCAGCTCCAGTCCCCACTCTACACAGACGTATCTCTTTACCTACTTCGTTTTCTCCAAATGTGTACCACCATCTGACATTCTGCATGCTGTAGTCCTTTGTTTAATATCTGTCTGTCTTCCCTCCCACCCTCCTAGAGTGTTCATTTCATAAGTGCAGGGACTTGTGCCTGTCTTGATCATTGCCATATTCTCAGAGAGAAGACCGTAGCACATAGAAAGTGCTCAAATATTTATTGAATCCGTGAAGTACCTGAAAGAAAGATGTTCATTGAACCCAGAAGATGGAGCAAAATACAATTTTATCCGTTAAATCACGTTCTCATGGACACCTGTCACCCACCTGTGTTTCTCTCCCAGGGTTCCTGCCCATCTTGGATGAACAAGATGAGGTCTTTCATTCCCTACCTAATTCTTGAGAGAAAAGCCTTCTCAGAGCAAATAAACTTTTCTTGCCAACGTTGACTGCCTCTTGAGGTTTAACATCAATGTGTAGTTATGCTATTAACTTCTTGGCTTTTCCGTCTGTCTAATGAAAGACCGTGTTCTTAGAAGAGAGGATGGGGAGAAGAGAAGAAGGGGGAAGAGAGTCCCATCAGGTCACATCTTTGTATCTCACAGACGCAACTACACCAAATAGCAAATACCAGTCACTGTCCATGAATCTCATGAACAAGTATCACCAGAATAGGGACTTTCAAATGTCTTTGACAGCTAAACATTTAATATTGAGATCCAGGACACATGCACACAGGCACATTTATATTTCTGAAACAAAAGATTTATGAAACTGTATCATTATTTGGAGTGTGGCACTCTTGACATTTTGCATTCTATTCTATTTCATTTTTTAAAATGCCAATCTTGATCTTTGACTTCGTTTCATAACCCAGTGGATCACAGACCATAGTTTAAAGACCTCTGGTCTCAACTCTGAGCCCTTGAACTAGAATGTCACATGCATCTCTGCAGTCTCTCAGATAAATGTGGAACATACAGTCATTGCACGTCACCATTTTCCTGCTTCGTGCACAAGTATGATGTAAGTAAAAAATATGATATAAACGTGGATGTATTTTTTAAGACCTTTTATGTCTAAGAGAGAGATGTTGTATTATACATTATGAGATATTTTAGTAGAATAATTAAAAATAACTATAGTACCAGGTAAAATGTTAAATGTATAGAATATTCCTTCACCATGAGCGGTTTCCAAAGCCTGCACTCTTGTGATTATTAC
Source organism: Panthera leo (assembly GCF_018350215.1). Lineage (NCBI taxonomy): Eukaryota > Metazoa > Chordata > Mammalia > Carnivora > Felidae > Panthera > Panthera leo. The sequence continues at coordinate 38,853,228 of NC_056680.1, read as the reverse complement.
CAGATGACTGTCACTTCATACTAAACGAATTTACCGAGTGCTCTCCCTCCTTTTCTTCCTCCCTCTCTCTCTCTCTCTCTCTTTCTCCCCCTCCCCGCCCTGTCTCCTTCTCACACACACACACGCACACACGCACGCACGCACACACTTTATTCCAGCTCTCAGAACTCCGGCACTACCTTGGAGTAGCACTTGCTATGGAACTTTGTAAACTAAACATCAATCACTGAAAGGGTGAATTGTCTATACAAAAAGCAGTTATGCCTACTGGAAAAAAATGTTCAAGAAGGGGGGAGCATGTGACAAGTGTACAAATTTTATATTAGATCGTGCAAACAGACAAAAGCAGGTGGCTTTGACAGGCTGCAGCTTGGATCAAGTGGGATTTTATTTTATTTTTTTTTATCAAGGGCCCTTCTGATTCTAGGACCACCACATCATTTTTACATGCTGACTCAGACCGTCCTTACATAGTGTGTGAAGGAAGTAGGCAGCTGTTGTGATTCTCATTATGTGTTTGTGTAAACTGGGCCTCCAAGGAGTTAGTCACACTGGGGAAAAAGCCTCTCGTTCCCAGTTCCAGTTGCAGGAAGGAACCCAGCCTCCGTGCTCTATGTGCAGTGACATTGATTGCTTTATGGTTAGTAGTGCCAAAGAACTGGAAACAGGGTGGAGTTGGTCTGGAGGGAAATGGCTGGCCAAATAGTAATATCTATACTACAAAATGTTATGCAGCTGTTTTAGATCTGAGCAATAGCTTAAGTCTGAGTTTACTCAGAAAAGCAAGCTAGAGAAAAAGAAAAATATATATAGCATAATCCCATTTTTTTTTTATTTAGAAAGAAATGAACATGCTATACAGTATTTGGGTAGAATTACCTATAAGTGTTCATAGAAAGTTGTTGAAAAATAAAGACAGATATATACTAATGATCACTCTGAGTTACTTAGGGAGAGCTGGCGTATGGGCCTGGACAAAGGGGATGACAGGATGTATAGGTGGCTTTTTTGTTGTGTAATTACATTTCTTTCAAAAAGTAATATTTGAGAATTTAAAGATTCTGACAGAGGATATTTAAAACAATCAAAGAAAAGTACCTTTCTTCTACATCTGTTGTAAGTAAAGTGACCTTCTCAAGGTCTCCTACGTTGAAAGGGACAGCATCAGGACCGTCATCCATGTTTTTGACCCCAAGGCTGCACCCTTTCCTCAAAGCTACAAGCTGCCTCTCGTGTATCAAGTGCATGTAAAACTTTGTACCCCTAAAAGTGGTATTGGGCTGAACACACATAGTGAAGAAGAGAATAATGCCACGTAAGAAAATGGCCCGAATGGTTGTTGTTACCGCACAGTGTTTAATGCAAATTTAAGCATGCGAGTCAGGTACCACACTAGCTGTTGAAGAAATGTAATGCTGACAGTATTTGGCAATAAAATAATAATCACTGTGTGTATCTCTGATGAAATGAGATTTAATCCATTTGAGCTCCTAATTGTCTGCCACACTACATTAAAGATGGATACCACTATTGTCTCCACTGCTCAGAAATATGAAATTCAAAGCAATATGCACAATGTCTTGAAATAAGCTAGCTTAATGAACCAGCAAATTAGACCTTTCTATCTCTTTATTTAACATCCAGTTCCATGAATTTATCAGAGTTCATTACAAAGGTGCAATATTTAAAGAAATGCTGCTAAATTCATTTATGATTAGAACTAATGACTTTGAAAAAGACTTCTCATATTTTTAGAGAGAGCCATTATTTATTATTGAATTTATATGGCTTTGGGTAATAAATGTTCAATCTTTTCTCCCTTCCTTCTGTTATTTATAGTTTGAATTTTGTAATACAGCCTCAAAAAAAAAAAATCTCATGGAAAGAAGTAAACTTTTACTTGCAAACACGGCAATGGCGTTCAGGAAAACAATGGCAAAGCTTTCTTCTTGACCTGTGACAGGTTTTCAGTGGGTGGGTGAAAGGGAACTTGGCTCCTAGGATACATTTGGCAATGTCTGGAGACATTTTTGGTTGTCACACCTGAGGGGGGTGTTACTTGCAGCTCTTGGATGGAGAGCGCAGACGCTGATGAACACCCTACAGTGCACAGGACAGCTCCTTCATTGGTTAATTATCCAGCCCTAAATATCAGTCCCAAGACTAAGAAACCCTGACCTAGGTAAATGGGTCCCATTCAAAGAATGCTCCATTTTATTCGGTATTTTCTCAAATGAGATCACTTTTCATCTTGTCACATAGATTTAGAGGAAGACGAACTAGAAGTGTGGATCTGGATCACATGATTTTTCCCCCTAATAGTTAAAGTAATAATGACTTTAGCATCTGCAATAAAGACAATAGCGTTGAGGGCTAGAATAGAACCCTAGAAATATAGATTAGAGAAATGACTTTAACTTGTCCAAACTTTTGATATATTTTCAAGGGGATAGCTTGGCCATTTTGAACTAAAAGCATCTGGCTATCTAATGGGTTTCAAGATGTTAGCATTTTAGTCCAAAAATGCTTAAAAGAAACCTGCTTGGGATTCTCATTTAGATGAGAAGGGTCTATCTCCAGCGTCAAGAATGATGGCAAATAATGGGAAGATCACAAGGTCTGATTCATTGTAACTTGCATTTACCTAGAACATTATTTATGGTCAGTTCAATGTAGCAGTTCCACACTTTCTACAGAAGTAGATTTGATTTCAGTATTGCTGAATTTCTCTTTTAATGTTCTAGTCTCAGCTCTTTAACTTGAATCTGTCTCTCTGCATGCATATGGAATCCAGTTAATTTGATAAAATTTAACTTGGTATGTTTAGTATGCCTGTGATAACAATGATCAATGTTTCTTTAAGCCTTATGTATTTAAAGGCAAATAGAACCATTTTGAAGTGGCCCAATGAAGAAGGATGAAGAAATGGAAATTCTCCTCATCCAAAAGAAAATAACAATCAAGAATCAGAAAATAAAAAGATTAGAATCCCAATTAGCTACGCTTCTTGAGAACTAGGGTGTTTTGAAGGAAACTTGGTTTGATATCTAACATATGTTGGTAAATTCTTCGATCTCATTAAGTAGAATGAATATAACTGAAGCAGTCATAATTTAAGGGTCGTGTAACGTGGCCTTTTTTTTTTTTTTTGCGGCATTTCTTCTAGTGAGGGAAATGGTTTACTGGTTATGTGCTTGTCATGTATTTTCGGAAAAATAAATGTTACTAGCACATCAAGTCCGTGATTTTACTATAACTGCTCTCCAAAATAACGAAGTAGGTCTTGATGTTAGATCCCAGTCTATTTAGAGACAAATATCAAGTAAAGTACACAGGTAGGGCAAAAATTATGACTGGTACACAAATGAATGAAATCCTAGGGCAGTGGTTCAGAGTCATCATTCCACATAGGGTCCCCCTACAGCCCTGTCATCTTAACTCCTCCACCTCCACCTCAAAGTCATCATTCTGAACATTTTCATTATATAGCATTTTGGATGAACAAAGTAATAGGGATAGAGGTGTAATGGCCTCGGCTTGTCATTACATTGGTTTTTACAACCAGTAACTCTTATTGTTCATTGGGCCCTTGTGATGATGATCAGTAACATTTATATAGTGCGTACTACATGCCAGGATGTTGTAAGGATGTTACTTACTTGGTTTTGGGTTTTGTTTTGTTTTTTAACTCATTTAATCTACAAAATAACCCCATCTAATCAGATGCAGTTAGTCCTTAGTGAAGCTGGGATTTGAAACCAAGGATCTGCCTCTGGAGTCTGTACTCTTAACAACTATGCAAAACTGGGTCTCTTGTGAGAAAAGCAAGTGCCACACACCGTGTCAAAGGCTTTCACATATTATTTAACCCTCAAGGTACTCTTCTGCTGGCCCTCATTATCTCATTGACTACATGCAGTCGATGGGGTGAATCAATTCGTTTCTCACTAAGTTGTTTAGAGGGATAAACTTCCAATTACTCAAGACTTCAAGTCAGTGAAAATGAAAATGAGGAAGACACAAGAAGAGCCGTAATGATGTGAAAAGTAGAATTTTGATGAACGTTTATTCCCCATCTCATCGTTTTTAAAGCTCATTCTTTCTGTATGGCTATAATGTATTTATACATCCAGGCAGTATCATGTGATATAACTTATAAATTATATTATGTTATGTTATGTTATGTTATGTTATATTATATTATATTATATTATATTATATTATATTAATTTATAGGGGATGTTTGAGCAAAAATTTTATACTGATGGATCCATATTTTATAGTTACTACAGATATTCTCCCTGTCTGGGCCATTCCCTTGGCATACACAAGTCAACTTGGAAACTTACATTGTCTTCTTATAGCCTGTATATATGGACGACTTCATTTGCTGTGTACATTTAAATCCACTTTCACAGCCCATTGTCACTAATTGCTGGGAGTGTCTTAGACATAAAGAAGAATATGTCATTTTGAAGTTTCATCCACAAGATGAAATCAAAAACAGAACAGCTAGTCAATTTACAGAAAAGATCACATTGCTTAAAGGAATCCAAGAGGTTAGCTAAGTGAGCCATTTGGATATTCAAAGTATCCACTTCACAAATATTCATATAGCCTTATGCCAGCCACAGCAGAGACAGACCCCATGTGTCTGTCCTCAGGTTGCTAACAGTCTAGCCCAGTGGTTAAAAGCACAAAAGCCTGGCTGCATGACCTTGGGCAAGTTATTTAGCCTCTCTGTGCTCAAGTTTTCTCATCTGTACGATGGAAAACAGTACCTACCTCAAAGGGTTATGGTGAAGGAGTAGATAAATTAATAAATGTGAAGTGCTTAGCACAGTGGCACCCACAAAGTACACACATTACTGTGTGTCATGATTAATTTTATGTGTCAACTCGGCTAGGCCGCAATGCCCAGCTATTTGGTTTGAGAAGGTATTTTTTAGATGAGATTAACACTGAAATAGGTAGACCTTGAGTAAAGCACATTATCAAAAATGTGGATACGTCTTATCCAATCACTTGAAGGGCTTGACAGAAAAATACTGACCTCTATATATACATATGGAATCTTATGACTATAAATATATATAAATATAAAGATGGATGGATGGGTGGAATCTTATGACTATAAATACATATAAATATAAAGATGGATGCATGGATAGATGGATGGATGGATAGATAGATAGATACACATTCTGTTGGCTCTCTTTCTCTGGGGACCCTAACTAATATACTACAGGATAATGTAACTTGGATATGTATTTCTAAGCCCTTCATACATATTATTTATCACTTTGAATATCATCTCACTTATTCTTCATAAAAGCCGTATTACCTGCATTTACAAAGAAGCAAACTGGCCTAAGAAAGGCAAGTGACTTGCCCAAGGTCCATCCAGCTGGTACCTGACAGAGACAGGTGTCTCCCTCATATCCCCCTTCCTCAAGTAAATGCTTCCATTGTTTAATTTAGGGTTAAAAAGTTAGGGTTTCCAGTTCTGGGTGGAGTGATTTGTCTTCAGCTTACCCACAAGGCTGGGTGACACAGAAATATTGATGCAGCTGTTTTAAAACACTTTTCAAGCTATTGAAAGATACTAAATGGCAAATAATAAATTCCTGAAATGCATTTTGCCCGCCTTTGATTGTAATTCTTGCCTGAGTTGAACTGCAGAACTATGTTAGGGAAGCTATTCACAATATTGCAGACAGAAGCCAACTAGACAGGAAAGAGTGTGGAACCCACAGAGTCCCCTTATTACAAGAGCTGTCTGGCAGAGGGGAGCAAGTGTAACATCTTAAGTGAAATTAGTCAAGGTTTCAAGAAGACCAACTGTGCTTTCGAGGGGAACAAATGTCTTTTGAGATAGATGGGAGGTTCAACTGTTTGAGAACGGACTTTCATGTCCTGTCGTCTTATCAAGGGAGCGTATTAGGGAATTGGCAAATCCAGTCAAGCGTCTTCCAGTAAATAACTCTGATCCTTGAATGAAGCTTATCTGAGGGCTCACCAAAGACATCTAAATGAGTCCTAGAACCATCAGGCAAAACCAAATTAGCTAGTGTTCAGAAACAATTTCCTTTTATGTGCAAAGCTTGTTCTTAAAAAAAAAAAACCTACACAGTTCAGAAGAGCTGTAAGGAAATATTTTTACAATCTGTTCCACTGGTTAACAGATTGAGTTTAGCCTCAGCTGGTGATTTTTGTCTCCTTAATTATGGGCAATAACAACACTTTAAATTGATATGGCGCTTTTAACTTTGCAAAAGATGGTCAAGTTCATTTATCAACTGATCTACTTTGTTGTACTGTGCTATAATTTTCAGCTGATGGTCCAAGACAGCAGGCTAGCACATTATACAGAAAGACATGCTAAGAAGGATTGTCAATACATCTTTTTTTTTTTTTCTAAACAATTTAAGTGATGATGACATGCTCTAAAGAAATGTATCTGGTACAATTTATTTAGTCCCCAAAGAGAAAATATCTACATAAAGGCAAATGAATAAAGAACACTAGATAATATAAAAAAAATTGGTGGGCACCTGGGTGGCTCAGTTGGTTGAGCGTTCGACTCTTGATCACGTCATGATCTCACACTTGTGGGATCAAGCTGCAACACTGGGCTCCACACTGAGCGTGGAGACTGCATAAGAATCTCTCTCTCCCTCTCTCTCTGTCCTTCCCCCACTCATGCACTCGCTTGTGCACTCTCTCTCAAATAAATAATTTAAAAAATTAAAAAAAAATTTTTTTTAATTTCACATGCATGTTCTAAGTATCAAAATGCAAACCCAAACCAACTAGGAATGATTGGGGAATAAATTTTGCTGTGCATTTCTCTCTGTGAGTCTAGGTATTGAGAGTTTACTGTGTTTTAATGATTCCAAAAAATACTGGAATAGGATTAAGAGCAAGGGGCTTAGAACTGACTGTTGAAAGATACATGCTGTGCTTGGCTATAGAAGCATCTTTATTTGGTTTATTTAAAAAACTCATATACTCACTATAATAAGGAATTGATAGTTAGGTTGGCAAACCCTTCAACTGTAAAAAATTGCTAAATGGTGTTTAAACCAGCAGGAGAGGCTTTGTCTATACATTTTGTATTCCTGTTTTGAATTGTACGAGATAAGATTATGTGCCATATTTTTAAATTATGTGACAAAGGAAGGCAAAAGTCTTAAAATATATGAGGCTCTGAACTTATATTTAGATGTTTCACTTTTTAAAGAGACAGGTTTGTAAAATCAAATTGATAGAGACATGCTTACACAGTTTTGGAAGGTAAATCAAAGAGCTAAAGCTACAGAATGTGGAATTTCTATCCAGAAATAAGATATGAAGATAAATTAGTCAATGAGAGGTATGTGTATACATAAAATATGTACTGGATTATATTCTTTTGTGTTTGAAAAGAGAAAAGGCATTATCAAATAACTATATGTTATTTGCAATATGTATATATATGTATGTTGCTATGTTAGAATTAACTGCTATAGCAAGGATTTTTACACCAAAAGTGCAAAAATTCTGTGATTAGTCACAGTTTACACTTCATTTGGTCTCCATCCATTGTATCCCATCATGCTAACCAATCCCATTACAAATTTGGTCCTGCACTGACTGATCCAAGCACCAAACTGGAAGTTTGTTCTCTTTCAATATGCTCAGCAAAATTACTGTGGTCATTGCCTATTACCCTGAGAATGAGGTCTCTGTGTCTTTCTCTCTGTAAGTTCCATGAATTCTCTATCTGTAATGGCAAAAGTACAAAAGAAACCCAGGGCTACCGTATTGTACAACTTCAGGGGCAACATTCACATTTTAGTCTAAGTGAATCCCTAGCACTGTTTATACAGACTACCATGTGAGTGGTGCATTTGGAATGGTGCAAATGCCCTCAAGTTAGGCTAAGCCCTAGAAATTAACAAAAGTGGGTGAGGTTATATCAACATAGAGCATTTCCTGCTGTTTGATATTTTTCTCTTCACCTTTACAAGGGCCAAAGACTTCCATCTCATCTTCCTGGCTTTGCTTAGCACTGCAGTTTAGGCATATAATAGGACAGACCAGATTGGAAAATCCAGATGACCTAACATGGGCCAGGCATCCACACCCTGGCCCAAACAGCTGCATCCACAGAAGTGGTTTCATGTGGTTCAAATTTGCAAAAGACAGAATCTCTGAGAAAAGTGTATGGATCGGGCAAGCAAGTTGGTCACTCAGCTTTCTGTGGTTACATAGATGATGCTGGATTTTGTCAGGAGAGTCTATACTCTGTAAGAATATTCCTGTTATGCAGAAGTCATTCACCCTAAGATAATTACCCTTCCATGACAGTAAACATGCCTTTATGAGTAAACTTTATTATTTATTTTAAAATATTTGTCTCCTCTGAGTGGGAGTGGATTATAGTTTCCTGTCCCACTAAAGTCAGGCTTGGCCATATGACTTGCCTTAGCCAGTAAAATGCTAGTGAAAATGATGGCTGTCAGTTTTGAACAGAAGCTGTAAGAGCCATCATGTGCTTCCCCCACTGCTCCTTTCCTTTTACTATGTGGAAGCAACATGTTAGAAAGTCTTTCCTGTAGTTTAGGTAGAGTGAGGAGCTAGAAGCAGATGTGATACTGTCTGTCTTTTGATGGAAGTGTTTATCCATTAATATTTAATGCAATTATCAATATGATTTTATTTAGATATTCTGGGTTTTTTTCTGTTTTCCCCTCTGCCTTTTGTTCCTCTTTTCCCCCTTTCCTGCCTTTTTTCTGGTTATATTGTGGAAACTCTTGCTTCTATTATATTCCTACAAAGAGTGTTGATGATTTTGTTTTAGCAGGCGATTACCTTGGAAAGAGTCAAACAGTGAATTCTGTTGCCTGTGGAGGATCGCAGCTCACATCTCAATGTGCTTCTCTTAGCCTTCCCGCCCCCCAACCCCAAGCTGCTTTAAGTCTGCCTCACACATTGTTCAGGGGTCAGAGACTTGGACAAAGTTTATGCACAGAAGTGGTGGCCCTTTTGCTCTGCCTCTTTTCTGGGATTCCCTCATTACTTTCCAGCAGCAATGACCAGCTCAGAGCCTGTGATTCCTCAAGCCAGAAAGAACAGCAGGTTTTCTATTCGAATTTGAACCCACCCATGCTACTACTTAAGCTTAATCTAACACCACTGAAAGGGGAAATTCCTGTTATCATCAACTCTGATGATGACTCTTACAAGTTTTGACTCCTTAAATCTGTCTGCTTTTGCTCACTCTCCAGAACCTTCAGCAGTTTTATTGTTGTTGTTGTTTTGTTTTGTTTTGTTTTGTTTTGTTTTGTTTTGTTTTTAATGTATTTTGTTCAGAGTTCACAGTCATTATTTGCAGGAAGAGCAGATAATGGAACCTACTCTACCATAGTGGAGGCAGAACTCTCTAAAGCCAATTCTGAGATAGGTGTGTAAGGAGAATCAGAAATAAGATGTTATGATTGAAAGCCATTGAGATTTGAAGGTATATATGTTCCTCCAGCCTAATTTACCCTAAACTGACTAATTAGCCAGCTAGGGCAATCTGGGATATTACTCTGACTGTTTCACCCCTGGACTTGTGAAATCCATTCAAAGACCAATGAATTTCCCCAAAGCACACTGGTTTTATGAGTTTTGCTCTTCTCCTTACACTGGTAACATACTTTAAGTGGTACTCTTTCCTTCTTAATTTCTACTACAGTCATGAAGAACAATGCTCCTTAAGTTGAGAAGACATTCTCTTTCCATATCTCCACATTTCATTCTTATCACTGAAATCACAAGGTTTGGAGACCAGAATTCACAATCTAAATGGAACACACATCTACCATAGAGAGTCACTAAACAGAATTGGGCCTGGTAAAGTTATTAAATACTTAAGAGCACATAATTAATTGATTGTGGCTAAAACATGGGACCATATAGAAGCTATAGAAAGTAGAGATAAAAAGGAAATTATGCCAAGGACAGCATTCTTCTTGGAATTGCCATTTCAGTGTTTACTTCCGCTAAAATTGATTCCATAGGGAGTAGGTCTTTCATCCTGCAATACAGTAAAGTAGGTCTTTGACATCGTTGTTGTATACTATGTATGATGTTGCCTTTACTAGGAATACAAGATTGTGAATATGCAAGCTTCAAAATTCGAGTACATAACTTCTGTCTTTTAGTTGAGTAAAGTAATGGAAATACACACACACACACACACACAAATATACATATCTATCTATCTATCTATCTGTTTATTTATTTATTTATTTATTTATTTAATGTTATTTAGTCCCTAAGATAGTTACTTTGCAGTTTAGAATCTAATTGCTAGTAACACTTCTTCATAAAAGTCTATAGGAGAGGAGAGCCTGGGTGGCTCAGTCGGTTGGGCGAGCTCAGGTCATGATCTCGCAGTTGACGAGTTTGAGCCCCGCGTTGGGCTATATGTTGACAGCTCAGAGCCTGGAGCCTGCTTAGGGTTCTGTGTCTCCCTCTTTCTCTGCCCTTCCCCTGCTCATGCTCTGTCTCTCTCTGTCTCAAAAATAAATAAACATTAAAAAAATTAAAATAAATAAAAGTCTATAGGAGAGTTGTAGATTAGAAGTCTTATGGAAGTACATCACAGTCTTTGAGTATTGTTGATGTCCGCTTACATTATGAGTAAAGTCTGGGAGGCCAACCCCAGGAGATGTCTTACAGGCATCCTCACAACTTGCTTTTCCTGATTTTAATGCGCATCTATAATTCCTCATAAAGAATCTGAACATTATGTCCATATAATTAAACTCATTGTGTTTATTTTTTTTTCCTTTACCTATTTTCATCAGATTCAGCCAATCCTTTATTCAACAAATATTTATTAAATGGCTACTTTGTGCCACGCACTGGGGATGCAGGAGTGAACAAGACAAAATTTCAGACTTCATGGTGCTTCCATTCTAGAGGACAAGACAACAAGTAAGCACATAAGTAATACTGCTTCACATTGTGAAAGGTGCTGTGAAGAAACAGAATAGGGTATGGAGCTAAAATGCACTGGAACTCTCTTTTGCCCTGCAATCTCTTGACCTTTGCATCATCACTAATCACAGTGACTATTCTGAATTGTAAGTAAGCTCTGCACGAGAGATCAGTATTTTCTCCCCATTTTGCTTCTACATACCCCAAATCCAACCCACTCCATTGGCCCTGCTCACAACAAGGATAACCATCACCTGCTCATTTCTAAATCCATTGAACACTTCTCACTCTTTTTCTGACTTGACTCCTCTGCAGCGGCTGACATTGTTCCCCATGTCCTTGGAGAGCTTTCCTGCCTCAGGGACATCTCTGGTCATTCTTGGCTTCCTTTGGAGTCTCCTCTTGGTCTTGCTGCCCAGTCATTATACAGTAGCATTGTGGAGCCTAAGAAAGCTGGGCCCTCGAACCTCTTTTCTTCCTTCTCTGACATGTTCTCCTTGACACATCTCATGCACCCCCGCACCTGCTTCATTACCCACCTCACTGATCAAAAATCTGTGTCTCCTGCTGAGCTATTGCTCCCAAACACCAGACTTGTGTCACCGACAGCCTTAAAACACATCTACTTGGATGTGTCTCACATTGCTCAACTTCAATATGTTCAAAACTGAATTCACCATCTTTACTTCCTCCCTACCCTGCCCCACCTCCAGCCTGTTCCTTTCTATCCATTCCCCATCTCGGGAAATGGCACCACACTCTAATCCTTAGCTGCCCAAGCCAAACAGCTGGGTGCCACCTCTCTCCCTCACCCTCCATATCCACTTAGTTACAAAGTACAGTCAACTTGACTGCTTTGGTTTTGGACAAGTCCATCCACCTTAGACCAGACTCTAGTGTGGTCTCCATACTCTTGGATCTGCCCTTTCAAATCCCCCCTTCACACTACAGCCTGGATGAGCTTTCTAAGCTCTAACCTGATTGTGGCTTCCTTAGGCTTGAAGCCCTTCAGAGCTTCTTTCAGGGGAAAGACTGTGTTGCACACAAACCTCCCCACCTTCGTAGATTCTTTTACCTTTTTCCTTTATGAAGGAGCTCAGCTCTGCTGTCCGGGGTCCAAGTTGAAGTGGTGGGCCTGCATGGCCTTCCAGTGTCACACACCAACCTCCACTTCCAAAATCTCATGAAATGCCACACAATGGAGCGTGACGTCTGACTTCTTGGGCTGTGCCAGGTGACATAACCAGAAAGATGGAGAAGTTAACTTCGAATAGATATTCCTTAAACAAAGGAAAGTAGGATATGGAAGGGAGCTGGGCAGAGAACTTTCCCCTTCTTGCTACTTTTGTGGACTACAAGGAGAGGTTTCTTCTTATAATCTTTCAAGCAAAGTCCCTTGTCCCATGCAGATTCACCTGCTGAGTTAGTTACTTGCTGTGCCTCCTTTTGGCTCATTGTAACATGGTGGCCACCAAGGCCATGTGTTATAGTTCCCTCATGTTGCTTTGCTTCTGCATTTGCCTTCCTTCCCTTTATAACTTTCCTCACTGCCCTGGCCTTGCATCCCCCACATTAAGTGTCAGTGCTTTCATTTCTGCCTTGTAGTCCACTTTCTAGAGGACCTGGGTTAGACAAAGACCAAACTTCCTGGCCACTGCTTATCTCCCTGACTCTCGAGTCTGCTTTCCCCTCTCTCTTGCCCAGTCCCTACTTGCCCAGACCCCACACAGAATCCCCACACTCAGCAGCATGATGAATATGCCATATTCTCTTTCCCCCTGCAGGCCTCTGTACAGATGCTCTCCTGCCTCCCATAGAGAAGTCTTCTGTCTCACGTGGAAAGCATTCCTTGACACTACTGTTGCACCAGCTGGTTAAGGTACCATGTTTTGATGTTCCCATGGTGTAGACATTATTTCCCGCGCCCTCCCCCACCCCCCGCCCCGTGGAAGTGCTCCTCACCCAGCATGGTGATTGCCATTTGCTGGTCTTTCCCGCTAGACAGGAAGTTATTCACTTTTGTACCTGTAGCACCTGGTACAAAGGCTGACACATAAGAACCCAATAAATATTTAATGAATGACTGAATGGATGAATATGTGTTTTCAAAAAGGGATACATTTTATGAAAAAAAAAGATACACCAGCAAAAAAATTGAGCTAGTGTTCAATTATTTCCTGAGAAAGACTTAGTATACTTTTTTTTTTTAAGCGAAGCACACTCCATTCTTATTTTTGTTGTGGTGGTGGTTTATATGTATGTCACTGGGAACCTTCATCACATTAAACACTGTATAGTTCACTGGTTAGGTGTAGGACTAGGTATAAGTTTGGCTCTAGAGCCGGATTGCCAGTGTTTAAACTCCACCTCCCTCACTAACCTGTTGTGTGTGTGTGTGTGTGTGTGTGTGTGCATGTGTGTGTGTGTGTGTGCATGTGTGCATGTGTGTGTGTCTTTGACATACAGCTGGACAAAGATTTCCTTATCTGAAAATGAGCTTAATAACAATCTCTACCTCATAGTGATTGTTTGGAAGCATAAATAAGTAAAATAGCCAAAGAGTTTGGCACAGGGTTTGACACAGTGATGAGTAAGCATTGGCGATCATTACTATTATTATTTGAAGAAGGCATTTTTAGTATCACCTCCTAAATAATTTTGCAATCCATTAGGTAGAATGCTTCTTGTTGCAAGGTGCTGAAAAGCCCATCCTAAATGACAAACAAGACATACCTGGAAAGAGTGGAACCATCAAAGATACTATCAAATGCCTTGCCCTCTCCATCTCTATATCCACATGCTTCTTTGTTCTCAGTTGACCACCTGATGGGAGAGGGAAAAAACACACTCCAAGTGTGAAATGGAAATATTTCCCTCATTCTTATTGGACCGGCATTAATTATGTGACCAATCAGAATCACAGAAGTGGGGCAAGGGGGAAAGGATGCCATGTGATTGGCTCAGACTGCTTAACATCCACTCTAGAGCTTAGTCTTGGATTACATTCTCCCGAGTCATGAGACATGTGGAATGTTGAATACTTGCTCAGGAGCTAGGTTCTGTTAAGAAGAAAGAAAGGGGTGAATGGAGGCTGATTGGGCAATCAGCAGTGTTTACTACATGTACTGTTGCTGTCAGGAAGTAGGGAGATACCTCTGTTAATGAAAAGAATGGATTAGAGAACATTGCATTAAGCCTAGAAGCTATGTGACCAGGTATAAAAAATAAAGTATATATTTATATGTCTATTTTACATGTGGATAGCTAATATTTATTGAGAGACTGCTTTGTGCCAGACACTATGCAAAGTCCTTCGTACTCACTGATTTCCTTCAATCTTCACAAACACATCATTCGTTAATAAGGCAATACTTAATGAGTACATCCCATATTTCAGGCACTGTCTAGTCACTAGGAATATAGTAACAGTCACAAAAGACCAAGACCTCATTCTCTCATGTCCCCTGCATTCTGTACTTAGGAAACTGCAGCCCAGGGAGAGAGAATGAGGTGCACCATATCCCAGAGCTTGAATGTGACAGAGTTGGGATTTGAATTCAGGGAATCTAACTCCAACGCCAAGAGTAAGTTGGGACAGGAAAATGTTTGGCTCTAAGTGAAGTACTGTAAATGTGAAGTAAGATGTTAACTGAAACTCGGTCACAGTACTCAGCCAATCCCAGACTCCCTTCTTTCAAACCTGTTTTCCCAGAGAGGGTTCTGCGTGTCTTGGAAAAGGCCTTGCTCCGGGGGGCAGGCACCATGACCTGCAGTGGACTCACCACAAGAGAGCACCCAGGACCACGAAGGGCAGTCAGCAGGCTAGAAAGAGTGCAGCAAACAGAAACTGTGAGGGCTGAGGCCCCAGGAGAGCTCTGCACAGATTTAAACTCCCCTTAGGAATTCATCCTTCTTCCCAGACCTCCACTCATTGGAGCAACTTTATTTAATGTTACCTGTAGCTTTGCTTCTGGGATGCCATTGTAGCCAGCCTGCTTACCAAAAAGAGGGTTTTGTGACATCTAGTAGGGTGAGACTCCTGGGCTTCTCAGTGGGAACCTAAAGCTAATTAAAGAATGAGGCACATTAAAGGGGCACCTGGGTGGCTCAGTCGGTTGAACCTCCAACTTTGGCTCAGGTCATAATCTCACAGTTCATGAGTTTGAGCCCCACGTTGGGCTCTGTGCTGACATCTCAGAGCCTGGAGGCTGCTTCAGAATCTGTGTCTCCCTCTCTGTCTGCCCTTCCCCGCTCATGCTCTGTCTCTCCTTCAAAAAGAAATAAACATTAAAAAAAATGAGACACATTAAAAAGAAAAAAAAATGTTAATAGGCTTTACATCCAGTGCAGAACCCAACACAGGGCTTGAACTCACAACCCTGAGATCATGACCTGAGCTGAGATCAAAAGTTGGACACTTAACTGACTGAGCCACCCAGGTGCCCTGAGACACATTTTAAAATCTTAGTCCTGCTCATATTATATTGATCCATCACCTCAAATTTTAATGAAAATTTAATATCCAACTTTGACTAGGTTACCTTGAATTTGAGTTCCACTAAACTGAATCAAACTTATATAGAGAATTAGTAACTGTTACTGAATCATATGAACTTGACTGAATTCAAATGTTTCTTTTCGCTAGAATTGGTTATTTGGTCAAGTTTAACGTTGTTTTGTTTGCTTTTTAAAGCAGTCTTGCCGAGGCTCTCAAGCACTCACTATGTGTCAGGCTCTGTGCTAGGCGCTGGTGAATCAAAGCAACATGATTTGTCCCCCAGAAGCAGACTAAAGATTCTTGTGAAAATGATTTCTTAATGCAGTGTTCCCGGGAGACCCTCGTAAAGCAGAGGGTGGGGTTGGGGGGGCAGGAGGATAGAACTAGTAAAGGAAGAAGGCAAGCCAGGTGGTGCTCTCAGGCAAAACTCCAGTCTTCGGCAGTTCCCGCAGGGAGCTCTGGAGGGTAACTACACCTCCAAGTTGTGTCCTACTCAAGACGAGGGAGTAGGCTTTCCTAGTCCTGTGTTAGCACTCACTGGCTACAGGCCACCGCCCCACCCACCGCGTCTCCCCACCACCCCCGCTCAGCCCCCAGGATGGAAACACTCAGGCTTTTCTGTCTCCCTGCACAGAGGAAAGCCTTGACTAATCCTGACCCAGGCTCTACTGTTAGCAGCAAAGGTTTAAGGCAGCTAAGGGAGGGGAGCACAGAACCAGAAGAAGGATGGGAGGGCAGCTGGGCAGAGCATGGACCAGGCTACCACCTACTCCTTACAGAGTTTGTCATCTACTGGGTTGGCCCAAGGGAGCCACGACAAGAAAACAGGTAACTATGTCATTATTGTATGTGATGAGTGCACATGGGCAATGAACAGAGTGTGATTTTTAGAGACTAACCGGTGAGTATCTAGTTGGAATGGTCGCCAGAGGTGGACATTGTCAACCCGCAGGCATCCTTTACCCTTTGCTCTTCTCTCCTCTCCCCCATGGCTTTCAATGGAACTGCCATCTGACCACCCTGAGGGGATATATATGAGGACCAAAGTTCTAAGAATGGCTGGGTAGAAGGGTAGAACCATCCCTTGTCTCTGGTGGCATCATGGAGCCAGTGTACCATCCTGGATAGTCACCTACAGACTTCTTTTTTGTGCGGAAAACAAAACTCCTGTTTGTTGAAGCCAGAGGAAATCGGATTTTTCTGTTACGTGCAGCCGAATTTATTCATACACACACACACACACACACACACACACACACACACACACACGTGTGTGTGTATATATATTCTTTTTGGGTTGTTGTTGTTGAGAGAGAGAGAGAGCACGTGTGCATTTGCTCTGGCAGGGGAAGGGGGAGGGGGAAAAGGGAGAGAGAAAATCATAAGTAGGCTGCACCCCCAACCCAGGGAAGAGCTGACTTGGGGCTCTCTCATGACTGTGAGATCACAACCTGAGTGGAAATCAAGAGTCTGATACTTAACAGACTGAGCTACCCATGCACCCCACAGCCAGATTTATTCTTAAGTAGCTTCCAAGCCTTGGAGGAGGGGTTGACCTTCTAGAGAAGATCAATTTCGCAGGAAGGAAGAAGCAGAGGTAAATACAGAAATAGGTTGGAAGACTTCTGACACTAACTTCTCTACAGCTGGATATAGCATTATTATGACACTTTAATATAGCGGTTATCAGCAGAGTAAGTACAATAAGGTGATATATTATCTTTGTGGGAATCTTCACCTGCAGTAATGGGTTCATTGAACAGGGGCTTTCCCAGCATCAGCACAATTAACGTTTGGGGCCAGATCATTCCTTTCTGTAGGAAAGGAATCCTTATAGGATGTTTACCAGCGTGCCTGGCTTCTACCCTCTGGTGGCTGGTAGCACCCCCTCACCCTAGTTGTTGACAAACAAAAAAGTCTCCAGGCATTACAGAATGTCCTCTGGGGGGGAAGAGGGAGAGGCAAAGTCACACCCAGTTGAAAGCTTTTTTCTTTCAAATAGCTATTTAGTTTCAATAGCTACTTAGTTTTATCTACAAACTTTACAATTAATGATAAATTATATTTAAACTACAGGAAAGCAATCTTGCTTTGTGAAGAAAGCAATCTTTTGATCCTTTAGGCCTACCTTCTTTTAAGTGAACATTGAAAACAGAATCTGCATTTAGCAAAAAAAAAAAAAAAAAAGAAAAAAGAAAAAAAGAATAGTAATACAAATCACAGAAGAAACTCTTTAAGCATGCCTTCCGTTAAGTCATTTTTCACCATGTACCTCAGTTTCCAAATCTCTAAATGGAAGAACTTATGTAAGACAACTCACAAGTATTTTTTCCCTTTAGAATTAAGATTATTCCATGATTCACTGAAAATATTTCTGGGGTTACCCTGGACCTTAAATGATGATTCGGTTTACAAAAATGTGATTGACATGCCAATTTGGGGAAAATAGGTCTATAGAATGAGACATACTGTTTTTCCTTCCGAAAGTCTTGTTGAGGACTATCATTATTTTAAGGAAGAAAAATAGTCATTGATATATATGACTATTTTTCTTTTTAATTCGGCAAAGCACTTGTGCTCTCATTGATTCAAGGTCAGGTTTTCACACTGTTATCTTGTGAAAGCATTCATTATCAGGTTCTTCACTGCTTTTTACAACTGACATGGCCACAGTCAAAAACAGAATACGCCAAGGAAAAAGGTCAGTACATGCTGAGGTGAATCAATTTGCATAGGGGAGAAAAAGAGAGGGCTGTTTCCATGGCTTCTAACAGAAGTAGGGAGAGAAATGTGAAAAATGAAAACTAGTTTTCAGTGGCAAACAAAATGAACTGGTCTATAAATATTTCATAATTTTAGCCCCATAAAGTCTCATTGTTTGGCGGTAATCTTTATTATGAGTAATCATGGGTTGCTTTTTTGTTTGTTTCTGGCTTTTTCTGCTGATCTCTGTGCCATACATCTCTGAAATAACACCCACTAATTTCTTTTTCATTTACCTCACTCTGGTAGAGAGAGAGAATATGTAGTCATCAGTAGGAAGTTAGAGACATAACTATCCGATTTAAACAAATAAAGTACATTTTTAGAGTCAATGAGTATTGTATATAAAAATGAAAACCCAAAGATAAAGTCCTCAGTAATGTTTTCCTTTTGGAATAGAATAATTTTTAAAACATCCTGAGAGGTTAAGGAGGTCAGCCATGCACAGGAGCAGTTAGGTTGTTTCTTGTGTCTTGGGAGGGGGTACCTGGAGCATCAGCGACTGAGGTATGTCAGAGTTACCCTCTTTGCTTAGAAGTGGGGCACACCTGTCTTGCCTTTACCTATCCATGTCCACCATCTTTTTTTTTTAAGTTTACTTATTTACTTTGAGAGAGAAAGAGAGAGAGAGTGCAAGCAGGGGAGAGAGAGGGAGAGAGAGAGAATCCCAAGCAGGCTCTGCACTGTCAGCACAGAGCCCGATTCAGGGCTCGATCTCATGAACTGTGAGATCGTACCCGAACCGAAATCAAGAGTCAGTCCCTTAACTATCTGGGTCCACCAGGTACCCCAACCCTCTCTTGTTTGTGAACAGTACCTCATTTTCCTTAGGCAAACCATCCCCTCTCACCTTAAATAGAAGAGGTCTTGTGGGGCTACCCTCATATGTGTATCAGCGTCATACCCCCAAGTCACAATCATGTCCAACAGCACATTCCATCCCTGTGGCTGTAGTGATTGGCTCAGAGATGAGTGCCTAACCCAGAATGGTCCTCTGAAACTCAGTCCTGAGATTCCTGCTAGGATGCCTGGTGCAGGAGGCAGGTAGAGAGCCCCCTTTTTGCTAAATGGGAAACAGTGAGAGTGTCATCCGGGATCTGCTGGGGTAGATCATTCAAGAGACCCTGGCAGAGGAGACCAACCCAACCCAAAACACGATTGAAGACCAGCCTGAACTCATGACCAGTCCTCTTTCTAGACTGCGTAAATTCTTTCTTTGCCTAAGCCAGTTTGCACTGGATTTTATTACTTGCAAATGAAAGATTCCTGAGGAATTCAGAAAATCAAGTTCTGCAGAACCTGGAGAAGACTAAGAGCTCAGAGATGCATGTGGAACGGAGTTCAAAGAAGAATCCACGTTTATTTAGGGAGCTGTATGTAGTCAGCAGAACTACAAAGCACAAACTTAGGAAGTAGTTAGCAAACGAAAAATCAGGATACATATTTGGGGAAGCACTCCAAGGACTTCAGGAGCACTGGCAGTGTTCAGATGTTGAAGCTGGCTGTTGGCCACACAGGCACTTAATTTGTTATTATTTTTTAATTATTATTATTTGTTAATTATTTTTAATTTTAAAAAATTATTATTTTTTATTTTAAATTATTTTTATTATTATTTTATATACTTCTATGTATACATTATGTATTTCTATTTTTCTGAGGTTAGGAAGCTTGCACAAAATCGCAGGACTTATAAATGGGGTAATATTAGTACTTTATCTCACAGGGTTGTAAGGATTAAATGAGGCAAAGCATGTAAGGCTTTAACATCATGCCTCACACACGGCATGTGCTCAGTAGATGTTAGATGCTGTTCTAATAATAACTGTTTGGGGATGTTGGGAGGAGTATAGAAGATAATGCATATTAAACACTTAGCACTACTTGCTACATCTAGTAAGAGATTACTTTAATGTTTGCTATTATCATTTTTATCATAACGGGTTAATACGTTTCTCTGACCAACACATCTTCCATAGAAGCAGATCACCCATGGTATTTGTGGGCTGAGTATTTTTCTCCTACCATTCAGGTTATACAAGACGTTTTGTACAAAAACGATACGAGTAGAGATACGGGGACATCTTTAGTGTTTCTTCCCAGCCTTACATTTGACGAATCTTTGCAGCAGCATAGAAGAATTTTGATTTGTACCTGTACTGTACCATAGAGTAGTCACTAGCTACCTGTGGCTACTGAAATTTAAATTTCATTGAAAAATGTATTCCTCAGTTGGACAAGCCACATTTCAAGTGCTCTACAGGTATATGAGGCTCATTGTACTGTTGTGGACTGGGCAGATATGGAATATATCTATCATTGTGGAAAGTTCTGTAGGACTGCATTGTGCTGTTCGGGGAGTGACTGAAACCAGAACTGGAAAAGCATAAAATCCTCCATTTTTGTTGCTTGGAAACATTGTACTTTTGGGTGGAAGGTTTTCTGGCTGTGTCACAAAAGGAGTCACAGGTGACCTCTCACCTTGACCCAGTGACAATAGTCCAATGTCTCCCTGACCTGTCTGCACCTCCAGAGAAGGAGCAGGGCACTTAGGATAACCAGGCCTCCTCAGTTTGGGTCGTGAAATCAGAATGCCAATCTCTTGTTTTAGAATGAAAACCTTCATTGCCCAAGGACTGGCACTCAGGCCCTCTGGTTCCCAGAGCCTCTCCCAGCTGTGGTGAGAAGCAGAGAGCTGGAGTGCTCCAGAGTCAGAGCAAGGGCATTGGTTTGTGTGGTCTGAGTGTGCTTTTCCCCAAGTTCAAGGGAGACCTGCCTGCCACTGGAGCTGGACAGGTACCTTCTCAGGCCAGAAGACTTTGGGCCTGATAATGGTCAGCTTTGCTGACTTTGTATTAAGAGACTCCCCATTTTTCTTTGTCTTCTTCCTTCCATCCGTCCTTCCTTCCTTCCTTCCTTCCTCCCTCCCTCCCTCCCTCCCTCTCTCCCTCCCTTCTTCCCTTCCATCTCTCCTTCTTCACTCCTTCCTTCCTTCCTTCCTTCCTTTTTTTTCTTTTCTTTTCTCTTTTCTCTTCCCTTTCTCTCTCTTTCTCTCTTTCTTTCTTTCTTTCTTTCTTTCTTTCTTTCTTTCTTTCTTCCTTTTTTTAACTATTTTGAACTAATCTTATACTCACAAGAGATAGCAAAAATGATTTAGAGAGTTCCTGAGTACCTCCACCCAGCTGCCCCCAACATAGCATCGTACATGACCAGAACGCATTGTCAGGACCAGGACACTGACATTGGCACAGTACCCTTTTCCTTTGATAATAGCAGATGTTTCATTGGGTCCTTTCATTATATCAGGTACATTGTCTTTTAATTCTCCTAACAACCCTGTACTGCAGGTATTACTATTTTTAGTTCCATGTTATTGAGAAAAGAAGTGACACTCTAAGAGCTTAAGTGTCTCCCCCAAGGCTGGTCAGGCTGTCAATGGCAGCACTGAGACTGGACCCCCTCAGATCTAACCTCAGAGCAGCACTCTCCAAGTACAATTGGGGTAAAAAGATTAACAAGCAGGCCTCAAGACCAGACATGCCACAGTAGAATGAAGGGAAAGCAGTTGTGACCACAGGTCCCAAATTCTGCCAACATGTGGTCAAACCCCAAGTTTGCTCAAACTTTCAGTAAATTTATTGTGATGTTTAGGAAAGGTAATTAATAGCATTCGAAATATATACTGCAGATGATTTGTACTTTCATACTCTTTGCTTCAAGAGCTCCTCATTTGATATCATGGCTCATAATTGGGGCAAACATTTGGTAATCAAAAAATACCCCCCAGAGGCCTAATATTGGGGGAAACAAAAAAATATATAAATAGACTTACTTTGAAGGAAGATAATGCTATAAAAGAACATACAGTGATAATAGCTACCATTTTTCCAACGCTTATATGTCAGGCACTGTGGTAAGTAAGCCCTTTAGAATATGTTAACTTCCTTTATTTCTTACTCCAGATTTCCGTGAACTGGAAAATGTGTTTATAATGGCGTTGGAGATGGGTACCCATACCTGAAAGAGGTGCACGTATAGTCAAAAAAACACGATCTCATCATCATCACCATCATATACTAGGTACCAAAGTATGCCATATAGTCTGCTAGACGCTGTCCATGATCTCATTTAATACTTTCAGTCCTTTTGTTTTTGCCCACCTGTCATTTCCTACCTGTCACGTAGGTATGAGGCTATTGATAGTTTACATATATTGAGCTCTTATGATGATGCAGTTGATGGATCATATTTATTCATTATTTCATTTGGTTCCCATAACAGCCCTTTGAGGCTGGAGCCATCATTATCTCCATTTTACTGGATGAGCCCCTAAGCCCTGACCCAGATCCAGATTTGTCTCTAAGTAATTGGGGGTACACTCCAAATGCTCTCAGATTTTTTGGAATGTATTTATTTAAGTGAAAGTTAGTGAATATATAGTATTGGTTTCAGGAGTAGAACCCAATGCTTCATCACTTACATATAACACCCAGTGCTCATCCAACAAGTGTTCTCCTAAATGCCCATCGCTCCTCTAGCCCATTTCCCCACCCACCCCCCTCCAGCAACTCTCCGTTCGTTCTTGGTATTTAAGACACTCTTATGGTTTCCCTCCCTCTCTGGTTTTTATCTTATTTTTCCTTCCCTCCCCCGGGTTCATCTGTTGTGTTTGTTAAATTCTACATATGAATGAAATCATATATCTGTCTTTCCCTGACTGACTTATGTCACTTAGCAAAATACACTCCAGTTCCATCCACATTGTTACAAATGGCAAGATTTCATTCTTTTTGATCGCCAAGTAGTATTCCATTGTATAGATATACTACATCTTTTTATTTTTAATGTTTATTTTTGAGAGACAGAGAGAGACAGAGCGTGAGCAGAGGAGGGGCAGAGAGAGAGAGAGGGAGACACAGAATCCTAAGCAGGCTTCAGGCTCTGAGCTGTCAGCACAGAGCCCAACACAGGGCCTGAACTCACAAACTGCGAGATCATGACCTGAGCCAAAGTCGGACACTTAACCGACTGAGCCACCCAGGCGCCCCAATTATACCGGAATTTAAAATAAAAGGAAAAAAAAAGAAAAGAAAATCACTTTAGGACTTTGAACATGGTCGTGGTGAGACTTTTAGCCTGGAAAGAACTGTCTGGTACCAGCGTGTGGTGTAGAGTGGTTCTCATGGGGCTTTTCTCAACAGTGCCTACAGACCCAGTTTGTCTCTAGTTGATAAAATTGCCTGTGCTCTCTCTTCACAGCTACCCCTGCCCCATCTGCATATGAAAACACCAGAAATGACAGGCAGTCAGGAAGAATTTTATCTGACGGTGTGCTTACCAAAACTTGGATGTTCCGCTGAGGAGGGAAAAAGTTTGAAATCTACTATTTTACACAAACTGAATGTCTAAGAGATCAATTTACAAATCAGACTAGCAATTAATTAATTTAAATATTACTGAATAATTGGAAGAAGCTTGTGCTGGGATAAGATTTGTGGTTTTTCATCAGCTTTAAGGAAGACAATGAGCACCTCTGTCAAGGTGGGGTTCTGGGGCCCCACCGGCTCTACAAGGAAAACACTTTGAAGCACCCCAGTAAACCCATCTCCTGACCTCACTCACTCTCCTCCACCTCCAGCTATTATGATGGGGGTCTATTAAACAGACAAACACAGGAGGAAGTGGAGGGGAGAATGTGTAATAAGATCATAAAAGCACAATTACTATGGATCATTGGCTAGGGCTTGGAAATACTTTCATTATGGTGAATTGCATCTATCAGCTCACAGACATTTTAGAAGTAAACAAATGAGTTAGCAGTTTACTGCTTAGGATTCTCCAAGTGAGGGTTTATCCCACCAAAGGTAATTTCCCAACAATATTGGGGGAAACAAAAATATACCTTGGAGGCTCTACCTCCAAGCCTATGCTACCCTGTTTGCTAATTCATGGACCAAATGTTGATAATATGTAACGTATACATTTAACAGACCCAAACTGCCCAATCATGTGAAGGACAGATGACACCAGTGGATAGATACGCAGGATGCTTTAACATCGAATGCACACTTTGATGGTCTCTCACTCTAGGGACAGTGGAACCAGTGACTGTAAGGACTCAATATATAGGGCAAGAATCTCCACAAAGTAGTCTCCTTTTTTTGGAAGATGTGTTTATAACTGTTTTCTGGATGGGTCCCCATACCTCAAAGAGGTGCATGTATAGTTGGACAATTTTTGAGTCAGGAAGTAAGAGAACTCTTTCTCCTCCTTCCTATAAGATGAAATCTTTTCGATTCTCAGTTTCCTCAGCTGAAAAGCAAGCTAGATGGATCTGAGTGTCTCAATATTCCTTGTATTTGATGGATGAGTTCGCCTAAGACTCATTCCATCTTCAAGGCCCTTATTCTAAGTTTAGTGGGGGTTTTGTTACGGCTCGTATGTGGTCATGATGGGAGATTTAGACTTGTCTAAAATTTTATCCCTGATACATGCAAGATGTGCTCTATTACCAAATGTTTTGGAAATGCTGGGTTGCACCAAGTTGGGCTGGTTTCTTTTTTGAAGGACTTCTCAGGGCCTATGATGTATTGATAGAAATGATGACTTCTCTTCCTGCCTAAAAAAAGCAAGCAGGATGCTTTTGACAGGGTACTTACCTTATGAGCAGAGGCACCAATCTGGTCTTAGAACTCTGACAAACGAACCTGCAGAGCAGAAATGTTGATCACCTGTTTCCTTGACAAAAAGAAAAAAGAAAAAAAGACGTCTTCTGACCCTTCCCTGTTGTTTAGGGAATCCCTCTGGAAAAAAGTCTCAAACAAAAAATCTAGACTTGCACCGGATCTGACATTTTGTTCTTGAGTTTGATCTCTTGAGTTGAAAGAGAGAGACAAAAAAAGGAAGGCTTTGAGATAAGTTTGAGGAAAATTCACACCATAGTGGTAATTTCTTGCTTCTGGTTATTGGCTACCTAAATTTTGTATGGCACTGTTTACGTAAACCATATAAATAGGAGGCAAAGCTATAATATTGAAGTATTTGGCATCGGACTGACTGGGTTGAACCCCCCACTCTACTACTTAGAAATGGTTGTGATTCTGTGCAATATTGTCCATCTCTGTGCATCACACTTTTCTCATCTGTAAAATGGGAATTGTGATAGTAGCTACCCCAGAGAATAACTGGAGGTCTTATAGAAAATGTATTGAAATTTATTAGCACTACCGTGTGCAAAGCATAGAAATAGCCATCCTTTACATTTGGAAATGGAGACTCTGTTAACTGGTTTGTGCCTTAAATTCCTATGCCCAGATGCCTTATTATTCCAAGGCCTTTCCCTTAGTAGAAAAATAAATCTCCAAATATGGGGGAGAAGAACAAATTGCTAAGTGAAATTTACTTGCATGGATAGCTAATAAATGTTGATAGAGGTAATTAACTCGCCCTTGTTTTTATCTTAAAACTCTTTACTATATGTGCTTTCTTTTTTTCTCTGTGGAAAGTTACTGAATATACTACAGATTTGCATAACAATCTCTTCTTTTTAATGAAGTACATGATATATAAACCTTAGCCTTCAGGCCCATGTTCAGTGCTAGCAATGAATATTAAATACATTCAGCATTTTAATGAACAAAACCTAAATCTTTTAGAAACATCTATTCATCCCGACCCCTCATATTATTTCAAATGAATTTTATACTAATTGTTTTAAGAAAACTCTTTCTCCTCGATTATACTTCAACTATTTAAAAATAGGTAAACTTTATTGTACATTATCACTTGAATAGACTAAATAATTTTAGTGCCTCCACAGACAATTGGCTTTCAAATTGAAGCAGGGTGATTTATTTTTAAAAATAAAGAGAAATCATCAGCATTGAAATAGATTAAAATAGATGTCTTATTTAGAACTTTAAAAGCAATTCATTTTTTCATATGTCACATTTAAAGCCTGGTTATTATTTTTAAAAAATATTTTGGACTATAATATGGGTTTGTTAACAAGAAAAGCCACTGTGTAATAGTACAGTGATGAAAGATGGAGAGTAAGAAAACAAGCAGAATATCTATTTTACTTTTTTTAGACCATCTAAATGAAAATCATTTACTAAGACACATGGGACCCAGCTATGAAGTTAATAGGTCCACCTATTATGTTATAATAATCCAGAAGTCATAGGAAGAAGACACACAAGAAAGTATGTCCTCTAGCAAGCTGGAATCACTTTAAAAACCAGAGCTCCATATACATGGGTAATAAAAGCTTTCTTGATTTATATGGTTGAGAAAATATTTTAGTCTTCCAGTTCAAGGTGTCAGACCAAACAAATTTATTGCCCTTCTGCCTCCAGTTCTACCAGGAAATATTGATTGACCACCTACTATGTAACAAGCAATTGAAGTAAAAGTACATATAACATGATGAACATGCCAGGGGTCCATCGAAGAACCAGTGTTGGGGGCAACTTCCCAAATTTGGGAAGCAGATGGGTTAAACTGATAAACCAGAGGGAACATCTGAAGTACAGTCCATACTAGGCTCAGGAAAATTTCATGGTAACAAATTTGCCCTGAGGACCAGTAGAAAAACTTGTGATTCCTCTTCTTTATTATCTAAAGCAAGAGTCAATGAGCTTTTTATACAAACTTTCTATAAAAGGCCAGGTCATAAATGTTTTTAGCTTTGCAGGCCATACAATCTGTCTCTGAAAAATACCCGACTCTGGGACTCCTGGGTGGCTCAGTCGGTTAAGCATCCAACTCTTGGTTTCGGCTCAGGTCATGACCTCACAGTTCGTGGATTCAAGCCCAGCACTATCAGTGCAGAGCCTGCTTCAGATCTTCTGTCTCTCTCTGTCTGTCTCTCCATCCTTGTGTGCTCCCTCTCTAAGATAAATAAGCATTAAAAAAAATACTCCACTCTGCTGTTGTAGTGTAAAAGCAATGATAGACAGGACATAAACAAGTGTGGCTGTGTTCTAATAAAACTTTATTTACAAAAACAGGCACTAGGTCACACTTTGCCAACCCCTGATCTAATTTTTTTTTTTTTTTTTTTACCATTGTGGCTGTAGTATGTGATATAGACAAATAAAAAAGTTTAAAGGAAACTGGCCAGAATTTTATCCCCAGCCCAGCCTCTTCTCTGCACCCCAGGCCTGTCTGTGACTGCCTCTCCCACACCCAGGTAAATTTCCTGCATCCCCAACATCACTGCTATTGAGACAAGGTGAATCCTAGGGATAAATCTTGGTATTTTCTTCACTCTTTATCTTAACCAACAGTAAACTCTACCTGTTTCACTTCTAAAGTGAATCAATTCACTTCTGTCCCTCTTTACTGCCAATGATGTTAGCAGAAGCCCCCTGGACCACTACAGTAGCCCGTCATCAGATCCGTCCTCATCGACCGTATCCCACCTGCAACCTCTTCTCCACATTCCCAGTAATTTGTTCAGCACATATTTGCTGAGTACCTGCTGTGTGCCAGTTACTCTTCCAGGCACTGGAGGCAAATCGATAAGCAAAAGATATTTAAAAAAATTCTTGATCTCATAGAGCTTGTATTCTGGGCTATGTGTAGGGTACGTGGGACAGAGCAATAAACATAAAAGTCAATAATAGAGGATGCTCTTTCCAATCCCCAGCACAAGCTGATTCCCCTGCCTGGAATGTTCAGCCCCCTCTGCTCCTGCTGTCCCCATTCTTCATGTCACTTAAATCCGGCTCAAGCTTCAGATCTCGGCTTATGCTTCGTTACTTTAAGAAACCTTTAGGTCTTCCCACATGCCGTGTCCGAGTGCACGACATTGGTTTCCTATAATTATATAATTGTATGATTGTTTGATTCATGTCCTTCCCACTAGACTGTAAGCTCTCAGAGGGCTGGATTTATATCTGTCTTGGTCATCATTGTACTTCTGGTTCCTCCCACATTATCTGACATATAGTAAGTATTTAGTAAATGTCTGGTGATTGAATGAATTATGGTTTATTACCCACCCAAAAGAAAATACCAACTTACACATTTATTCTTTTTCAGAGTCTCGGTATAATTCTAGCATAAGGAATACTGAACTTGAAAACAAAAACACAAAATGAATAATACGTTATCATTTATAATCATTCAAAGTTCAATATGCTCATTCAGGAATCCAAGCCATGGTTGATCCCTTTCCTGTAAAATACGGCCTTGCTCACCAGATTTCTGGTTCCCCTCAGATTTACGTTGTCCATCCCTTTGAAGACAGACTAAATTATGTGATTTTCTTTGGCCATTAAAACGTGGGCAAAAGTGAGAGACATCAAGTCAAGGCAGATGCATTTGAAAACTGGTGTGCAACCCTCCAGTTCCATCCACCTGGGTTAGTTTCCTGTGGCTGCCATAAGAATTTATCACAATTGAGTGGCTTCAAATGACAGAGATGTATTCTGTCACAGTTCAGGAGACTAAGAGTCAAAAATTAAGGTGTGGATGAAGCCATGCTTCTTCTGAAGGCTCTGAGGAAGAATCTTTGACTCTTCTGTGTTCTGGTGGTTGCTGGCAATCCAAGGCGTTCCTTGCCTTGTAGATACATGACTCCAGTCTCTGCCCTAGTCTTCACATGACCATCTCCCCGTGTGTTTCTTCCACGTCTCTGTGTCAAGGTCTCCTTCTCCTTTCTCTTACAAAAATACCAATTATTAGATTTGGGGCCCACCCTGGTCCAGGCTGACCTCATCTTAAATGATTATAACTGCAAAGCCCCTACTTACAAACAAGGTCACACTGACAGGTATGGAAGTTTAGAACTTGAACATAGCTTTCGGCAGGGACACAAGTGAACCCATTCTACCTGTGAAGCACACATTGAGATGGAGCCTTCATCAGCCTGGGTCCCAGGGTTATTGCCGGGAGACAGGTTTGTGTCTCCCAGTTCACCTCAGTTCAGTCCCATGTCTCCTAGGTAGACCGGTGATCTGAATCACCTGCACCAGGACAAGTATTTATCCCTAATAGCTGTTTGATGACTCCATTTCCCTGATTCATGCAAATTAAATGTGTCTAGGCTGTATACCATTTTCTTGTCTGTTCTTCCATAGAATATATTCCTGTTGATCATTAGTTTTTTGTATCTGCCATATGCTTATCATTGTGCCATGTGCCAAGAGGAACATGTGGGAAATTAGACACAAAGAGCCCAGTTATAAGGAGTATATAATCTAATCTGGTGGGTGAAACAGAAAAAACTATCAGTGTTGGCTGAAATTATCAGACACTAAATAATATGACTTAATAAGAGGTAATGCTAATAGGGCTCATAGTCTGTTCTAGGTACTATAGTAAGCACTTTACAGGTATTATAGCCTTTCAACCCCATGGAGGCTATACCACATTGGGTTGGTGTTTTCTATTTTATGGGTGAGGAAACAAGCTTATAAAGTCTTTTTTTTTTAATGTTTATTTATTTTGAGAGAGAGAGAGAACATGCACACACACAAGTAGGGGAGGGGAAGACAGAGAGAGAGAGAGAGCGAATCCCAAGCAGGCTCCGCACTGTCAGCACAGAGCCAGACACAGGGCTCAAACTCATGAACTGTGAGATCATGACCCAAGCCAAAATCAGGAGACTGACACTTAACTGATCTGACACTTAACTGACTGAGCTATCCAGGCACCCCACAAGCTTAGAAAGTCTTAAGCCGCTTGCCCAATGGTCATTCAGGATTCCATTCCAGGTTGGTCTGATTCAAATATTTGAAATCCCATGGCCTTTCCTGTACTGCCTCTTCAATTCAGCTCAACCTTGATAGCCTGCTACTAGATGGTGGTCTCCACTCTGATCTACACAAAGTTTGGTTGTCCGTATGCAGTTATCTTCGGACTGCACTTAACATGTGGCAAAATCAACAGGTTGTAGTAATAAATAGAATAGTTAAGCCACTCTTCAATTTCTATCTCAGCATTCTTAAGTCGGCCTTTCCACCTAACTGGTTTTTATGAACTAATCCAAACTCAACCTTTCATCTTTCCTCTTATAAGATGAAACTTTCAGACTTAAATTCTCTAAGCTGAGATGCAAAGATTTGTCGTATCAGGGGACTTCATGTCTCCTTTAAAGCATTAAAAGCAATGAAAAAAAAAAACATAATCAAAAGAAACAACATGAAAACAAACCAACCCTATTTTTAAGTGTTTCCGATCTTGTTTCAAAACAGCCTAATGAGGACTGTTTTCCAAACAGCCATATATGAAGCCATCCACTTTTGAAATCTGATTTTCCTGTGTAGACATATCCTGTTTTCTGTGCTTGGAGAAGCAGGGAATACCCAAGCTGGCATTCAATAGTAGCAAAAATGAAATAGACCATTTTTAAAAAATTGTAGGAATGTTAAAATCCATGTTGACTGGTTTTTACATTTACCTGGCAGCATTCCCATGCTAGCGTTGGCATGGAGACTGGAAAAGGAAACTTTCCACCAATCTGTCACTTGCTACTGTTTCCACTTACTTTACTGTGAGTCCAATTTTTACAATTTTTTCAAAGTTAAAAAAGTTTTATTCTTTTTTTCTTTTCTGTTCCAGGACGCTTCTCAAACGTAACCACGGGTAAAAAAGAAAGCTTTTAAAACTCAAAGATTTGGTTTTCCAAATATTCAGCTGTTTAACATTCAGATAATTGCCATCCTTTTTTTTTTTTTTTCCACATTTAGTCTGAATGCTTTGGCATGGGGAACCCCACAGTCTGAAAGTAACTTTGTCCCAACTCTCCTCACTGCATTTATTAAAGAGGCTGAAAGAAGCATCTGCTTTTCAACAGTTTCTGGTCCTTAAGGGACCAGGGAAAGCCAGAGGTTCTAACATTCAGAAACAAAGTTGGGCTTCCCAAAATTTTGATGTAAGCAAGGTTGGCAGTGGCCACAGCTGGGTCTTCTTGAAGTTGTTTTCACTGAAGGAAAACAGGCTGGAGATCCTTGGAACTAGGGTCAGAGACAGAGGGCAAATCTGCCACTCATCCTGCCATGGGTAGTCTAGAACCCGGTAGGCCCTCCACTCGTATTTACACGAATGAACAAATCACAGTGGTGCTGTGTGGCATCTTCCAAGACCGAGGGGTGATTTTCCTGGGCTGGAAAGTAAAAGAGAGAGCTGCCTACCTACAGTTCAAGGGGCCTCAGGCTGGCACCCGAAGCCAGGCGTTCTCATTTCCCTTTGGCATCATCCTGAACTGCTCAGCCTGAAGCTGGCGCAATGTTAAAGAAAGGAGGAAATGCATGCGAGGAAAATCAGAGAGGAGAGGGTCGGGAACAGATGTGAACATAAAGGGAAAGCATTAGAAATGAAAGAAAGAAATTGGACTCCCACAGCTGGAAGGACAAACCCCACAGTGTCGTCAGGGATGTGGGATTAGGGGTGATTTTGCTCGCCCTTTGTTCTTTTTTCCTGTCTTCCACGTTTCCCGGCTTATTTGTTTGATGTGTGCCTTTTCTGTTCGGTTATTGGACCATGAGGCCAGACCCCAGTGGCAGTACCTGGCATGCAGCAGGCGCTCTGTGAAGACCTGCAGAACAAATGAAAGGGTTCCGAGGCTCCTGTCCCTCCCCTCCCCGCTCCCCCGGGTGTCCAAGCGCCTGACACGTAGTAGGCGCTCCCTAAACATCTGCACAGCAAATGAGCTGCAAGTTTTAGGCGTCGAGCACGTGGAGCTTTGGAAACCAGGACATTGAACGAGCGTGCCTCAGACCACAAAGCGGCTCGGGCGCGTGTGAGAGGCGGCGGCGGGCTGGAGGCGAGGCGCGGGCCGGGAGCCGGGCGCCCCGCGGGGGGTCCTGCCTGCGTGGCGCCCGGGGCGGGGGCTCGGGGAGTCGCGCGCCGGCACGTGCTCATCCCGGGGCCGCCGGGCCGGGGTGGGCGCGCGTGTGCGCGTGGGGCGTGGGGTGTGTGCCCGCGCCGTGCCCCCCGCGCGTGCTGCCGGGCGGGCGCCGGCGTGAGTCACGGCGGGGCTCGCCTTTATAACGGCCCGCAGGCTCGCGCCAGCCGCCCGCCAGCCCGCCCGCCCGCCGCTCCGCGCTCCAGCGAGCGCGCCCCGGCCCCGCGCCCCGCAACGGCCCCCAACCGCCGCGCAGTCCCGAGGGCGCCATGAGGGGCCCGCGCTGCGCCCCGCTGCTGCTCCTGCTGCTGCTGCCGCCGCTGCTGCTCACGCCCCCCGCCGGGGACGCCGCGGTCATCACTGGGGTAAGCGGCCCCGGACGCACCTGTCTGCCCGGGATGCGCGCCCGCGCTGCGCCCGGGGGTGGGGGGTGGGTCAGGAGGGGAGCGGCACGGGGAGGGTCGCCCCAGGCAGGGACACCTGCCCCGGTGGCCCTTTGGCGCGCTGGGAGAGGTGCGCTTCTCCAAAAGCGGCAGACGGTCCGGGACATTGGGTGCGCCTTGGAAGAAAAAGTGAGCGAAGTGTTACCCACCTCCTTTATCACCACCTTCTCCCGCTTGTTTCCGTCCGATCTCCTTACAAGCTCTCTCCTCGAGTTTGGTCGGTTTTTCTGTTAAGCTGAAAGAAGTTTGCTTTCAGAGTCTTCTCTAGTACTTCTTTGAGACGTTCCAGCCTCGAACCTTACAATTTGCGAGGTCCTTTCTGAAATGCAAAGGGGCAAGACGAATATCCCCCAATCCTGAGACTTGTCCTATGGTCAAGGAATTTGCTCGTCTGGCTTCCTCCGCAGAAACCCTTAGAAATAACTTGGTCCGAGGCCATGTGTGCGCTTTGAAAAGCAATGGGGGCACCTCCTTGTTTCCAGGGCTTCCCCCCCCCGCCAGCGTCTTGAGGTTTTCCTTGTAAAAGTTCTCCATTTCCAGTTCCTGATAAAGCACCTCCAGTGCCCCGACATAATTATGGAGTAGGTTGCAATGTAGGTGTTAGTTTCAGCTTTGAGAAGTTGTCCTCATCATTTTTGGAAGTAGGAGCTGATTCAGTTTTCTCTCCTGCTCCTACCAACAGTTTTCTCTGGGTGGACCCGAAGGATGAGTTTACAGTACAAAATTTAAAAATCTTGTCTATTTTAACATTAACAATGCAAAACCGCTACCGTTTCCTGGTTGTTCACCTGCTTTACTCTTTTTTTATTTTTAAAGTCTTAAATTAACACCTCCATGAAATTACTTCAATTATCTAAGTGCACATCATGGGATTTCAATAAACCTTTTATGTTTGAACAGATGATGCGTAATGAAATAATTTAAATTTGAGGGAAATGTCATTGTATTGAGAAAATAAAGCTCCACTCTCCCAAGTTAGTTAATAGGGTTTATAGCATCTTGAAAGACCTTGCACAGTAACAGTATTTGGTTATATCCAATACGTATTATAAGCATTATGGTATTTATTAAAATAGAGGTTTTTACAAAATGTATTTGAATAGCTTTGTCAGTGTGGTTGGAAAAAAAAAGTTTTTACAGGTCTTTTTAATATATGAGTTGGAACATGATTGGGGTTTTTTTCCCCTCTTCCCCTGCTGGCTCATTTTAAATTTCTCCCTAATCCTCTGAGCCCAGAATTCCTCTGCAATATAAGTATCTTTTTGTTCCATTCACAGGACAACACTATTTGAATAGATCTGCAATGGGTTAAGGATGCGGGGCATTAGGCAACAGCTGTCTAATTAAAAATACATAAACCTATGCAATTCTTTGTAAATATTTCCAAGAACTGAAGTTTTTTGTTACAAAAATGAAATTTTATCACATTGAATGTTTATCTGTTAGAGAGGTTTAGCGTGGACTTACATGTACTGTTTTTGTTGTTGTTTTACCTCAGTGATTTTTTAAAAAATTTTCTCTAAGCGACATGGCAATAAAGAAATGTAGTTATGTCTTCATGACAGGAACCATCTGGAGCCAAATGAAAAACTTAGTAACTTCTCGTCTTCAGGATGTTAAACATCCAAGTGATTGATTGAATTTTTAAAAGATTTTGGCTGGCTTTTGATTGTCGTATAAAAAAGGGTTAGTGGGGCTTCAGAATTCTGGGTCTTGGGCATCTGTTGATATAAAATACTGCCTGAAACCTCCACCTGAAATATTTACCTTTTTTTTTTGTAATATATGTCGTTCATTTGAAATTGATTTATATTCCACATAGATTTGTTAAGAACGTATTGGAAAAGATCACGTACTGAACCTCTCATTTACGGAATGTAAAGGCCACATGTACGTGATTTCTGGCAAACGCATAAAAATTGGAAAATAGAAACATTTGGATGTTTTCATATAAATGTCCTAACACTCGGAAGTGAAAACTGTAGTTTTTGATCAGATAGTTGCCTTAAATAGAATGAGAAAAAAATTCTCATGAGGGAAATAAACCAACCCTGGAGCTAGATGGTTCGTAGTTTTTAAAGAAAAATAATAAACAAGGGTGTGCTCATATATTTATGTTTTGAGAACTTGGGACTG
Source organism: Panthera leo (assembly GCF_018350215.1). NCBI lineage: Eukaryota > Metazoa > Chordata > Mammalia > Carnivora > Felidae > Panthera > Panthera leo. Next base: position 38,818,559 of record NC_056680.1, on the reverse strand, counting down.
GCCCCAAAACATTGAAGAAAAAGAACTTTGGAGGAGTGCGTTAGTTGTTTCCAGTAAATGTAAAAATTTGAATTTCTGTCTAAATTGTAGACTTTTTAGTTTCTTACACATACAGTACAGTATGTTTTACCTTAGCTCTAGCAAAACAGAGTATTGCACACCACTCAAACTAAGCTTCCTATTTTTTGTTGGTTCTAGGAAGGAGCAATTGTCCTTTAGATCTATTTTCATGCAAATAAATTTAGACTGCATTATTTATTTCCATTTAGAGAGAGTATGAAAATTTCTCCATAGTTGATTCTTTAATTACTTGTATTTACAATTTTTATATTGGGAACAGATGGCCTGAGTAATCATTGTTGATAAGTGTATCTGTCGTTTGCATTTCTAAATCGGATAAATCTTAAAGAATAGTTCCACTGATTTTATAATGTACACATATGTATATCCTAAGCCAATAATTTCCTTTTTGTAGGTTACTTACCCCCAAAAAAGCATAACAGAAGACAGAAGTCTTGGTTTGTCCATTCCCAACCCATGAAATTTCTTTCTTTAAAGAGGAAATGGTGAAAATCAAGTCAGTGGTGTGAGAAACATCAAGTCTCATGAACCAAAATGCAAATATTTGAAAGGGAGAATGAGCACTTTTAAAATTTACATCAGTGCCTTTATGGGTCTGGAGCATTTCATGCCAGATTTAGAGACCACTTAAATCCCTTTTTAAAATTGGGCCCAACATATTCTGCAGTTAATAGTCATAAAATCTTTTGATTCCATTTATGTAGTTCCTAATGGCCATGTATGGTATAAGACTAATGTAGCCTCGTTTTTCAAGTTCAAAGCCAATTCAGCCACAAAATCCTAGAAAAGAGAGGTGATTTTCTGTGTGCGTTTTTTAACACACATAACATTTTCTATGTGTATTGATTTAAGATTTTCATAATGTGTGGACCATTATGTAGGCCATTGTTTTTAAACTAGGAAAATCTCTTCTCATCAGATTTTATTCTAAATATGTTCAAGCAAATGAAGATTACAGTTATTTTTTATGCGTGAGTATTAAAATCCTAGTGGTTGGATATTTAAAGAGCCCTTTTTACTGCTAATTTTGGATTTCCTTAGCCTGAGTCTTCCCTGCTATCTGTATTTATCTGTCTGTCTGTTACTTTTCAGGCCTGCGACAAGGACCCCCAGTGTGGTGGAGGCATGTGCTGTGCTGTTAGTATCTGGGTTAAGAGCATAAGGATTTGCACACCTATGGGCAAAGTGGGAGACAGCTGCCATCCGCTGACTCGTAAAGTTAGTATATACACCCAGGTGCTCAGTGGTTCCCTTACGTTGTGGTAACTCAACTCCCGGCAAGGCCTGTATGGCATGAAACCCAGGGTAATGTGCTTGAAATCACAAGTGAGAGAAGGTGACGACGGGAAACCACGTCCTCTCCCCTCTCTCCTTCCATTATAACCAGCTGTGTCCTCTACCGTCCTCACCCTGTGAATCATTTTCATACCATGGCTTTCATGACCTTAGAAACATGTCATAAAAATAACTTCAAAACCATGAATTTGCCTAAAAATTATTTAGGACAATATAAATACAAATATCAGACGTACTGATAAGGCAGAGGTAAATAACTTTGTGCTTTGTCTCTTACTGAAAACCGTCAATGATACAGTTACCTTGTATCTTAATTTAAAAATCCTCTATTTTCCTTCAGTCTACGCAGTACACAGTTCATAATCCTAGGGGTTAATGGTGTTTAATTTTCCAGTTTATTCTTTTATCTCAAGTATAAATATCCTAATGACCTCAACAACACTTTTGGACAGTTTTAGCAGTTAGTGGTATGACCATATGAAGGCAGGGTTGGATGGTGCTTTAGAGGTTGTGTTGTAGACTGTCCCGTCCGCAGGGGTCTGTCAGTTATGTTACTTCAGGAAAGGGTGGGTAGGAGACAGGAGGGAGCAGAAAAGTCTGTGGAGCCTGGAGAGTCTCAGCCCTTCCCGATCAAAACTTTGAAAATGATGGGATCTCGGCAGGCTTCCCCAGCAATACCAGGTGACAGTGACTTGCTCCCCTAGTGCCACCTCCTGGTTTTACCCAGCAGCAAAGTGAAGTCCAGAGCATCAAAAGGCGTTTCCCAGGCCAGGTGGCTTGTTGGGAGGCAGAGCTCAGTCTTTCTGCAGCATTCTCTCTCCGTGTTGTATACTCCTGTTTTAAAATAGATGGGGTGACCAGGCGCCTGGATGGCTCAGTCCATTCAGCTGACTTCGACTCAGGCCATGATCTCACGGTTTATGAGCTCAAGCCCTGCATCAGGCTCTGTGCTGACAGTTCAGAGCCTGGACCCTGCTTCAGATTCTGTGTCTCCCTCTCTGTCTGCCCCTCCCCTGCTTGTGCTCTGTCCCTCTCTCTCTCTCTCTCAAAAATAAATAAACATTAAAACAATTTTTTTTTAATTTTTTTTAACGTTTTATTTATTTTTGAGACAGAGAGAGACAGAGCATGAACGGGGGAGGGTTAGAGAGAGCGAGACACAGAATCTGAAACAGGCTCCAGGCTCTGAGAGGTCAGCACAGAGCCCGACACGGGGCTCGAACTCACGGACCGCGAGATCATGACCTGAGCCGAAGTCGGCTGCCCAACCGACTGAGCCACCCAGGTGCCCCAAAACAATTTTTTTTAATAGATGGAGTGTTTTTGAAGCAAACTCGACCCCGCCTTCTACATGTAGTTTGGGGTTGAAAGCTGTAGTAAGGCCCACCATCTTCCTCATATGCTACAGTTGTAGATAACAGTTACTATTTTGACTTTCTCGGAGTAAAGGTAATGCAGTAAACTGGATTGTTTTAGTTCTGTGAGCTGTAATAGGGACTCCACTTGTTTGGGTCTCTCTGAAGGCTGTTTGGCTTTCCTGTGGTTTCCTTGAGAAATACTTCCTGTTCCGCGTAGCCCATCCCTCCTGTGGTTTTACAGTCATTTTAAAGTATGACATGCACCTTTTATTCTTGGCCGCTGTAAGACAGGAAAGGTTGTAAGCCGTTAGTTGTCTGTCTCAATGCCAAACTCCCTGCGGGGAAGTGACACCAACCCAGTCACCCTTGGCATTGATGTCTCGTTTTTCATCACCCTTATCAAGGGCAAGTCCACGTTTGTACATGTGAGTCATTTGAGCCATTGAAAAGTCTACTCTTAACCTTTTCTTTTAAGAATGACATTTTCCCACAGTGTTAGCATAACCTTACGCTCCCTGCATACTAGAGTCACGTGGCCTGCTTGCTAAAACAAGGAGAAAGTGACACATTCTACTCAACTGCTGTTTGTAATCATAGCAATTCCAGTTGCCACCTGTTGAAGGCTGTGACGTATCCCACACTCTGTACTAAATGTTATATATGCGTTTTTTTTTAATTTAATACAAGATGTGCCTATGAAGCACATTTGTTTCTGTCCTGTGCTGCATACAACCACCTGCAGCCTCAGAGGAGACTCAGTAACTGGGTAAGGTCACAAGGTGATAGGTCGCAGAGAGACACCGGGCTCCATTTCTGTCTGACGCTCCAGCCAGTGTTTTTGTGGTGTGAATCACCATACTCTTCTGCCTCCCCAAAAGCGGTTTTGTTGGAACGCTTTGTACTCCAGTTAACCAAGACTGGTTTGTGTGGGACGAGAGATAATGGTGTCCGCATGGGAATTTGTCACATCCTATGTAGTTTTGATGAGCTTCCCAAATCTGAGGTCATTTTAAAAAAGAGAACCAAATAGTGTTTCCCTGGGTTTCTAGATAACTTCCAGTTCAGGTCTCGTGCAAGGTCATTTCTGAGAGTAAACAAAATCATTCTTCTCCCATAAACCCAGGTACATCTCTGCACTTTGTTTTTACCATAGTTTTAATAATGAAGTCTTTAATGACAAATTATGGTTTTCATATTAGAATTAAGTGATAAAAGAACTGAAGGATTAAAAAAAAAAGGTGTTTGTTTTTTTTTTTTGTCAGATCTTAACTTTTCCCCTATTCAGATGCCCACCTGAAAAGTTTTTCTAGAACTCAGTGTTACAACTTTTCATCCTGGATACTTTCCTGTCTTGAAAATACGTTTTCATCGGTTATTTCAATGGCCTATTTTTAGAGTAGGTCCAGGAGTTATTATTTGTTCTGGGCGGAATTAACTTATCCTGGTAAAAATCTAGTTATTTCCAGATTATCTCTCCACTATATTGTATTCAAAACAACTTGAGGAAAAAAATGTTTGTAAATGTTTCCTGGTGAATGTAATATATAGAATTCAACTTCAGACTACAGTTTAATAGCTCATCAGTAAATGGTAAAAATGTAGACACTGCATAGAAAATTGTATTTTAATATGACGTGTTCAGTACTTTCTTCTTCTTTTTTTGTGGGGGGGGGGGGGTTTGTTTGTTTTGTTTTGTTTTGTTTTTAAAGAAGGGTCACAGGGATCAGTGTTTTTAAAACACCAGACTGTGAGTAAGTGCAGACTACTCCTGTTTAAATTTTAAACTTTCCATTCTGGCTTGACTTAGTCATTAGCCACAAATGTGTGTTTATTTTGATAAAGTGAATAATATTTGATGAATAAAATTACAAACTACAGGTAGGAATTGATAGTCACTGGATTCAGTTTACTGTTTTATTTCAGATGCATTAACTAACTTGTGGACTTTATAGTGACTGCTAGGCTATAATCTTATAATTGTGCAGTTTTTAAGTTTACATTTGATAATTCAAAAGTAGAATAAAAGATCATCCTCCCTAAGAAGAACAGAGTGTATGTTTTCCAAATACATATTTGGTCAAATGAAAGTTTTAACATGTATTCATTTTTAACAATTTTCTAACAATTAAGGATGAATTGCTGAATCGTATGTCTGCAAGGAGTATTTTACTGTTTAAAAAGAAAAACATTATTTTAATATTTTTATTAATACCAACACTTTTCACAGTTGGCAAAGATTAGCCATTTCTATCCTGTTCTGATTACTGCTTGGCTTTGGAAGTTTATCATTCTGTGATTAATACTTTTATTTTTATAATGTGTGATTTATTATTTTTTCTTTTTTAAACATTTTTTTAACATTTATTTATTTTTGAGACAGAGAGAGAGCATGAACAGGGGAGGGTCAGAGAAAGAGGGAGACACAGAATCTGAAACAGGCTCCAGGCTCTGAGCTGTCAGCACAGAGCCCGATGCGGGGCTCAAACCCACGGTCCGCGAGATCATGACCTGAGCAGAAGTCGGACGCTTAACCGACTGAGCCACCCAGGCGTCCCTATTTTTTCATTTTAAACAACTGTGTTTCCTCCAAAAAGTTGTTTCTGCTCTTTTTTGTATATTTAACACTTTTTTGTACCAGTTTTGTTTTTTGTTTTCTGGGTTTTACATATATATATATGTGTATATATACACGTATATACACACGTATATATACACGTATATACACACGTATATATACACGTATATACACACGTATATATACATACACACACACACACACATATATATATATACATATATATATGTGTATATATATATATATATATATATGGCATGACACTTCAATAATTGACCAATATATTTTCCTTTTCTGAAAAAACATTTTTTTTTCCAGTTAAAACCTGGGACATTTTTGTGTTTTTTTTTTAAGGGAAGATTTTAAAAATTATTAGCTGTTTCTATTTTAAAATGATAAATTTAGAATTACAATGATAAAACATTGTAATTATAATTTCAGGATAGTGAGTACTTCTTAAAACAATATTAACTAAAATATAACTTATGTAAGTATAGAATTGAGTGGAAGATGGGTAGAAGAAAGCTTAGTACATTAATTTCCTCATATTTCCTATCACAGGTGTCAGAAGCCACTATTTACATTTTCTCCCTCAGGGCAGCATCACGGCTGTGCATACAAGTTCATTGTCAGAAAGACTCAGAGGACATAAATATACTTTAGTCTGTATACTGATAGATATACTAAATATAGTGCTGACAGTATGGGCCCCATAGCTCTTTGTTGTGGGGGCCGGCCTGGACCCTATAGGATGTTTTAGCAGCATCCCTGGCTTCCTCCCACTAGAGGTCAGCAGCCTCCTCTCTCAGTTGTGACAACCAGCCGTGTCTCCGGACTATGACAGATGTTCCCCGTGACAGTTTGGGAGATGGAAATTGTTCTGGTTGGGCACCCCTGGCCTCACACTACATTGTACTTAGCCTCACAGGACCAGTGAGGGGACACAGCAGCACCATCGTATTAGGCGCCCAGCAGCTACCCAGGCACATACTTCGTGTGTCCTCCCTACCACACAGGGTACTTGTGGCTGCCACAGGTGAGAGCCACGTGGGCCCCCTAGACCCATCCTTACCACCCTTACCTCTTGCCAGTATTTTACTCCCCTCTAGACCCAGAGGCCCCAGGCATATATGCCAACAGCTTCCCCAACCCACGTGAAGTTCCACACAACCCATGAGGCCAACCCCCTCATTCCCTGTTTTCCTTTACTCTTTCAGAGGGCACAGTGCAATTCCATGTGGACCGTCTACTCACAAGAAGATAAATAATTGCATTATTTAGGGTTGTATGAATATATACTTACTCCAAAAAAAAAAAATTGAAGAAACATTTTTAGACTTGACCCAATTCAAATACATTGGCGATCTTCCTAATTATTAAAACTGGAGACTGGGAGTGGCAGAAATTCTGAGATTTCAGGCTTCTATTTTAGGCACTACTATGGCTATTTGAAATTTTGTGAACTATGTACTTTTGTTGACAAAAGTTAATGTACAAAACTGGCTTTATTAAAAACACACGTAACTTTTTTATTGAGATAAAATTGGTATATAAATTATGTAAGTTATGCATACAACATTGTAATTTGAGATCTGTCTGAAGTATAAAGTGATCACCATCCAAAGTCTAGCTACCATCTGCCACTGTTCCATTAACCCCCTTTCCCCATTTTGCCCGCCCCCCCCCCAATTCCTCCCATACTGGACTAGTGCTTTTTATGTGACATGACCACAGTTTTCTTCATGTATGCTTTTTTTTTAAGTTTATTTATTTATTTTGAGAGAGACAGAGCACAAGCAGGGGAGGGGTGGGAAGAGAGAGAGAGGAGCAGGGGAGAGAGAGAGAAAGAAAGAGACTGAGAATCCCAAGCAGGCTCTACCCTGTCAGCACAGAGCCCGACGCGGGGCTCGATCCCATGAGCTGTGAGATCATGACTTGAGCTGAAATAGTCAGACGCTTAACTGACTGAGCCACCCAGGCACCCTCATGTATCCTTCTTTATGTTTCTTTCTTTAGCAAAACTGACTCTGTTGTGAGAGAAATCACAAACAATACATTTGTTTTGTGGCAGTGCTATTATTTTCTCTTTAAAAATGCCACAAATGGATAAGAATCATGCCTTCTGGAAAGTTCTAAAGGTTCTACCTTGGCTATTTCTAGAATTTTCTGTTTGAAATTCTAGTCTATAAGAAACGGATTGAGTTAATTCTAAAATAAGCCATCAAATTTGGACTGAATAGTTAGCTCCTTGGCTATATATATGCCTCTGAATATGCATCTTCTATATACTTTGTAATGTATCTGTGGCTGTTAGATATCTATTAAGTTTGTCACACAGTATATGTAGATCTAGAAATGAACGGGCCTGTTGAGAAAATGTCAAGTATCTAGTAAGTGTATAATATCAGAAATGGAGTTCTTTGTCATTATGAGCTCACAGATGGAAGGGGAGGAGGAAAACCCGCTAAGGGCAGGTGCAGATAAAAAAAAAAAAAAGAAAGAAAAAAATCCTTGGCAGGGGGTGAAACAAAGACAGATATTGAAAGAGGGGAAGTGGACTTGATAAGAATAAGACAAGGGAATCCAGGTATAAAAGGTCCTACAAGACAGTCTGATCATTATGTTAAGATTGCCAGGGCAGATCTGGGCCTAGGCTAATACCATGTTGGTGCCCTCAATAAGAAAAAGAAGAATTCACAATATTTTTGATGTTTTATTTATTTTTGAGAGAGAGCAAGAGAGCGCACAAAGAGCAGGGGCAGAGAGAGGGGGACAGAGGATCCAAAGCAGGCTCTTTGCTGACAGCAGCGAGCCCGATGTGGGGCTCGAACTCACAAACTGTGAGATGATGACCCGAACCGAAGTCGGATGCTCAACCCACTGAGCCACCCAGGTGTCCCCCACAATATTTTTTAAAGACTCACACAGACCTATGACCTTGTGAACACACTGCCAGGGCCCTACCTAAGCCCTGCAGGGAACCACACGAGTGAAGGCCCTCAGCTTCTTTGGCTTCGCAGTAAATCCATCTCTAACTTTGGTGGCATGAGCCCCTTGGGTCCCTGCCTGGTGCCAGGCATTGGTGTGCCGAGTGAGCAGAAGCCACAGGATCTGGGAAGGCCACCCCTCTGCCTTCAGGTGGCACATAGTCTGTGATGGGGGTTTTGCCAGGAGAGAGGCCTTTAACACATATTTTCTCCAGTGTCTCCTGTGGACCAGGCTAAGTGCCATGTGCTCACAAAGGAGATTTCTTTCTTCACAAAGCTTCAAAGTTGGGGGATGGTGGTATTTGAGAAAAGAGCAAACTCTGGAAGAAAGTGGGACTGGGTCTGTGACATGTCCCCTTTCAGCTGGGTGACTACAGTCAGCCACGTTACTTCAGCTCAAGAGGAAGCCACTTACGGGGTGCCTGGGTGGCTCAGTCGCTTGAGCTTCTGAATTCAGCTCAGGTGATGATTTCATGGTTCGTGCGTTCGAGCCCCACTTCGGGTTTGCTGCTGTCAGCACAGAGCCTGCTTCAGGTCCTCTGTCCCCTTCTCTCTCTGCCCCTTTCCTGCTCTCTCTTGCTCTCTCTCTGTCTCAAAAATAAATACACATTGAAAAAAAAGAAGAAGCCACTTGGCTTGTGTCAAAATGAGGCAAAAATCTGGCACACGGGTTTGGTGTGACATTGATGCCCAGTGCCTTATGAAGCCTGGCCATGGCAGGTCCCCACTGTTATTTTCCTTTGCTGCTCTCTTCAGGGTACTGAGAACCCACATGACAGGCCAGAGAGTGATCATGGTGTCTTGAAGGACAAATCACAAGACTGTAAGCACCATGAGGACACTTACTCATAGCTTAAACTATCTTGCTGGTTACCTGTCTTCCCTCATTAAAAAGTAAGCTCCATGCTCGGCAGAGGGCTTTCGTCTCCTGTCTATCTCTGTATCCGTAGCACCTAGAACGAGGATGGATGTGCTGGTGACCCTCACTGAACTACTGCTGAATGAGTGAATGAAAGAAACACGCTTGGCGTTGTCCATGTGGAACATCCGGACGTGTGCATTATAGTTCTCGTTCACTTATTTCGGGTCTTTTTCCTTCATTATTGCTGCCCGTGTTCGTTTTTCTCAACGCCGGCTCTGTTGGCACATTGGGCCAGATAGTTGTTTGTTGTTGGGAGGCTGTGCTGTGCATTGTAGGCTGTTAAGCCGCATTCTCTGACCTCCACCCACTAGATGTGACTGACACTCCTTCCCCCAAGTTGTGACAAACCAAAGTGTCTCTGGATATTGCCAGATGTGCCCTCTGGGACAGAATCCCCCCCAACTCAGAACCTCTGGCCCATGCCAATGGTTTTAGGTCTGACAAAGTGAAGCGCTCAGAGGCTCAGGGCTAGAATAGATGATGAAGGTCCGGGTGCTAACTTCTTATGCAGTCCACGTGTGATCGTCTAAGCCAGTCGACCTGCACCCACTTCCTCTGACATGGTCTCCATGCCAACAACTGAGCTAGCCATCTGTGTGCCCTTTGACACACACAGTGACAGAACCATTCTGCGCACAAGTCTGCATGGAGCTGACGGCTGTGGCACCTGCGTGCAGGCACTGTCCTTGCAGCCTTGAAAATGAGGCCCTTGTGAAAAAAAGGCAGAAGGATGTCTCTGCCTGTTCACCCCATGCACACCCTGCCCTCCTATTGCTTCCCTCTCTTCCTTTTGTATTTATTGATCACAGTCATTTCCCTGGCCCTTCCAGAACCATTTTGGAAATGGAAGGCAGGAGAGAAGAAAGAGGAAGAGAAGAAAAAGGAAAAAGGAGGTAAGAAGGACATGAGCATGGTACCAACCCAAAGACAATGTGCAGAATAATCAGTCCTGACTGTTGTTGGACCACCATACAGTTGGGTTTGTCCTATTAGTTCAACCACAAAAGAAGGTTAGAATGGTTCTGTCACTGTCTGCACAGTCTTTCTTTTCTTATGTGCAAAGAAATTATTTAGAAGGCATCTGGAAGATGTATCCGAGATTTCCTCCTCAAGACAGATAATTGGTATGGGGCGGCCTCTTTTGGTGGAATAGAATTAGGAAATCCACTAGAATGATTAGCGGAAAAAGCATCTGAATTGAGAAACAGAAAGGATGCATTTTTGTGCCATGTGTCAACCGAAGAAGGATCCCTGAGGCATGAGTCTCTAAGAGCTTGCCTCTCTCTCACGTTACCCTGGCTGGGAGTAATCTGCCATCCCATTTCATTGATTATCAACTGCCTCCAGGCCTGGGCTGAAAGTTTCTTGCTGTAACTTGCAAAGTAGACAGATTCTCAAGAGGGCACGATTCCCAGGGGAGGGAGAATGGATGTCGTCCTTTGCCTCTAGAAAGAATATGTACTTTGAGGTACTCCCATGCCCCTCAGACAAAGGACCACCATGCCACTTGCCTCCTTAGCCCAGCTTCATTCGTGGCATGGGCAAGACTGAAAAGTACCCACTGGAAGACTCTTGGAATGAATCCGACCTTTCTCTGCTGGCTCTCCCTAGGCCAGGGCTTGGTTTGTTCCATTTCTGTGACTCGAGCTTGCCTCCTTCCCTAATTTCTCTTTTGTTTTTCTCCAACCCACACCCCCCCCCCCCAGAATTTTGACCCCTCTGACATCTGTGTGCAAATGTGTGAATTTATGTGTTGATCCTTGTCAGTGACTTCATATTTACTCATTATATCAATGTGAACATGCCCGTAATGTTATGCCCTCCTTAATGAGCTTCATTAGTAGGATGATATACAGACCAAAAAATGAGAAGAAGTGAAAGCCTGTGTAGCTTGGTGGTTAAAAGCTTGGTCTCTCTGGTCCAGGTGGCCAGCCAAGCTTCGAGTTCTCGGTATGTGACCTTGGGCAAGTTACTAATTTCTCTGTGCCTCCGTCTCTCATCTGTAAAATGGGTATAATTAAAGCATTTGTCATCTTCACAGAGTGGTTGTAAGGACGGAAAAGGATAATATATAAAGAGCTGAGCATATTACTTGATGATAGTTCACAATATAACACCAGCTGTTGTTATTCAGAGATTTCTCGAGAATCGTTTTTTGTTATGTGTGTTTGGGTGTTTTTGTGTTTTGTTTTGTTTTTAATGATTCCTGCTCTGACTCAGTTTTTTTCTTTTATCTTAGGTTCCATTTTTTGGGCGGAGAATGCATCACACATGTCCATGTATGCCGGGCTTAGCCTGTTTACGGACTTCATTTAATCGATTTATTTGTTTAGCCCGAAAGTAATCACTTCAGAGTAGAAACTTTAAATGTGAACAACCACATGATGTCTGTAAAGTCTATTTACTTGTGATTGTGCCCAACAAGTATAATATGCCAGAAAGAAATGCTCTTGCTTCCTCAGCTATCCAAGTAACGTTTCTATCTTTGATGTTTAAATGGCTTTTTTTTTTTTTTTTTTAAACTGAAAGAGGATTTCAATTTTGGATAGAAATGTAGAGTGTAGAGCATTATGGAACCGGTTCTCATTTCCCTGTTTGTGTTTTGGCTTGGTCTGGCCTTTTTTAATGCCAGTAACTCACCCATTTTCACAGAAATGAGGAGAGTAAGAATTTGGTCTTTTGTTACAGAAACTTTTTTGTCTGAAACCCCCTCACCCCAGCCCTGCCCACCACACACACACACACACACACACCCTCTGGTCTCTTTTCTCTCCTCAAAGAATTTTAAGGCCCCCACTTATTCTTTGCCATTTCCCTGCTGGGCCCTCTAGCATTTTAACGAGGGGAACAGGGTTGTTAGATATCCTTTAGCTTGCTGGGAAAATCCGTGTGGAAAATCAAGCTTTTTTGCCTGATACTTAAACAGCAAAGGGTGTGTGGTTGAACTAGACACTCCACAATTTTCCTGGTTGAAGTAGAGGTGGGCATACTCTCCAGCTTTCATGGAACCTGTCCATGTGACAGAACCTCAGATCCGCTGTGTGACAGGTGTGAGTTCAGAAGGCATGGAAAGTCCATTTAGACCTTATTTCTAGATTTAGGGTTTTTTGGGTTTTTTTAGTAAAAAACACTTCTCCAATATGTTACACTTACTTCTTTTTCTTCTTGTGAAGTTTATTTTTTAAGTCTCATAATTAGAGATGTTCCAGAAAATGTCCCTTGAAGAGGAAGTATTAATTTTAATCTGGCATAACACTAGTTACCATTTTAAAGTCGGTATTAAGTTGTAATTTAAACTTTACTTGTAACCAAAAGGTCTATTGTAATGGATTACCTGACATCCTGCCATGTGTCCCTATATCAATATTGCTGTGTAAAAATTCTGTATCAGAATAATGACAGTATTATATATCATTTGATTTATTTTAATATTATATCCTTATTTTTGTCACAGTTGTTGTCAGTTTTTATTACAAGCAGATTTCTATTAGCTCACATTCTAAAATGGGTAAAGACCCCCAAATTGGTAAAATAGCACCAACAGTATTTGCGTGTTCACTTTACATACAGCAAAGTTCTGTTTGCATGAATTTTAAGGTAGTACAAAAAATAAACAATGTGTAAATCGGTGAGGGTTTTGGAACAAGAAGGAAAATTGTGATATGCAGAACTGGTTGTAATCAGGAATGGACTCCTGGGATTTCACTGTATTGATTCAGCATATAGTGACCCAGTGTTTACCAAGAGTGGTCAGGCAGGATGCGAGGCGATAGCCTTAAGGTGATGCCAGTGGCCCAGCCTTGCAAAACCTACCAAGTATTGTAAATGGAATCAACGTCAACAAATAAACAGCTTATGAAATGTGTTCAACTGAGTAAACTTGACCATGCCAACCCACTAACCGTTGCAAAAAAAAACAAACAAACAAAAAAAAAAAACACGTCCATTTTGTAGTAAGTTAACTTATTCAGCCGGCGCTCACAGTTGCACATTGTGTGTAACTTTACCCTGGGGGCTAACGAGTCCCATAAATAAATGAATGGGATTTTGTTGTACTAATTACCATATTTAGTCATAGAAGTATTATTTTTGGTTCAGTTTAGTTTGTGTGCAAGAAGCATTCCTCAGTGAGTTTGTTGGAAAAACATCGCCTTCAGCAAGTGAAATTATGGGTGAAGAGGCAGGCACTTCAGCCGTTACCCTAAATGTTGTTTTCTTGTAATGTGTGGTACATCCTTTTTCTTAAGTCTGAAAACTTGATTGGGTCAACCATCCATTTTCACCCAAGTTAAAAAACATATGACTTTTATAAAATTCTGTTTTTACATAAACCAACTCAATAAAAAAAAATCACTAAAAAGAGGTAGATCGTAGTATAGCCATGAGAAGGAATGTGAGGTTTGTGTAGAAAACTCAGAACTATATCTACTGACTCACCTTCTACCATTCAAAGAAAAACAGAACCTTACTATTTGTTAACCTCTCCCCTCGATTATTATCTTTACTAGGGAATAACTAACTCCGTTCTTTGTAAGGTACAGCTTTATTTGGTTAGTGTTCTTTTAACTTGTCACCAGGGTTAGCATCTTTCGAATAATTGTTTCAAAAACTCGTAATCATGTTCCATGGAGACTCTTTAAGCTCACTGTACGCAAAGCACACAAATTCCTGCGCTATAAAGACTGTGCTGCTGTTTCTTCCCTCCTCAGGACACTCTCTCCCTGAAACTGGGACTTCATAGGCCAGAATTTCTGCAAGGTAAGGCAAGCTGAAAATTTACGCAAGAAAAGTTAAAGTCAGCAATCTACTTTGATGTCATTATCGGGCGTGAATTCCATCCATGCTGGGAGAGAAACAGATCTGATGCCAGAACCTACGAGCTAAATTCAAGTGGACCCGTGGATTCCTTTGCAAACACTGACTTTCTTGAAAACTATCATTTCGGACTTCAACCTTTTTTTTTTTTTTTAAAGCAACATCTTTTTTTGACCATGGAGAAGTTTGTGCTAAAAGTCTTTCCTTACAAACCCTCTCATCTAACTGAAGGCCTTTTTTCTTCCCAGCATTTCAGTGTTGTTCTAGTGTTGGAGCTCTGTAAAGTCAGTCCAGTGATAAATCACTCATCTAAGCCAATTTTCTTCTTCATTGGTTTCAGTATCAGAAACCTCATCCCATTCAGAATTTTCTAACTTCATTTTTTTAGAGGATTAAAGTTGGGGACCATTTTAATTTTAAAAACAGGACAGTTTTGGTATTCAGTGAGGATCACTGCCTAAAATTCACTGACAACCTTTTACGATCATTCTCTTTTAACATGTTGCCCTGTATTTCCAGTAATATCCCCAGAATTAATATTTCTTTGGTTCTTAGACATCTTCCCCCTGATTTGTTAATGGTCAGTACACCCTACGGTACTAAAGAGAACTGTTTCTCTTCTAGTATCTTTGACAACATAATCCTTAAGTAAATTTATTACCCTCTACTCTGACTCCCCCAAAAGTCAGGGCACTTTTCAGAGCACACCTCTCCCAAGATTCGAGATGCCATTAGTACGCTGTTCTTGAAGGACCACTCCTCCCCCACCCCCCCCATTATCCATCACCCTTAGAGATTCTGGTTCAGTTTGTCTGGGGTGAGGCCTGGGTGTTGGGATTTTTTTTTTTTTTTTTTGGAAGCTACTTATTTGATTCTAAGGTGCACCCGTGGTTGAGAGCCACTGAGAAAGAACAAAGGAATATGCTTTATAGAACTGTTGCTTCCCCATGAAACCCCTTTATGAGACACCTTTGTAGTTAGATGAGAAGTGGAGGGAGTAGCTAATGTCTGCCTTTTCTTGCCACCCTCAAAAGTCCCTGGGATCCTCAAGCATAAATGAATCTCTGTTTTGGGATGGTTTCTTTTTTTCTTCTCCCTCCACGACTTCTAGAGGGACCTTCACAGAAGGGTCCCGCTTGAGAACTTTAGTGGGTTACATAGCTCATTTGAGGAGTCTATTCAAAGCTCCTCTGAATTACATTAGGGAAGCAGGCCTGGGTGCAGCCTGGCTGGTGCTGGCTCTCCTGCTGGCCCTGAGAAGTCTGTGCAGCCGGCTCCCTTGGTTTATTGACCTCGGTCGTCCTCCAGGCACACCCTCCCAGGTGACAGCTTCCGAACTGCCCCCTGTCCTAGCCCCACGTTCCTATATATCTCCAGATTTCATTCTATGTTACTGGAGCTATAAATCCTCAAAATGCTTTAGAAAGTCCAATATTGCAGCAAATTGTAACTGAGTAACTCACATTAGTAAGCATTTTAATAAAACGTACATACGCCACAAGAGATTGAAAGGCAAGAAAGTAGAAAATCATGGGGCAAATGCCCGGGGTAGCCTGTGTCATGTATGTACACAGTGTGTACCATTGTGTCCACGGCGGATTTTCATCATCATGAAGGCCTGGAACACGCACTCATGAGCTGTGGCACAGCCAGGCAAAACCGGGCGTGCGCCCTGCAGGGGCAGCTGGGGGGTATTTCCAGGCATTCGCTCACTTTCATCCAGGATTTGTCAACACTGACGCTACTGACTTCCTGGGCCAGGCCAGTTTTTGTTGTGAGGCACGGTCCCGTATTCTGTAGGCTGTTTAACAGCACCCCTGTCTCCTGCCCACTAGATGCCAGTAGTTCCCCTAAGCCGTCACACCCCAAAATGTCTCTAGGCATTACCAAATGAGTAGGTAGGGGTAAATTGTCTCCCTACGAAACCCACTGGTGTCGTCTGAAGATACTTTGTGTCTGCTCATATCAATTTTGTTTCAGTATCAGACAAAATTTGAAACAACAGTATTAAAAAATTAAACCCCCAAATGGGGGCTGTACCAAATAGGTATTCTAAAAACTAAAAAACACAAATAGAAAACTACCATTTATATTCAAAGGAATGGAAAGGTAAATACTTGATACATTTTAATAGCCAACCAAAGAAATACCAGTTGTGGGGTGCCTGGGTGGCTCAGTTGGTTAAAAGTCTGACTCTCGGTTTTGGCTCAGGTCATGATCCCAGGGTTGTGGGATCAAGTCCCGTGTCAGCCTCCACACAGTGTGGAGCCTGCTTGAGATTTTCTCTCTTTCTCCCTCCGCCCCTCTCCCCCGGGGGTTCACATGTGCTCTCTTTTTCTCTTTCTCTCTCTAAAGTAAAAAATATGTATATATTAAAAAAGAAATATCAATTGTATGTCAGCTGTATAGTTTACTGTTTCAAGGGAGAAATTTTTTAATAAGCCACTCATTAAAGCTTAAGGCCACAGGCTCAGATAACCTCAAGAGTAGATGAAATATTTCACATCTTTGGAGTAGACTTCTGAGCAAATTTCCACATTGTTCAAATCCAGATTTCACCATCTTGATTAAAATGTGTTATAATTTATTAAAAATGTTTTTGTCGCAGAAATTCAAAAGCTTTACAAGAAAAAGTTGAAGAAAATTGTGGGTTTTTTTTTTTTTTTTTTATTAAATGAGATTTGAATAACTATTGAGAAGCTTCACAAATTGAGTTTTCTGAGTGCGACTGAGTACGGACCTGTTCCCATTAGGCAGGACTGAGGCTGGGCTTCAGTGTGTGTGGTTCAGCCAAGCAAAACAAAAACCTTTCATTATGGAAATATTTAAACATGAAAGTAATCAAAATTATATAAGACAGCCTCATGTATTCATCATCCAGTATCTTCTCAGCAGTCCCCATCTCAAAGCCAGCTCTACCTGACTGCTTCTCACCCCAGGACCTCTGCCTCTCCTGTGTGGCCTTGCAGCAAATCAGTCTTGTCCCCGATAGAAAGGGCCTCTTAGGGGAAAGGCAGCCACAGTCTTGTGTGTTACTGATGATATAAGTCCTTTTTCTTTTAAGGGCAGCTCTCTGCTTGAACCTTGCTAGGGTCCTTTCACTGATCAGCCTATGCCCCTACCCATTTACTCGTGAGATACATTTTTCATATCCCAAGTTGGAGTTCAAAATGGAGGAGAAAAATATCTCAGGCCTGACATAAGAACATACGAAAGAATATTTTCTCCTGTATAAAATTTTAAAAGAAAATCATTGCTGCTCAAAGTAAGAGACTCACAGGAGAATATGCCAACTACGGTGTTGTGATTGGGTTCTGGGGAGTTGAATGTCGTCTGCAGCCAATAGTCCTTTGGATAGCAAATGTTAGTATTCTCTATTAATTTCCCTGGGTTTGGTAAGAAGGATTTGGGAAAATCCTTGAAGACATGACTGGTAAACTCCATCTGTCTTCCATAATTCATTCCTTTATTCTCACGTTCTCTTCTCTTCTCTTTTCCCCTCCTTCCTTCCTTGCTTGCTTCCTTCCTTCATTCCTCTCCTCTGCCTCCTTCCCCTTCCCCCAAAAGTTTTAGCTAGGCACATGGCCACTCATCTAGCCATCTAGAGACTTCATTTACCAGTATCCTTTGGCTGGGTGTGGCCATATGACTGAGATCTTAGCAGTGGAATGTGAGCACCAGTCCTCTGCCCCACGTGCTTCAAAGGACATCACGCTCCACTTCCTCCCCAATAGGGAGATTCAGTAATGAACCTGGCTACTTTGAGCCCCGAGGGTAGGAGGCACTTGGGGAAGGTAATGGAGCTGACCCACTAGCCAGTCGCTGGATCACCTCCTGAAGCAGGCCTCCAGAACCCCAGAGAAACAATTGAGCCACTCTTATTTTGGGTCTCTATCCAACACTTCCACCTCTCCCCTAACCAATCCTAATGGAGTCATTCTTTCCCAAAGTGCATCATTTCGTTACACTTCAGACTTCATTCTGTGCCCTTGAAAAACATAGCGTCCGTGTTTTCATTTAGCGGCTGTCCTGCAGAGAGTGGGATCAGCCCCCCACCCAAAACTGATGGGCATTTGGGGACTGGTGATGGCAC
Source organism: Panthera leo (assembly GCF_018350215.1). Lineage (NCBI taxonomy): Eukaryota > Metazoa > Chordata > Mammalia > Carnivora > Felidae > Panthera > Panthera leo. Next base: position 38,800,432 of record NC_056680.1, on the reverse strand, counting down.
ACCCCCAAAGGATGTGACAAGATTTATGTCTCCTGGGATTTGCTGGCAAGGGTGGAGCAGGCGCACGTCAGTCCAGAGGGCACTAGGCACGCAGTTTGGTTGGTTGTAGATTTCATTGTGATCAGGAGGCAGGGCCAACCTGAGAATTCCTGCCTGCTGGGGCTGGGTAGCTCGGCTGTAGGGCAAAAAGAAAAGGGGAGTCTGAGGCTTGAGAGCAGTCAGTGTTCAGACATCCATACTGGGGTTTTCCTCTTTATCACAGCGCTGAAATAATATCTTCATGAGAACCTGATAATCAAATGGAAGAATAACCCTCAAACCAATAATGGCTGAACTCACTTATGTATTTTGGTCATGAGAATATTAATTTTCCAAACCTAAGAAAATGCATAAATCCATTTCTCTGTGCCACTCCTTTTAATTCAAATATGTCATCTCTCCCTGGATTAAGAAATTTTGGAGACAGGGAATGTCCCTGAGGCCCTCTATGACTGTAAATTTTCTTAGGATGTTTAAGTGAATTTTAATCTCACCAAGAAGCACGAGATAAAGGGAAGAGAAAAAAGACTTTAAGTGACAAACTTTCAGTGAACAAAGCTGTTTTTTCAAGTAGCAAAAAGTAAAGTAATATGCCATTAGCAGAAGACTAATTATGCCTTTGTATAACTGTGTTCCTTTCAATAGAGGCAGGTTATTAAATATATATCTGAAGGTGTTTAATTCTAATACCTTTCTAAAACTTATAAGGAAACTTAGAAATTAAAAGGAAATCTTTTGTCAGACCACATGTCACCATACTCATAAAGGATTAGAACAATTATGCAAATCAAATTCTAGAAATAGCTCTGGGTATCCCATAATTCCTCAAGATAGATATGCAAATTACACTGCTCGTGACTGGGTTGAAAGAATTACACAATGTACAGTTACACTCTTTATGTCGCTATCCCTGATGAGAACCTGCGACGGGTTCCTCCCTGTCTCGTCTCCTTCTTCCTCTTCTACTGAGCACATTGCCATGCAAATTGGTCAGTGCTCAGGAAACACATTGGGGAAAATATATGGAGGAATAAGCGGGGAGAAAATAAAATGTGAAGTGACGAAGACATGGAAAAGTTTCATCTCCACATGCATTTTACATTTCATGATCTCTGGAGAATATTCTAATAAGGCATGTATTAAGTCAGCATCGAAACTTTAATAATTTTCCAAAGCCTTTTGGAATTACAGCACGTCTGTAGTTCAGGAAAATGAAACCATTTACTGCCCTGACCAGGTTCCAACACGGGGCCTAACCAAAAAACAATGTGCTCCTCTCACATATCATATCCTGGCATATCCTAGAAAGCTCCGTAGATTGGCACATTCTGGTAGTAGAAATGAATCAGGGAAATTTTTACATCTGTGCTTAGCCAACAGTTTATATGTTCTCCACCTAGAGTAGACTGGTCACTTAAATCTTCATTTATAAATGGCGAAATTATTCCTCCTAGAAGCCAAGTAATATTAGCTTTAATGTACCTGTCTCCTTGATATTACAGAGAAATAAGAGAATTGTATTTATGTCTTGACATTGCAGCTTAAAATGTTTTTGCATGTTTTCACCGTGTAATTTGAAGTGACTTCAAGACTTGAGGCTTTCAGATAACAAATTTCAAGCTGTCTGTTTCTCTTAAATGACTGCATGCAGGACACAGGGTGCACTAAATACCTACTAAGGCTTTCCTCCTGCTTTTTCCTTGACCAAAAGCACAAAATACCTTTTTCTGTAGTGAAAGCCTGCTACTCTTTCTTCTTTTGTCAGGGAAGTGGAGTGGTCTTCTTGAGGACTACCTGTTTCATTTCTGTTAAGTTCTGACTTGTCTAATTAATAATGGCTTTGCGGGCTCTCCTTGAAGCAAGATTTTATATAACAAATTTCCTCCATTAAAATGACCACATTCCTTACTGGCGCTTGGATATTTGGAGAGAATTGGAAGAGAAAATGTTGAGCAGAGAATTACATGGTTTTATTTCACTTAGAGGACTTTATTTTTTTAAATGGACACCAGGGTGAGGAGAATGTGGGAGTCAGAAGGTAAGAAGAACCCAAGAGGAGGGGAAAGAGGAAAACTGGACAATTTTGTTCCAGTCTTCTGGTTTTTCCTCCTTTTCTCACTTGGGTAACCAGAGATCCCAGACAATTGATTATGATGTCTGATCTCCTCATTATCCCCAAGCGCCTTATCTAGGGCCTGCTTTGGGCATATATTATGTTCTGACTTGATTTGTGGCTCGAGGCACGTTTGCTAGGTGTCTCCAATTAGCTTGCTAACTCATTAGCATACGGGGACCTTCCATATCCCCATCTCCTCCTGCCCTGCCCAACACACAGAAACTGGCTGCTTATTAGCTTCCAATACGAACTGATTACTGTCCATGGGTTTATCCAAGTGGTTTTCCATTTTCCTGTAACTAGATTTATGATGTCAAAATCTTAAACATACACTGGTCAAAACTAGCCTAGTAATAGGTAGTCTTTTTCATCTTCTAGGTTTATTTCATTCTAAGAAATCAGGTCAAAGTTCCTATTTTTCCAAAGGCAGGTTAATTCAACAGTCAACAGCAGGCTGAATGACCTGATAGTTGGAAAGAGTGAGTGAATTAAATAAGTCTAATTTTTTTTTTTAACTTTTTAAATACAGTTCTAGGATATCAAGTACTCCTGTCAAAGGAGTGAAGGGAATCGAATATTTTAAGTACTGTTGCCGGTAATTGTTGCTTCAAAAAGCATCATTATTAGTGCCTGAAGCAATAGTAGTTTCTATTTCAAGACTAGGAGTCTATAGGTATGAGGTTGCTTATGGGATTTTTTTTTATGTTTATTTATTTTGAGAGAGAGAGAGAGTTTAAGTAGGGGAGGGGCAGAGAGAGAGGGAGACAGAATCCCAAGCAGGCTCCAAGCTGTCAACACAGAGCCCAATGTGGGGTTCAGTCCCACAAATTGTGCAGTCGTGACCTGAGCAGAAACCAAGAGTCAGACATTTAACCCGCTGAGCCACCCAGGCATCCCATGAGGTTGCTTGCTTGCTCACCTCTGTTAAAATAGATGCCTTTCTGGTCTGTTACCTTCACTGTGTTGACAGTATCTCTTCTCATGGTTGCAAGATGGCTGCTGTGGCTCCCAATGCCAAATCCTCACCAAAAACACCCCCAAAGAAAGGAAGTGGTAGGGCTGGGGGAAGACAAGAGAGCTCTATTCTTGGGCTGAGTTGGACCCCCAGGGTCTTGTCTAAGTTGAGGAAAAGGCATAAAGAACCCCTTTGACTCAGACTAAGTTTGCTTTAACTTCTGTTCACTCCAGAAGCAGCTAAAAAGCATTGCAAAGGATATTATTGATTTCGGTCTAGAATGTGAGTGGGTGGTGACGGTTTCCCATTACCTCCTTTGCCCCTCATGGAGAGGGTCCTGAAGCTCAGCGGCCTTGGCAGGTGACACAGAATGACACATCTGCCAGGTGAATGGAGAACAGTATTTTACATCCACTGCACTTTCTAACCCCAGATACCTCAGCACACAGACAATTCAGAATGCCAGTAAGACCATAAACTTGCTACTCAACCCACCATGGCCCTCAGATCTAAAGAGTAGGTTTGGAGACTGGAACGTTTTGCAGGGTTTGCCCTAGAACCGTTTTCCCCCCTCTCCTCCCCTGTGGCAGCTAGTTCACTCCTAATGTCTAGGTATTCACACCTTACATCTGAACGCTTAGTAGCAGTTGCATTGGGGAATGGGCATGAGGACTTTAGACACAAGGAACAATACATGCAAAGGCTTGACACATTGCAATCTGTTCAGGGTATGGCGGTTGTGGAGTGGCTGGAGGGCAGGGCCTGGGAAAGGAAAGGACAGAGGTGAGAGCTAAGGGAGCTGAGAGCCACGGGCATACACGAGGATTCATACAGGTAAACACAGTGCACCAGGAGAGCCCGGAGGAGGGTGGCTGGGCTAAGAAAGGCTTGCAAAGTCTTGGATCTGGGTCCAGCACGAACCCAATGTTCACCAGGACCCAGAGGTATGGGTATACAGGTAAGTTCCACCTATGCCATCCCAGTTCTTAAATACTGCAAATATTGCCTCTGCTCTGGAGGGATTGGTGAGAGATTCCCAGACAGAGAAGGGGACATAGGCTTTCCAAGGAGAGCGTATACAAAGGTCATCATCAAAGGGAGGATGTCTTTGCATTCCATCCTGCAGGCTTAGACAGATGGTAAAGGTTAGACTGGATCCCACCCCCCCTCATCCCCCCCCCCCCCCATCCTTCTGCAAAAGGAAACCCTAGCTCAGCCCTAGGACCCAGAACCTGTTATCTTTTAGTGGGCAGGTCACTTGAGAAGGTAGGGGGTGGTGGTGAGATCCAAGACTTGGCAAAAGTAATTGTGCCATGTTTTGCATCTTTCAAAAAGAGAAAGGAAAGAAGGAAAGGGAGAGAGAGAAGAGTGGAGAGAGGGAATAGAGAAGAGGGACAAAGAAAGAAGGAAAAGTAAAAAAAAGTCAAGAAAGAAAAGGAAAGTGGAAACAAATATGGCAAAAAATGACAAGATTTGTCAAGGCTGGATACTAAATAGATTATTGTCATTGTTTATTGGCTTGTTATATGCTTCCCCACTTGAGATATTTCTTTTTTTAAAAAAGGAACAGTTAGGTGGAAATGTAAATAGATACCCTTTTTCTGCAAAGCTTATAGACATAGGATATCAAAACACGTAAAAATGCGTAGTTTTGAATCAACAGTTCCATGCCAGGACATTCAGATGAAGATTTATGTACATGAAATCTATTTTCCATTGCCTCAAGTGCAGTGATTACCTGTTTATCTCACGGGAGAGTGGGAGGGGTGGAGACGTGCTAAATAAACTTCCCAAAGAAACAAATGTGCTATTTTAATAGAAGTCTTCCCCAAAGACTTTGTACCTGTCCGGCAATTGATGAGTATTCTGAAACACAACTAAACTTTTTCTTGATGGGGGCGCCTGGGTGGTGCAGTCGGTTAAGCGTCCGACTTCAGCCAGGTCACGATCTCGCGGTCCGTGAGTTCGAGCCCCGCGTCAGGCTCTGGGCTGATGGCTCGGAGCCTGGAGCCTGCTTCCGATTCTGTGTCTCCCTCTCTCTCTGCCCCTCCCCTGTTCATGCTCTGTCTCTCTCTGTCCCAAAAATAAATAAAAAACGTTGAAAAAAAAATTTTAACTTTTTCTTGATGATGTTTTATTAATTAGCAATCAAAGTACATGTTAATAGATTCATTGATCCAAAGAGCTGCTGAGGTGTGAGGGGCGTTTTGCATCTCTACACCATTCCCCTAGACAGCTCGTTTCTCTGCCTCTCTTTGTTCTTCTGTTTCTTTTACAGTTGACTGTCATTTCTCATTACTCTTCACCTGAACTCTCATTAGGAATCATCCACCTAATCAGAATGAAGCACAACAAAACAGAACCACATAATCGAATGTTTAGACATGCCATCTGAAGCGAATCTCTGTCTGAGGGGCACCAGGGTGGCTCAGTCACTTAAGCGTCCCACGCGTGATTTTGGCTCAGGTAATGATCTCACGGTTCGTGGGTTCGATCCCCGGGTTGGGCTCTGCACTGACAGCACGGAGCCTGTGTGGAATGCTCTCTTCCCCTGTCTCTCTCTGCCCCACCTTGACTCATGTTTGCTCGCTCACTCTCTCAAAACAAATACATTTTTTAAAAAATAAAATAATAAAGTAAATCTTTGAACAAAGGTCTGTTGGTATATCTCCAGCCAACCGGTGTGCTTCTTAAAGATGTTCTTTCTTGGATCCAACCTCAACCCCTCCTAATAATCTCTGGACCATGCAAGCACTTCAGGTAATTCTTATGTATATTAAAATTTGAGAATCACGGGTTTATGGATTTTCCTGTTAAAAAACAACCACGAACTCAAATCCATATATAGAGAGCAATCTGAACGGGTTGTCTCAACAGTCAGGTTGCTGCCTAAGGCTGAAGATGTTCAGGGGTCAAATGGTTTGGGCCATGCTCCATGCCAGGTGCTAAATAGTCTACAAATCACATGGGCTTAGTGACTTCTGTTGTTTTGAACTTGGATCCCTGGGAGGCGGAGGAGGGTTAGATGAAGAGCCTGGGCCTGTCTTTCTTTAGGTTAGCTGAGATTTCTGGCAAGTGGCTGTCGGATAATTAACATCTACCTGGTCTCACGACCTGGGGAGGAAGAAGGTAATTGTTACTTGTATTTTCCAACTATGAGACCATCTTCAGACTGTCTTCTGCGGACACAAAAGAATACTGCTGACCGTTTATCAGAGGCAAATTGGCCACACCCTCTTGTTATGACTTATCCCTCTTGCACTGAATACTTAATAGTTCATATTATATACAATATGAACTACAATAAATTTCAACATATTTACTGTGCTCATATTTATTGTTTTTATCAAAATGACCGCTTCGCTCACACTCATCTTCCGTATGTTTATTAAAAAAAGTTTTAAAGCAATATATACTACTGCGTTCCTTTAAAGAAAAGATGTGCATCTTTTTATCTTGTATCTTAGCTAGACTCCAAATGCCTTAGATATTCTGATGGTCAACTAAAGAGCCATGCACTCACAGGATAATGGAACGAATACCGTATTTAGAAGTGTATCAGTACCAGTCACAGTCTCAAACAACAGCAACAAGAAACCACTCCAGAATGAAAATACTGGTATATTTGTATAATGCAAAGAGAAATACAGATATAAATCCTCAAAACGGAAGGTACATTAATAAAAATGTAGCATTATAAGCAAAAAATATTATACAGTACTTGCAGAATTTAGTCTTTCCGTTTAAGATTACAGTGTGTCTACCAAATATTTAAAAGTATGGTTGTCATTATTAATTTAAAATATCCATCAGATGAACAGCACAGCTTAACCTAGCAAACATTTTAAGGAAATGCTTTGTCTTGTAGAAGTAGAGTTATCATTATATTCCATTCATTGATACCATGAACAAAAGGAGAACAGTTTTCAAAGTGGAAATTAGTTTCATAAGACAGAATAAAACTGGGCGTCTCAAAGCACAAGCTGTTTCCATAAACGTATTTTCATTTTTATTGGCAAAAAATACCTAAGCAATTCTGACTTAGTTCTGACTCTGCTTCCCAGAGCCTTCCCAATCCGTGAACCACAATCAGTACAAAAACATGCAATACTGGTTTTTTTTTTTTCTCCACACCATCACTGACCAAAACACTTTTACTCTTTTTAAAAGTTACAATTTTACAGAAATGTTTCCACTCAAGATTGGTATAATACAGAGAGCAGTTGTTGCCGCTGATGTGTATTTTTCTAGTAGTATAAAGGAAGGTAGGAAACAAATCTGGTCACTTGTCACTGCTGAAAAAACACTGCCTCTCTACTTTACGCTCCCATTTCTGCTCTTCAAATTCATTACCGATACTGAACAAAGTTTTCAACACTTTCAAAGAACCAGAGCAGCACAACTGACCCCACGGCCGGCAACTCAAGGGGGAACTGACGACAATTTCCCCTCCCCCCTTTCTCCTGCTTCCCACAGAAGACCCTCAAGAAATCAAACTTGTGAAGTCCCCTAGGTTCCTCTACTTCACTGCGAAATGTAATGCCACTTGAGGTTGTCAAAAATAGCTTCTGTAGAAAACTGGCCAAGGTCTTTAGGAAACGTTGCATGAAGAAAATTAGTGTAGGCTTTATTTAAAAAAAAAAAAAAAAGGAACACATGGAATAAAAGACGTCAGTACCAGTACAAAGACTCCAAGGCCTATTGTTCAGGATGAAAATATACTTAGTAGGACAAATGCACGGAGCTGGAGGTGGGGCTGGAACATCGAAACCCATCCCTCCCTCCCCCTCCCCCCCCCCCCCCCCCCCCCCGCCAAGAAAAAAGTAGTCTGTACAATCCAAGTGCTTAACCACTTTGAGAGTCATTTTGAAGGCAGCTTAGAAAATTAATAAGGGGGCAGAAGAGAGAGAAACGACGTCACTGTCCGAGCCAAAGGGAAAGGCCGGGTGGGGCGTACGAGGCAGGAGAGCCCCTCACAAGCCGATGCCTTTCAAGTCGCAGGGGAGGGTGGCCTGGGTGGTCTGGGGGCTCTGGCAGCAGGGGAACTGGGCCCTGAAGCAGTCCCTCAGCTCCCTGTTGAAGAGGAAGCACACGACAGGGTTGATGCCGGCCTGGGCGAAGGTGAGCCACACGGAGGCCGTCAGGTAGGCCTGGGGGACGGCGCCGGGCCGCACCAAGACCCGCAGGTAACTGGCCACGACGTAGGGCCCCCAGAGGAGCAGGAAGAGCAGCGTGACGGCGTAGAACATCTTGCACAGCCTCTTCTCCGTCTTGAACTCCTCGAGCACGAGGAGGCGGCGCGCGCCGCGGCCGGGCCCCGCCGGCCGGATGCCCACGAGCGCGGGCGGCGTGGGCCCGCGACCGAAGCCCGCCGTCCAGTTGGCGGCCGCCTGGCCGGTGGCGCCGGGGCCGTGGAAGGTCCAGTCGTGGCTGACGGCGGGCACGAGGCGTGCGGGCCGCATCTTGCGGCGGTCGTGGATGAAGAAGAGCAGGCGGAGGTAGACGAGGTGCGTGGCGCCCACGACCACGGCCAGCAGCAGCAGGAAGCCGAGCGCGCCCGGGGCGCCGTCGGGCCGCTGCTCCAGGGCGCACGGCGCGTCCTCGTCGTCGCCGCCGCCGCCGTCCAGCACCGGCGGGAAGGCCGCGGCCAGCGCCAGCGCCCAGGCGGCGCACACCAGCATGGCGGCGCACGGCCAGCCGGCCAGGCGCTCGGCGTAGAAGCGGTGGTGCGCGATGGCCAGGTAGCGGGTGACGCCCACGCCGAGCAGCAGGAAGGCGGCGTGGAAGCAGAAGAGCGCGGCCAGGAAGGCGAGCAGCTTGCAGCCCAGCGCGCCCGGCGGCGCCCCCGCCGCGGCCGCCGCACGCCGCGCCGCCAGCATGACGGCCGGGAGGCAGGCGAGCGCGCGCAGCCCGTCGGCCAGGCACAGGTCGAGCAGCAGGTAGTACGGGGCGCGGTGCAGGCTGCGCTCCCGCACGATGAGCAGCGCGAACAGCACGTTGCCCGCCAGGCTCACGCACAGCAGCAGGCTCAGCGTGGCCAGCTTGAGGCCCAGGGCGGCCGCCTCGCCGCTGCCGCCGCCGCCCGGCTCGCTAGCGTTCGCCATCGCGGCCTCCCCAGGCCGTGCGCTCCGCTCCGGGGCCGCTCCCGGCCTCGCCGCTCCCCAGGCCCGCCCGGCCCGGGCTCCGCCGCCGCGCGGGCCCCGGGGCGAGCTCCCCGGCCGGCGGGGGCTCAGCCCGCGGCCGGCTGGCCCCTCCCGGGCTCTCCGAGCCGCCGCCGCGCCGCCGCCATCTCAGGAATGATGCGCGCAGGAGGCGACGGCCACTCCCTGCACCTTGGGCGCCGCGGGCTTCACTGCGGACAGGGCCGTGCCGCCGCCCGCAGCCCCCCGCATCCTCCTCCTTCTCCTCCTCCGCCGCCGCCGCGCCTCTTGGCTCTGCCCCCCGCCGGGCCCGCCGCCGCCGCCGCCGCCGCCGCCGCCGCCGCCGCCGCGGAGCCCCCTCCCCTCCGCCGGAGCGCGCAGCGTGGCCGCCGCCGCCAGCCCCGCCGAGGCAGCCCGCGCCGCCCGGGCCGGGCTGGGCTGGGGGGCGCCGCCGCGGGCAGCCGCGGGGCCGGGAGGCGGCCGGGAGGGAGGCAGGGCCCAGGACGCAAGGTGGCGACAAGTCGCGTTTGGCCCCAGGTAACGGGGGTCCGGCGGCGGCGTCTGGCGCCCGCGCTGGGGTCACGGTGGCCGTGCGCAGGGGGGAGGTGGCAAGGGATGGCAGGGTCGGGAGGCCTGGGGGGAGGGGGGGCGGGCAGGAATCTGTGGGTAGAGCCTTCTGCCCACTAGCTAATGATTAACAGTAGTGATCGTCACCGTCGTAATCATGTAGCCGCCGACGTTCAGGTGAGCACCGATGTGGGTGGCAGTGTTCTGGGCAGCTTTTCAAGCGTTATCAACCTGATGTTCACAGTGACTGCAAAGTTGCTTCTTTTCTTAACCTCACTTAGTACCTGAGGGAGCAGAAGCTTAGGGCTCAAGGGAGTTGCGAGCCAGTAAGTGGCGGATTCGAATATCTCTAGGTCTAATTTCCAGGGCTGGACTCCCCGCGACTCTGCAGCGAGCCCTGCTCTCGGCCTAACCCGTGGTCCCAGTGAAGACATATGTGAGGGAAAAGAAATTCAGCGTTTTCTCTTAAGTGACCTGGAAGGTGCACCCCATAGCCCCCAGGGAATCTGTTTTCTGGGTGAGCCTGAAAGGGCAGCCGATCTTCCAATCCTGAAACACACCAAATTCTCTCAAGGCTTTGCTCGCACCGTCCCCCAGCCTGGTCCAGCAGGCTGCCCCCCACCCCACCCCACTTGTTGGGGCCATCCTTCTGACCAGGCCACCTTACTCTGTATCACTGCCTGATCATTTATTTATTTATTTTTTTATCTAGCGCTTATCATTTATCATTGCATAGTTTTATTCGTGTTTTAAAATTCTATCCTTCCAGCCAGTCTCTAAGCTCCATGAAGGCAAGGGACCATGTCTGTTTTTTGTACTAGTCTATCCTAAATGCCTAGCGTAGTACAGCCAGAATTGAGAAATATGTTGTTTCTCAGGTACACTCACTTTTCTTTTCTTTTATGCAGAACATTATTTATTGCCCACCTACTATGGGCATGGCAGGCACTTTGATGGACATTTCCAGGAAGACATAAGATCTTAGAGAGCCTTGAGTGTGAGGCTAAGGAGTCAAAACTTTCATCTGTAAGCAGTGAGGTGCCCTGAAGTTTTCCGAGGAGAGTGACATTGTTAGAACTGTGCTTCAGGAAGATTCTTTTGGCAGTAGTACTTAATTAAGAGGAAGGACAGAATAGACCCTGAAAGTCTAGTCCAGCGCCTCAGACTTTAATGTACACAGATATCCCTGGGATCCTGTTAAAATGCAGATTATGACTCAGTAGGCCTGGGATGGAACCAAAGATTCTGCGTGTCCAACACGTTGCTAGGTGACACTGTGTTCCTGTTCCACACACCACACTGAGTAGAAAGGACCTCAAGGACAGCTTGGACCTTTTGCGAAAATCTAAGTGATGGCCAAAGACTTAGGACCCCTAAGTGGCCAGGAGCAAGTAGGCAGCTAACCAGGAAGTCTGCAAATATCTGTTGACAGCAGAGAAAAATAGATTTTGGAGGATATTTTGGTTAGGAAGTGTGTTTTGATAATGGTAGCTTAAATATGGACATGAGTTTCTGAACAAGAAGTCCAGAAGTCAATGGTTGCTGGCGTTCGATGATTGGCTCAAGGACTGAATTTCTGAAAGTCTTTTAGTCCTTCCTGTATGATCAGTAAGGTGCTGACTCTCCAGCCATTGCTTCTGCATTCCAGGCTGGAAAAAAAAAAAAAAAAAGGAAAAGAGCAGTTGGAAAGTGTTCCTGCCATCCAAGTAGGCCCTGTCTGAAGAGCATTTCAGAAGTCCTTTGTTACAGCAAACCCCGACACAGTGTTGGCTGCCTACCGCTAGCAGGAAGGGAGTTTGGGAAATTGGTTTTGTTGTTGTTGTTTTGGGTGTGTGTTTTTAAACATCTATTGATTGATTGATTAATTGATTGAGAGCAGGCATGCAGGAGCCAGGGAGGGGCAGAGAGAGAGAGAGAGAGAGAGAGAGAGAGAGAGAGAGAGATAGAATACCAAGCAGATTTCCTGCTTAGCGAAGGGTCTGGTCTCACACCTGTGAGATTGTGACCTGAGTGGAGATCAATCTGAGGCTTAACCAACTGAGCCGTCCGGGCGCCCCTGTTGTTTTGTTTTTAAAGCCAGACACATAGCCATAGAGAATGACATCCTGTCTTGATGTGGACCTTAGCACTTGGGGTGCTTCTGCCCTGAGGAAGGGGTGCCTTTCTTAGAACTCACACGAAGACGTCATATCTAGTTCCTTTATGGTGGTATTATGGCGACCTCTGTTTACTGAGTTGTTTCTATGTGCCATGCACTGTGTTGAATACCTGACATGTGTTACTGCATTTAATCATTATGGGGACCATATGTAGCAGATACTGTGACAGGCTTCATTTTGCAGGTGAGGCAGACAGGTTAATTTGTCCAGGCTTTCCCTACACAGACATGTGAGAGCTGGGATTGGGGTCAGAGCCTGAACTCATAACTTTGTATATGTTGCCTCTTTATCGTAACTGCAAAGAAACTTATTGAGTTTCTAGAAAGAAAAACAATCAAGAACAACTGATGTTCACGTTCACAAAATTATGGCACCTTCAGGGAGGGAAGGAATTTTCAAACCCATCTAATCTAATACTTTTATTTGATATAGAAAGTCTCATTAATGGCTGAGTGGAAAGGAGAATCCAGATCATTTCATTCCTAGGTCAACACCCTTCCCACTTAGTTGAAATAATAACCTTATTTGTCCTAATGTACACACGACATTGGATAAGTCACTTCACCTCATGGATCTCACGTGTTCCCATTTACAAAATGGGACGGTGGACCAACTGAATTCTGAGGGTCTTCAGTGATGAAATCCAGTTTGTATAGGAGAAAATGAAAGTTAAATGGTTCTATAACCCCAAATGGGGAGAGTTTTTTCCAGAAAAGGACACAAAGGAAGAGATATTCGTCTTTTATCATTTAGATTTCTCTGTGTTTCCTACTTTTTTGTATGGTTCAATATACTTTTCTTTGGGGTTTGAGATTTGGTTTAGTCATTTGCCCAGGATCAAATAGCAGAAGCAGCAAAGAAAATATATAAATCTCAGCATTTATATGACTGCTGCTTTCATTCTCAACATTTGTTCAGTAGATTAATACTTAAGGAAAAGCTATTAACATTTTATTGCCAGAATCAACTTATTTTCCTTTTATTGTTTCTAGGAAGCATCCGAGAAGACTTTAAAATAGTTTCTTAGGGATGGACTTAAGTTCCTGCATCTCAAAGCAAAACAGCTCTATGAGATTTTTCTGTGCCTTTTGCTTATAACCAAACTCTTCCTTCCAAAATTCTGTTTGCTTTAGATGGAAAAATTGGGATTTCACCGCCAAATCAATGATGTCACTTCTTTGCTGCACATGTAGACAGTGTGAGTGGTAATAAGAATCTAGACTGTTTGGAGGAACTGGCTGACACTTCTTGACAGATACAGTCAAAGCCATGGGTCCAATGGTCATGGGAATGAATTTGGCTGATGACTCTTGTCCAGCCTCAGGCCTTCATCTGACCTTGGCTAGTCATCTGCCAATGGGTGCGTTGAACACCAAGTTAGAGAAGGTTTGCTTGACTTAACCCCTATCCTAACTCTTAGAAAACATGAGCCAGAGTCTACATCCAATGGATGTTTGATTATTAAAGGATAGCATTCATATTAATCTCTCATGGGAGAGAGTCATAACTGCAGGAATGAAAATAGACTGGGAGTTAGTTAGATGTACCGCGGTTCATATCCAAGTCCCACAGATTACTAGTGTGCATCCTTAGCCAAGTCCCTTGCCTTCTTTAAAACTCTGAGCTTCAAAGGCTTGTTGTGAGGAAGATACTGTGATCCATTTACAAAGAGGGTAGCACCTGGTGTGCACACCGGTGGTGCGTAATAAGTGTTAATTACAGTAACTCTTGTTTGCTCTTACCAGACTATAAATGCCTTGGATAACCATGACTTGATTGACTTCTGTATTTTCTACCGCAGCTTAGACTAGCAGGATCCCCTATATATAGTGGGTTCTCAATAAATGTGTCTGATGTCACACATATAAGATCAAAGGCGAAAGAAATATAACTGCTTCCTAGAAACAGGATTTCTGACTCTGAGTTACCATTTTGCCTTGCTGGTGGAGAAAGAGATTACGACCTTATAAATATTTCTTGGGTTTCATCGTGGCCCCTTGCTTCTTCAAGACGTGACATAGCTCCAGGGTAACATCCAGATTGCACAGTATGCAGCACTGCACTAAGAATAGTGTGTGTATGCATATGTGAGGTCTTTCATATGATGTTTGCTCAGTTGTTGCCATTTTGTTCCTGTCCTTGAAAACTGTTGTGGTTTAGTGATCTTAGCTGCCTCATGCCACACTGAGGGTTGAGAATCCGAGCTGAGATGCATATCATATAGACGCATCCACACCGGTATGGCTGGGAACCAAGTACAGATCCCCTGTTAGTTCCCCTTTCTCTCCATTCTGCTTCATCTCTGGAGGCTCCCTATCTACTCTGGCAGAAGGAGAACCCAGTTATTCCTTGATTTTCTGGAATTGAGTCCATTCCTCTAACTCTGTGGTTCCACAATTTAGGTGTTTAGGAAAATAAAAGCCCCCGGAAGCTACCGTGACATAAACCTCTCCTAAGCAAGGAAGCCTCCCTGCTTTGTGCTTGAATGTTGGGAAGGAATGGGGAAAACAGAGGAAGAAAAGTTGTCAGTTCATATCTCACAATATTGTTCTTGCTGTGTGTATTTGTTGAATGAATGACTGAATATCATGTGTACATGCATGGTGTATTGTAACACTGTATTGAAAACACTTTTAATGGTTGCTGTTCTGCACATGCAAAAGAATGAAGTTGGACCCCTGCCTCACACCATATACAAAAATGAAACTCAAAATGGATCATACTCCTAGAAGTAAGAGCTAAAATTATAAAACTCTTAGAAGAAAACATAGGAATAAGTATTCATGACTTTAGATTATGCAGTAACTTCTTTGATATACCACCAAAAAAGATAATTCAAAAAAGAAAAAATAGATAAATTGGATTTCTAAAACATTTTTAAAAGTTTGTGCTTCAAAGAACACCTTCAAGAAAGTGAAAAGACAACCCACAAAATGGGAGACAAATTTTCAGGTTATTTATATACATATCCTGTGTACAGGATATATAAAGAACTCTTATAACTCAACAGTAAAAAGACAAATAATCCAATTATTAAAAAAATGGTCCAATGACTTGGATAGGCAGGGTGCCTGGGTGGCTAAGGTTAACATCTGACTCTGATTTTGGCTCAGGTCATGATCTCATGGTTCATGGGTTCGATTCCTGTGCCGGGCTCTGTGCTGACAGTGCGGAGCCTGCTTGGGATCCTCTCTCTCCCTCTCTCTCTGCCCCCTCCCTGCTCCTTCACTCATTTTCTCTCTCTCTCTCTCTCTCTCTCTCTCTCTCTTTCTCAAAATAAATAAATGAAATTTTTAAGAAAGGAGTAGGATAGGCATTTCCCCAAAAAGGCATACAAATGGCCAATAAAGTCAAGGAAAAATGCTTAACATCATTAATCATTAGGAAAATGCCATAGTGAGATACCACTTCCCACCAACTAGGATGGTTGTTACCAAAAAGATAGACCGTAACAAATGTTGGTGATGATGTGGTGAAATTGGAACCCTTGTACAATGCAGGTGGGAATGTACAATGGTGTAGGTGCTTTGGAAAACAGTTTGGCCGTTTCTTAAAAAGTTACATGTAGAATGACCACATCAACCAGCTAGACTCCTAGATATATACTGAAGAGAAATGAAAGAATGTCCACATAAAAATTTGTACACAACTGTTTATAGAAGCTTTTTTCAGAATAGCCAAAAGGAGGAAGCAATTCAAATGCCCTTCGGTGGATGAATGGATAACCAAAATGTGGCACATCCACATAATGGAATATTCACTCAGAGAAAGGCATGAGGTGCTGACTCCTGCTGCAACGTGGATGAACCTTGAAAACACTAAGCCACATGGAAGAACCCAAATACAAAAGACTACATATTATACAAGTCTGTGTGTATGAAGTGCCACATAGGCAAATCCATGTAGACAGAAAGTAGATTGACGGTCGTCAGGGCCTGAGGGTAGAAGAGATTGGAGGGGCGCCTGGGTGGCTCAGTCGGTTAAGCGTCCGACTTCAGCTCAGGTCACGATCTTGCGGTCCGCGAGTTCGAGCCCCGCGTCGGGCTCTGTGCTGACAGCTCAAAGCCTGAAGCTTGCTTCCGATTCTGTGTCTCCCTCTCTCTCTGCCCCTCCCCCGTTCATGCTGTGTCTCTCTCTGTCTCAAAAATAAATAAACGTTAAAAAAAAAATTAAAAAAAATAAAAAAAAAATAAAAAAAAAGAAGACATTGGAGAATGGCTGTTAATGGGGTCCTGGGTTTGTTTAGAGGATGCTGAAAATGTTCTAATAATCAGCTCTGGCGCTAGTTGCACCCCCCTGTGAATGTCCCAAGGAAATACAGAACTGTGAAACAATTCCTATTATAGTCAGGTCACTTCTGTGTCCTTTGGCGATGTCCTTAGGACAGGGTGGATAGGGGCCTGGAAAGCAATGGGGACTTCTTGTTGGTGCTTCTTGCGTGAAGGTGGGCCTTTAGGGTGTGAATTTGTATGTCCTTCCCTGGGGTTGGCCACAGAAATAAGTCCTGCCTTGCCATACAGTCACGTGTTGCCCCTTTGGTATGCTGCAGCACTTACATGCTTCGATGCAGAAGTGAGCTTGGAAGGAAGGGTAAAGAAATTCTTACATGTGATCAGTCACTTTATATTGAAGTGTCTGTCCTCTAGAAAACTACCTTTTTTTTTTATATCCAGTAATGTTCCAATGTGTTTTGCATACATTATGGACTTTGCTCCTACAAAACCCTGTACCCCCATTTTACAGAAGAGGAACCCTGAGTCCTAGGTTAATTAGAGCAGTTAATAACATTGTCTGTGGTCACACAACACAAAGCTGCGGAGCAAGATTACAATATGGACTGGCCTGAAAGCCTGATTTTTTTTTTTTTTTTTTTTGGAGAGAAAGAGGGTGCAAGTGAGCAAGGGGCAGGGAGAGAGAGAGAGAGAGAGAGAGAGAGAGAGAGAGAGAAGAGGGGCTCACCCAAAGCGGGGCTGGAGTTCACCTGCTGTGGGACTTGAACTCACAAACCATGAGATTGTGACCTGAGCCGAAGTCAGATGCTTAATGACTGAGCCACCCAGGTGCCCGGAAAGCCTGAATTCTTAATAAATATATACAGGGCTGCATTGATGAATACATAACTGAAGGAAAACCTATCAATATCATGTAAATATTAAGCTGGGGGTTGTAACACCTGAGACACAGTTGAAAAAAACCATTACGCTGAAGGCAGTATTTTAATCACCTGAAGATGAACACTTCCGATATTGAAAAGAAATAAAAATCTACGCTAACATGTTATCACCATTTAAACTCTTATTTGTTTGTTTGTTTGTTTGTTTGTTTATATTTCTGTCATAAATTTTTCCTAAGAGTTATAGCCAAGGCTCCAAATGAGAAAAAAAAAAGCTGCCTTTTATGTGACCCATCTTTTCCCCATTATATTTAATAGCTATTTAAACTCCCTCTAGTGGTTAAGTTATGATGTGACCCTAAATTTTGCTTTTCAAAGATTGAATGCGGCCCCCAGGACAAGGGTGCTACTGTGAATGCAGAAGATTGTAGGGTCAACCCTGTTTCCTGACTGCTCTTCTCCTGTGTATGGACTAAGGGTATGAATAGCAAGTTTCAAAGCTGCTGCTTCTATAATCCTCTCCTCTGTCTCCTATTTCTTCACAAGTCAGATTATGCATTGATTATTGTCATTTTCTAGAGAATTACAGAGACTAGTTGCTAAGATAACAGATTTGTGGGGCACTTCCTTATACAATGCTCTGAGCTATGGAACTGGAACTGAGGCACACAGGACACATTCTAGACATGTGCCTATTTCTTGACTTGCTGTCTCACCTATTACTTTCTTATAATGAAAGCATCGACTTTCCTATAATGAAAAATGAAAGTGACTGTTATCAAATACCCACCCTCTGTGCATGTACACATCCCACTCGCGCCCAAATTCTTTCTCTCCCCCCTGACCACCAGGCTTTGCATTGGGTCTTGATTTAGATGAGGTGGAGATTCTTTTCATTGGCCAGAATTATTAGCCTTGTCTGGGGAGAGCAACTGCAAAAATAAGATCCAGGCTGACCTTAGAGACAAGACAGACAGGTTTTGATGGTGAAACAAGTCACACAGAAGTGTGACTTTGGCACATTTCTCATTTGACCTTATGGTTAAGGGTCTCCATTTCTCATCACCACCATCCCTTTACTTTCTGACATGCATAGAGCCCACTTAATGAGTACAGGTTCAAGTCTGCTTAGCATTAGTGAGGTGTAGGATCCTGAAATTCCAGGCGATGTAGGACAATTCACAGCTGAATCACATAACTATATGTTGTCAATTCTACTACCACTTTCTTGTTTTCCTTAGAGCCACTAATTGTCTCCACACACACCCCCGCCCCCGTCCCGCCCCCTTAAAGTGATATGTGCCACTTTGACCTCAGACTTTCTGACAGATCTTGCACTTTCACCCAACACAGCCAAACTCCTCATCTGGTTGATTGGTAGTGTTTTCATCCTTGGAGACCTTTCTCTTGGAACGTTTCTTACCTTCTGTCTGGTCTGGACGGCTCCCTGCACCGCTGTTGCCCTGGATCTTCCCATCAAAATCATGCTGGCCTCTTCACTCCCCTGCCATGTCAAATCTCTCATTTCCTGCGGCCCACCTCTTTCTCTTTCTTGTCTTGTTCTTTCATTTCGTTTTTAGGTGGTTGTATGGATGAACATCAGTAACTTCCTGAGAAAGGTGATTTGGAGGTAACCGTTTTAAGATTTTACACATCTAAAAGTGCCTTTCTTTTTGCCTTCAACCTTCCATAGTTTGGCTGGGAATAGAATTTTACCAGGTTGGAAATAATGACTAATGACGTTGAGCATCTTTTCATGTGCTGATCTGCCATCGACATATCTTCTTTTTTGATAAGTCCTTTCAAATCTTTATCTGTATTTTTTGATCGAGTCACTTATTATTAATGACTTTTGAGAGTTCTTTATGTATTCTGGAAACACATTCTTTTTCAGGTATATGATTCCCAAATATTTTTTCTTGGTCCGTGGCTTGTTTTTTTATTCTTTCAATAGTGTCTTTTGATAAGCAGAAGATTTTCATTTTCACCAAGTTCCGTGTATCAATTTGGATTATTTTACACATTGTGCTTTTAGTGCCCTTATCTAAGCAGTCATTGCTGGTAACAGAGTCACAAAGATTTTCTCCTGTGGTTTCTTCGAAAAGTTTTTTTTTGAAGTATTACATTTAGTTTTATGTTCCATATGAAGTTAATTCTTGTAAATGGTATGAGATATGGCTTGAAGTTATTTTTTGCATGTGGATATCCACTTCTTCCAGCCCTCTTTGTTGGAAAACTTACTTTTCACACAGTTGCTTTTGCATCTTTGTCAAAGAAATCAGTTGTTCATATACGTGTATGTCCATTTCTGGACCCTCCATTCTGTGTAGTTTATCCATATCTCTCGATGCCAATGCCACACTTTATTGATTATTGTGACTTTTTAACAAGCTTTAAAATCATGGAGTGTTGGGGCGCCTGGGTGGCTCAGTCGGTTAAGCGTCCGACTTCAGCTCAAGTCACGATCTCACAGTCCGTGAGTTTGAGCCCCGCGTCGGGCTCTGGGCTGATGGCTCAGGGCTGATGGCTCAGAGCCTGGAGTCTGCTTCCCATTCTGTGTCTCCCTCTCTCTCTGCCCCGCCCCCGTTCATGCTCTGTCTCTCTCTGTCTCAAAAATAAATAAATGTTAAAAAAAAAAAAATCGTGGAGTGTTATTTCTCCAGATTTGTTCTTCTTTTTCAAATTGTTCTGACTGTTCTAAGTCATTAGCATTCACATATGGATCTTAGAATCAAGTTGTCGAATTCTACAAAAAGGCCTGTTGGGATTTAATTGGGATTGTATGTACATCAGTTAGGGGATAATTGACACTTTAACAATACTACATCTTCCTGTACATGAAAAAGACATATCTCTTCATTTATTTGGGTCTTTAATTTCTCTCAGTAGTTTTCTGTCGTTAGCATACAGTTATTTACATCTTTTGTCAGATTTTTCCATAAGCATTTCATATTTATGATACTGTTACAAATGGCATTTTAAACAATTTCAGTTTCTAATTGTTCACCACCAGTATGTAAATACATAATTTATTTTTGCATATTTATCTTGTGTCCTGAAATTTTGCTAAGTGCACTTACGCCAGTAGTTTTTTGGGGCAAATTCCATGAGGTTTTTTACATTGATGGTTGTGTTATCTGTGAATAAAGACATTTAACCTTTTCTTTTCCAATCTAGATGCTTGTTACTTCTTTTTCTTGCCTTGTTGTACTGGTTGGAACCTCCAGTACAATGTTAAATAGAAGTGATGAGAACAGATTTTATTGGTCTGTTTCCTCATATCAAAGGGAAGGCATTCAGATTTTCACCAGTAAGTTTGATATTAGCTATAGGTTTTTAGAGATGCCTGTAGATGAGGTTCCCTTCTATCCCTACTTTGCTGAAATTTGTTTTTAATAGAAAATGATTGTTGTTTTTTGACAAATGTTTTTTTCTGCCGTTTTTGAGATGAACACATGGATTTACTAGGATAGTTTGTTAAATGATGAATTGTATTGACTGACTTTTGAATGTTAAACCGACCTGTATTCCTGAGAGAAATCCCATTTGGTCCAGATGTACTATCCTTTTTATATTTTCTTATTCTTATATTCTACTTGGTAAAATTTTGTTTGGAATTTTTCTATCTATTTTCATTAAAGTTATTGATACTTTTCTTCTGGTACTGGTTTTGTCTGTCTGTTTGTTTTCAAGGTGACACTGACTTAATAGAATGAGTTGAGAAGTATCCCTCCTTTAAAATTTTTTTGAATTGTGCTTGGTATTATTTTTCCTTAAGTGTTTGGTAGAGAAACCATTTGCACATGTTTCCTTTGTGGGAAGGTTTTTAAGGACATCCTCAATTTCTTGTGGTAATATATGGCTATTCGAGTTATCTGTTTCTTGAGTAAACTTCAGTAGTTAGTGTCTTTCAAGTTATTTGTCCAGCTCATCAGTGTTATCAGTTCATTGTCATAAAGTTGTTAATAACCTTCCCTCATTATCCTTAGAATTCCTTTGTCATCTGTAGACTTTACAGATCGATTTAGACTTTATAGATAGGTATAGATTTGTTATCACCTATCTCTTTCCTGATTTTGCCAATTTGTTTCTTCTCATTTTTTTTTCCTGAACAGTCTGGCTAAAGGTTTACCTTTTTCTTTCTTTCTTTCTTTCTTTTTTTTTTTAATCTCAAAGAACTATATTTTTGTTTCATTGATTTCTCTGCTTTCTATTTCATTGGGTTCTACTCTGATCTTTATTATTTCTTTTCTTGGGTCCATTTTGCTCTTCACTTCTAGTTTCTTAACATGATTTCAGTCATCAAGTTCATTGATTTGAGACCACTATGCAAGCATTTGTATTATAAAATTTTCCCTAGGGTCATCTGGGTGGCTCAGTCATTTAAGCTTCCAACTTTACCTCAGGTCATGATCTCACAGGGTTTGTGAGTTTGAGCCCCTCCTGGGGCTCTGTGCTGACAGCTCAGAGCCTGGAGCCTGCTTCCGAGTTTTTGTCTCCCTCTCTCTCTGCCCCTCCCCTCCTCTCTCTCTCTCTCTCTCTCTCTCTGTCTCAAAAATAAATAAACATTAAAAAAATTAATAAAATTTTCCCTACATTTGTATTATAAATTCTCTTATAAGTTTAACTGCCTTAGTAGTATCCCATAAATATGATATGTGTTGTCATATTCACTCATTTCTAAGTACTTCTAATTTCTTTTCTTCTTTTTTAAACAATGGGTTATGTAGAAGTGTTTTATTTAGTTTACAAATTTGAGGGGATTCCCAGAGATGGTGCTGTTACTAATTTTTAGTTTAATTCCATTATATCAGAGAACATCAGAGAACATCCATTGTAACTTGAGTTCCTTTAAATTTATTGAGAGTTGTTTTATGTCCCAGAGTATGGTTTGCCTTGCTAAACATTCCATGTGCCTCTGAGAAGACTGTACATTGTGTGGTTGTTGGATAGAATGTTCTGTGAATGACAATCAGGTCAGTTTGAATATTTCTATATCCAAATAAATGTAAAATATTTTATATTCTTACTGATTTTCTGTCTACCTATTCTATCAGTTATTGAGAGAGAGACGTTAAAATCTTGGCCTACAAGTGTAGATCCGTGTATTTCTCCTTGTGCTGGACCAGTTTTTTCTTCTTGCATTTTAGAGCTGTGTTGTCAGGAGCAAAAATGTTTAGAATTGTTATGTCTTCTTGGTGAATTGACTTGTTTATATTATCAATTGACCTTCTTGATTCCCCATAATTTTCCTTGCTCTTAAAAGTCACTTAGCGCGATATTAATATAGCCCCTCCAGCTTTCTTTTGATTAGAAATTGCACAGTATACCTTTTCTGCTCCTATTTTGTTATTTTAAAAATTATTTTATGGTAAGATATGTTCATAAAATCCAGCAGAGGACCAAGGTTATTTTCAATTGTGCTTACAGTCTAAGCCTGGGATTTAGGGGTGTGCAACCTGGATTTTTGTATGTCCTCAGGCATGTGGTTTTGAATGAATTCTTACAATTATTTTGTTTTCTTAATGGTTTTTCTCATATATTCTTCGTTCATAGTACCTGCTCAGTAAAAATTTGTTAAATTGAAAGTTTTTGTATACTACCCACAGAAAAAAAAAAAAGAAAATTCCAATCCTTTTAGTTTTCACCTATCTCTGTCTTTATATTTGAAGTGTATTTCTTGTATGGAGCATTATTCTAGCTCTTGCCATTTTACCCAGTCTGACAATCCCTAACTTTTTTTTTTTTTTTTTTTAACGTTTATTTATTTTTGAGAGAGACAGAGACAGAATGCCAGTGGGTTAGGGGGAGAGAGAGGGAGACACAGAAGCAGAAGCAGGCTCCAGGCTGCAGCTCCAGCTGTCAGCACAGAGCCCGACGCGGGGCTCGAATTCACGAGCTGTGAGATCATGACCTGAGCCGAAGTCGGACGCTCAACCGACTGAGCCACCCAGGCACCCCCAATCCTGAACTTTTAATTAGGGTACTTAGACTGTTTATATTTAAGGTGAATATTAACGTGGTACAATTTGAATCTATCATCTTGCTATTTGTTTGTAACTTGTCTTCCTTGCTCGGTGCTCCCTTTTCCCTATTTTTATACCTACTTTTGGATTAATTAAAAATTTTTTAGAATTTATTTTTTATATATCTTTGTTGGATTATTAGCCATAATTTTTTGCTTTGTTATTTCAGTGCTTCGTATTTATAGTGTAATCTTCGATTTATCACACACTCTACAGGTGATACTTGCCTCTTCACCTATAGTATACAAACTTACAAATACTGTGCTTCCATTTTCCCAAACTTTCTGCTCTTGTTGTCACATATTTTTCTTCTTGTGTGTTTTAAACCTCATACTACCTTGTTATTATTTTTGTGTAAATATACCACTGTATTTTTTTTTTTAAGATTTTATTTTTAAGTAATTTCTGTTCTACCCAACGTGGGGCTAGAACTCACTACCCTGAGATCAAAAGTTGCCTGCTCCACCAACTGAGCCGGCCAGGCACCACCCCCATTGTCTTTTAAGGAGATTTTAAATGTGGCTTCAGGGTCTGAGCTGTCAGCACAGAGCCCAACTGGACTGGGGGCTCGAACCACGAACAGTGAGATCACGACCTGAGCTGGCCAGATGCTTAACCCCCTAAGCTACCCAGGCGCCCCCATTTCTCTTCTTCTTGAAGGATTTTATACTGTGTGTACTTTTTAGCTTTTGGATGTCTGAAAACATCTTTATTTCTTCTTTTTTTGTTTTTTTAATTTTCACTATTCCCCCCCTGCTTTCAATTCATTGATTTCTGCTTTTATTTTTAACATTTCCCCTTCCTTCTTGACTTGGATTTATTTTCCTCTTCTCTTTCTAGTTTATTAATGTAGGAACTTGTGTTATTGATTCCAAGCTTTTCTTTTCTCAGGTAAGCATTGCACACTGTAAAATTCCCTCTCAGCAGTGTGTTAGCTACATCTGACATATTATATTGTATTTTCATTTTTATTCAGTTCTATTATATTCAAATTTTCTTTGAGACTTCTCTTTAGCCTATGGGTTATTTAAATGTGTACTGTTTAATTTTCATGTGTTTGGAAAATTTGTCCTTGTCTATTAGTGGTTTCTTTTAAATTTCTTAAGTTCCAGTGCACCTGGGTGGTGGCTCAGTCTGTTGGGCGTCTGACTTCAGCTCAGGTCATGATTTCAGTTCGTGAGTTCGAGCCCCACATCTGGCTCTGTGCTGACAGCTCAGAACCTAGAGCCTGCTTTGGATTCTATGTCTCTCCCTCTCTCTCTCTCTTTTTCTGCCCCCTCCCACTTGCGCTCTCTCTCTCTCTCTCTCAAAGATAAATAAACATTAAAAAAATTTTTTCAGTATCTTAAGTTTTTATGATCAATATGTAATCTATATTGGTGAGTGTTCCAGGAGCATTAAAAAAAAAAAAAAAAAAAAGCATGTTCTGCTAAAGTGCAATATATGTCAGTTACATGCTGATGGCTAAATGTTGTTGTTTATTTCTTCTGGAACCACATGCAACCTTTCTTGCTGATTTTCTGTCTAGTATTTCTATCAGTTGCTGAGTGTGGGGTATTCAAGTCCTGAACTGTAATTGCCTATCTCCTTTACACTCTTTCAGGGCTTGCTTTGTTGTATTTTGAGGTTCTTTTGTTTGGTGCACATGTATTTGGGCTCATTATGTCTTCCTGAGTTGATTCGTTCATCATTATGTAATATCTTTCTTTATCTCTAGTAAACTTTGCTTTGAAGTCTGCTTTATCTGATATTAATATAGCCACACTTAATCCTTTTAATGTTTACATGACATATCTTTTTCCGTCTTTTTCATTTCATCCTACCCATATTTTGTATTTGAAGTGAGTTTTTTGTAGATAGTATATCATTGGATCATGAGGTTGCTTTGTTCTTGTCATCATTTCTTAATTTCACCTTCTCTCCCTGGTGAAGGTTGATGCCTATGCCCCTCTCTTGTCCTTGACAGCTTGGGTCGAGGGTGAGGTCATAATTGTTCTGCGATGTTTGGCTGCTGTGCAGCACTTATTGTCTAAAAGTTGTCTTTCTTGGTAGCTGCTCCTTTTCTTGTCCTTTGGCTAGAGAGAAAGCAGACTTCTCTTGGGCTTTTTTTTTTTTTTTTTTAGCCTCTGCTCATTGGCATTTCTCCGATGCCAGCTTGTCCGGCTGGTGCTTTTGTTGACAAAAGATATTATAACAAAACTGGCTTTATTAAAAATAGAATTATAACATTTTTTAACTGAGATAAAATTGGCATATAAATCACGTAAGTTGCAGGCATACAACATTGTAATTTGACCTCTGTCTGAAGTACAAAGTGATCACCACCCAAAGTCTAGTTACCATCTGTCACTGTTCCAATGATCTCCTTCCCCTGGGTTGCCCCCCAACTCCTTCCACATTGGACCGGTACTTTTTATGTGACATCACCAGAGTTTTCTGCATGTATCCTTTTTTTTTTTTCCATTCATTGTGAGAGAGATAGCACACATGTGCAGGTGAGCGGGAGAGGGAAGAGAAAGAGAGAGAATCCCAACCAGGCTTCGTGCTGTCAGCACAGAGCCCCACGCAAGGCCTGATCCCATGAACTGTGAGATCATGACCTGAGCCAAAATCAAGAGTTGGACACTCAAGGACTGGAGCCCCCAGGCATCCCATGTCATGCGTTTCTGAATAAGTGCCCAATTAAGTAGTAGGAAATACCTGCTCAGCACGATGTCGCCTTTCTGCTGTGTCTTCCGTAGACATGTGTAGAAAACAAGGGCCCTGCTCTAATAGCGGTGGTGAGTCACCCCTACTCCCACAGAACCGTTCTGGCCTAGATCATTCTATGAAACATAGTCACTAATGCTACTGAAGAAAAACATGTCCCATGGCAGGTGAAGGGTGTGTTCTATGATCTGATTTCCATTCTCCCACCCCTTCACTATTCGGCAGTAGATTTACATCATGGGATTCATTTTCATTTTATGTCTTTTTATTTACGCACCAGCTCCTTTGCAAGTAATTTTAATGCTTCCTTTTATGACAGTGAGGCTTTGTGTCTGTGTGTTCCTATATAAAATAAAGGAAATGATTGTTTTTAATGCAGATTTGAAAGAAATATAATGGATTTCAGCTACAACAATTTCTCCCCATTTAGAGGAGATGAACACCTAGTTAGATGAAGAACGTCATTTCTCGTATAATTTGAATACATCCCGTTTCCATGACAACTTGTACTTACCAGCTTGCCTGGTAAAAGAAGTGTTTGAATTCTTTCTTTGATAAAAGATTTGACCAAACCCTGGGGTTCCAGTTTTTTTGAATTCCAATCATTTATTTCCAGTTTGGGGGTATTTCTCTTTCTAACATGGGATGCTTTTGAGGGAAAGAAACCTAAAACCCTGTTAGGGGGTAAACTCCATGTTCAGAATAAAAGGAGAGGATTCACAGGCCAAATGCTAATGAGCATAGGAAATGCTGTTTTTGTAGGTTGTCCTCATTTTCTGGTATCTTCCAGTTCAATCACATCAACGCAGATGATGCAACAACTCATTAAGATGCTTTTTGATTTGATAAAGAATGATTCGGTTATTCATTTCCATCTGGACACTCTCATCATTAGGCTGGTTTCCTCACTGCCGACTTAGGTCTTGCCTTTATGGGTGATCTGTGCCCTCTCACTGCTGAATTTCGATTCTTGCGAGGAGCATGGTTTTATTAATGATTTTCCCTCAGAATGAAAGATAGGGAATTATTTGCATCATTAACTATGCTGGTGCAAAACATGAGAAAGATGGCACTGTATTTTATGGACAAGATGATGTTTTATGTAATATGAAATATTTTAATCCATAAGGCAAGAAAACATGACCTTTGCACATTTTACGAATGATAATTAACTCCACGTTAAGATAATTCAGAGTTTAGTTCTGATGGATCTGGGAGGTTTTGACAGGGCAAAAAGTGATGCTTAGCTATCTCCAAGATCGTGTTCAATGATAATAAATATCTGTGACACAAAACACATGTGCACAGTGGTTTGTGGACTCCCAGGTTTATCATAACACCTATTAGAAAGCACATTTTATATCACATCCAGTATGAGCGATATGTACATTTTTTTTTTACTTCCCCCCCAAAACACCATCTTATCATTAAGGCACTTTTATTTATTTTTATATTTATTTAAGTACTGTCTACACCCAGTGTGGGGCTCGAACCCATGATCTCGAGATCAAGGGTCACATGCTGTTTGGACTGAGCAGCCAGGCGCCCCCAAACTAAGGAACTGTAAATTTTTTTTAACGTTTATTTATTTTTGAGAGAGAGAGACAGAGTGTAAGCGGAGAGTGGGGCAGAAAGGACTGAGTTGTTTATGACAAAACAGACTCTGAAGCAGGCTCCAGGCTCTGAGCTGTCAGCACAGAGCCTGATGTGGGGCTCGAACTCATGAGCTGTGAGATCATGACCTGAGCTGAAGTCAGATGCTTAACTGACTGAGCCACCCAGGCGCCCCAAAACTCAGGACCTTTTAAAGATATACCATAACATACAACTTAACATTATGGGTATAATGTTTAACAAATGCAAGTCAACAGGAAAGAAGACGGAGAAAAATGACATTATCTTTCACTATTGAGAGTATGTAATCCAAGTATTTGGTGAAAGGAAAGAGATTAAGTAACCACAGATATTTCTTTGGCCTAAAATTCTATTTGCAAGCATTTTCATGATTCCTAATGTAGCACTTTGCTCAGTAGTTGTAGTTCTGAAAGTTTTCTGTAATTACAAATTTTTTTGAAGACAAATAATGTGGCTTTATTCCAAACTTGCTTTATTTTCCTTTTCTAATTGCCCATCAATTGATAATAGCGTCTTCAATTTTAGAGGACTCTACTTCTAAGAAGTAAATGACTTGTAAAACATTTTAGTATATACTTTAGTGAATGTTTTAATCATGGAGGCGTCCATTATTCCAATATTTATTGAATGTTCGCTACATGAGCAATCTTTAAAATATTCTGGGAGGCACACACAGATGAGCTTCCCACCCACAAGGAGCTTACTAGGCCAATACAGGAAATAAGGTATAGGTGAGCATTTTGTAACATGACTCATCACCACCTAATATTTTGCTGAGTAAATTGTTAGTTTCCATATGATGATTGCTTTTTTTTTTTTTAAATGTTTATTCATTTTTGAGAGAGCATGAGTGGGGAAGGGGCAGAGAGAGGGAGACACAGAATCTGAAGCAGACTCCAGGCTCTGAGCTGGCAGCACAGAGCCCGACGCGGGGCTCCAGCTCACAAACTGCGAGATCATGACCTGAGCTAAAGTCAGATGCTCAACTGACTGAGCCACCCAGGCGCCCATCCATATGATGATTTCTTAGGCCATAATATGACGTGATTATTGAAGCTTAAAAATAAAGCTTTGCAAAGTACAGTGCCCCTTCTCAAGAGGACAGGCTTGTAGAGTGTTCCCCTAAATGATTTCTGAGCCATAACTGAAAGCTCAAAACCAAATCTTATCCCTAAAGCAGCTCTTTGCTGTGAAGAAGTAACCAGCTTGCTACTGACTTATCCTACCCTGCAAGCAGTCGTTAACTTGAGGTGGCACTTCAAGGCTTTCAGGGTGGACGCAGACTACTGACCGGAAAAGGTAGTGCTCTGTGGACGTCCTCCTGGCATGGCCAACCATCCCGCACTGCCCAGGACTGAGGAGGGGTTTCCTGGGACTTCTGCTCAAAGCCAGACAGTCTCACACAAACTGGATGGTTGGTTCTATACACTCTTCTCTAAATCTCTAACTTTGAATAGAACCCCTCTGTTCAAATCTTTTCAAATAGCATAGAGGATGTCATGTTACCTCTGCCAGAAATTGTGGTAAGGAAAAAAGAACCAGTCATTGTGTGGCATTTTATGGCTTATGCAAGGCCTCACCTCCAGCCAGCACTAAGTCACTATATGCTCATTTTTCAGCTGAGAAACAAAGAGTCTCAGGTTAACTGTTTTGTCTCAAATCACACAGCTGTTAAGTATGGGCCAAACACATTTGGGGAATTTCCTCTGATTACATTGCCTGCTGACCATCTCTCCCTCCCTTTAAAAAATTTCCAAAGACCACATTGAGTCCTGCTGGCTTTCCTTTTCAGGTCCATTTTCTGATCTGAGCATCCTCACATTTTTAGCTGATTGATAAGCGAGGGGAGCATAAATAACTACTCTTTGATAGGAAGCCAGTGATTTGCAGAGTATATTTATTGCAGGGTTGCACGTAATGGGGACGAATCTTGGTAACAATCTGAATGCCAGAGCAGGAGAAGGCAGGTTATGTTAACCTTAAAAATAAAACCGCCAGTTACTTCACCAAGAAAAATGGGTTTATTTGGGAATAGCAGAGAACTGCAATCCAGTACAAGCAAGCTATGGCAAAACCATTGGCAAGTCCAGAGAAATTCAAGGAGAGGAATACTCTTTTATAGAGGAAAGGGGGGAGTTGGAAGGCTATTACAGACAAAACAAAACAAAACAAAACAAAAACCATTGGAGTAAACTGGCAGTTCAGAGTATAGAGACTTTTCATTTGCTGAGATGTAACTGCATCTTACTGGCTGGGCTTTTGCAGGGGGAGGGGGCAAGACTTCCTGCTGCTGGGGTAGCAGTTAAAGTAGTATTGATCTCTTCCTGTTGGGTATGCAGTAAACCACTGTGGTAGCACTGAGAGCTTCCCCTTCTAGCCTCCTGACTCTGTTTTAAATGAGGTTTCCTTTATTAATTTTCACAGTAATATGAATCGTTCATTGTTCTTCCAATCAGTGAAATACTGTATGTCCACAGCAAAGGTCCCTTAATCTGAATTCTTACAGTGGCCACAGAACCAATGCTTAGGAAGTCATTGGGACTTTTCTCTTAACGCAGGAAAAGCATGGTTACTTTCCAGTGTTCCTTTTACCAGTGTAAGCAGTTCGGGCACCTGCTCAGCCCTGGCTCCAGAGCTCTGATCTTGCCCCTTTCGGGAGTGTGCTTGGTGACTGATCTCCTGCTACAGAACTTAGGCTGGCTCTTGAAGGACAGCTAGAGAATTTGGGTGGGCAGAGAAGAGAATTAAAGGCTCAGGAAAAAGTGGGGAGTTGTGCGTACACACAGTAGGTTTACTGAGAGGGGAGTAGACAGATCTTAGATTCAGTAAAGTTGAATTTTCTATGTGCCAGACGCTGCACTAGGAACTGGGGAGACCGTGGTGGGGAAGGGGCTCGCAAGCTTGCCTTGGGGGGGGGGCACGGCTCATGTTTTGGCAAAGCTGAAGATTTGCAAGAACAAGTTGTAAGTTGAAGAAGAAAGCAAGAGGAAGACGGTGCATCCCAAAATATACATATATGTATTTCAAAATACATTTACTTGATATATATTTATATATTTCTCAGTATATGCAAATTTAGATGTCTATATATACATGGTCAAATATATTTAGAAATATACTCGCAAATGCATTTGGAAAAGTGGGTTGAGTGGGGAGGATTGGAAATGCTAGACTGGAGATTTCAGACCTCAGCCTGTGGGAGACAGGCAGCCATGCAGGTTGAGCAAAGAAGTAGCAGAAAAAAGGTGCTTTTGGGTAAGAGTAATATACCATCCTAAGAAAGGATAAACTAGCAGAGGAGAAAGACTAGAAATTAGGAAATGATTTCATGGACTGTGTCCCTTTCAATCAACAGCTGCTGTATACCCAGTTCTTTTCCTTCACAAATCTTGGTGGCATGCCATCCATGTGGTCAGTCCTAGGCTGGGTACCAGGGGCACAGAGGGTCCTGGTTCTCTTGGCCCGGATGTTCTGGGGTGGGAGATGGGCAGTAGATCCGTGCAGCTGTGACCTGTGCATGAGGGAAATAATCGGTGGAGAAGAGGATCTGCTTTGGAGCTGGATGGTGGGAAGGTCTTGTCCAGGAGGCGGCAGTGGGAGAAGAACCCAGTCGTGCAGAGCAGAGACTGGTGGTTTTGCGGAGGAAACAGCATGTGCAGGTGCCTCAAGGCTACCGAGAAGCTTTAAGGAAGGGGAAGAGTGCAGCCATGCGGTTGGAAAGGCAGGAAACGTGCAGGAGATACTGAGCCTTGCTTGCAGCCAGAAAGAGATCTTGAGAGCAGCAGGGAGCTGGTGAAACACTTTAGGCATGATTGGGCTGGAGACTATTGCTGAGCCTACCGTCCATCACTGGGTTAGAAGAGCAAGTGCTGGAAGCAGGGAGACTGGTCAGAAGGATGTTGTGATTGGCTGGAAGTCAGGAGGTGAGACTAGGAGTGGGTGTTATTGGTGGGAATAAAGAAGGAAGACCAATGCAAGGGCTGCAGGAAGAACAAAACGGGGACTCCAGTTGATAGGTGGATATAGATATGGAGGATGTGTCAACTGAACCTGGATGTCACATTTTCCAGGCTCAGTGGCTGGGAGGACTTCAGTCTCCTCGTTGCAAATGCTCAACAAATGCCATTTCATTTACCCCTTTCCCTTCCACTTGTAACTCTGAAATCAGACCGTCAGGGTCTTTCAGATTCTAGATAAGTAACACTGGTTGAGCTTTTTTCTGTGTGCCCGTTGCAAGGTGCACAAACGTGTTTCTCATACATGCCTCAAAGCAGCCTATGGAGGGAGCTCTCATTATCTCCGTGTTCCAAATGAGGAATCTGGCGTTCAGCAAGGTTAATAACTTACCAACGTCACACAGCTCACCCATGGCAGGATCTTGGTTAAAGTAGAATTCAGTTTCCCTAAAGCAATCACTCTTAAATTCCAACATCTTCAGTGTCCCAGAGGTGTTTCAAGTCTTTCCCACTCCTCTAGGCCCCTCCTAGGACTGACCAACTGCAACACTTGCCTTTACTGAAAGCTTGTGCAGGGCCTGGGCCTCACTGTCCCTCGAATCTAGAGAGACTGAGGTCTGCCATCTAGTGGCCACTGCCTTCCATTTTATTCTGAGCTTTTAAAAGAAAGGAAACCGGGAGTTCCCACATCCAAGACAGGCCTGCATATTTATAGCATCACACCCTGTAAACAGGAAACTTCTCAGTCTTAGAGAAGGAGCCTGGTAACATAAACATAGCACATTGGCAATGAGTTCCTCCGCCCCTTCAACAAACATTTAAATATATATGTAATGCATATATATGTAGATACATATATAAGTGTTTGTGTTTATATATAGTCATTCATAGACACACACACACACACACACACACACACACACACACACGTATTCATTCCACTGGAAATTAAGCTCACTGAAACAGGGATTTCTTTTGTCTGTATTGCTCACTAATGAATTTCAGGAGCCCAGAACAGTGCCATGTGCATAGCAGACATACAATAAATATTTATTGAATGTAAAATAAATGAACACCTAGCATTTACTGCATCTTTACTGTATGCCAGGCATTTGTCCTGGGTGTTGTCTCATTTACTCCTGATGATGAGTTACGAGACAGGGAATGTCAAGATGCCCGTTTCTCAGATGTGGAGACTGAGCCATCGGGGGACAAGAAGCTTATCAGGTTTGGGGAGAGCTAGCTGTTGACTCAGGTTCTCTGACTTTGGAGACACTGTGTTTAACTACCGTGCACAATACCTCTTGTCTGCTGTGTGTCAAGGCCTTGTGTGCAGCATTGTCACCATTTAGACTGGTGGTAGAAGTCCTCCCAGGGGACCGCTAGCAATTCCTCTCCTGTGTTTTGACTTTACTGAGTGAAGTTTTCCATCCCACCGTGCTATGACAGAGGCATCAAGTGCAGGGAATTCAAGAATAGCTGGCTGGCCAACAATGAGTCCCTGTCACTAGCTAGCTGTGTGGCTGTGTGACTTTGCACAGTGCCCCTGAACCTCAGTGTCCTCGTTAGTCAAAGGAGGACACTGAGTTAGGATCCCTTTTTCCCTTCCAGCTCCAATATTCTACTATTCCTGTGACTCCCAGGGAGCTGGATGTGAGTGAAGAGAGAGCACCACTCGTTCCTAGGCAACCAGCACCCGCCTCACCCATGTTGCCATGGCGATGATGAAAGTTGGGCTGATGGGATTACCAGCTCCTGCTAATTGCATATGAGAGCTCAAGGTCTCTGTCTCTTTCTTGCCTGCTGGCTTGCTCTTACTTTCTCATTCTTCTAGGAACTGTGGAAAGATGTCTCTCCTCTCCTTCATCTTCAGCATCCCCAAGGCAGCCATAGTGCAATGGAAAGCAACTGGAAATGGAGCCTAGCTGTGCCTCTGAGGAGCTGTGTGACCTTGGGCAGGTTACTCGGCTTCTCTGAGCCTCTATTTCCCCATTTGGAAAATGAAGGTGTTGGAATAGGGACCCCTGTCTAAGGCTCTTCCCAGCTCTCAAATCCTTTGATGCCTAGGGAGCATGTCAAGGGAGCAGACCACATTGTTACTAGGCAACCAGCAGGCACCCTGCCCAAGTTGCCTTGGTGACTGGATACTGGAGGGGAGGGGAGTAGCTGCTGCAGCTAATTGCTTAATTATTTATGAGTGCCTCAAGTCCTTTTTGTTGTTTTCGTTGCTAGGGGCTGTGGGGTCACCTTTTCTTCCTCCCTCCTGCTACCCCAGTCGTCTGAGGTGTGTGTTACGCAGTGGGAGAGGACGTTGGCCTGGATCTCAAGCTACGCACGTTCTAGCCCTGCCTCTGTCATTTCCTAGAGCTGTGGCTTCGGGTAAGTCACCTCACCTCTCTGGGCCTCAGTTTCCTCATTTGTAAAATGATGGGGTTGCTTAGATAACCTCCGTGTTTCCCTTCTGCCTTGAATTTCTAATCCCTGATGTCCTGTTGCAAAGTGGGGAAGAGGAGGGGAATTGTCCTAATTTTTTTATCTTCTAAGGATGATTCTGAAAAGCAGCAACAACAGTTAAGTGTCTTACACATTTCGAATAGGAAGCGAATGAAAATTATGCCCATTGTTCTCTGCTTGCCTCTCGCCTTAGCCATGTTGCCCGACCTGTTTTATTAATCTTAAGGTCCTTTAACTTTTTTTTTTTTTTTTTTTTTTTTTTGTATATCACCTACTTCCAAATTAGATTTGAGGGTTTCAGGGTATAAGATGCATATGTGCAATTAGGTCATTAAAAACAAAAATAGGAGTAAGTTAATATGAAAATGGAGATGCTTCTTCATTGGTGACTATCAGTGTTATGATTAAACATCAGATGTAATTGTGAGCATCCCGGAAGCCAAAGCAAAAAGAGAGGGAGGTGTATAATTGTTACTCACTAAAGAAAAATTGCCAGACTGTTCTTAGTTCTGAATTCTGGAAGTAATTTATCATGTGGTGCTTACTCTCTTTTGGAAATTACCGATAAAACTTTTAAAATAACCCTTTGTTGTTGACAGTATATTAACCTTCTGTTGCAGGACAGAAGGAAGAAACTAGACCAGACAGTTTGACAAGTTCTAATATAATTAGTAGGGGAAAAGTCCCTTTCTACCTTAGAACTTTATTAAGATAAATATCACTTAATAAACACAACTTTAGAGGCAACCATTATTTATAAATCAGTTACATACAAATTCATGTAACTGCTTGGGACAGTAATTTAGCAATATGTGTCAGATTTTTAAATGCAGGCCAAAATTCTACTTCTCCAAACTTACTCTGAAACAAACTTATGCAGCTGAAGAAAGACATTGAATATAAAAATGCTTATGGTAGCATTATTTATAAAAGAAAGTGACTATAAACAACATCAATCTTGAGCTAGTGAATTAAATCACATTACTTCTTTACAATGGTTTACTTTGTAGCCCTTGAAGTAGGTGTATATGTTTTGATATGGAAAAAAAATCTTCAAATATATCATGTTAAGTAGATAAGGAGGCACAGCAATGTTATGAAATGCTTCTATTTCTCTTCTAAAAGATATAGATAGGTACACAGTTTCTGTGTCTAGATACATGCTTTTATGTGCCTACTTGCATTTTTCCGGAAGGAAACTGTTAGCAGTGGTTTCCTCTGGGTGGGAAGATTGATGGCCTTCAGAGGGAGGGAGGCCTGACTATTTACTGCCTTATTTTTACTATGTGGACCTGTTCATTTTCCCATTAGAACGGCAGTAGAGGCTG
Organism: Panthera leo; assembly: GCF_018350215.1. NCBI lineage: Eukaryota > Metazoa > Chordata > Mammalia > Carnivora > Felidae > Panthera > Panthera leo. The sequence continues at coordinate 38,765,235 of NC_056680.1, read as the reverse complement.
ACAGTTTAAAGCCTAGATTCCGGAGTCTGAATACTTGTGTTCAAATCCTGGCTCTATCCCTTACTAGCTGTGTGACCTTGGGATTAATTTAACTTCTGCATTCCTCACCCATAAAATGGATAAATCCATAAAATAGTACTTTCCTTATTGGATTGTTATGAGGATTAAATGAATTAATAAGTATAAAATGCTCAGAACAGCCTAAACAATACCACATACACCTTTTCTTGAAAAAAAAAAGGGGGGGGAAGGAAAAATTAAACAAAAAACCCTGCCTCTAACCAAAAGGAACCCAAGGATCTCAGAATTGGAAGGATTTTATAAATATGTCACTGCTTTCAGCATCGTATGTTGTATACAAATTGTGTTTGAAGTAGGGATCACAAATCGTTGGTCTTGTTTAGTTTGTCATTTTATCTGAACTGAAATACCTTTTAGGGAAAACACTTATCTTGGGATGCATAATAGGCATTTCCAATGCCTGTGAAGTCCCTGAACCCATCTGGTTTTACAGTTCTTTCATCCCACTGAATGCTCAAGCCGAGAGACGAACATATGCTGGGCCAGGGAGAAAATCTCTGAGAAGACGGAAATCTACATCCACGGCTGTTAAAGGCCAGAGAGGGACCTAACCAACATTCAAGCTTTGAGAGGGCATCCGTGCCCGTACCAGTTATGCCTGTGAGTTCACAGGCCCCCATGCCTCTTCTTTTGAAAGAGAGTGACAGAAACTTGTCAAGGAGCTGTGCTGGGAGCATTGCTCTTACTTTGGACCCAGGAATCTATGGCCACAGTGACATCCTCTGTCTTCCGAGGTTCAGAAAACAGAGGGTTCTGTGTTCGAGAGTTCCTGGTTTCCTTCTTTGAAGGTGCTTTGGGGCCAATCTGGAGAACTTAGACTGACTCTGAGAACCTTTGTTTGAAGTTGGCCAGCCTTTGGGCCAGACTTGGTGCCTGACTCTAGACATATGGTGGCCCCAGTAAGGCTGAGCTGGGAGCTCTGTTCCCTTAAAATTAGCTGAGTTGGGAAACATGCACACCAGGAAGAATACAGAACCGACCTATCACCACCTCATGCCCAAGTCAGAGGTTCCTGCCTTGTGTCTGCCCGGCCTCTCTTCCTGCACTCTTGGGCATTCCACTTTCTTTATCCACTTGGCCAGCGGTTCCCCTTGCCATCTATCTGTCACATCCAACTGTGCTTCCATCTGCCCTTCCATCGCTACATCCTCCTCCAACCATCTGCCAGCTTTCCCACCCATCCTTCAGACTGCTGGTATTTCTATGCACCCCTCTTCGCCTCCCTACTTGTGCGTCTGAAACTCCATCCACTGGTCCGTCTGTCCGTCCATCCCTCCATCTTTCCGGAGCCCGCCCATCCATCTCTCCGGCCCCCTGTCTGGCTGCAGAGTGAGCCCTCTCCTTGACCGGTCCTCTGTTCCCCGACCCCCAGAGCCCGCTAATCCATACCCGGCCGCAGCTCTGCTCTCCCGCAGGCCGGTCTGCCGTCGGTCTCCCCCCGCCCGCCCCAAGCCCCCCGCCCCCGCCGCGGGATGCAGGCCGGTGCCAAATGGGCCCCGCAGCCCGCAGCGGGCCGGCCGGCTTCGGTCTGGCGGCCCGGTCGTGCCGTGCCCCCAGCGGCAGGCGGCGCGGCTCCCAGGCCCCGGCGGGCGGCGGGCCCGGGGCGCGCGGGGCGGGGCCGGGCGGCCGCGGCGGGGCGGGCGGGGGCCGGGGTGACTCAGCCGCCGCTCGCCCCGCGGTCCGCGCGTCCGCCGGCCTCGCAGGCGGGGCGGAGAAAATGGCGATGCCCCCGGCCGCCGTGCCCCCCGCCCGGGCCCGGGAGCCGCCGGGGCCCCGCGCCGCCGCCGCCGCCGCCGCCGCCGCCGCCGCCGCGCCGCCGCTCGGCCTGCAGCAGCTGTCGGCGCTGCGGCCCGAGCCGGGAGAGGTCCCGCTGCACTCGCCCTGGACCTTCTGGCTCGACAGGTGAGGGGGCGCGGGGCCCGCCGCGTCCGGCCCCGGCCCCGCGGCCGCCGCCGTGCGCCCGCCCGGCCCGCGCCGCCGCTTTGTCTCGGCGCGGCCCCCCGGCCCCGCTCCGCGGCCGCCCGCGCCCCCAGGGCTCGCGCAGAGCCGGGTCGGGAGCCCGGGGCTGGGCCGGGGCGAGCGAGTGTTGGGCGGCCTCGGCTCCGCCCGGAAGGGCACAGGCGCAGCCCCAAAAGTTTCGGCAGCACTTTCCCCCCTTTCTTCCCCGCAAAGGAAGCGTGCCGGCGGGCGGCCGCCCTGGCCGGGCCCTGGGAGATGGCCCGGTCGGGGGTCGTTGGGTCCCCGCCGTAAAGTGGGGAGAGCGGCGCTGTCCTGGTTGCCCCCGCGGCGCTCCGGGGGAGCTCGGGACCCGACCTCCGCGGTGACAGCGCTCGGGAAAGCGGACCGGCCGGCCCCCTGGCAAGTGCGCCGGGGTGGCGAGGATCGCGGCCCAGCGGGGGCCTGCACCCCGCGCCCCACCGAAACTGCCGCCGACACCGCTTTGCGTTCTTGCTCAAACCCTGGGCAGGTCCTTCCTGACCACTTACGGTGCAGCCACGCGCCTTCTAGGCGCTGGGAATTCAACGGTGAGCAATACCTCACCTAGTCAGTAAAGCGGGGACAATTATGGCTCTCTCGGGGGACGGCTTAGGTGCCATCTCTTCAGAGATGCTTCCCTGACCACCGTATCCAAATTAGCACACCCCAAACCTTGCAGTCATTCTGTGTTCCCCTGCTCTCGCTTATTTTGCTCTGTAATGCTTAATGCTGCCACATAGTATTCTGTATGAATCACTTTATTTTCAGTCTGTCTCAGTCCCTGGGTACTTTCTCCTCTGTTAAAAGCCAACGAGCAGGGACTTTGTCCTTGACTTTTGCTGTATCCCAGCACCTAGAACTGTACCTGGCATACAGCAGGAGCACGAGAAGTTTTTGACAAATGAATAAATTCACTAATGTGAAGCCCTTTTTGGTATCTGTCACCCAGTGGGTGCCCAACGATGACACCTCAAGGTTGTCCCAAGAGCTTATGGAAATTTTGATGACACTGTTTCTCTGGTTAAGCGTTAGGGAGGAAGGTGTATGGCTGTTTTCTGTGAAATTTACTTAATAGACCCAAGTCAGGTCTTTAAAAGCCTTCCATAACATGCCTGCAAGGTTTTTAAAAAGTGATATTCACCCTTTTAAGGGACATAAGTTTGTTCCTTTCTTCTTATTGGAAATAGCACCCCTCTGTAAGAATTGAAACTCAGAGCCACTGCCTTTTCCGGGGACCCAAAGAAGTAGGGGGTGGGGTAGATTCAAGAGTCTCGTTATCTAAAACATTTTCACTTTCATTATGGGATGCTAAGAAAGCATTTTACCGTCATAACAGGAGTGGTTTTGGCAAACTTTAGCAGAATGAAATTATGTGTCTGTTTTCAAAGGTGTGTTGTAACTAATGTTGTTACCTAGTATATGTTTTCAAGGTAAACCTGGATCTCTGGTCTATAATGGGGAAACTCTTGACTGGTGGAAACAGGCTTGAGGGAGTTTCTTTTTAAACAGGTCACAAATAGCCTACTTAAAGGCACAGCATTTTAAGTATGGTCCAAGATTTTAATACTACATAACAGTAAATAACTTTCTAAGAATATCTGGGATCTTTTAGGATAAGAATGTAGTAACTTCATTGAAGACACAAACTCGAGCTCTCCTGGTCTGTATTTCTGCATTTTTGATCTCTGAAAGCCAGCAGTCAAATGAAATAGTGTCCATAGTGTCCAAATTTGTAATAGAAATAATTACATTAACTTAGAAAGTATAATTACTTCCAGCATTCTTCATTTGAATTCATTTTGCCTGACCACTCACCCCATGGCTTTTATTGAGCTGTATTCCCTTCTCTGGGAGTCCCTTCTGTTTCTGTAGGTTGGTCTCCTTCCCTGTGGGGTTGTGAACACATTATGTTCTAGAAGTTCATTTGTAACCATTCCTCCCTAGGGAAACAGGATTCTATAGAGAGTAGTGATGTTCTCAGGAGAGCTTTCCAAAGCAACCTTCACCCCAGCATAGCTGATGTCCGCCACTGAGGGCATCAGTATTGAGTTCCACAGCACGTAGAGGCGCGTAGACTATCCTTTGGCACCTACTACCTACTTGTCCCTTTCAGCCTACTGTGTGTCCATGGACAAGTGATCTAGTCACTCTAAATGCTCAGTTTCATTGTTTGTAAAATGGGAATAATCATAGACTATATCTCATAGGGCTGTTCTAAGGATTATTGGATGAGTATAAAATACTCACATGCGTGCCTGGCATAGAATAAGTGTTTAATAAATGCTGACAACACTGTTACCTGAAGCTCCCAAATTACCACCTCACCTCCCCCCCCCCCACCACCACCACACATACTAATAGTCCCTGGATGGAGCACCCTGTGTGAACTCAGTGCTAGGAGGCCAGCAACCTGAACTCATTTCCCCCCATGAATGAATGGGAGAGTCCCTTAGTAGAGTTAGTTGCATCTTCAATAGTAATTTCCAGTAAGTCCATTGTTCTTGTTGTTGTTGTTGTTGTTGTTGTTGTTGTTGTTGTTGTTTTAAATTAGATGGTATGGCTAAGAATTCAAGCATATGGGGGTATAATTTTGGTTGGGGATATAGGATGGAGACTTTTCCTCCCCTTTTCTGGGTATTTAAAGCCGCGTCCTGTCTTGATCTTAGAGGCTACTCTTGGTTGCATGTCTCTCTCTCAGTGCTTTGTTTTCATCTCGTGGTGACCCCCTTTCCTCTGAGTATTGTCCATGGGACTCAGTCCTCTGGCCTCTTGTCCCCATCCACACCACACCAGTGATGCCGTTCAGTCACAAGGCTTTTAGTTCCATCACTTTGCTGGTGATTCCCACAGTTTTACACGTGTGCATCCGTCTCCTTCTCTCTGTCTCCATCTGATACACATGTGAACTCGACACAAGTCAAACCACCTCTTCAGTTTCTCTCCCCAATTTGTCTTCTTCCATGTCTCCCATCTCAGATAAGAGCAGTTGACGGTGAGTCCATCCTTCCAGGTGCTCAGCCCCCAACTCTTGGAGACCTCTGTGACTCTCCCTTCCTTTTCTTCTCCTGTTCCTTCTCCCTCCCCTACATCCACTCTCAGCAGATGCTGTTGATTCTACCATCCAAATGTATCCAGAACCCAATGCATTCTCTCCACCCGCATCCTAACCCTGAGCCACACCACCTCTCTCACCTGGGCCATTGCAGGAGCGTGCTGACTATTTTCCCTGCTTCTACCCTGACCCCCTACAGTCCCTTCCCATCCCAGCAGCTGAAGTGGTCCCTGTAATACCTAAGTGAAGGCCTGCTCTCCTTTTTACTCAGCAAAAGCCAAAGTACTTACAATAGCCTTTGAGACGCTATAGCATTTCCTGTCCCCACCCAATATACCTTCCCCCTCCCTCCCCCACCCTCGTCTCCCTCTCACTCTTTCTCCTACCCTTCTAGGTCTTTCTCTATCATCCCAAGCATGGGCCTTTGCCACCAGCAGCCCCTCCTGCCTGGAATGCCCTTCCCTCACTCACCTGCTAGGACTGGGCTTTCCTCTCCTTTTGGTCTCTGCTCACGTGTCATCTCAGCAGGGCCTTCCTTAACCACTGATGCAAAATGGCGCACACATCCTGACACACACTTCCCGTGCCCCTGACCCTCCTTTGTTTTTTCCATAGGAGCCTGCATTTGCAGGTCTCCTCTCCCTGGCATGTCGGCTTCCCAGAGTCCTTTCTGCATCATCCTGCCCTCAGCTCCTGGATCAGCACCTGGTACCAGCCATCCCACCCTGAATAGTTCGGGGTTGTGGGATTATACCCCTGGTGACTTCCCCTTCTCTGTCATGGTGGTTCATCCGATTCTGTAAATCTGCCTCCCTAGCCCTGACCTCTCTCCTGAGTTCTAGACACCCAGTCTACCACATGCTGCTTAGCAATACCACCATCTGACACATTTTTCAGAGTCGGAATTTCCGTTTGTTCCTTGACTCCTCTCTCAAAGTACACTACTCCATCCAGTTCTGTGCTTCCAATGGCTGGTCCCCTGTTGGAAGTCTAATCCGGCCCCTCCCCTCCATGTCCGTGCCTCTGCAGGGCCTGGTGCTCTCTAGCCCCAGGTACATGCTAGCCTGCCTGGCCCCAAGTTCTTCCCTTCTCCCAGCACCCCCCTACCTGGGCTTCCAGGCTTAGCCTTCTACACTGTACCTGGTCTTGCCACTCCAAACCCCTACCTTTTCACCTGTGCCACAGCAGCGGACTGTGACTCCATCTGTCACCACCTCAGGGTGCCTCTGTTGTGGGCTTGTGTGCCCCCAGCAGGTGGGATTCTGGATCGCCACCCTCCTTTGACTAGAGCAGCTCTGATTGGTTTTGTTGGTGGTGGTTTATTTTAGAAACTGGCCACTCTAATTTGAAGAAAGCATTCCGCAGGTTAAAAACAAAAACAAAACCTAAAATCTGTAGATTGCAGGTTATAAACGTCTACATTGCTGTTTTTAACGTGAAACCCACCTTGTTTTTAGCGTCATCACCTGTATCTCCCCAACTCCGAAACACCACTCTCTGTGCGTCTCCCTGGACCCAGCGTGTCGTCTCTCTGGTAACCGTGGGCTTGACAGCCTCTGATCTTTGTCTCATGATGTTCCTTCAGGTTGGGATGCCTCTCTCCCCTTAGTCTACCTGAAAGGCTGCCATGCATCCTTCAAGGCCTTGCAAAGATGCCAACTCTGTAATTGTGCTTAACTAGCCCTTGGCCTAGGCAGGATTCATCCCACCACCTCCTTTGTGCACCTGCAGCATTTTTTACAGGCCACTATTTATATTAAGAATTATTGATTGCTTCTCTGTCCCTCCTTCTTGACCATGAGACTTGGACTGCCTCATGTCTGGCTCCCTAGGAGTGGATATGACAGTGCACATAGTAGGTGCTTAGGGAGTATTTGTGTGCTTGTGTCTTAGTCACAAAGGTAGGCCAGTCACGTGAGCCTCCCACCAACCCACCCCATCGGGGTTTCCCTCCACCCAACCAGTGTTTTTCACTGTCATCTCTCTCCACTTACATCTGAACCACCTGGCTGTGCCTCTTAAAATAGAGGCTCCCAACCCCGCCCAGGACCTGCTCTCTCAGACCCCTGAGATGGAATGCATATTTGTGACAAATGCCTTACCCATCACACATGAAGAATTACTGCTCTGTTTATGGATGAGGCTAACTGAGCATATCATTTGCCCATCCCTGTTCTCACCGTTAACAGTACATGCACAATGACAGCATGGTTCTGGGCCTCCCGGAAGGGACGTCTTTTGTACCACATGCTTCCTTAGCATCAGTAGAGAGTTCCAGGAGGTACCAGAGGGAGCCCCCTTTCACGATGTGGTGCTTTCACATGCATTCCAATGGTGGGCTCCTAATAACAAATCTGATATGGGGACGAGGCCATGCTTGTTGGAGAGGATCTCAATACCATTCTTGTTCATAGAGTGGCCTTTTGGGACCAGGCGAGGGTAGAAGACTGCCATAGCTGACAGGGACAGAGTGGCTGGCATCTCGACTTTTCCTTTCCTGCTTTCATTTTTGCCTTTCTGAACCCACAGTCTCTCTTATTGTCCCAGGATTTTATTTTCTGGACGGGGCAAAGGGTCTCCAGGGAGCTCAGGTGGGGAAACGCTCTGAAGGAGGGGCTCATGACCTCAGTCTTTGGGTCATTGGTTCCTTCCCACAGGTAGGCCTGAAGGCCCTAAACATTCTCACCCAGGAAAGTTATAAGCCCTTCCCTGGCACTAGCTGCTTAAAAAGTGTATTTTCCTTCTTTTATTATTACAGATGCCATTTCCTTATTTCCAAACCTGAGACAGCTCGCAGGACGTCAGTGGTCTGGCATGGTGACAGTCCAAAACCTGGCCCTAGTGCTCCTGTCACCTCTGACACTGTCACACTTCTCTCCCACCCAACCTCTGTGTGCTCAGGGATTCGTTATATGCCAAGAGGGAAAGAGTTCCATTTGCTAGTGTCCAGGAGCTTAGAGGCCAGGAATGAAAATAGATGGAAGCCTGGAAAAATAAAAATAAACGTGCAAAAATAAAGCATTTAGACTATGAAGCGTGTTTCAATAGATGCGTTATTAAATGTTCCAGATAGGCCCTGGACCATTTTTGTATGTGACTGTCAAACAGGAAGCTGGTGTGGCCGCAAGCCACAGGTGTGTTTAAAAGTGATTAAGTTGAGGGGCGCCTGGGTGGCTCGGCCGGTTAAGCGTCTGACTTCGGCTCAGGTCATGATCTCACGGTCCGTGAGTTCGAGCCCCGCATCGGGCTCTGTGCTGACAACTCGGAGCCTGGAGCCTGTTTCGGATTCTGTGTCTCCCTCTCTCTCTGCCCCTCCCCTGTTCATGCTCTGTCTCTCTCTGTCTCAAAAATAAATTTAAAAAAACGTTGAAAAAAATTTAAAAAAATAAAAGTGATTAAGTCAAAATCAGCTTTAATGGAGTGAACGATTTAGGAGGGGTGCTCTTCATCACAGAACTGAGCCTGTCAAGACTTTCCCTCTGACTGCTGAGCCGGATGTCAGTAAATTCAACAAGACTGGCTTTATGAGACCTATCCCTGGCTTTCAACTCTCCCTCTCTAAGGTTGTTCCCTTGGCTCAAATGAAGTGGTCACTCATACAAGGTGGAATATTGTCAGTATTCATTTCTTTCACCAACCTTTTATCATGTGCTTGGACATTGGGTGTGTGCATATGTTATGTGGATATATTGTACCGTTTGCAAAATTTCACATCTTTTTCCACTCTAGCTTGTCAGTATTAATTCCTGTGTACTCTGTTGGGCTAGGTGCTGCCCTGGGTGCGGTACGTAAGTACCCACAAGGTTCTCACAATGTTGCAGTAGGATGTGTCAGCAACATTTTACAGATGAGAAAGTTGAGGCCCAGAGAAGCACCTTGACTAAGGTTACCCAGCCAGTACAAAATGGAAACAGGATTTGAACTCAGGACTGTGTGTGACCCCAAGCACTGGTGTCTCTAGCCCTGTTGAACACCACTTCCTTGTGAACGTGAACAATGAACAGGACACAATTCTTCCACATCTCATATCCTGAAATAAGGAAGCTAGGTAGGACTTGAGAGGCAATCTGGTCCTCCCACTTAATTTCACAAACGAAGAAACCGAGCTCCTGTTTCATGGGGGAAAAAATGAAGCCAGGGACTCCCTGCTTCAGAATTTGCAAAGAAGAGATCCTTGCCTCAAATCCAGATTTAAGAGCTTGTGTCGGATTGTCCTTCACATTTAACGACAGCCTCATGTTGATCATCTCTTGGGGTGACGACAAAAAATGCATCTGTGGGAAGAGGGATTTTATGTGTTTTTGATGATGCTATCTGTAGTTCATTAGCTTTTACTTCCCAAGTTGTTAGCATTTCTTACGGTGACTTAATTTAGATGACACAGGCCAGCACATCTCAAACTTCAATATATATACAAATCCCATAGGACTCAGCAGGTGTCTAATGGGCCTGGAGATGCTGTCATTCTAACAAGCTCCCAAGCAACACCGCCAATTAACTGACCACGCTTTGGCAAGGATGCAGGCAGGATTTGGGGAAACCTTTCCAGCATCTTTTCTTTCTAAGAAGCATCTCCAGGTGTCCAGGTCACTGGTAAGTGGTGCTGTGGCCTGCTAAGAGCTAGCCAGGTAACGGGCGAAGATCTTTGCCTGGAGTATTCGCAAGGGCTTCTGTCTCCATGAATTATTCATGAGCCTTACCTGTAGCAACCGTATCTTTAAGGGTGGGGTTGAATGGAGAAGGTGCGTTTGTATTGCAGGGAAGTAAACTGAGGATTGCAAGTTGCAGGAGGGTTGAGACTGCTTGGTGCAGAGTTGTATTCATGCCACCAAGCAGAGGATGGGTCAGGTAGTACGTGATCACTTCAGGTTCGTGGGAAAGAGCGAGGTTGCCAGCCATCCATGGTTCAAGTCCCAGCTCTGCCACTAGTCAACTCTGTGGCTTTGGCCAAGTCACCACCCTCAAACTTAGTTTGCTTTTCTGGGTTTGCAACCCAGAGTGGGTTTGCAACCACTGTTTACCTCATGATGTTTTAATGACGGTGAAATGACATAATGCATGCACATAACACGTGATACATGGCCTTTTCAAGTATTGGGGGCTCAGTAAGTATTTCTGGAATAAGGGAGAGGATAAAACGCCTTGGAGCATTTCAGACTTAAATTGAACTGGAAGGGTTCTGTCTTGTGAAATTCTCAGGGACCTGCTTTAATGAATCGATAAAGATGATTTGTAAGTAACACATTAGCTTTTTGCATGTAAATGGTGCTTAGGTGTCTGTAAACCATTTAGGTAGAACTGTTGGTCCAAACTTATGGGGCTTCCTGCCTTCTCCTAACTCCCCAAATGAAAAGAAATTTTACATAAAGAGTCTTAAGATGCATTTCCTGTTATTCTGTTATGCAGTTGAAGACACACAGGAGTAATATAAAGCTGGATTTGCGAGTTTGCGGTGTAAGTAACATTAATAGTTCCCCTGACGTCTTTACACAAATCACCTACTTGGCAGACCTCGAAGGACCCCCTCTCACTTCTGCCCTAAACCATCACAGCTTCTCAATTAGCCAACTCGGAGTGGAAACAGCCCTCAGGGTAGCTCTGGCCTTAATCCCGGAGACACCGGCACCCGATGGGCTTTCTTTTCTGAAGAAGGAATACAGGAGTTTCTCAGCTGTGTGTGTAACTCTCACAGACTTGGGATTCTTGCTGGCTGCCCCACAGATTAGAAAACGTACTCAGTATCTCTCAATTCTAATCGCATGCTCATCGGTTCCTGTTTTTCTGCCCCTGATGGTGATGATGATGATGGTGATGTTAGCCACAATTGCATACTAAATGCCACATGCTGGGTAAATGCTTTAAATAGAATTCGTTCATGTCATCTAAGTGGCAAAGCAATGGGTGATAGAAACCATCTTCTCAGAAACAGGAAGTGAGGGTCAGAGAGGGTCAGGCTTATCACCCAGCTGGAAGGTGGCTGAGCTGGGACTTGAACTCAAGTCCATTCATTCTAAAGATGATCCTCTTAGCCCCTCTGCTTTCCTGCCCGTGTTATTTGGTGACGTATCTTCTTCTCATGTTCAGCCCCAGAAAATGATGACCGGTACATGTGTTCTTACTGAATTGTGTCCCTTATATCACATTTTTGGGTATCGTTATTGCCAGGGATTCTGGTAGCATCCATCCCAGCCCTGCGTCTCCACATCTGCCCCCCTCCCTGCAGTGTGGCCAGATGGATGTTGGCAGGGGGATGACAGTCCGGAGCAGGTGGTGGGTCCAAGAAGGGAGTAGGTAGTCTAAAAAGAGATGAGAGAGGGATTTGCTGTTAAGAGTCCATGTGTGACCACCCATGACGCCAGTGACTGGTTTTTACTGGGAGCCATCCTTGTTTAAGAGGAAGATCATGGGCATGAGAGCTAGACAGATCAGGGAAAGAACCCAGATTTGCTACTTAAAAAGACTCACTGAGCCTCAGTTTCCTAATTAATAAAGTGGGGATGATGACACCAACCTGACCGCGTTGCTAAAGGATTGGAGACAATAGAAGCCAGACCCTCTCATATGACACGTGCTCAATAAAAGGAGGCCATTACATTAATATCATTAAATCGGAACACTCTTGGTGAACACTTCAAACTCCTTAATCTGATCCATCCAGGGAGCATTTATTGTTCTGCTCCTGTGTCCTCAGCTGCAGCTGTATACCTCAAAAAGGGGGTATAGAATTCAGAGGATGTGAAAATAGGTTCTGAGTCCCTGGTTCTGTGATTTCCCACCCCTCTGGCTGTGTGTCCTTCTAGGAAGGGTCATCGTCGACAAGTATATTCCTCTCATGGCTTTCTCTCCCACCTCATCCCTCCTTGGCAAAGAAAAGAGATCATAATTTCTTTGGCTTCAGGAATCTGGGGAGTTCAGAAAGCGGGGGTGCCAGTTCGAGAACGTAAACTTCATGAGGACAGGTCTTTGTGTCGAGTGATCACAACTGTGTCCCCATCAGCTAAAAGAGATGTGCAGTGAATCTTTGTTGACTAAATAAATTATAAATCCTCTGAGACTCTGTTACATGTTTCTGACAGGGGTTCTCAGCATGGACTCTGTTGACATTTGGACTAGATAATCCATTGTTGGGGGTGAGGTGGATGTCCTGTGCCCTCTGGGAGGCTCCACAATTGCCCTGACTTCTACCTACTAGATACCAGTAGCATCCCCCTCAATTGTGACAGTTGGACATGTCTCCAAATATTGCCACGTGTCCCCTGGGGGGAGGGGGGCACGCAACATCACGCCCAGATGAGTACCTTCTTTGGTCTGCAGAGTGAGGGTTTGCTGAGGGTTCTGTTGAGAGGTTTGGGTTTGTAACATGAATGAAATACAAAGGTTTGTTAAAGATACGAGAATATACTGTGTATGTGAGATAAGTAATAGTGTGTCTTTGATTTACCTCCGGGGCAAACATTTATCTTCCAGCCGGCACAAGTCTCTTTCAGAGTCACGGGGAGGAGGGGTGCAGGGCGGTCAGCTGCCAGGCCTGCATCTCTGCCCTGAGCCACCCGCATTGCTACTTTAAGAAACAGTAACAGTAGACGATGCAGCTTCTGGTTCAACTTTGAACCGGCAAGTCAAGTACAGGCTGACCTGTTTACAAGGCAGATTATTTTAAAATCTCAGCTTGCTTATTACCCTTTTAAAATTGATTCTGTGGATATGACGCGGTTTTGCTTGTTAAAGATGTCCCAGGTCAGGTGTGAGGATTAGGCATAGTGGTGTTTTTCAGTGACCGTCGCGATCAGATTTGGCTCACAGAAGAATACCTTTCCTACACTGGCCAAGCCAACCACTTTGTACTGTCAGGAATTCCGACAACACTTGTTTCGTTACTTTGAAACCTGGATATTCAGAAGACACTCCGGCAGCAAGAGGAAACCTTGAAGATCACAGAATCCAACCTTCTCCATTAAGAAATTAGGAAACCGAATTTCCATAGAAGCTGGTATTTTTCCTTAAAATGCCAGTACATCAGCATCACGAAATGTTAATCAGAAGACACCTCTCACTGAGGGTGATCCTGTTGGTTTGTGTGAGAACTTTCTCTGCTCTACTGGAAAGACTCTTCCCACAAAGCTGGGTGGCAGGGATTCAGTGCTGTGATGGAGGTGGAATGGTTAGGACCGCAGGAGTGCAGTGCAGGGGAATGGTGGGCGCACGGGCAGGAGTGCAGTGTGAGCGGAAGCGTGGGGGCACGGGCGGGAGTGCAGTGCAGGGGGAAGGGTTGGAACACTGGCTGGAGTGCAGTGCAAGTGGAATGGTTGGTGCACCTGCAGGAGTGCAGTGCAGGGGGAATGTTTGGAACACTAGGAGGAGTGCAGTGCAGGGGAAATGGGGAATTGTTACCACATTGGCAGGAATGCAGTGCAGGGGGAAGGATTGGCGCACCGGAGGTATTGCAGTGCAGGGTGAGGATGGGTGCCCTGGTGGGACTGCAGTGAAGGGGGAAAGGTTGGCGCACAGGCGAGAGTGCAGTACAGGCGGAAGTGTGGATGCATGGGTGGGAGTGCAGTGAGGGCAGAAGTGCTTTGCAGGGGGAAGGGTGGGCGTACGGTGGGGGGGCACTACTGGGGGAGGGTGGGTGCAGGGGTGGGTGTGTAGTGCCGGGGGAAGGGTGGGCGCAGTGGTGGGAATGCAGTGCAGGTGGAATGGTTGGCGCACTGGCAGGAGTTCATTGCAGGGAAATTGTTAGCACCCTGGCAGGAGTGCAATGCAGGGGAATGGTTGGTGCGTCTGCAGGAGTGTAGTGCAGGGCAAAAGGTTGGCACAGTGGCTGGAGGGCAGTGCAGGGGGAAGGGTTGGCACAGCAGCAGGAGTGCAGAGTAGGGGAATGGTTAGCACACTGGAAGGAGTGCAGCACACCATTAGGAGTGCAGAGCAGAGGGTAGGGTTGGCACACTGGCACGAGTGCCATGCAAGGGAAATGGTTAGCACACTAGCAAGAATGCAGTGCTGGAGAATTATTAGCACACTGGCAGGAGTGCAGTGCAGGGGAATCGTTTGCACACTGACAGCTATGCAGTGCAGGGGGAATGGTTAGCACACCGGCAGGAGTGTCCTCACACACTAGCTCCTGATAATATTATCTGACCCAGACGGAGTTGCCTTGTTGTTGTACTCAAGATCCCTTTCTGGACCCTGGAAACTAGATTTCTTTGTAAGACTTAGACAGTGAAACTGAGGGACCCTGAATGATTTTGTATGGTTGTCTCCTATACTAGAATGCAACTAAAAGACCACAGTGTGGATACAGAGGCATTTAAAAAGAGGCATATAAAGGAAATATTCCTCAGTGACTTTTTCCAGGTAAACAGTATTACCTTCACATTGTATTAAGTTGACCTAATGTCTGAGGTGAACATTCCAGTTATACTCCTTCTGCACAGTTAAAAAATTGAAGTGTGATTTAAGAAATAGTAAAAATTTGAAACATACCGTTTTTAAGAAGAAGGAAAGACAAAGTACATTTCCTTCCTTTGAATCCTAACCTGTCTCCCACCCTGTTAGGGAAGGAGCCCTGTATATACTCTCCTATGTGCTTTGGGTAATCCAGGGATATATCCTGCTGGGCATATTTGGTGGAGAGGTCAGCTAAACTTTTCAAGTGAAAAGAAATAGACATTAGAATAAATGCCAGTAGGTTTTCATATAAAAGTAATAGATTTTCTCATGTGAAAATCTATCCAGAAAAGGTTCAAGGTCTGTCTTGGTTTTTTTGTTCAATCTTTTTATAATTTAAGCCAAAAGCAGCAGAACAACCTGCATTAAATAGTAAATTAGTATTTATCCAAGTCAAGGCAGTCTCTGTGGGCTGATGGATTGATTGATCTGGGGCCCAGTCACTGTCAGAGTTAGGTGTTGATTGAATACCTCACTGTTCACCGCACTCTTCAACATAGTTATTTGAGCCTTCAGGTCTGGCAAGAAAATGCAATCATGTTGGTTATTGCTTTAAAAAAATGTCCAGCATATTTATAAACAACTAGAAAAGAGTCGTAAACACTTGGGTTAGATTTATTTATCAGATTTCACCTACTTAACATGGTCCTTTGTTTGCCCGTAAACTGGTCTATAATTGTTCTTCCTTAGTGACCTTCAAACAAGGGAATTGTATTCAGAAATAATTTTTTTCTATTCCAGTTAGATACCAGAGAGCATTTACTGGCCCATAGTTCCAGAATTATACTCTGTAGAACCCTGCCACTCATACCTCATGCCCCCCCTATACCTGGGCACGATCCTTCTTTGCTGTCCTCTCTGCCTCTGTGCTCTGTGAGTTTTGTGTGTATCTCAAGCGTGCAATGGTTTAACAGCTCTCCAGAAAGCGCAATGCCTTTAGGTTCCATGGGAGCTGTGTCTCTGCAAGTGGCCAGTAAAGATCATTTTTTACAGATGCCTGATGCTAGTGGGTCAACCATAAGCCAGCATGTTCTCCTCTCAGCAAACCCCATTTCTCACCTCACAACCAGACATGAGGCTTTCAAGCTTTACTTGAGGGGTGAGTTTTCATCTTCGGCCTGACATACCTGAATCCCAACGGTCTTGAGCAAGAACTGGTAATTCAGTGTAGGGAGAAAGAAAAGGTGGCAGGAACTGAGAGTCTTAGCTTCTAAGGATCTATGAGACCCAGTCCCAGGAAATGGTGCCGGATTTTTCTGGTGAATAAACCTGTAGTATGTTGCCATCTAGTGGAACATATGGCAAACTAAAGATTAATGTATTCTGACCACAGAGTTCCCCAGAGCTAATTAAATCAGCCCGAGAAAGTAACTGAAAGAATTTTTCTAAAAGGAAGTGTTTTGGAAATGTATGCAAATTTCAGGTGAAACTACAGTTGACTTTTAGTGATGGTGTTTTCTTAAAGTTGCCAAAAGGTTGCTCTGTTTCTTAAAGAGTTTGTGAATATTTACCACCGGGGAACTGACAAGGTTTTCAAACCTGTATCCCGGCAATGATCCTGCAATTTACCTGTCACCTACCTGCACAGTAGGCATCGTTTCTTTTCCACAGTCCTAGCAAAAGGTTTGGTTGTGACAAGGCGATTTTAGTGCTTTCTAAAATGTGTTTTTTTTTTTAAGTTTCCAATATTTTTTTAAATACATTTCCTTTAAAAAAATTGTTTTTAATTAAATTTCCACAGAATAAACATGCTTACATTTAGGAGAAGCAAACACATGACTTCACAAAGTAGGAATTTCACATCTTGAATTCTAAAGAACATTCCAGAAAATGCCTGATTCTGTGGTTTCAGACCTAATTTGTGCAAAGACTTGCAGACTTCTTTCAGGAACATTGACTACTTGTTTCTCTTGTTTCTTTGCTCTTTTGCTTTTGTTCGCTCAGATCCCTCCCTGGTGCCACAGCAGCTGAGTGTGCCTCGAACCTGAAGAAAATCTACACGGTGCAGACAGTCCAGGTAAGACGTCCAGGAAGTGGACGTCCCAGGTGAACGTGGTGTATGTTGGACCTCTAATCCTCCAACCTGAAACGGCTGCCGTGCTGGCCGTCCCCACCCAGGGTTCTGACATCGGGCGTCAGCTCTCAGGTCCAAGTTGGTAGAGCCGCGCTCAGCTACGTGTAACCCAGAGGCTGGCCCAGCGCACGTCCAAGTGGCCTGCTCTTCTCTTAGTGACCTGCTGAAACTTAGTTCCTACCTAAATCCTTCACAGACCCTCAGGGGCAGCAGGCTGTGGTACGTCCTTACATGGATGTGTGCCCCCATTCAAATACCAGCCTGGCCACTCCCTCTCTGGGTTCTCTTACCCTTCTCTGAGAGGCAAAATCATATCCCTGCAGGGTCATCTAAGGTTATAGGCCACCTAGGAAGAGCAGGCAGGTGTGAAGCATGAAAGTAGAAGGTCTCAAGCCAGTTTCCTGCTTCCATCATCCTAAATTGGGCAAATGTTAACCCTTTTAATTTCTGCAAACATTGGTATAATGATAGCACCTACCTCCGGAGTGGTTGGAAAGAGTGAGCAAGATAATGTTTATACCCTGCTTAGCAGAATACCTGATACATGGTAGGTTCTCAACACGTATAAGCTTAGATCTGTTAGTTCTTTCTCTGGCCAACTCTTATGAAGAAAATTTCCAAAAACCCTGGTTTATTTAGTTGATCATATTTCCATTTTCTTCAAAAGCAAAGTCTATCAAGTTTATCCCCCTTTTCGAGGATAATATAGTGTTTTAGACAGAATAAGGATTTTAAGGCTGCTTTATTCTTGCAATGACTAGTTGTCTTGAATTTTCTGGAAGGGCCAGCTTTGGAGTTTTCCTGTTGTGCCTCTAAAATTGTATTAGCAATTCCATGAGACGGGCATCTAGATTGTGTCCCTTAGGCAGGTTCTCATACTCAAAAGTAGCGCAAAGATCTTTTTTCAGACACTTTTCCCAGTATTTGGTTCAGAAAATTTGATGTGCCTGGTTCTGTGGTCCTGGGAATCTGATTTTAAGGTGTCATGCCTGGTCACTGAGCCGGGTGTAAAAACACAGCCCAGACCATAGGCCATGTCTGTTCCAATTGAGAAAATGACGTAAGCATGTGGAAGGCGAAAGAACAGAGCTGCTGTCAATAACCATGCGGTGCCAAGTACAAGCAGTGTCACAAGGCAGCACGTGGGCCCCCGTCCAGAGGGATAAGTGCTCTCATATTCCGGGAAAGGCTTCCCCTCGCTTCTTCCCTGCGGTGATGTTGCGGACTTTCGTCACCTCTTCCCTAGCAGTCGTTGTACAGATCTCAGAGCACTTGATTTTGAAGCCTGTCTCCACATGAAAGTCCATAGATCCCTTTGACTTTTTCCACCCCGTGATGACGTTGGGTCATCAGAGCTCCACCTGGGATTCCAAGACAACACTGGTGAAGTCAGATCAAGGGGTCCATCTGTTTCCCTGACCCTGCATGACAACAGAACATTGGGTTGGGCTTTGGTATCCTGCAGCAAGTTAGAGCTTCAGGGACCAATTTAAAGTAACCAGGCTGGCACATGCTGGGAAATACTTTCTTGAACACTCTGTTAGGAGATAATTTAAATTCAGTAAATGTAGATTTCGTAAGTATGCAGTTTAATAAGTTTTGACAAAGGTATGCAGACGTGTAACCATGACCCAGATCAAGATAAAAAGATTTGCATCTTTAGAAAGTTCCTCTGGGCCCTTGCATTCAGTCTTTTTCTTCTAGAATCAAGCACTGTTCACATTTCTATCACCATAGATTTGTTCTGTCTTTTATTGACTGTCGTATAAATGGAATAACACAGTTCCATACTGTATTGTGTCTGGTTCCTTTCCCTCAGTAAATACTGAAGGATTGAATGAATGAATGAATGAATGAGAAGTTAATAAATGAACCACTTTCCTGAATCACAACTGACTGCTTGTATAAGGATCCTTTAAGCTGTAGGCCACGTTCTCAATGGAGGCAAAAAGTGATCCTTGGTGGGGTAAAAAAAAATCCTACTCTTTTTATACATAAGTCAGAGATATATACATATATACAGCACATAAACAAATATATGGCTTTGCTGTGGTATTGACCTTTCACAAGGGAGTAATTAGCACAAGGGGCTCTTTTGAGGAGGCCTGGAGAGGTGTGATAATGAAACACTGTCCTTAGTGGTCAGGAAGTTCTTTCCTATCTCTGATGCCTCTGCCCCCCTGTTTCCTCATCTGTAAGACTGAGATAATTGCAGTGCCTACCTCCCTAAGGTTGAGCAAGGTTTTGATGAGCTTGTGGACGGTTCCTGGTGGTGCTTGGCACTTAGTAAAGCCCTTGGACGTTGGCAGCTTTTACTAAAGTGGTGTTGGATGCTACCCCTTGGCCTCATCAGTTGACTGGCGAGGATGTGGGTGACGGTGTAGAGCGGTCACACTGCCTGGGTTTGTATCCCGTGTCTGCCGCTTACGGGGTCGGGCAGGTTGCTTAACTTCTCTGTACCTGCTTATTCATCTTCAAGATGGGGAGAATCTTGATACTGATTGTATCATGAGGCCCTGAGAATGAAATGGCACAAGGAGGTAAAAAGTACATAGTAAGTATCTAATAATAATAATAATAATAATAATAATAATAATAAACCTCACCTGCCATTATTCACTTACTTCTGTTGGAACTTCTTTTTGTAGTTTCCTCAGTCACATTTTCTGTCAGAAAACCACATAGCACTACTTGTAGATTATTTATTTCAAGGTATTATCCCCCAGATTATGCCCCTACTGACACCTCTACTCACGACAACATATTTAACCTGTCAGTGATTTGAGGATTCCAGTCTGTGAGTGTCCTAAACATTTGCGAATAGTCCTTAGTATTTAACAACTAGCTTTGGTGCCAATTTTAATTCATTTGAGGACATGCCTTGGTTCCCCTGTGTTGTTATTCTGTGATCATGTGTTGATTTTTGGACCTTCCCTCTTTCAGCACTAAAAAACTCATTCCTAATTGTGTCCTTGATTTTTCCCCATCCCTGTTGGGATGAAATATGAGAACCATGTGTTATTAATGACTGCTTTATATATAAGGATATAATATGTCTTTTTGTACTTTGAAGCCCTTCAGCAAATCAGAGATGTTGATGGGAGTCGGGGAGGAATGGTTATTCCCATTTATTAGCTGGAGACACTGATACTGAGAGGTTAGTGCTCGGAAACATCTAGTGGAAACAGCCAATCTTGCCACGTCTCAGGGACTAGAACTCCCGCCCCTTCTAGTTCAATTCTTTTTCTTTCACTCTGCCCTGACTGAGAAGGTGGGGAGGCGCGTGCCTCCAGACGGTCCACTGACCCCTGCTGAGGACACTCTCACTGTAGCCAACAATAATTCTGTTTGCTTGGAGTTAAATTTATTTCCTACTTTCCTGCCTTTCTTGGAAAATTCCATTTTTCATCTCGTTGTGTTTTCCAGATGCTTATTGATTCCTTTCACTCTTTTGTAAACATTTCCAAACTTCCCACATTTCTCCTGTGTTTTTACAACCTGAATGGACACAGTACAGAATAGGACACAGCTTCTGAACATGCCTGATTTTACCTGTGAGACAATGGAGAGCTACCTGCCAAATGTGATTTGCAAGAGAGGGCTCCCTCGTCCCCACTGTCTTTTAGCTTTCCTACCACAAAACCAGCATTTCCACCCATGAAAACTCACTGCTCTCCAACACTCTATCCTGTATCGGCCGTCCGGGTTATCCCCTTCAAGATTTGGCCATACTGTGTTCCACCTGTGCCATGTTCACCCCGGTATTTCCTATAAATTGGCTGAGTTTTTACTTAAATTTACATAATACAGAAACTTCATATTTCTTTTGTAGGTGGATATCCAGCATCGTTTATCCTAAACAGAAAGTCTTCATCAGAAATACATATAATCTGTTAAAATCAAGAGTGTTCCTTCTGTACCTGTGTACTGCCAGTGGTAATCAAGACATCATCCCTCATCAGAAGGTGTGGGATGGCTGTGCTCTTACGGATCAGTAGGTTAGGACGACAGATTGCCTTCCACATCACTGGGGAGTGAGGGCTGTCGCTTTCAAAAGGAGAGGTTTGGGGCGCCTGTGTGGCTCAGTCGGTTAAGCTTCCAACTCTTGATCTCAGCTCAGGTCATGTGAGCACCCTCCCCCCCCCCCGCCACACACACACACACACCATGTCTGGCTCTACGCTAACAGTGTGGGGCCTGCTTCTCTCTGTCTCCACCTCTCTCTGCTCCTCCCCTACTTGTGCTCTTGCTGTCTCTCTCTCTCTCATAAACTTAAAAAAACAAACAAACAACAGGAGAGGTTTATAGGTCAGCACTGATAATGAAGAGTGATGTGAAGATTGCTTCAAATTTTGAACACAAGGGCAGCCCGCAGTGGGTGGCATCCTGCAATGGAATGGCCTGGAATGAACCATTTGGGTGAAGGGAAGGGACCGAGGTAAGAAAGAGAGACACTCAGTGTCTCCGCATTGAAGACAGACAAAAGGTCCTGCAGCCAGGACTGCTTCGTGGGTCTGTGGAGCACAGACTTAATTTCAGGTTAAGGCAGGTTTCTTTATCATCTAATTTATTCACCATGTGTATAATGAGATCAACATTTATAGTAACTGTCCATTTGTGCCAACATAGAACTGCAGTCAGGTTACCCATGATCCTCTGTCTCTGCTGGGGGCCCTCGTATGGGTGAGGCTGAAGGGGCAAATTAAATCTTGCAAAGAAGAGTAATTTAGTCACTTCAAATGTAAAACCTGGTCTCTGAAGGAGATCGGAATATGCCACCCCCTAAAATGCCACTTTAGCATAAGAATTATTTTCAGCTGGAGACAGTTGAGAAACAGCAGACACAAGAGGAGCCCTCTACCCTCCTGTCTGCCTAACATCAGGGCATAAATTTCCCTTTTAATGTGGCATAAACTTCCATTTGTAAGGGTATCCCCCTTTCTTGTCACTTGAGTCTGCATAGCAAACCTTACTCAACAGCCGTCTACCATATATGTCCTAATCACCTCCCCAACCTACCACCTGTCGGGAGCCCCAAACCCCTTCTCCTTTGGCCAGTCACTTTTCACAGTGTATCACCCTTCATTATAATAGTGTATAAGCTCCTGAGTCCAACTGCTTTCTCTGGGCTTTCACTTCCATTCTGTGAAGCCCCTGTGCACTTAAAAGTATTAACATTGACAAAGACACATATACCTGCGGGCCTTATTCAGGAAGCCAGATGCATGCAGCTCTGATGTCTTTCCCCAGGCTTTTCTGGGGACTCTCTCCTCTCAAAGTTTGAATTCCACTTAGCTCCCCAATCCAGACTTTGCATTTTATTCAGTGACTTCCTGTGTGGTGAGAGATTGCCCTAACACCCTATCCTTTATTTTATCATCAAGCGATGACCAGACCTCCAAACTTTGGTTCTCTCTGTGAGTCAGGCCTTTTTGGAATTCAGAGCAAAACCCCTTTCTCTATCAAGTGCCCAGCTCTTGCCAATCAGAAGCACTTGGCTTTCAGCCTGTTGTGTCTGCTGTCAGTTAAAAATGTTCTCTAAGTTCTTCAGTTGTCTTCTTTGTTCTGGATTCTTTCTGCCTTCCTCACAAATATCGTTGATCCAGTTGGTGGGAAGCAAGCTCCAGACAACTAGAAATTCATTCCTAATAAAGGAAAATATTTGCATATTATTTAAAAAAAATACTCTTCTGGGGTACCTGGGTGGCTCAGTTGGTTAAGCATCCAGGTCCTGATTTCGGCTCAGGTCATGGTATCAGGGTCCTGACTTCATACCCTTTGCTAATAGCATGGAATCTCTCTCTCCCTCTCTTTCTGCCCCTGCCTCCTCTCAAAATAATTAAATGAACTTAAAAAACTACTCTCCTGCTTCATATGCTATGGCCCTTAAGAGAAATTCTGAATTTTGTTTTTTTTGGGGGGGAGGGGGTATAATTTGCTGGGTGTTTTTGTTTGTCTTACACCCGGTTGCCTGTCACAGCATGGCATTGTTTTCTTCTCTAGTATTTTCAAGTATATTGTCTTTTTCTGTTCTTGAGAACATTCCAGTAGAAACTCGAGGAGGAAATGTGTCAGTTTTTCTGATAGTGAATGATGATCTGTTTGGCAGACGACGGTCAGGTGGCTCCAATCAGAACTGGAGGATTAGGGATTCCTCAAGTGGTCACTACTGTCTAGTGAGTCTAACCACATCTTGCTTCCTTACTTTAGGCAGATCACAAACCTTTGACTTCACCTTGAATCATTAAATTGTCCAATGAAATAGCTGTTATCTGCTCATTATGTGGAGAACGAGGTTGGGTTTCAGGGGCCCCATGAACTGTGAAGGTGATCCTGAGAACCATGGTCCTAAATCCAGGTAGACTTGCTTGGATTTTCACCTCCACTGATGAGCCTACCTCCATTCAAGGAAGGTGCCAGAATGATGCTTGAGAACGTACCCACCAAAGCGCAGACTGCAAGGGCAAGTCTGGCCCTCATATATGCAGTTCTGTTCCCCCAAGGACTCATCACAGTGCCCTGCCCCTCACTGGTGTCTGCAAATGTTGAGCAAACGAATGATACCTGACTCTTCTGCCTGTCCTTATCCTTGAGTGATCATTCAGGCTTTTGGAAGAAGCACTTAAGCACTGTACAGAAACATTGTGCTTACGTCTGCTTCAACCTACTATTTGCAGACCGCTTAGAATTAATGATGAGAGTTATAAGAATCCTAAAAGCCATTTGGCTTTTGAAATCTATTTGCAAGTTTCTCTCCGTAGTAAAATTTAGGTGCTTGAACAAAAATAAAAATGTGTTACAGAGAATATCATCATGAATTCTCAAGCTTCCAGTGAAATAGCTCTTTTACTTCTGTGGGTAGGGCGGTGTAAGGAGCTGGGCAGTGCTGGATTCCTTCCTCAAGCTATTTCACCATCATGCATACAGTCGTCTCCCCTTGTCCAACAGGAAGACATTCCGAGGCCTCCTGTGGATGCCTAAAACACTGCCTTGTGCTGAAGCTTACATATACAAAGATTTTTTTTTTTTCCTGTGCAAGCATACCTATGATAAAGATGAGTTTATAATTAGGCACAGTAAGAGATTAACAGCAGCAATGATAAAATAGAACAATTATAACTATACACTATAATAAAAGTTACCCGAATGTGGTCTTTCTCTGTCTCTCAGAATATTGTCCAGTAGTCAGCCTTCTTGTGATGATGTGAGGTGATGAAATGCCCACATGGGGAGGTGAATGACAAAGGCCTGTGACATAGCCGCTAAGCTACGATGGAGACCTTCTGCTCTTATGTCAGAAGGAAGACCATCTACTTCTGGACCACAGTTTACCACGGATAACTTAACAAATATTCCACACATTGGATAAGGTTTGCAACAAGGAAACAGACCGGTTTAGTGCCGCAGAGTTTAAACAGGGCTCTTTTCAACGGCATCACCAGATGTTTTGCTCCTGTTTTGTGTTCACACACAAACTTGTAAATATGTGCCTTGACAAGTACCTTAAGTCAGAATTCAGTCTATTGCTGTAACTTCTTGGGCTGTAGTCTCCTGTCAGATGTGCCAAGACTAAAAAAAAAAAATCAGCTGTCTGGTTTAAAAGAGAAACTTTTACAGCTACAAACCTTAGCACGATCCTTCGAGCGTTTTCTTTCTGGATGAGGAGAATATTGTGTTGTTCTTTTCAAGGTGCTTCAGACACTCAGTGAAATGCCAGGATACGGGAACTTTGGAAGGGGGGTGGGGAACAAGGGCAGGTGCTTTGTTTTGGGTGCCCCGTTAGGAGGCGTGAAGGTTAACAGCACCAAAGTCCTCTTAGTAAAGGAGGGATTTTTATTCTAGCATAATTTGATCCATAAACTCTACACAGGTCACTGCCACATCATCGCACAAGTCCCAGACTAGAGCTAACCAGCATACTCAATGTGGTTAAGGGCATTTCCTGGCAGGAAGATATCTCTAGCAGGCATCCCTCATTCTGTGACTCCTTGACCTGGTCTGTGGGTTCCAAGATTGGAGAAAGATGTGCCTAAAACATATAGTAATGTTTTCAAAGGAAATAGCATAGTATTTAAGAGCACACATTTTGGGGGCACTAGGTGTCTCAGGCAGTTAAGCCAGCTCATCATCTCGGGGTTCCTGAGTTTTGAGTCCCACATCCGGCTCTGCGCTGACAGCTCGGAGCCTGCTTCAGATTTTGCGTGTGTGTCTCTCTCTGCCCCTTTCCCACTCGTGCTCCCTCACGTTCTCTCTCTCTCAAAAATAAATATTAAAATATTCTGAAAAAAAAAAGCCACGTTTTGCAATCTAACTGTGGGGTTTCGAATTCCACCTCTGTCTGTCCACTTTCACACCCCAGACAGATATTGGAGCAGTGTTACCATTTCCACCAGTAGCAAACCATTATAGGGCGAATACCTCCATAAGGACAGATCCCTGTTTGGGGGCCTGCTGTTGTTACCACTGACCTATTTTCAGCCCTTTCCTGTGTAGCACCACTTTTGTATAAGGATCAAGATATTCTTAATAAATCTACTGCCAAGTCGTTTTCTCTTCTGTTTTTTTGTCAGGTGGTTTTCTGACTTAAATTTTATCTTACATTTCATTGCAGGTGCTCTTGCCATTAATTTGGCTTTAACTTGTACACCGACAGGCTTGAACACCTCATAAGGAGTATCATCCAGCCTACATAAAAATTTCATTTACTGATATTACCCCATTGAAAAGGCCCCAGGATTTATTTTTCTAGTTGTTCTGTTAATTGCGCTTTCCTCACATCTACTAGGAAACCCAGACAATCCCCCTTTACTGACCTCACCACCAGAGTGATAACTCTTGTTTGCGTAGTAATTCTACACACAGAGTAGATAATGTAGTGGTACTATGGCCTGTTCCAAACGGTCTGAGAAGGGTTTTCTTATTTTAAGCCTAATCCTCGTCCTAATCCTAGTGGCCATACTAAACAGCGACTCTGGAACAGATTAGTCTCCGTGCCTGCATTTCCTTATGTGGAAAACAAGAATAATAATTGGGCCCCTAAATGAGGTTTTCAGTAGGATAGATTACATGCGTATGTAAAAGTTCATGGGCCAAAGCCTGGTGCTCTCACTGCTACTCTTACTACTGTTAGTATTATTCTGTTATTTTTATATAATCTGGTTTTGTCTACTAGCCGCCCTGTGTCTTAGTTAGTTCCAGCTACTATAATAGAATACTACAGACTGTTTGGCTTAAACAGTAGTAGACACTGGTTTCTCTCAGTTCTGAAGTAGAAGTCCAAGCTCAGGGTGCCTGCAGGGTTGAGTTCTGGTTTGCAGCCAGCCATCGTCTTGTTCTGTCTTCACACCATGGAAAGAGGGCTTGCTTTTCCTGTCAGGACACTGATCTCGTTGTGGGAGCTCCATCCTTCTGACCTAATTACCTCCCAAAGACCACCCTTCCTGATCCCATCTCATTGGAGGTTAGGGTTTCCATATATGAATTTGGGGAGGACAGGAACATGGAGTTCTGTTTTGGGCAACTTGTTGCTTTGGTACCCGAGCTGTTCCCTGTTCATTCTAGGAAGCAAAGGAAAGGAGACAGTACGTAAGGTGATCCCTCTCTGCCTCCTCTTCTATAGCTATTGCCGAATCCAGAGTGGAACAGTCTCCTTCGGAGCTTAGAAAGAAGGCGGGTCTGTGTTATAAGGAAATACAGTTCATTACATGGATTCAGCACTACAGTCTTTGTTAGATGCCATCGACCTGCCAGAAAAGTCATTAGCAAGGTCCTTGCTCAGTTATATGTGGAGATACATTGCATAGGAATGTTTGTTTAATAACCATAGCTTCCTGAAGCATAGAATTTGGTCTGACATCAGCAAGGAACGTTCTTTAATGCTATGTTACATTTTCTAGTCAGGAACTAGAAAGAATACTGAAAAGAAAATCTATTTTGAATGGTTAAGACTTAATGAGAATCTGATTTTTTTTCTTTAATGCATTAATTTTATAATCTAGTGGCATTGTAAATCAATACTAGGTATATTAAACAAAGTGTTTTTCTTTTGAAGATATTCTGGAGTGTGTACAATAATATCCCTCCTGTGACTAGCCTGCCTTTGAGATGTAGTTATCATTTAATGAGAGGAGAGAGGCGACCACTTTGGTAAGTGTCTAACTTGTAATTTGAGGTTAAGGTGGGAGGGAAGTGGTCGTGAACCTCATAAAATATTTACCTCGTGCCAAATTGGAATGCCAAAGTAATTTTCTCCTGGTAATGATGGAAAGTAATTTTAGCTATTACTTAATTATGAAGGAAGCCGCTGCTCACGGTCTCCTTCACCTTGGGCTCCAGGATGATTCGTGTTCCCCACTGCACACCCCATTGTCGTCTCACCAAAAACAGGTCATCGTTAGCATGCAGAAGTCAGGGTGCAGCTCTTTGTGTGGAGTGCTGCTTCTTTTGGGTGTGTTCTTTCATTTGCTCATTAATGGCCTGGACAGTGGAGTGAAAAAGCCTAGAGGCTTTCGGGACATGAGAGGAACAGATGGAGTATCCATGTCTGTTGTATGGTTGCTCCCCAGAGACCTATCTCACGTGGACCACATAAAGAGCGTCGTGATCCAGGCCATGGCCCGGGGTCTAGAGGAAGGTATCCTTCTTTAATAGCTTGGTGTCATGATGAGGTTGGCAGACAATAAGCCAGTTGGCTTAGGCTGGAGTCTCAATTAGTAATCCGTTCTTATATCACGTCCCTCCACTGTTCTGAGTTATTTACTCGTTAATAAAATGGAAATAAGCCCTGGATCATTTGGTAGCCAATGACAGAAGCCTAACGTGGGCCTAGATAGATAGATAGATAGATAGATAGATAGATAGATAGATAGAATTTGTTTTTGTCCCTGTAACTGAGCTGTCCACTTGTTAGGGCTGATTTCTGGCATATCTGAGTGCTCAAATGTTATTAGGAATCTGATTCTCTCCATCAGATTCATTATGCTTTCCTCTGGGTTGGTTTAATTTTTCGGGCAGGTTTTCCCATGTGTGGTGGCAAAATGGCTTTCCTGAGTTCCAGGCTTACGCCTTACATGTTGAATCACTGTCAGCCTTCGCCAGACCCATTAACATGCCAAGGCTGGCTCTCCTTGGCTCACCATGGGCCCTCTTTTACATCCCTGGCCAATGACTGGGACTAGGAAGAGGCAGTTATTCTCCTAAGCAGACCTGAGTCATAAGCCCTCTTTTGAGGCTAGGATGTGGAATCAACCCTGTTGGAATGGGTCTGATATAAAGTAGGGGACAAGTAGCTCCTTAAAGGGAAATTGGGGTACTTTTCCCAGAAGAACAAGCAGATACTAAACAGGAAAACATAGGAGATGCCCACCATGGGGGCCAAGTGTCCTATTAGGCATACGGTACAAGGTTGATATGAAAATCAGAGGAGACAATATCATGAATGTGGCTCTGAAACATAAAGGTGTTTACATATGGAAAGCCCTGTATTAATTGGTCTGTCCCCAGATAGTGTAGGGAACATCTCATCTCCGCCTCCTTCAGGGTGAGAAACAGGTGTCCCATCACCACCCCTGCCCTTGTGGCCCCTGAATCCCACTTTCTTCCCTCCCTGTCTCCACTCTGTTCCTTTCTCTTTCATCTGCTTCCTTGTCCGGTGAAAGGATGGAGGGAGAGTTTATTGAAGAATGTTCTATTGTTTGTTGTTTTTAATGTCACCTGTTGTTGAACTAAATGCATGTAATTCCTTAATCCTTGAGTATAAATTTAAACCTTGGTCTCTGATCCAGGGAAGAGGAGAGTAATGCCAAGGGCGGCGTCTGGAAGATGAAAGTCCCCAAGGACAGCACGGTAGGTTAATTCTGACCCTTTTCTAGAACTGGCTATGGTTGCGATTGTTGTTGACTGCATATGGTGAGCATCTTGGGCTTTTTAGACAGTCCACCTGGTAGTCTCAGAACAGGACTGGGGGGTGAGAAATTCTGTTCTGACCTTGGCGATTTTCTGCCTCACGGTGTCACCTTGAAAATGTAGTATCGCGTTTCTCTAGAGGGATGATGTGGTAGTGTGACTGTATCGTAAAGTCTCAAGAGCCACATACCCACAAACCTCCCAGAAAGGCTGACTGTGGCGATCATTTCCTCACCAGCCATAACTGACGTGTGGAAGTTGGCGTACATAGTGAGAAGCAGGATCCTGCCCACCAAGGGCTCACTCGTCCTTCCTCCCCTGATGTTGGTGCAGAGGCAGGAGATGCTTGGAAGGCCAAGCATCCTACCATTCTTGGGGGTTTTGTGAGAGGCTGTTCCTAGCCTCCCTGAGGGGCTGATGAAAGCCTGGTTGGTGGGACGCTTGTTTCTAGCGGCCAAGCCTCAGAAACCGAGATTTTCTAGGAATGGGCTCACATTCATCATGCAGACTGAAAATGAACACGCAAACCTATTCTTAAGCTTTGGGAAACCAAAACACTTCTTTGAAAATGGATGAAAGGGCACAAGCTACCCAAGTCACCTTTTCATGGTTTCTTTTATGTGGATAAGCTCAAAGAACTGCAGTGTCTCCAGAGACCCATAGGTTTGAGTCATTTCCCTAGAAGCACAAACCTAAAGATGTGACCGGATTTATTTGTGAATGATGCAAGCTGTCGCCAAGATGCACAGCTCCAGGATTTGCCTGGCGTTTGGCTTTCCTAAAAAATGTCAGTGGAGCGAACAACCAGGCCAGGCCTGTGAAGCTCCTCTTGCCCCCCTTTCGAAGGAGGGAACGCAGAGAATGGAAGAGAATGAGAGAATGTAAGTTGTTTTTCATTTCGGCGAGAACGCCTTTTCCTTCTCAGGTTCTTTATTTACCCACACCAGGCTTTGAGTTATGGTAGAAACAGTCGTGATGTCAATGTGTGCTAAACGGTAGCTGTTGTGCACCTTGGCCCTTCCTCTCCCTGGCCATGTGCAGTCACAGATAACATGTTCATATTTGTACAAGTGTCCTCATGCCAAGAACCTCACGCCCTTTGAATTGTGGAGGAGTGGGAGTGTGGTGGGCCAGCCTTGTCTGACGTGCCAGCGAGGGCAGGGAACTTCCCCTTGCCCCTGGCTTCCTTGCAACACCCTCAGCTTCATCACCAACAGTGTAAGACACTGCACGTGGGATAGGTGGGGAATGGACAAGATGATTTCGAGAAGGGAGCATCTAGGAAAGGGAAAATAAAATCCTCCTTGACAGTGAAAGGTCACAGTGCTTAATTGCTATCCTCTTGGTTAAAAATTCAGCCAGGCTGCTTTCAGCTTCTTAGAACATAGTAATAAACACTATTATTAATAGTTAATATGTAGCGAGCACCTGGCATAGAGCAAGCCTGCAGCTATTTGCTGAACGGAACTTAACTCTTAGGTTCTGTTGCTGCAGTCACAGTGCTAAGCCCTTTGAATGCATTTGTTGACCAATTTCATGGTCACAACAGCCCTGGGAGGCCGGCCCGTTGTTATTCCCCCCTTCGCCTAAGGAAACTGAGACTCCCCGGGGTTCCTCACTTCCCCCGTTACAGACTCTGCAACCTGTCAGGATTCAAACCCAGTTCTGAGAGAGCTCAGGGCCTGTGAACTCTGGCAAGGACGATAAATAGGACCAAGAACTTTTCAAAGGGGAATAGCTGGAAGCACTTCTAGGCCTCCAGTTACCTGTGAGTGCACGCTGGGTGCTGACTGGATGGCCTTAGGAGACCTTGGGTGGAAGGGGCTCCAGGTCTGTCACTTGTAGGAGGTGGATGGGCACACGTACTGATCCTTCCAGGGATATGCATAAACAGTTGGTCTCCAGTGGATGGAAATCTGCAAGTCTCTAGTATTCCCTAAACCGGAAATTTCCTTAAGTGCTCATCACTTGGGTCACTTTTTAAGTACCTTATAAACTGCAAGAAAAACAGAGGGAAGGAAAGGTTTGGGAGAGAAGGATTTTACTAATAGCATTCAACTGTAGTCAGGTGATCCATTTTGAATCAATGAAAGGTAAAGGAATTGGACATTATACGTTTGAAAACATTCTTCCCCCAGCCCCCATTCTTTTGAACTTCATACTGGGTTTTACTAGAGTTTGGCTTTGTGGCTTTGGACATAAAGGCTTTGGACACAACTTTGGACCTCTCGTATGTCTCTGTGTAAGGTTATCTGTAAAACAATACAGTATGTGCCAATAATGGGAGTGTTGACACCTGTGATCTGGGGATGTCTGTGGGCTCCAAATATGGGCATGAAAAGTGCATATGAAGCTGAAGAAAATGTGACTTGTTTAGCTCCTGGAGATACTTATCTAAAAATATCTATGTTGTTATTGGTCTTTTTTTTTGTTTTTTTTTTTTTTTTGTTTGGTTTTTTTTTGGTTTTGTTTGTTGTTTTTTATTCTTTTCCAATGCCAGTCCACAGTTTGGAAAGAATTGTTGTTAGCGACAATCGGGGAACAGTTCACAGACTGTGCCGCTGCAGGTAAAGAAGCCCGCACCATCGTTCCCCCGCTCATGTGTGCTTGGCTTGTGCTTGTCCCTCGGAGAGGTTTGTTTTTGTGTGTTTGGCTTTTGACATGTTCTGAAGTTGTTTACTGTATAACTGTGAAGTTACTTAGGTTTTTTTCATGTGATCATGGCATCTCGTGATGTGTGTATGTGTGCATATTGACGTGTGTGTTACATGTATACATATGTGTGTATGCATATATTTTTTCCCACATAGCTCATCTTAATAGTATCCATGAACATCTGTCCAAAGTAAATAGCAGAAAGAAAAGAAAATTTGGTATCGTTTGGCTCTTAACACAATTTGGGGGAGGATTCTTATTCCAGTTCTTCCGGGCGGGGGGGAAGTGCCTTTGAGGTCTAGTGGGGTTTACAGTTAGTCAGGCACAGCCCTTTCTGTCCTCCTTAGTTTTTTCTCCCTTCCTCCTGTCCCTCTTGTGGTCCCCTGCCTGAACAGACTTAACAAAGGCCAGGCAAGGATGTGCCCACCATTATTACAATTGAAGCTGAAATATAAGGTCTAGAGGCATTTTCAAATATTGAGTGAATTTCTCCAAGCCTCCATAAGCCCATTTTTATTTTGCTCTTTTTTTTTTTTTTTTTTTTTAAATCATGAAAACACTGAAAGAGGAGAATTGAATTGTTTGTTTCAAGTTTGGTTTTCTTCCTGGCTAGTTCCTTCAGAATGCTCCTGAGGTAGTATTTAGAATAACAATTTACCTGCTCAGCTTTCAGATAAAAAAACCTTTTTTTAGGTAAATTAGTACTGATTAGTTAGTCCTCAGATGTCTTAGTTGGTACTGTCTTCAGGCCCGTCCCCCCTCCCCAGGCCATGCCAGTGTCATGGCTAGTTTCAAATTCATCTACTAGCAGTCTCAATAATTCTCCTTTTGTTTTGCTTCCTTGTTACACCAGTTTTCATTCCCTTAAGACAAAACCTGGGTTAGGATGAAATTGTCTGAAAAGTACAGGTTCCTTCTGTTTTTAACAGGGAGTCATTAGCAGCTTCACAATATGAAGCCAAAAATGCGTCCTGGGTATAATTATAAACACATAAATCCCTGGGAGAGGAAGTTTCCTGTGCAAATTATTCCTGTTTCCAGAACCAGGGAAAATAGTCTAAGTAATAATAAACAGCCAGGATTGAGTAAAGAAGGCCTGTTGTTCCGCGGTTGACTTCGGAAGCGAGTCCACTATTAACTGTCCGTTAAGCATTAGCTCTTCTATTAAGCTGGCTCTGCCCCCTGAAGCAAGTCAGCCAATCTCTCTGGGCCTCGCTTCCCCCACCTTTAAACAGTGGCTCCTCCTAGCTGTCATGGTGCCGGTACCCTAAAATAATTAGGGTTTTGCTGGTCGATTCTCCTTATGAATATTAC
Source organism: Panthera leo (assembly GCF_018350215.1). NCBI lineage: Eukaryota > Metazoa > Chordata > Mammalia > Carnivora > Felidae > Panthera > Panthera leo. Next base: position 38,732,734 of record NC_056680.1, on the reverse strand, counting down.
ATGTCCGCTGATGGATCTGCCTTTGCGTAAGAGTTCCAGCCTTTTACCACGCCGCTTCTGAAAGTGCTATGCTAGTAGGATCCACCTAGTTACCGACAGCCAAGCCAAACTGAAATCCTGATGCCTCAGCAGAGTCAGCATCCATCAGTCACAGCACCCTCCGGCCAACAGTGTAGAAGTAGGCCCTACCCAAAGACCAGACAACGTTGATGTTTCCTACACAGCTGACCTCGTGTCTCCGTGGCCCTTCTTGGAGATGGTCAACTACGCGTAGGGTTTCTCTCTTTACTTGGTGATTTTCTGTTCACATAGAAGTTTTAATAGCGAGTTTTAGCAAGTATACGTTGGAGGTGTAAGTTTTTTTAAAAAATGAGAAACCTGAACTAAAACAACATTTTTGATGCAATAATAAGTTTCTCTTGGCCAAGGAATGGCCACCATCAGGTCCTATTTGTTTTTTTGGAAATTTTGGGTTAAATGTGACATATATGCAGCAAAATACACAAATTGTAATGTGTACAGCTTGATAAATATTCATGAAGTAAACAGGTTCCTGTAACTGCATTCTCAGGGAGCAAGCAGAACATGACTTACCCCCCAGAATCCTTCCTTGCCCTCCCTTCCCCCAAAGGTGGCCACCCGATCTGGCTTCTGATACCATAGGCTGATTTTGCCTGTTTTCAAACATTTATATAAATGGCATCATTTAGTGTCAAGTTATACACATTTAGCCAGGATCAATGCAGGGAGGGAGGAAAGGAAAGGAAGGAGGAAACAAAGAAATTATTTTACTAAAGATGAATTCCTTTAGTAAATTGAACATGCCCTCACTTAAATTGTATTAAATACTAGAATGTTTTAACCCCCAGAAGACAGCTGGAAAAATTGATGGTATAAATATTTAGATATATGGATTTAGAGCAAATTAGGCCAGTTAGACAAAGCATATTATTCAAGGCAGAATTTCCTAATTTTGATAATGCTCATCTTTCGCATTTTACTTATAGATGTTGAGCATGCAAGTAGAGAGAGCTGACCGTGTTTCATTAATATGCCAGGAGCATGCAAACCAGGAGTCAAAACTCTTTACTCCTGTCATTTTCCTGTAAATTAACATACAGTAAGTGGCTGCAGGGGTGCATATTATGGTACGACAAAGCCTTACTTCCCCAGCCACCATTCTCAAATATCCACAAAGTGGACCCCAGTCCAGAATTTAGTTAAAAATAAATAAAAGACCTACATTAATCAGTGTAGATGAGTGCTTTAATGTCCATTTACGGAAGCCCCAGAATAGCAGAGCCAAACTCCGAAGATATTTACTCTTACTTTATATACAACGCTAACAGATGGCCATTGGTTCTGTAGCCCAGAGTTCAAAACCCGAAGGGGGATGGCCAGGGAAAAGCACTGGAGAGCAGAAAGAATGAAAAGGAAAGGAGCAGACAAGCAAACCACAAAAAAACAGAATGAGCCACTTGGAACACACAGTTTGGGGCCAGTTAGTATTGGGGCAAATAGCGCTCACCGCCCCACGATCTCTGAACGCTTGGCAGGCAGTCAGGAGAAATACTTGCTGTTTTTAACAAAGACAGTCAAGCATCGAGGAAAAGTTCATTTGAGTTCACTTGGCTTTCATAGGATAGAGCGTTATGCAACCCATTTTAGAAAAAGTCTCATCAAAACAGACTAAGAAATCAGTCAAAAAGCTTTGGTAACATGTTAAAAAGGATAAATTACTTATCTGGAAAATTCGTTTGGCTGGAACATGATGTTTATCTAAGTTCCTGGATAAATGTGATGTGACTATTACAGCTTTTGTCCACTAACTTGCTTTTTGTCCAACGTTTCCCCTTAGAAACAATATTTATTATGAGTTCTCTTGTGTCACCTTTTTATTATCGAGTCCATAATTTGCAGCTAACATGATAAGTGCTTAAAAAACAATGTGGACAGACTTGACATTATCACTCATTTCTTTTTTCCCTGCCTTCCCTCAGATGATGAAGTAATAGGAGTCAGTGTCAGTGTCCGGGACCGGGAAGATGTCGTCCAAGTCTGGAATGTAAATGCGTCTTTAGTGGGCGAAGCAACCGTTTTAGAAAAGATCTATGAACTTCTGCCCCACATATCTTTTAAAGCAGTATTTTATAAACGTAAGTGCTTCATTTTCAGTTATTACTTTCTAGCTTATTCTGTCATACTTTTAAAGATAGAGACTGTGTTGCAAATGAGATGGAGGTAGAATCACTCAAAATTCTATAATCCAGAAAATAATTCAATAAAATACATGTGTTTTGTTTAAAAAAAAAAGTTTAGTCTCAGAAATTAAAATGAGATTTTATTATCATCTAAACACATGAATCAGAAAAGGTGATACATATTGTATTTATTTCAGAAATTTAAGCCTGATCTTAAATTTGTCATTCTCAGGAAAAAAATTACCTTCTATTTGAAGCAACAATAACAAAAATGTTATTATATGAGCTGGCAGGTAGATATTCAATCATCCCTTCATAAACAGGAATTTATAATGTATAACATCTGTATTTGTGGAGGAACTTGTTCTGAGCGCGGGGATGATTGAATGTTCTACTGAAATGCTAATACTTCCTCATTACGGAAGACTGTGACACAGAACGAGAGAGAATTCACGCACAGTGGTGAAATGTTAACAGTATGAATAGGTGTGTGGACCCATTGTTTCCATCATGATTCATGTTCATTGCTTTTGTGTGCTCTTTTGAAAAAGTCATCTTTTTCATAATGAAAACACCCCTGTGCTTATTAAACCAATGTTTGGTAGATCAAACTGCAGGTTACACTTTTAACAGTGAGTTAGAGAAACGTACTGATAGCCCTACACATACATGTGATAAATTCCTACTTCCCAAACTACCCCAAGAGCCGATGACCCAATTTTTTAAACTCTGGTATTTCATGGACTCTAAGATGCCCTTGACTATGGTGTCATTTTACTATTCGTAAGAAGGAAAAATAAAAGGCTCCCAATTAAACAATGACATTGTATTGATTCTAGGGGTCTTCAGATGTGGGGTGGGGAGTGGGGAGTGCATCTCAGTTTTGCTGAGATATACTCCATTACTGTTTCCCAACCCCTTGCCAAAAAGGAGGGGAAAAATCAAATGCTCTTTGGAGATTGTCTTAGTATGATAGAGGTTATTAAAACAAAGACCTCCCTCGTAGGAATCCTACGTTCCCAGACCAAATGATTTAGATTTTAAGCAACAAGACTGACCTGTATTCTGTCGATATTCAGGAGGTGCTCAGCTTCTGAATTTTAAATGAAAGTTTAAATAAAAGAGATAGAAAGATGGCCCTGCCGAAGTTGATTCTTGGCTGTGCAGTGTGGAAATTGCACATTTGCAGATGCAATTTTCCGTCCTTAGGGCACATTAATTGTATTTTCAATCCAGATATTAATTGAAAGGTCACCAGGGGTCTTTTCTGGTTTTTCTCCTTCACAAGCCTGTCTGGAAGAAGTGTGTTTCATGGCCATTTATAAATGGGGCTACAGCATTCTTTACCACCTTTGAACCAACTCCACATTTGACTCAGAATAGGAGAGAAGCAGTTTGGAATCATTAAGTCAGGCACTCTGAATTTCTGTCCCCCCTTCAATGGTGTGACCTTGAGCAAGTCACATCTTCCCGTCTTTTCGCTTTCTCACCAAAATATTGAGGAGGTTCGTCTTAAATGATCTCCAAGGTTCCTTCTACTTCAAAATTCTCTCATTAAATTTCCAAGTAACATGGTTAGCAGCAGGTCCAAGATGATAGGAGTATATCATTAGAAAATTAAGCCACAGGGTGTTTAGGCTAGTTTTTAGGGCAGTGGTAATAATCAGGTAAGACTGAACGAGGATGAGTCACGGCTTAGTTGTTATGATGGCTTGAGGGGCGGGGGGTGGAGGGGAAGCCAAATCTGGGGGGAAAGTTGCAACATGGCCAGTTGAATCAAGTTGAATAGATGCCCTAAAGATAGATGCCATTGTGAAGTTTGTGAGTAATGCAGAACTGGCTAGGGTCTCTGTAGAAATCCATATTTTAATGGCATAAATTAACATTTAAAGACTCAAAGATTATTCAAATAAAAATTTGAATTGGAAAAAACAAGCAATTCTCTTTATTTTATATAAAGCAGGCAGTCCTTTACTCAGTAGGGTTATTATATACCACGTGCTGCAGAATTGATTTGGAAAAATGAGGTTTGTGCAGAAATCTTATTCACAGCATGATGGAGAACAGTCGTAGGGTGAGCTAAGTTAGAAATGGCCAACTCTCTGCTTTTATTCTGTCTTGTTAATAGGATCCTGGTGTAAGTATTCACAAGTGTACGAAAGCCAGGTGACATGGCAGGTTTTCCATGTGGAAAGAGCCCAAGCATATTCGGTCAAGACCTCCGGCAGGGGAGATGAGAACTGGGCCGTTGTTAAGTCATACATGATTTGGATACAGAGTAATTATTTGACTGAGAAACTCACAGTGTACAGAGACCCTTCCCCTGCCCAATCCCCCCCCCCCAGTTCTACCCTCCCCCACACCAATTCTGTCACCTTCTTCAGGGCAGCTGAATGACATCTTTTTGATGTGAGAATTATTTAGAGCAGAGGTTGGCAAACCATGAACCTTATGCCAAATCTGCCCCCTCCTTGCCTTCTTTTTTGTTAGGGCTGCAGCTAAGAATGGTTTTCACATTTTTACATGGTTGGAAAAAATTAAAAGAAGAACGACATTCTGTAACACAAGAAAACTGTATGAAATTCAAATTGCAGTGTCCGTATATAGACAAAGTGTACTGGCACCTAGCAGGGCCTCTTTGTGCCCACGTGGTCTGTGGCTCTTCCAGTGCTGGCAGTGGCACGGTTAATTGTTGGGACAGACACCGGATGGCCCACAGAGCATAAAATGTTTATTCTCTGCCCCCTTCCAGAACAAGTCCTCTGACTCCTGATTTCCAGAATTTTCTATTCTCTTGCCACCAAGGCTAACCTAAGGCTGAAAGAACTTGTGTCTCGCAGAACTCGCCCAGTTCTGAATGTTCCATTCTGCTATCTCCATGGCCCATCACAACTGCATTATTCTGGTATCTCAGCTATGCCCACCCCAGAATGGTCCCTCACACTCAGAGCAATAAAAAACTCTGGACAGTCCGTATCTCTTGATTTATCCCTTGGAGCCCAGCAACCCTGAGAGGTCTGTTGGCTTCGCCACTTGACCCAGCATCACTGTGTATTTTAGTGCAGATCAGACCCCGTTTGCTTCAGTACCGGCCTGAAAAACTGTTTTAAAAAGAAAACAAAATCATAAAAAGTGAAATATTTGTAAAGATTTACATGTGAGAAGTGTTCAGTTAGATCATTTCTGTAGGCTGTCCTTAGGAATTTGGCCAACTCACAGTATCCCGAGAGCTCTAAGTGTGCTTCCCCCACAGGGTTTTATCCAAAGAACAGGTTGGGATGAACCTCCAGGATGATCCTGAAGGGAAAACGATCCCTTTGCCTACCCCTTCACCCCTTTAGACACTGGTCTGAAGAATTTAGTCTATACTAAAAACAGAGAATTGGGAGGGGCTTAACAGGTGAAGCTGGCCAGCCCATCCATTCACTGCCCATGGGAGGTGGGGGGAGGGGTGGGGACCGGAAGACAAAGCACAGAGAATTCTGATTTGCCTTTGGCTTTATTAGACCCAAGCCCCGGTGGCTTGTCCCCTTGAGAGAAGAGGACCTACCCTTGCTTTATGATGATGGTTAGCCAGATTCAGGAAGTGGATTTCCACCCTTGGCTTTTTTTGTCTTGGACAAGATGTTATGCATTTCATGAATGTCTCATTTCCGACTTCCACTTTACAAAATTGTTAAGTCTTTGAAAAATACTTTTGATAGCACCATTTTTTATTCTAGAGTTCCTAATTGTAATTAGTAATTTCATAAGCCAGGCAATAGGACTGGGGGGGAGATTTTTTTTTTTAATTAAAAAAGAAAATATGATTGGAAAAAATAAAAGACCCATCAGTTTTTTGAAACTTCATTTCCCACAGGGGTGCTCAGAGGTGGGGAGATGTAATACGATTGCTACCCGCTTGTGTTGTTCTTTTGTTTTGCTTTATTTTTGTTTTATTTTATTTCTAAAGATAGGTCCATGAATGGCCCTGGCGTGGGTAACATGGGGTCTCCCACCCCGTGCATTCTGTGGGGCACATTTTCCCCTGTAGCATGGGAAGCCTTGCATATTTCTCTTCATCAGCTCGTGGGGATTACTCATCCTCTCGGCACAGCAAGAAGAAACAGGCAGCATGCCCATTGCTTGTTTATTCCTTGTTTTAATTTTCATTATTACGTTTCTCAGGAAATGCACGCCTTAGCTAACAGTTACTGGCACAAAAAGGTATTTGCATTCTTGCCAACATTTGGGGAAACTGAATGAGATGCCTTAGAGAAGGGTTGCCCCATCCTTTGCTTAAAGTTTTCTTTCCTTTTTTTCTTTTTTGTTTTTTTCTGTCCTTTAGCCCATGAAGAGCATCATGCTTTTGAAGGTGGACGTGGAAAACACTAATTGCACTCTAAAGAATTCTTTGTCCTTTGCTGATTGGTTTTGGAAACGGTCTTAACAGGAGGGAGAGTGAAGAGAAGACTTGCCGAAGCCCGATGCTGGTCCATTTAGAGTGGGTTTCTGCCCTTGCAGACTGGGCACTTAGGGCTCAAAGTGGCAGGTGGGGTTGGGGGAGACTGTGTGGGTTTCTACCGTCACATTATTTGCTTTTTTTATTTTTCTTTTTTGGCTTTTTAAATTCTCTGTTCTTTTCACTCTGGGCTTTTTTTTTTTTTTGGGTCCTTTTAAATTTCCTTATTCAGTCTAATTATTGTTTTCTACACTCCCCTTTTATTGAGGCACAAGAAATCGGTTTCCCTTTAAGTAGCTCTGCTGTACCTAGTTAATGAGAATACGCATAATCGTGACAATACTGCTTTTGAAAACCACACTGTACTTGGAGGAATACTAGCTTGGTGAAACCTGTCTTGATTATTTGTTGTGACACATTCCTACACACTGTGCACTGGGCATTGTTTTTTTTTTCTGTCCCAGGAAAAAGAAAAACCATACTGAATCTGATTTTGCACTGACAGCATACACATCTTTTATTTTTCTTTACTTTTTAAACTTTTTTTTTTTTTTTTTTTTTTAGCAATAAAAGGAACATAATAGTTGGGTTGCCTAACATGAAAACTTATAATCACAGTTGAGTATCAGGATATAAATCAAACTCTAGGTCTTCAGACCCTCTGTGGAAGTATTTCTAAGCACAATTTCAATTCGGCCTTTTCGAAGGATAGGCACAGAGTGGTAGCAAGGAATTTCTCCTGGTAGGAAACCTTGTATTTCTGATTTAAAGAGGAGGTGATGTTTTAATTGTTTGAGGTAAAGCTGCTTCTGAATTTTGGGTATGTGTACCCACCCACTTAGGGCTTTCCAGATGTGTCTGAACACACTTTGTTAAATTATCCCTTTTTCCTGCTCACATTGTATGTCGTTTCCAATAATTAATAGTCCTCCAGCCTGGGCAGCTCGCCCCTGCCTTTTTCATTTAGGAGCAGCTGGGTCGATCTCATTTCCAGGATGAATGTGAACGTTGACAAAGTGGAACTCTGAGTGCATTCTGTTGATACTAATTTTTGGAATTGTTGATATATATTGTACTATGTTACCAAAGAAATAATGGTTTTAGTAGAAGGAAATGGCCATGCTCTGGAGCACTGAGCCTCTTTCCAAATGCACCCATTTCCCTCTCTTGACTCCACCAAGCCTCCTACTGCTCTTACCTGAAAAAGGCAGGGGCGTTGGAAGACACTTCCTCTTGCTGGCTTTTTCTGGAGTCAGGGGAGCTGACACGTGCTTACACATTTCACACAGGGGCCCAGGGCTCAGAACTCGTACCCAGGATTTTTAATCCCTCTTGCAGTATTGACCAGCAGAGAGAGGTGGGGCTGCTTCAAGCCTCCAACCTGTGTTTGTAAATAAAATTCTCCATTCAAAAATGTAAACGAAACTTTCCGCGATATCTGTTTACAAAAGTTGTGCCCTTTTCTTGCATTACTAACCACATCAACCATAATCACAGTGACCATAGTTTTTAAAAAACCCCTTTGTTTCTAAACTGACTTTCTTCAGTGGTTTCAGAATGAGTCATAAGGATATCAGATCCATTTTTCTAAAGCCTGGAACTCACTTCTCTAAGCATTGTACTGACATCCAACTTGGTTTTAAATTATTCATTCAAGGATTAAAAAAAAATTATTCTGAACACGAATTTAAATTCTTTTTTATAATATAAGTATTTTTCTGATAGATTAGAAAAAAGGATGATTGACCTATCTTCATTATAATTGTCATATATATTTCCATAAGTAAATGGATTTTGAAACATTTTTATTTTTTGAACTTTATTTAAAGCGTTGTGGTGACATGTTCAACTTCTGCATGTATGTAGCCTTTGAAGAAAAAAATAAAATAAGTAGGAATGTTAGGCTCATATTAATGTTTTCTAGTTTCTGTTGTTTATGATCATGACACATGGCTTAACACACAAAGTACATTTTTGTCCCAGAGAACTTCTGCACCTGTTTCTGACCCTGTGGAAAATACCAACTGTGAGAAGGATTTAATTTGCCAAATGTTAAGAACCTATTATCTAAATTACTTTAAGAGTGGATTTTGTCAGATTTTGCTTTAGAAATTGTTTTAATTGAATATGTAGTTCCTATTAGACTTTGTATGAACTAAGCTGATTTAATCAGCCTAAAAACCTCTCATTACCTTCTTGGATTAAAGAAGCTAATACTCTTTTGAGATACAAGGAAATATCTTGTGGGGCATGTGACTTCTGTTTAGGGCAGCGTACCCATGCTGGGGGAAGTGGGAACTTGCAGTTGGATCCTGATGTTTCCGTCTGGTCCTTGCAGGTGCAGCCTGCTCTCTGCAGAGAGCCAGATGGAAGTCACAGCCCTGACTTTCTCGCTTTTGTCATTCCTTAGGTCTGGATGCAGAGCCAGGGTCTCTGATCGAAACCAGTATGCCGTTTTCTTCTCCCATTATCCCATACTAGGTTTGTTAGGCTGCAGGTGCTTGCTTACATTGGGGAAGTTATACCCGTTTAATAAGGCCGGATAATATCAGCTTAAAGGACCTTGTCTATATCTCCACTTTTCTCCTGTAAGCACTTCCTGAAGTGTTGATTCACCCCATTTAAAGATTCCCTGCTGGACGTCTCCACATTTCTGAAATGAGGGGATAGTTTACCGCAAACACGTACATTTAATATAATATGGCTATTAAATTCGTGGTAAAATTGACAGAGCGAAAGACACAAAAGCAAACACACCTCTAGTGAACTTTAAATAGTCTAACTTGACTCCTTCTCGACTTTCCTTTCGACTTTAGCTCATGTCTGCACCATCTACACAGTTCCAAGACTTTATAGCTGAACGAAACTTTGGGTATCACTGAGTAGTGGACACAATGTACAGGCTACTAGCAGAGACTTGACCAAACCTGTCCCTTGTGAAAGGACATGGGGTCACAAACGACAGAGCTGGGCATTAAAGTCTGTAGGCTACATACTCAGTCCAAGCTTCCTTGACCTGAAAAAACTCAAAAGTCCTGTCAACCTAACTCCAAAACGGCTCACCCCGATCAAGCACGCCATACCTCATCTCATCTGGCCACTGAGATGCCTGGACACGGTGAGATGTCCGCGTTATAACAGTTCTCATTTTCTCTCTCTGGCTCTCAGTGACTAAAGTCATGCTGCAGGCTGGTGTTTGCAAATAGCCTTATAGTGACAGGAGGTGGGTACTTGCCATGAGAAGCCCAGCTCATAGAGGGTCCCATCTTTTGTACTTAAACAAAAGTGACAACATTTGGAGCGATCACATGGTGGCGCTGCCTTCCAGCCAACAGTTCTGGCTCAGCCGTGTAATTTATCCAGCTAGGTTTGTGTAATTATTTTAAGATTTGAGTGCATTTTGTTCGTCTGGGTTTATAAAAATTTGATTAGATATTACCGATAGAACTTTAGCTCTCCTCTACCTCATAAAAATGTGTACAAGATCCAACTCTCTGGACCTGCTTAAAAAAGCCCAAATCTCAGGCTCTCCATGAGCCTCTAAGTAGTCACGAAGAGAAAGAACGAAATAAACATATAGGAAATACCAGAAATATTTCATCAAATATTGTGCCGCAAGGGAGAAGTAAAATCAGGGTTTGATTTTTGTTTTTATTTTTTTAGGGCTTTCTAAATATGGAACTCCCCTTTAAAAATGTATGTCTGCTATTCACCTTTCCTGTAATGTATGTTTCTGTAAGATTTCACTCATTACAAATGAAAGTAGAGGACTGCCTGTAGGTAGTTTATTTTTGAAAAGAATACGTGCAGACCAATTAAAAATTACTTTAGAGTTTGGTGCCTCGGGATTGTAAGAACCTGGATCATGGCCTTTACAGCTGAGAGGGGTCGGAAGGTGGAGAGGAAAAAGACGGGAACAGAGGTGCGGTGAAGAGCCCTTTGACCCTATGTTCCTGCGTAGCGTCGAGAGTGTGTTCTCACACTTGTACTCTCACAAAGAAGAGAGCTCACATCGGTTCTTTACACAACCGATTATGCTGTTCTGTTTCTGCTTTCTATTTTTACATATGCATCCAAATCTGTGAGCGCTTCTTACTTAGGTTAGCTCATTCAAGCCAAAAGTCACCATCTTGTGTTGTAGAGATACTCTCATCTTGCTGACATGACTCCATTTTTGAAAGAAAATTCACAGTTTTTGAATTTTAGAGTGGAAGGGACCTTCGAGATCATCTACCAGCCCTTCTCGCCCCTTGGTATGCAGAAGAACCTCAGGGCGCTTACTCAATACACACATTTCTCGGCCCCAACCCTAGAGGTTCTGATTCAGTAGGTCTGAGAGGCCTAGATATCTGCCTTTTCAGCAAAAGCCCCAGTAATTCTAATGTGGGTGGCCCCCAGACCTCACTCTGAGAACCCCTGTTCATATCCAACCCCCCAGTGACAAATGAGGAAAGCCTCCCGCTCCCCCACGCTCTCAGGTGACCTGACTGGAATGCATAATACCAACAACCCTAGGAAGGTTGGAGAAAGCCATTATCAGGAAGACTTGAGAAGATGTTGCTCGTAAATAAAAACTTTATGGCTAGGACCACAGCAGTAATAAGTAGCCCATCTCGGGAAGTCCATGATATAAAACCTTTAATACAGAGTGGTGGCTTTTCTCTTTTCTAAATACCACTTCAGCGTGTTAAGAGAAAAGAAATTAATGTTCAGAAAAAGTAGTTACTCCATATGTGCAGTAACTACTTTTCTATAATATCTTATGGCATCTGGGGTTCAGCATCATTGAACAAGATTAAATGAACGTTATAGAGCTATAAAATTGCATGTAAAATAACGCAAAACTGTTCAAATGACTATCAGAGTAGCCTGGGAATGAATTTCCACTAAAATTGTCAGTCTTAGACGTAGCTTAGTAGCTGTTACTGAAGTGGAGGGGTTCTTTCATACAAAGACGTGTCCAAAAAATCAAGTAAGTATTCCCTAAACCATGTGAATGACAAGCAAAAGTCATTGTGAAGTCAATATTTTTTTGTTCATCGTTGCTAAAATTGAGACTCCCATTGTATATGTGTGTGTTGAACGTACCAACCAGAATATCCAATAAAAGAGCCTTTTGGATATTCTATGCTTTTTGTGTCCTTCAGAAATCATGAGGTTGGAGACATCAGTGTTAAATGTTTGTTTGAGTTGCTCCCTTAAAAAAAGCCATCGGCTCATTTAATGAAGTGCACGAGTCCTTTGTGAAAATTTCAACTTCTGATGTTGCCGTGAGAGAATTTTTCTTAAGCTTTCATCTTGGAACAAGTGTTTGAGCTTTCTAAAACTGTCAACTTTGTATTAGAGAAGCAAGCATGAAGTAAATAGTGTTTCTTAGTTTCCTGTAGAAAATCAATGGTACCTTCCGTCTTTTCACATATGAAAGTTTAAATGTTAGCATTGCTACCTTCTATGGTGAATGGGGACTTAGACGTTTTAATAAAACGTGGAGGGTTTCTGTTTTCAAATAGAGCTATTCATTTTGTGAGCCTGCATTAAGTTCCCCCCAAATTTCTCAGACCGGAATCAGGTAACATGGCTCACAACTGCTGTATGGTTGGGGTTTTTTTGTTTTGTTTTGTTTTGTTTTGTTTTTTTACGTTTTGACTACTCAGTTAGCATCTGATACCAAGTTCCCATCCCTTTGCACGTATGCTCTCGAGATTTTAGTTTCACTTAAATCGGGACACCAAGGATTTCGGAGCTTAGACCGGTGAGCACAGTTTAACTTGGGACATCTAACACAAGGTATCCCCGAATTTAAAATCTTATCAGTTGCATTCACAATTATTCATCCTTTCACACTGTCTTACCTGTGTGTAAGCTGAAGCAGGTTTACTTGCCTTATGTTTTGGATCTGCCGGTACCCCCCTCTTCCCCATTGTATACCATTTGCGCCCCGTGCAGTTGGGGCCTTTCCACATATGGCTACAAGCTGGTGTAATGCCCTTCCTTTTGATCTGGCTTCATCTAGTGATTTGCTCAGTATTTTTAAGGTCAGGCTGAAAACTTTTCTGTTCTAGTTATTTTTGATTTTATATTGTGTGTTGTGTTTGATGTTCAGATACACGTGAAAGTTGCTTCTAGGAGTCAGTAATTTTTATTCCAGCCTTTTGCAGCAATAAGGTAAGACTAGACTGTACTTTTTCTTCCTTGGAAATGTAGTGATTTATGTGTTAGGGCGAATGCCTAGGCTTTTCGTGTAAAAGCTCTTGCTGTTTTCTAATTTGGGACTATGCTGCTATGAATTTGTGCTCCTTTTTTCAAGTTGTAACTTTGTGGGGTTTGAGTGGCCATTCGTCTGTAGAACTTTCGACTGAGATTTTTTTTTTTTTTTTTTCTCATCTGTTGCCAGGAATTGTCACTCCGTATTTGGATTCTATAGTATAGCAATGTCCTTCTCCTCCCCCCGGTTTAAAATTTCTTGCCATTTTATTATTCGCATTGCTTCGTCTTCACTGGGTTCCGAGTATGTGTCTGGTGATGGTCATAACGCTGTTTATTCCAGGACGTATTGGAACTTCCCGTCCAGCTAGCACAATGTGTGTGAAGCGCCTAGCATGGTATATGACACATAGTAGGTGGTCTTTGGTACTCTGTCAGGAAGCGGCTGTTTTTTCTACACTCCCCTATCAAACACATTTGGTGATAGGGTTCATCTTCGGCTCTTCGAATCCACATCTCACTTATTTTCATTCTTTTTCTTTACTTTTTTGCTAAGACTGCTCTCACGTTGGAATAAGTCGTCTCCTCTTGTTTGTCTCTTGTCCTCCAATTCGCCCATAAGATTCAACCGTTCCCTGTGTAGCCAAGTAAAGTGAACTTGCTCTTCCTTTCTGGCTGTCTGAAACACCCCTTTAAAAACAAAAAGTAACCAGCAAACTCTTATTTCTCCCGTTTATCTGCAGATTTTCCTTTCTCTTACTGCAGAAGCCAGCAATTCGAGATTATGTTATGTGGTGCCCGGTTAACTTGAACACAGCAGATTTTAGTGAAATCTGAAGGAGTGAAGATTTCCTAAGATCTCCTTCTCATATTTGAGTCTAATTACTGCTGCCATGTATTCTATCTGTACTTTATCATTTAGTGGTTATAATGCACTTTTAGGGCAACTTGTTCTTGGTTATAGGCTCTGCCTTCCAATTTAAGGTACAGGTTTTTAGAGGCCAACCTCAGTGATTCTTTTGGTTGTGGTACCCACTGTTCCAGAACTTTTAACTGCTTCCCCTAATGAATGGATATTTAAAAATCTCTGGAATCCTACAGGAAGATAGGTCTTTTGTTCTAGGAAGAAAAGAAAACAGTAGCATTTACGGGGCTCAGCAAGTTAAAAGGTGTATCACTGAAATATGTATCTATTTCCCATCATCTGGCTAAGCTGTGGTGCTGACTAGCTTCTTTCTTGCCAAAGAAAATAATTTTAAATCATAAGCATATTTAACTAGCAAGCATAAATCATAAGCCGTTCTAATCATAAGCATGTTGAACTCTGGTGCCATTTGCACAGATGTTATGGTTAAATGTGTGTGCTCCTCCCAGCCTCAAAGATGTGGACAAGCTCTTACTCCCCAATTTCCTCTTTCACTCGGGGAGCTTAAATCATTTGTTGTTTGCACATACAGAATTCTAGAAAGTACGGGACCTAAAGAAAGGTTTCAGGTCTTAGGAAAGTTTTGGATTTTGTGACCCACCCTGACTGGACAACGGTGGAAATAACGGGTAAATATTAAAGCAGGGTTCCCTTTTTAAGACAAAAATAATTGGTGTTTCATGATGATAGGCAAGGTACAAAGAACAAGACTTTGATTTTCAGAATGTATCTTTAAAAAACAAACAAACAAACGTCATGGAATCATAAATAAAATTTTAACAGAAGCCTGTTGGCTTTCAAAAAAAGGTTCTCCACGTGGTTGGTTCTAGAGAAAATACTTTTAGATACTGCAAACAGAGCTCCTATTGTAAAGTATATTTTAAAAAGTATTTTTAAAAGTGTAGTAACACAATAACACATCCATACTGACTTGCGTTGCAAGGCAAATTGTTAACATTTTGGAAGCCAGTAGGCATAATTTACATACTCATTGATTTTGTTTTATGAAACATCACTTTTTAGAAACTTTTTATTGTAAAATAAAACAAAGATACAGAAAACCACCCAAAACAGACGTGTAATCACTTGTTGTTTGGAGAAGACTTCCATAGAGCGCCCGGGTTGAGAAATTGAACTTTGCCAGCCGCCCCAGGGACCCCCTCATTAGTTTCCCCCCAGTTCCGCCCTGTTTTCCCAACTAAAATTACCCTCATGCTGACTTGGAGTGAGAGGAAGCCATTCTTTGTGTTTCTCTCTGGTTTTATCACTCGTGTGATATCTTTTTCTGTAGAAGCTCCTCTGCTTATAAAGTTGAGTTCAGAAATGTTATTTATAAGCTCTTTAAACGATAGGTGCAGAATGACCGTGTGAGCACTTGCTACCCCCACTAAGTCAGTGATGGGATGGAGTTTGGCATGCTTCCGCTGTGCTCTGTGGCTCTGCTCATAGCTATAAACCAATAGTGATAATAACTAGAGTGTATCGAGTCCCGTGCCATCTAAGCACGTACGTTAATTTATTTCTCCCCAAGACGCTCGGAGGTACTCTCGTTAGTGTCGTCCCCGTTTTCTGTATGTGGAAACTAAGGTTCAGAGAGGTGAGGTAACTTGCCCAAGGTCACACAAGTACTGCGTCAGAGAGCCAGGGGGCATCTAAGGTAGTGTGGCTCTAGGCAGTTCTCCCGATGCTAGGCTTGATGGAGGATTCCAGTGTACGCGGATTTTGAGACTGCTTATACGAGCTTGTCAAGGAAAGGATCTACAGCTTTAAGAAAAAGATTGAAAACTCGCTGGCCTAGTTCAACCTTTTCATTTTACAGATGAAGAAATGACCCAGAAAGTATAAAGAATCTGCTTAAGGTCACACAAGCAGTTGGTGGCAGACTTGCAGCCAGCTCCCCAAATCTCCTGGCTGTTAAAATCGATGATCTTTCCTTCATTCCATACCTTATGTGGAAAAAATACACATTTTCTAATCCGCTTCTTTGCATCAGTTCCACATGAGCAGATTTGACTCAAAACCAGCGTACAACTAGGATACAGCATCTCCTTGCTTACTTGCTCAAGGTTTTAGCTGGGAATTAACAAATTTATATTTGAAGTTTGTTCTTCTGTAGATGCACATGCCTAACACTCTCCTCCAAAGAATGTACAAGAATAACACATTTGACTGGTGTGGATGGCAGGTGAAAAAGAATTACTGGTGTAGTGTAGGCCCTTCCGTGTATTCACGGCCAATTCTGGATTATCCCAGCACAGATGGATCCTGCAAAATCCCTCTTCTGCTTCTTACTGGTGACCTTTAACTATTTGTGTTTGCAAATGCTTCCACCAGGGATTGGAAAGGAGAAGAGCAGAGAAGATGGGATGTGGTTTCTTGACCAGTGTTAGGTGTCCTGGTAAAGAGTTTAGGGGTTTTCATGGGAGACCGTGGGATTCTCCCTGGGTTGAGGCACCCTGGGATTCCCAGACTTTAGCCTTGGATGGCAACAATCAGAAGGGAAGCAAACTGGCACAATGCAAAGGAGCTTAGCTTGGAATTTGTTGAATTGGGTTGAAATCCCATTTAGCTTGTGCCTCAAGCGAGTTACTCTTCCTCTCTGAGCCCCAGTTTCCTCATCTATGGAAGGGAAGAAGACAGAGCTTCTCCAAAGCCAATAACATATTTAAGCACCCAGCTCAGCACTTTGCTCATGGAGAGAGCTATTAAATGGTACTTCGACTAGTTGACTACATTCATACGTCCACATGGTAAAGGGAGGTAAAGAGACTGAACTGATCCGATGAAACTTTTGCACTCTCCTCTTGATACATTGGTCCGGCTTGAGTTGTTTGAGGCCCTCCAAATTGGTGGCCACACCAGCCTAAACTTACTAGTCTCATAACTGCTTGTTTCCTGATCTACCTCCTTACGCCACGATGGGACAAACAAATTCGCCTTCTTCACTGGAGCTCTGCGGACCTGACTTCTGGGTCATTTGCCGTGAACCAATTAAAAACCTGAATGAATCTCCCAGTTGATTATTTTCTCAGGACATTATTGCCGTTGTTACTCAGGAATACTTAAGAAGGAAATTCGGCTAATGAAAATGTTTTCCAGTCTGGACAACTTGTTGTTGAGACATAAGCTCTGTGTTATGCTCTGTGGATTGTCGGCACTCAGACTTCTCATTGGAGGAGGCCCAGAGGAGGGTCCCTGGAGTTCCTTGTATTACACACATATGCTTTTAATGCTGGAGGCCTTAAGAAAGTTGATAGGCGTCAGTAGAGATGAGATAAGGATTGTATGGGATATGGACTCGTTCACTCAGTAAGTATTTATTGAACAGCTATGATGTGCGGCTAGGCACTGAGGATACAAAAGTAAACAAGACAAGACATCATCCGTTCTTCGTGGAGCTTATAGTTGAGTGGATTGGTACATACCGTTACAACTTCGGAAGTACTAGACCTTCAGAAAGGCAGGAAGTAGATCTCAAACATGTTTGAGCTCCACAAACTGACACAACACTGTGAACTCAATGCAGGCTGGGTGAAGGAATGCTTAAGTATCGTCCCAAGCAGAGTTGGTTTTTGTGCTTAAGTTAAAATATCCTTAGATTTCTGAAGCTGCATGTTTTTACCAATCTCGTTATTGTTGTAAAATTCTCTAATAATTGTTTTGACACCAACTTTAGTAACCACAAAGACTGTTTATAATTTGTTGGTGCTTTTCAAACACCTTTAAAAGCCAAGCAAACCCTGGACTTTCGCTTGGTTAAGTCACTGTGTCTTTATGTATATACCTGAGGGGTAACCACCATAAAAAGACCTATGCAGCAACATGTTCAATATGGGGATTCTAACACTGTGGAATGTCTAAAGATTGCTTGCTCTGTAATGTTTAAAAGCCCTGTAATTCCTTGTAAAGCATATATAGCATCTGAACAAGAAATATGACACTAAGTCTTGGATTAAATAATATCTTGGGGCCACTGCCTTCTGCATTTTCAGCAGTTCGGCAACTCCACTAAGTGCAGGTTAACAAGACCAGAGCATCGTAAACGAGCATCTGTCCCATGACCCAGTTGGAGACCCCTTCCGATTATTCATTCCAGAAGCACGTGCTGACACTGAGTTCAGCCCTCTCGAGTCTCCCACTCGAAGTGGTCTTTTAAGATTGGCGGGAGGTCAGAGTCTCCCACCCCCAAGCTTTGTGCCGCGGCTAAATGTCGCCTGGGCCTTCCTTGCTTTGGATAGCTCTATTTTCAGAATTGAAGTCAACAAGGGGAGACTCTGGATGGGGAGCAGTCCAGCTCGGAACACTTGTGCGGCAAAGGGTTTTATTGTTGTTGTTTTAGAGTGTTTTAAATGAGAGCAGGCAGCCCTGCACAGAGGAACTTGTTCGGTTGGGCACTTGCTGCCGTTGCGCCCGCCGGCCCGGGTCTTTGCAGGCCGAGTTCAGCCTTTCCACTTCAAAGGCCTGGCTCTGAGTGGATCACACATTTTCCTTGATGACAAATTAATCAAACTTGATTTCTTGGATGAGATGGATACAAAAGAACTACAACTCCCCAAGGCCTGAAAGTCAATACGGCCCTTCTGGCTCTGATTACAGCAACAAAAGGATGTCTGAGAGCCATCTTCCTCCCCGCTCGGGCTGTGGGACGGGGCTGAAAGCAGCCGGCTTGTAAAGGAGAAAGGCCTTATTAAAACACATTTCAGCTGCGACCAAGTGCCCGGCGAGCCTTCCTGACAGAGAAAATTACTTTTTAGTAGATGCTCACCTTTTTCCCAAGAGCAAAGTTTCCGCTTAGGAGAATAAGAAGAGGTTGTATATTAGCAGTCTGAAATGTTTATAGATCTCCCTTTTATGTTTCTGTTGGGAAGGTAAGGTTTAAAAAAAAAAAAGAAGGAAAAAAAAAAAAAGAAAGGGATCAGCCTGTGATATCTGGCAACCGTTAGGGATAGGTGGAGTTTGGGTGAGGAAATTTACTTGTCCCTGGTTAAAAAGCAAATTCCTGGTTCTGGGGGAATTGGATACCCTTTTTTAATTTTTTTTTTTTTTTTGGATTTTTTTAATGTTTGTTTATCTTTGAGAGGGAGAGACAGAGCGTGAGCGGGGGAGGGGCAGAGAGAGAGGGAGACGCAAAATCCGAAGCAGGCTCCAGGCTCTGAGCTGTCAGCACAGAGCCTTACGCGCGACTCGAACCCACGAAGCGTGAGATCATGACCTGCACTGAAGTCGGACGCTTCACCACCTGAGCCACAGAGGCGCCGTGGGAAGTGTGTACCTTTAAGGCAGGCCTGGGACGAGGCAAAGAATGGATTCAAAATGCAACTGCCGTGGGTCTGCTCCGGCAACCCACTCATGCGAGAGAGCGAAATAAGCCTTCTGCTAAATCGGGGAGCGCAGGATTTCGATGTAAACCTTCTTAGCAGCTTTGTCATCCGCCTGTTCTGCGGAGCATCCAAGGACACCGCTCGCATCCCTCTTGTGATCGCTGTGCGTTCTATATTTAGAAGAATTGCTGTTGCACAAAATATGGTCCCCTGACTGTCCTGGGCGTGCTTTACGCCTTTCCCAAAAAGACTTCAAAAAATGAAAGGTTCATACCTTTATATCACAATTTTGGAAAGAAGAACCCAAAGGGTTTTTTTTTTTCCCTTTAATATGGAGGCAAAACACACACATCCACATATTTCCTATTTTATTTGTAGGATCTCCTTCCACGCAGCCGCACCACCACCATCCGGTGACTAAGGGTTGATAACATGTGCGCGGTGAAGTGGGGTCACACAAGCTCATCTCTCATTTCTGACACTTGGTTTGAAGATCTTTCCTCCAAGTATCTGTGTGATCCTGACAGGCAGTTTTCAGAAGTTTGTGGCATTCCAGGACCCTTAATAATTTAAAGCTGTAGTTGAGATTCCAGCCATGAGCAAAGTATACCATGGTTCTGCCCCCACACACCCCCACCCCCGCCTTGCGCAGTCTCCAGTGCTGACCCCACTGCTCTCTTGACATGTGTGTGCACCAAGCTGCGGCCAGCCACGCCCCTCGTGTCCCCAGCCTCCCGCCTCTGTCCCTGCCTGCTCACCCCTCCCCAGTCTCTGAGCCTGTGCCAAGGCCCCCTCCTCCAGGAAGCCAGTCCTGAGCTTTCCAGCCAGACAGGAGCCCTCCTTCTTGCAACATTGGAGGCCCTCACATGTTCTCTTAGCCCCTCTGTGGCACTTGGCACATTGGCCTACGTGTTCATTTGTGAGTGTGGCACTAACTCAGGAGCTCCCAGGCCTAACACACCCACCTCACGTGGGTCTTTCACACGGAGGCTCTGCTGCTTGTTGAATAAGGAGCCTCATTGCCACAAGCCCATCAGAGAAGCCTTTTAGGGGGGCTGGGGAGCTGTTTTGGTGGTTGCAAAGAGCACCGCCATTTGCATGAGAAGCCTAGCTCCCACCACCCTCCATGCCAGCCCGCTGCTTTCCTGACCTTGCACGCGGCTGCCTGACTTTTCTGAACTTCAGTTTCTTCATCTGGGTGGCAGAGTGAATGCTCCCGCCACTGGGTAGGAAGATGAAATGAGAGAATATGTGTTAAGGCCCTTTGTAGCCGCTAGGTTCTGTCCATGTGTAGGTCTGGGTAGTCATACTAATATCATTGTATTCTGGTCAAGGTAAGCCTAGTTGTGTGTTTTTTTTCTTAGATACACAGCAGGTTGGTTTAAAATCACATTCTCTCTCTCTCTCTCTCTCAAAAATGAATACATTAAAAAAAGAGGGGGCACCTGGGTGGCTCAGTCAGTTAAGTGTCCAACTTCAGCATGGGTCATGATCTCACGGTTTGTGGGTCTGAGTCCCGCGTCGGACTCTGTGCTGACAGCTCAGAGCCTGGGGCCTGCTTCGGATTCTGTGTCTCCTTCTCTCTCTGCCCCTCCCTGCTCTCTCTCTCTCTCTCTCTCTCTCTCTTTCTCTCTCAAAAATAAACAAACAAAAAAAATAACTTTCTAGGGACGCCTGGGTGGCTCAATCAGTTAAGTGTCTGACTCTTGATCTCAGTTCAGATCTTGATCTCAGGGTCATGAGTTCAAGCCCTTCACTGGGCATGACGCTTACTTTAAAAAAACAAAAAACACACACATTCTAAAGTAGAGTGCAGAAGCGTTTTGTGTCTATGAAACTCCTTTTTTCAGGATAGAAGTGATACTTGTTTTAACAAATGCAAACATTGATAGCCAGCCCATCCCCTCCAAATCATCTCCCCCCCCCCCCCCCCCTCCCACCACTGTCACTGAAAACTTCTTTTATACTGAAATGATACCAGTGGGAAATCACGGTGTTCGTGGAGGCCTTAAGATAGACGAGAAAGTGGGGCTGCTCAGGGCCAGGGCAAGGCTGAGAGGGATGCCGCACGAGAGATGTCCAGCCAGTGAGGAGACACTAAATAGGAAAAAGGAGAGACTGTGGAAGAGTCAGCCTTGTGAAGAAGCCTGGCCTTACTCAGGGGCGCTACTTAAGTCACTTATCAGCATCACCTGTCTCCTCCCACGTTGGGAGATTCTTTAAAGGAAACATAGCCAGGATGCAACTCCGCACCAGGAGCTGAGGTCTGAGCTCACCAGAGCTCCCACTGACTTTCTAGAGTTCGGACATGCCCCGCTAGGTAACTACGTAGCACTCACCTCGATCAACACATTTGTATGATTTTCACACCGAGATACACAGATTGTTGGTCCTGGAGAAACTTCCGTGAAGGTTTGTGGTTTTAAATTTAATGATTTTTCTTGTCGGTGTTATATCTCGTTCTCAAGAATGGTTTAGGCCTCTTGTGTTTATGTAACTGAATTGTCGCCACCGTGACCAGAGTTGGGCACTGTTAATATTTTTCTACTGGACGTTTTGCTAGCATTTGAGTATGTGTCAAATTCCAGGAGCATAAAAATGGGAGTTGCCTTGGTCTTTTTTGTTCCGCTAAAAATGTCTGTTATGGCTCTTGGTTCACGTGGAACTCTCTGAGAGGGTAGTCCTAGGATGTCACTCAAGTAAGACCTAAGATAGGAGAGGTCAGAGTTTTGTTAGGACTTAAAGGGAGCGTGTTCCCTGGTGTTAGCTGGCAGAGGAGATAATTTCTGCCTTGCAAGAGGGGTCAGTGACTGCTGCTGATACCTTACGTTGTTCTAACCAATCTCCATACAGGTTCACACATCCAGTTGTATGTTTCCTTTTTACAACACAGAATGGACATCTCACGTGGTGCAGACAAAAACACGTAATTAGTTCGTAGATTGAATTGTTGGAGAACAAAGTGTGTTTATCTGTGACGTAATAGAGGTTTTAAAAGGGAGAGCTAATAGAAGTCTGTTATAGTGACAGGCTTCTTACCTCCAATTCTCGTAGATGCTGTCTTCATTGTATGAAGAAAAGTGAAAAGTGTCTATGTCTTTCAAAGTTGTAAAAATTCTAAGGTTTATTTTTGGCAGAGTAGATAAATAAAGCACCCGGCCCATCAGATTCTTTGGACGTCACTACCCACTGCACTACCTATGTGCCACCTGCCAGTGTCAACCTTTATAAGCAGCCAGTGTGGTGTTTACTGAACCCTGTGGGCCACCTTCCAGGTCACTGGCTGGGGTCATCAAACAATGAGACCAGCTGCACCTCGGGGACTCGTCGTTAAGGGTTTGCTAGACTGAGGCTCCATGACGGCCCAGAGCAAAGTGGGAGAGTCCTCTCTTTCAGTTGGCCAGGTCGTGAGATTCCCGTGTCTTGAGTGCAAGACTCCAGCCAGACTGGAAACCCTCTCCCAGGGCTGACGTTTGAGATTTCCAAGACCCAGGACAAGTGAGATTCTCTGGGGTGGGTCAGTTACATAATCCACTTTCCCGAACACATGGCCCAATGCTGAGTCTTTCTCAGCTGCACCCGCCAGAAGCAAACAGGTGTGAACTTTAAGATAAACCTCCATCTATGTTTGGATATGAATGGACACCCTAAATCTGCGTGAGTCATCTGTTGAGGGTTCAAAAGCAGCCTAAGAAGCAGTCACCAACCTGAGTTGGGCCCCCATCTGGTGATGCTCCCTTATTTCAGGGCTTTGATGCTCAGAGGCCAAAGGTTCCTCGCCCAAGGTCACAGAACTGGTGAGCTGTGGTGCAAAATCTCAGTTTCCCTAACTCTACGTCCAGTTTCCTTTTCGTGTGCGACAATAATTTTACGGTTGTTTGAATAATGCTTCTCCGGACTCTACTCCGCCTTTATTTTCATAGCTCAGTTTATTCCATGATCCAGGGTGTCAGTGAGATAATTTTGTTTACGTGTCTTAGGAGATTAGAAAAATACCAAAGCAATGTCAGCAGCATATAACATTAGGGGTCCAGTAAGACGGGCCCCACAGGTGCTCTTGCCTTAGGGCTATTTCATTGCACGTGACAGAAAAACCAAGTGAGAATGTGGTGACTCACCTGACTGAAGAGTCGTGGAGTATGGTGGCTTCAAGCGGAGTGTGATCCAGCAGACCTAATCTCGTGGTTCTCTCTGTGCTGTCTTCATTCCCCAGCTCTCAACCTGCATCCGCCCAGTTTTTGGAGGAAGACTGGGCCTCTCTCTTCCTCCACCTCTCAGAATTCCCAGGAAGTCCCAACATTGTACACCACTGGGTCTAACTGGCTCTCATTCTTATTCCTGAGCCAGTGATGGTGGCCCGGGGATGCGAGTGCCCTGCCAGGCCAGGCCTAAGTCATCTACCCATCCCTGCAGTTTGAGTGAAACCATGGAGATGGGCCCCAGAAAAGGGGGACATTGACACGGACTGACAAACTCAGGAACCTCCACTATGGCGTCACGTCCCAGTAGCTGGATGACCTAAGCGAAGTACCTCACTGCCATTGTGTGGTTTTTTCAGCCGGAGACTGGAGGTGATATTGGCACTGTTGTCATTTTGTGTAGTGTCCTAAGCTTTGTATGTAGTCAGGTTCTATACGTGTTGCCTTGGAAAACGCTCACAAGCCAATGGTCATACTGTGGTTCCCCCAGTGGATGATGCCCCGATGCCTTGACTAGACTGCTCGGGTCTAAGTCTCCAGTCTTTCCTCCATTCACTGCCCTTATCCCTCCTCCCTGCTCCTCCCTGGAGGTGAGTGACCTCCCCAGGGTGCCATTGCAGTCCACCTGTCCTTGCCTCTCTCCACCTGAGAGTGCCCTCCTCTGTTCTCTCTTGGGGCCTGAACCTGCCCGAGTGTGACAGTAACACACTGGGTTGTGACAGCCTGTCTGTCCTTCCCACTAGAGCTGGTGAGGACAGACACCATGATTGACACTTCATGTGACACGCCTGGCTGATAGCAAGCATGCAAAGGCTCTTTGGTGTATAAATCAACCAGGGAGGAATGGTGGGTGGGCAGGGTGTCTCCCGGGTGAGGGCCTGGTTGGCCATGTGTGTCTGGTGACCCAGTGGATGAGGGCGCTTCACTTTGACCATGTGGCTTGAGTCATCGCTTCCAAATCTGGGCCACTGCCTTGCAGAGCATCCTACCGAGTGCACTGGGCACACACAGCCCAGGACCATCCCCCCGACTGGAAAACCATCCAGGCCCTACTGGATAGTGTGGGAGCAGTCACTTTAATGTTTATTTCCTTTTGAGAGAGAGAGAAAGGGGGGGGGGAGGGGCAGAGAGAGAGAGGGAGATTCAGAATTTGAAGCAGGCTCCAGGCTCTGAGCTGTCCCCACAGAGCCTGACACGGGGTTCGAATGCACAGACCGTGAGATCATGACCTGAGCTGAAGTCAGACGCTTAACCGACTGAACCAGGTGCCCCTGGCTGTGCAGACTCTTCACACTCCTTATCTAGATCGTAGACAACATAATAGG
Organism: Panthera leo; assembly: GCF_018350215.1. Lineage (NCBI taxonomy): Eukaryota > Metazoa > Chordata > Mammalia > Carnivora > Felidae > Panthera > Panthera leo. Next base: position 38,708,118 of record NC_056680.1, on the reverse strand, counting down.
TTTGTAACTAATTCTTACTTTTAAAGAATGAACTGCTTCTCTAATCAAAACGCCTATTTTAATCCCCCAAAGAACTTTGCTCTATGTAAAGATGTACTTTGTGGCTTAGAGCTTTAGAGCTCCTCTAAGTCAAAATGCCGCTGACTGCATGGTAAGGGAAACTTGCTTTGGGAGACTCAAAAATGCAAACGAAACACAAACTTGGAAATCACACAAGGAGCCATTAGACCCATCCTCTGCCTGTTGCCCCTGCCCCTCCAAAGTAGGAGGGCCTCCTGTTACCACCTTCCACTCGGGGTGGGGGGTGCGGGGAGGGTATTGGCACTAGTGAGGCATTTGCTAGAATTCCTTCTAGTCAAGTTCGGTTTTGATGTTTCATGGATTAGTACCTAAGAAATGCCTCCTCGCCCTAAGTGTTAAGGTGAAACTGAAGGAATAGAGCCCAGGTGCAAGTGCGTGCCATCCGTCTGAGTAAGGAACATCCAGCAACTGTGTTCATCAGGCTCAGCCTGCAAGCCGTCTTCCCTCTCTTTCTGACCCCCAATTTTCTTTTGTGGAGCCAGTCTGTCTCTTACTGAAGTATTTCCCATGTGTTTGCTAAAGGGAAATCACCACCAAGACATCTGCAAAGTCTCCAGGCTTTGAAGTACCCACAGGAACTCGGCAAAGAGAAATGCAGTTACTTTGTGTCTCCCGGGTGGGTGGAAGGATGGTGTGTTTGCTTTTATAGCAGCGGGCGGCGTATCCAGGGTGCTGGCACCACCGGAAATGAAGCCATCTTTATTCTTGTCCTACCTGCGACAAGAACTTTTTCATTGATTTTTTTTTTATTCCCCCCCTCCCCCCCCCGAAGGAATGGAAAACAGACGTACATACAGAAAAAAATGGTTTCATTTGCCCTTGTCCAAATGAAGATTCAGATGTTAATGTGTTTTTTTTTAATTTTTAAAAAATGTTCATTTATTTTTGAGAGAGAGAGAGAGAGAGAGAGACTGAGTGCTAGCAGGGGAGAGTCAGAGAGAGAGAGGGAGACACAGAATCCAAAACAGGCTCCGGGTTCTGAACTATCAGCACAGAACCTGAAGCATGGCTCGAACCTGGGAGTGGCAAGATCATGACCTGAGCCAAAGTCGGACGCTTGACCGACGGAACCACCCAGGCACCCCAGATGCTAATGTGTTTTTTAAAGTGTGTGTTTCTGAATAAATAACCCCTTAAATAGATGTAGTATTTACGAATGTACCGAGCACATGTGTGTACCTTAGCTCAAGTCCCCTGTTCCGCTTGTTGTTCAGCTCTTACCATTATTCTCCAGATGAGTTGACTGAGCAAAAATGGCAGAATTACTCAGCATCGTTTAGCCAGTGAGTGGCAGACCCAAGGCCCATCCGATTCCAGAGGGAGTGCTTCCCAGCTTAGAGACGCTTCTTCCAGCTGACTGGAGGACAGTGGCCTGACACTGAACGAATTTCCTTCCACGTCACCCTCACATTATAGACTAATCTCCTTCCACACGCGTGGAGGCCAGTGTTCATGGTTCTACAGACAAAATAGAAGCCCGAAATGAAGCCATAATCGTAACACAATTAAAATAACATTTATCAAGTACGGATTCTATGCCCGGTTCTGTTATAAATTATGAGTATGAACTTACTTAATTCTCGCGAGAACCTACCTTCTCCAGGTGGGATGAAGTGACTTGGCTGAGGTCACTGAACTGGAAAGTGGGGGGCCAGGAGTCAAATGCACAGTCTGACAGCAGACTCGTCCTCTAAAACCGCCTCTGCATACTCACTGAGCTCTTGCTTATGCTGGACCCTCGAGGGCATCATCTTAATTGAATCGCCACTCCATTCAGTGTGGTTAAGTGACCTGCCCAAAGTCCGAGGATTTAGCAAGTGTTGGAGCCAAGATATGAACCAAGCCGTCTGCCTCCCAAGCCCAGTCTTGGACCCTCTCAGTTCATTCGGTGCCTAAATATGCCATTTACAAGGCCATACACAGAACTGCCTTGTGAATACCACTGCCAACAAGCTCCCTGGGTGTTGGATTCCAGAGGCTGTGCTACTCCATGAAGGAGGGTGTAATGAAGGCTCACTACGCCATATCTCACTGATGTATCGCTCTGAGGCATTTGACAGATGGGGAAACTGAGGCCCGGAGAGGCCAAAGTCTTGGAAGGCCCTGGCCTAGGCAGTTGGGCGCTTCAGAGGACACTGAATTCGGCAGGGGAGGACTGTCTTGGAGAATGGGATTGGGAGCCCCGTTTCCGTTTCTGCGCCATCCCCATATTCCTCCAGGCCCTTGAACCTCTCTCTGCTTCTCCTCTCTCCTCGAGAAATGCAGAGAAACTGCCACCCACCGTCTTCACAGGAATTTTGCAAAGATTAATTGGATAATTTCAGAATAGTTCTTTGAGCTGTTTGAAGGAAAGGTGCCATCTAGAAGAACAAAGTAAAATAACAATAATAATTACTATATTTAAATGTATTTATGAAAATCTCTCTGGGGGCAATTAAGGGGAGACCAGCTTGTACTTGTGGGAAACTCACAAGTTGATGAAATGCCCGTGTCCCTGCCCGTCCCCCACGGTCCCGCCGGCTCGCTGGCGGGGTGACAGTATGGCAGTGCTGGGACTGAAGTATAGGCACAAGAGGGTGGGAGCTTCCGAGCCAGAGCCACCCGTCCTGCGGTCCCAAAATAACTTGGCCGCCCATCTGGGGCCTGCAGGAGACAGCACCTGTCATGACCCCGGGCTGGTGACCGCAGAGTGCTCATGCAGCTCTTTCCAAAAACTCCACTCCCTTGTCATCCGCAGTGCAGAACTTAGTCTTCAGGCTTCAGCGTCTGTCCCATAATTAATTGCTGCCCATTTACCACAGGGACAGAAAATTCCTACTGCCTCAGCCGGGTGCCTCGAAGGACCGCTCTCACATCTGCTATGGAACCTGTGTTTGTATTTAGCGGTGGGCCTGGCAGATAATGAGGTTTTGATGCCACAGAGCTATTTAAGCGAGTTTATTCTAGGCTCTCAGGATCCCTCGTCTCCTAACATCTGGTCTATTCAGACGTCGCCCTCTCTCCATTCGGAGGGCCTGGGTTTGGTGGGCAAGATGTTCTTTTTTACAATCGACTTGCCTTTGATCTTTAAGACTGGCTTTCCTGCTTAAACACCTGGCCGTGCTTAGCCTCTGTGGCAATCCTGCACTCCTGCACAGTGTTGCTTTTCTTTTTATACACAGATGGCCATCACGCTGTGTGCAACTGCAGCCACAGCCTGCTCATCATCTGAGAACAGAGTTTTTTTTCCCCCTCCAGCCGATTCAGACAGGCTAACCTCTTAGGCGAGTGCTCGCTCGGGCACCTTCCCATCTCTTCCAACTTCATTTTCTGCTCGGCACCAACCCCCACCGGCTCTCATCCACCACGTGTGAGCACAGGCTGGGCCCCCCAGCAGCAGAGCCCCTCCAACGGCGTTGTGCATACGAATCGTCTGGGTATCCCATTAAAATATAGAGTGTGATCCGTCAGACAGGGTGGGTCTCAGACTCTGATTTCGGACGGGCTCCCAGGGGATGCTGATGTTGGCCCATGAACCACATGTTGAATAGGAAAATCTTAGCTTACTTTTCTGGAATCATCCCCACTCCGGCCTCCCCCTAAAATGGTTCCTATTTCTTTCCTTCGCTCTTAACAAAACTTGACCACCTTCCCATAGAAGCACTCTCTCGTCCCCAGGTGACTATTTCATACTCAAGTGCTAACAGCTGATAGAGAAATAGATTAAAGAATTAGAAGAGAGCAAATACAGGATCCATGTTGTAACCACTGTATGAGGATCACGTGTCCACTCGCGGAGCCATTTTTGTTTTTAATCCATCTTGACCATGTTCTACCTTGATGAAAGCTTTTAAAGTAATAATTTTATTGACTATATGAAATCACGTGTAGAAGCTTTGTGTACGTATCCTCCTCGTACCCTCCGAGAATACAGAGAACCACAAAGGTACAACTCGGTACTTATTCAGAGTACCCAAACATAAGGAGAACATCTTGTCTACTTGTGGTGGAGAAGACTAGCTGTGTACCTGTCCAGCTCCGTTCTGTAGCTGAGACCACTTTTTTCCAGTCTTGAGAAAAGCAGTTGCCCTGTAATAAGTCTGATAACATAACTAAAACGTTGTCCTCATGACTGAGTGTACTCTTGCCTTTTAACAAATCCTCAGGGGTGACATTCAAGATGAGGCTGGGCATCTAAAATCTAGCTGATGTTGGGGTGCCTGGGTGGCTCAGTCAGTTAAGCGTCAGACTTCTGCTCAAGTCATGGTCTCGCGGTCTGTGAGTTCGAGCCCCATATCCGTCTCTGTCTGTGCTGACGGCTCAGAGCCTGGAGCCTGCTTCCGATTCTGTGTCTCCCTCTCTCTCTGCCCCTCCCCCGCTCATGCTGTCTCTCTCTCTCAGAAGAATAAACATTTTAAAAATTATAAAATAAAATAAATCTAGCTGATGCAGTGGTCTCTTTAGGAGGGACATGCTTTGATGCTATCTTTAAATAAGCTGATAGGTGGCTCAGTCGGTTGAGCGTCCGACTTCGGCTCAGGTCATGATCTAGCAGTTGGAGGGTTTGCGCTGAGCGTCGGGCTCTGTGCTGACAGCTTGGAGCCTGGAGCCTGCTTCGGATTCTGTGTCTCCCTATCTCTCTGCTTTTCCCCTGTTCATGCTCTTTCTCTCTGTGTGTCAAAAACAAATAAACATTTAAAAAAATTTTTTTTAATAAAAAATAAAAAATAAGCTGTTAGGATTCTCCCATTGATGCCTCAGGGTTGACAGAGTTGAGAATCTATGATATGATACAATACGATCCTGGATTCATATCCTGGTTCCTTAGCATGGGTATTTAGCCTCGTTTAACCTTGTTTTCCCCATCTGTATAATGGGCATAACTATCATCTGTTTGGGGCTTATCATGTGATAGGCTCTGTAGAATGCACCCCTGTCCCTAGATATGACGTGGGTACCAGTGGGTGAGTGCAAACCGTTCCTCGCTAGTGGCCGGGCCCTAGAGGCTCTTCTGTACCCGCATCTCCCTTTAGTTCAGGACTGCAAAGTGGCCCATAGTGGGCGGGGTGGTTCCCGGGCAGGGTGGGGGCTCTGGTTCATCCAGGATACTGGGAGGGTATGTGCTGTGGGGCCTCAAGGTAACAGCGCCTGGCCGTCTGTATGAAGGGATTTCAATCCCTGTAACCGGTCTGTCCCCACCAGGCCCATAAGAATACAGAGAATTGGATGAAGCAGGCTGCCTCAAACCGCACACACGGTGAGGGGCAGCTCAGGGGTGTCTTTCTCACATGCCTATGGTCTTACCCCTTGAGCAGCCCCCACTCAGTAGGACACGAGATGATGGCACGTGAAGGGAAATCTTGATCTTTTTTGTCCTTTGTCCACACTTAACTCCTGTATGTGTCCCCAGTACATCCAGGGCTGTCTTCCTACTGGGGACTAGGGGAGGGTGGATGAAGCTTACACCTCTGACCTCCTCCTCACCCAGCAGGGCCTGCTTGCCACTGTGACTCATGGTTTCCAGCTCTCCCGGCTGCACCTCTGCACACGGGAGTTTTCTAGCTACAGGTTGGTGAAGGGTTCCAGGGCAGGATGTTTACATCCCCTAGAGGAATGGCACGGAATCAAGCCAGCCCTTGCTTGGCAACCCCTGGCTGTTCTTTCCAGCCTAAGGCGCCCTGCCAAACCCACTCAGGAGAAGGAAAACATAACAAGTGCTGATGTGCTTCCATTTTACATAGAACATAATAAACGTTTTCAGGATGATTTATTTTCCTAAACAAGAAAATACAATGGACGCCATCCATTATTCAACATGCTAATGATAACCTTTACTCCCTTGTCGAGGATGATCTAAGGTGGTGTTCAGCTGAAGTACAAAGAACACGCAGAGAAAACACACACACACACACTCACACACGCACACACACACACAATCATATGATCCCATGACAGTCCATGCCATGACAGTGGGAAAATTAATTGTGGAACAAGGGGATTTAAAACTAAGGGGCAAAACCTGTTTCCACATTTGCAGTTTTCCAGGCATGGTAAGAACAGGGGCCTCGTTAATTTTAAGTGATTCACTTGGAAATGTCCCCCATACAAATTGAATATTGATAACTCAATGCATGCTTGATTATTATTATTATTATTATTATTTTAATGTTTATTTATTTTTGAGAGAGAGGCAGAGGGTGAGTGGGGGAGGAGCAGAGAGAAGGAGACAGAATCTGAAGCAGGCTCCAAGCCCTAAGCTGTCAGCACAGAGCCTGACGCAGGGCTCTAACTCATGAGCCACGAGATCTGACCTGAGCTGAAGTCAGACGCTTAACCGACTGAGCCACCCAGGCGCCCCTCTGGCTGACATTATTGAAGCCACATGGATCAGAGGGCACAGAGTTGTATCATTTCTCAAGATTCTTGCTCATGGCCCAGTTAACACAAGCAAGGGAGGTGGGGGCGGGTGACCTGGAATACCGCTTCCTTTTCACCTGAGAAAACATCAGAGGACTTTTTTTCCCTGGGAGTTAGAGTTAACCAGGAAGACGGGGAAGTTTGCTTTGATTCTGAGCAAGTCTGATAGCGCACCAGAATCTCCACTTTCTTAGGATGACTTTTTTCAAGTAGAAAGTAAATGGTAATTAAAGTTGTTAATTTCTGAAATGTTGAATGATATTATGTATGTTCAGAGGGATATCAGTAAAAATTAAATCAGTCCAAATAGCTTCTGTGAGAATTCACACCATAACTCAGGGATTGATGTCACCAGATACAAGTTCGTTTCTAAATTTTCCTTTTATTTTATGCTTTTTCGGTAGTTTGTACACCAAAGGAGTCTACGAATAGGAGAGCCTAGAGAGTAATTTGGAGCTAGGCGTGTGACCCTTGTTCGTGTCTTCCAGGAGCCTCTGTTATTAAAGAAATTAAAAAAAAAAAAAAAAACAAAAAAAAAACAAAAAAAAAACAAAACCCTAAAACGCTTGCTGATTCCCTAAATGGTTCTTTGGCTGTGAAAATGTAAGCATCCCTAAAAAATTTGAATGGCCTTAGCCATTCTCCAGAAATGTCTCCATTTTGAGTTTTAGATTTATGAATAAAATTAAAAGGCAGCATTTCTCAATTTTGAATCACAGCAGAACAGGCTGCGTTTGGGAGCAGGTGGTGCCTGGGTTCTGAAGCTGGTTGGCCAGCTGACCCTGGACAAGCTGGTTAAGCTCAGGCAAGTTTTTATTCTGTTGTAAGATGTGAAAGACTAGAGGTTGTCATGAGGTAGAAATAACGTGATACAGTAATGTATTTTGGACAGTACCTAGCACAAAGGAATCCTTTCAAGAAATGTTGTCCTTTGCATGCTCCTCTGCTCTCCCAAACAAGAAAAAAAAAAAAATACCTTACATGTGCCACAGTTAACATAAAGAAATGGAGAACTTAAGGAAACTTCGTGAAATTACATACCATCATATATTTAGTACTAATCAAAGAAATTCTTTTTACTCTTTTATCCTTCCAGTAAGTGTTGATTGAGTGCCCATCAGGTGTAAGGTACCAGGAACCATCTCCTTGACCTCCAAAGCTGGGGGCACCTAGCTACACAAGTGGTCGTGTCTAATTTTAGAGGTTTTTCTCAACTGGGAGAAACGGTTGGGGGCAGTACTGCTAAAACCAATAGGCGATAAAGTTGAACCGCCCGGTCTCAATCTAGAGATTTACCCAATCTAGTTCTAAAACAATGTCCTTCTTGATGAAGGGGCTTCTAAAATTCTTTAGGCTTAACTCCACCATTCCCTACTTGCAATATCATGTTTAGGATTATTCTAAATGTTTCTGAGACTTTCCACAACTATGTCTATTTCAAGTCTGTTCTCGGAAAATGGAACTCCACAGAAGGCAGTTCACGTGATTTTTAGTCCGAATCTATAAATAATTGGTGTATCCATTTTAGCCCCCAAAACTCCCATCTGGTTCTCTGTTCACACGAGACATTAGGCCGAAAGCTTGGAAGGGTAGCGATATCTTGCGACACATGAACATCGTAGGATAATTGTGATCATGCTAGATGCTCCTCACTTCCGGTTTTGGGGGACTATAGCTTGGGCTTCTCCGAGGTAACTTGCACAGGATCAGCAGGCTGGATGGGGGGGAAAACACTTGCAGGAAGGCATTTATTTCCTCCTCCCTGTTCACTTAGCCTGCATGTTTGCAGGCATTAAGACTCTCCATGGTTCAGGATCAAGAAGGCCTGACCTCGCCCCTGCTCCTATTACAGACTTATTATAATTGATGTCTGTGAGAGTCAGAAGAACACAGCTTGTTTGGGGGAATCCCAGATGGAGTTTGCAGGATGGATATTAGAAAAATCATCTCTTTGACTGGTAAACTGAGAAATTTAAATTGGAACAGCAATGAAAAACCATACGTGTTGGGAGGTGGGGTGGGGGTGAGGCAAGTCAGGATGTCGCTTTTGCATCTGTAAGGAGTCATATTTTGTAGAGTCGGTCTGCACTTTAAGAATTCCTAATGGGTACAGTCCGTTCAGAATCTCAGCTGAGCGTGTTGGAGTCTCTGATCATGTACTTTTGATTAAAGGGGGGAGTGGGGGGGGGAGAAAACAATAACAGACACACAAACACACACTTAACAAAAGATGGGGAAAATGTGGGCACCAGGCATGTCCCTGCTGATCTGAGGATGACAGTTGAAGAGAGAACATTTCAAGTGCAGGGAGTGAAGCAGGAACAGCCCCCAAGAGGAGAGGGGAGAAGGGTCAGCAAAGGTAAGTTCATAAGCAAAACAGGCTGGGGGCGGTCGCAGAGGAATGGGGGGTAGATGACAAAATAAGGGAAGCAGAAACCAAGTACAAGAAACCCGCAATGACTTCTTAGGAATGTTTCATTTGAAATTGTGATCCTTACAATTACTGACAATGGTGCCGTTTAAAGGGGAGCAGTTCCATTGTGACAGGGCAGGAAGAACCGGGGAAATGTTTGACATTCACATGCCTTCGTAAAAAAAAAAAAAATGGCCTTTGTTCCAACGTTCTTGTTTTGCACCTGGTTAAATGCATTTTAATCTTTCTTCTTTCGTGGTGAATCACTGTGTTCTGTGTCTTCTTCGTGAAGAGCACAGGGGTTCTCCATAGATGGAAAACGGCAGGGTGCCCTCCCTGCTTTGCACCTTCGTCTCAATCCTATAGGAGTGATGAGGAAATAATGGGGCAGTCTGGAAAGGAGATGGAAATTGAACAAAAGAATTCTTGAACGTGGGAGTTAGAAGTAGATCACTCTGGTAGCTATTAGACTGTTCTGTCACTAGGGCATTTACCCGAGTAAAACCCTCGCGGCCACCCCAGATCCCCCAGGATCCCCATCTCGTGAACGCATTGATCCATAACCCCCCAACAAACTTAGAATGGAAATCATGTTTTTCCTTGTGCCTTTCCGAGAGTGACTGGCAGTGCAGCCGCGGACTGGCAGGTTCTGATTAAGGAATTAAATTCAGGCCCATTCACCATGTACGTTAACTTTGTGGGTGGAAAGAAACCTGGAGAAGGGAGAGGAAACAAGCCTTAGAGTCTCCAGAAATTGGCAGGCAGACTTCCGGAATGAGGCTCCTCCAAGGAATCTTCTCGAATTAAACCTGGGACTGAAATACATTTGCAAATGATCAGGCTTAAAAGTGGGGTTGAGTTTCCTTGTGTCATGCTGATAGGGGCCCAGGAGAGTTTTGTGGGTTTTTCTGGAGATGAGGAGGGGAGACATGATGCATCCTGAGAACGCAGAGCTGAAAATTCTGGGCCACAAATCACTTCCTTCGACCAGGCTCTCCCTCTGATACTCTTCCCAAATACGTCATGGCATTCAGGAAGAATGCTACTGCTTAAATGTCGGATTATGCAGTAATAGTCCCCGAATGAGAACATAAATGCCTTAAAAAAAAAAAAATTGATCTGTTGTCGTTAAGGTGTGTGTGGCCGCTCACATATTCTCTGTAGCATTTGGCCCTCAGCAGACCCCACGGAAACAGATTTCTTATTTACGGACCATCATTTTTGACACATTTATCTCGTGTGATTAATTAAAGATGATTTTTCAATCCATATTTTTCTTTAAAACACTGAAGCGACAGACCTGCCTTTTTCCCTCTGCAAATGGTGGTCTTAAACTACCATAAGATGGCACTATAACATAAATTATGGCAGAAGTCAGCTATATGGAATAAGGACTGAAAAAAATTAAAAGTAGATGGCCAGATTTGCAGGTGAGCATACGGGAATTATTCCCACGGAGATACATTAACTAGGAAATGTGCTAAGAGCATGTTATATTCGTATTGGACTTTTCATCAGTGAGACGCTATCCAGGAATTCAATGCAGACGGGCCCTTTTACATTTTCAGAGGAAATGAATTTAAATATAGCCTGAAAGAAAAGATTTAAAAAATAATAAGAAAGAGAGAAATCGGACAAAACCGCAAGTGCAGAAATGGAAAGGTGTTTTCCACTCTTGGTTCTGTCTCAGGAATATAATAACTAAGGTCAAAATGCAAACCTTGTTTAACCATTTGCCCATTCTTTGCTTCCCTGTCATTATGTGTGTTGGGTGGGGGGGCGGGGATGTGTGTGGAAGGAGACAATCTCAGTAAAGTGGCCAACCCCACAGGGCCTGGCCGTGGAGTCTGAAAGTCGGTGCCAGCACATTTATCCCCTTGTTTTTTACAAAGCAAGCATTGCCTTTTACAGATGGGCACTGGGGAATAAAAAGTATTCTGGGATACTGATGCAGCAGGCTTTTTTTTTTTTTTTTTTTAGTGCCATGCTCTGTTTGAGAAGGGCTCAGTCAGAGCCGCCTCTGCCAAAGTGGCCCTGGTTTAGTGGCAATCCCTTAGAGATTAAAAGGAGGGGAGGAAATATCTCATCCAAATTGCTTTGTAGGGGCTTCATAGCTTCAGGTGCAGTGGAAAACAGCAACATCGCCAGCCTGTTCTGTGGTTTCATAGAAAAGGCTTAAAAAAAAAAATCACCGTTTCTTGGCGATCGTGGGCTATTGTGATACCAAGTGGGTAAGCTCTTGGGGTTGGCATAAAACCAGGTACACGCTTTTCTCTGCTCAGCAAGCAGGTATTCAGGCCCCGTTCAATCCCGTACACTCCGGAGAGAGGTACCGCGTGCCGCTGGAACACGCACGGGATGGTTTGCCGAAGCGCTTCGCATCCCTACAAACAGCGTGGCTACACTTGGCTGAAAGGAGATCATCGGGGAACCTGGAGTGATGTGGAAACATCAGACTCCTTTTCTTAATGATTTCCCTCCCCCCTCGCTCCAGTAGAGAAAATAGATGGCCCATCAGGCAACTGGCTCTACTGGTCATAGTCCAGCAGAAATGCCTCGGGGGGCATGTTGGAGTCTAGAAAGCCCACGCGTGGTAATGTGGGCTCCTAAGCCCGCCGAGCCCGACTTCGAGCTGACACAAAAACCGATGGGTTTTTGTCTCAGGGGAGCAAAGCCTCCATTTTTAGGAAGATCGGCTTGGCCAGTCTCTCCAGCTAGCAAGCCACGTGCCGGAGAGTCTATGAAACAAAAACGGAGTAATGACCGATCCTACTCTAGTGAGTAGGCTTGAGGACAATCGCACCTTCTCACCTCCCTTTGTAAAATCGCTGTGGCGTTAACGTGTCTGTTTCTCACAGTGTGAAGAACAGGAGGTGGAGGTTTGTCTGGGGATGGAGGGAAGAGACAGGACAGGACTCTTAACAAACTCGCGTCCTCTTCTTTCCACTGGCAAAGATTTGTTGTGAAAAGTCAAGCAGGCTTTGTTCCTCTCATTACCTGTCTATTTGAAAATACCGAACTCCCCCCTCCAGCTCTTGCTAATTGTCTACATGAATGTTATTTTGAATTTACTGTTTTAGATATTCTTTGGTGTTTTGTGTTTTGTTTTGTTTTTTTCTCTAACAGGGTACAGTTTTGTTTTTCCTTAGTTCGTAGATGCATGAAAGCCATTGTGTAAGGGTCCTGATCCCTGACCTGAAAACCTTGGTGCCAGAATATAGAATTTGGGGGATTTTAGCCAAGTATTGGGAAGCATAGACCATACATTTTGTACCCTGTAATGATAACATCACTTTTTCTGCAATGAAATGTGTGAATGTTGATATTAGTGGGGTAAGTTAACTCTATAAAGATCCCATGTTAGTGGGACACCTGGGTGGCTCAGTCCATTAAGCATCCGACTCTTGGTTTCGGCTCAGGTCATGAATTTGAGCCCTGCATTGGGCTCTGTGCTGACAGCATGGAGCCTGTTTGGGATTCTCTCTGCCTCTTGCTGTCCTTCCCCCTCCTCGCTCTCTCTCAAAATAAATAAATAAACTTAAAAAAAAAAAAAAAATGATCCGATATCAGGTTAAGTCTTGGCAACGTTGAGTTAATTTAAAAAAGTGAACAAAACTTTGAATTTCAAAATTGTGAATAAGGGAATGTGGATCTGTATTTTTATTGTACGTGTGTATTTCTATTTTAGTAGAAATATAATATTCGGGTTACATTCAAAATCTGTGGATTATAGAAGAAAAGGATAGGCTTTGAGATCTGGCTCTGAAATTGCCTCTAATCATAATCGTTACATATTCATAGCTTTCTAGTTTTGCCTCCGCACTGAGTAATTGGTACCTCTGGCCCAGGGACAGCAAATTTCGGTGCTTCAGGAGACCAGGGAGATAATATAAACTAGGTGAGTTGGGATGGACGACAGGGAGTGGTGATGACCAGGGCACAGAAGAACCCCTGTGGCATCCAAAGGGGGCATCAAGCAGGTCCTGATGACTGTGGCCAAGTGGGAGGGTGCCTGGTGCCTTGGCACCTAATTCACTTTCTGAAAAATTCCATGTAAAATCTATCACTCGTGATGTTTGTACTACACTCAAAACAGCATATACACCAAAAGAAAACAAAACAAAAACCACATACATCTTCTCCTCCTTGCCCAATCCCAGAGTGGTTTCTCTCTCATTTCTCGTGGTTGCTATCATTCCCATTCTGGCTTTAATGTCCTCCCTACTGAATCTTGGGCTCCCTACCTGACCTTGACCTGTCTGGCCAGGTATTTAAACTGTGCATTGGATACAACAAAAGCACTCCACTTTGTGCAGACCTTGCATTATTCCTCTTATTCTGCTAATTAGCTGTTGAAAGCCTGAGTCCCAGGGTGCCCTCTTGGGCTCCTGTTTTCTTCTCCTTTCCTTCACCTGCACAGGTCTCCAAAAAGCCACACAGATTATGCCTCTAGATATTGTCCCCTCTCCTCATTTACTTCTTTTTTTCTCAGTGAGTTATAATTGGCATAAAACATGATGTTGGTTTCAGGTGTATAATGTAATGATTTGATATTTGTCCATCTTGCAAAACCATCATGACAGTAAATCTAGTTAATGTTGGTCACCGTACATAGTTTTGTGGGGTTGTTTTTCTTGTAGTGAGAACTTCTAAGATCTGCTGTCAGTAACTTTCAAATACACTGTATGGTATAATTAACTCTAATCACCATGCCTATTTATCTCATAAGCGGAAATTTGTACCTTTTGACCCCCTTTACCCATCTGCCTCACCCCCTACTCCCAGCCTGTGGCAACCACCAGTCTGTTCTCTCTGTGAGCTAACTTTTGTTCTGTTTTCAGATTCCACATAGAAGTGAAATCGTATGGCATTTGTCTTTGTCTGACTGACTTCACTTAGCATAATGTCCTCAAGGTCCATCCATGTTGTCACAAATGGCAAGATTTTCTTACTTTTTTATGGTTGAATAATATGCCATTGTGTATGTGTATTTTTCCTTATGTTGGTTAATAAATAATGCTGCAGTGAACTTGGGATGCATATATCTTTTCAAGTTGGTGTTTTTGTTTTCTTCAGATAAATATCCAGTAATGGAACTGCTGGATCCTTTGGTAGTCCTATTTTTAATTTTTTGAGGAACCCCCATAGTATGTTCCATAATGGCTGCACCAACTTACATTCCCACTAGCAGGGTGTGAGGGTTCCATTTTCTCTACCTCCTTGCCAACGACGTATTTCTTATCTTTTTGATGATAGCCACTCTAACAGGTGTGAAGCGATACTGCATTGTGGTTTTTGTTTGCATTTCTCTGATGTTGAGTGAGTTTGAGCACCTTTCCATATATTTTTTGGTCATCTTTGTGTCGTCTTTGGGAAAACGTCTATTCCCATTCTCTGCCCAGTTTTTAATGGGCTTGTTTTACTGCTATTGAGTTGTAGGAGTTCTTTGAATTTTTTTTTTTTACGTTTATTTATTTTTGAGACAGAGAGAGACAGAGCATGAATGGGGGAGGGGCAGAGAGAGAGGAAGACACAGAATTGGAAGCAGGTTCCAGGCTCTGAGCCATCAGCCCAGAGCCCGACGCGGGGCTCGAACTCACGGACCGCGAGATAGTGACCTGAGCTGAAGTCGGACGCAGGAGTTCTTTGTATATTTTGAATATTAGTCCCTTATCAGATAGACGATTTGCAAATATTTTTTCCATTTCGTTTTGTTGACCGTTTCCTTTGCTGTGCAGAATCCTCACTCACTTTTAATCTGACCTAACAGAAGTAAACCAAGCCCCTAGTTCACACAACCTGTGCAGTTTCACCGTGTTCTTCTGGAAGTAACTCACATCATTTGCAAGTTTTGAAATTCTCTCCTTCCTGGTGTTGATGTCACTATGAGTTTCAGGTATCCTCTTTTTTCTCCATATTCTCACTCTCCACTGTAGTCTCTTCCAACCAGGTTCTAGCCTCGGCTTTCTTCTTCCCTACACTCCAGGTTTTTTGTCCTCTCCCAGGTCCTAAGTATTACCTCCATCTCGGCCATTCTGTAATCTAGACTTTGAGGTGAGCCTTTTCTCCTCAGAGACAAAACTGAACTTCCGGGAGGATACTCCACAGGCTGCTCAAACTCAACCTGCCCAGAATATAGCCTCACACATTCCTGTGTCCTCTTACTCACCTCTCTTCTCCTGTCCATGAATTAAAACCAGTCATCTGTGACCTGTACACTTTCCATCCCAGCACTCATTGAGGCCGGTAGGGTCCATCTCCCACATGATTCTTTTTTCACACCCACTCATAGTGCTTTCTGCTGTCTCTCTTTCTGTCTCTCTTTCTGTCTCTCTGTCTCTCTCTCTGTCTCTTTCTCTCTCTCTCTCTCTCGCGTGTGCGCTCACTCTTAATACTACTGTTCCCACTCTCAGGCTCTCATCCCTCCAGTCCATCCTGTGAGATTGGAGATGATAGTTACTAAAACCAAACAACAACCAAGCCATTCACCTAATTGTCCGCTGACTTCTCGTTGCCTCCCAAATAAGTTGATTCTCCTTACCAAGCTGTTAAGACTTCAGTAACCATAACATACCTTCTTTTCAATCTTATTGGCCATGATTTCAATTTGGGTACACTATAAATTTGATACACTAGACTACTTGTTGAAACTATCTTATTTTTCTTGAAGGAGGTGGGCTCATCCTTATCTATAGCAAAGGCTTGCTTCAATGCCCAGAGGCTAAGGTGCAATTGATAGAGTTTGACCAATTCATGGAGACTGTCCCACAATGTAGATACTTTACCGTCTCCGTTCAGACTTCCTAGAACCATGTGGTATCTTATATGTACTCCCAGTGATAAAATGGAAGAAGAGGAGTTCATGGCCTCTGAATATATTTAAGACCTTCCTTATTTCATTAATTATTCCCTGAGCAAGTGGTAAGAAACTGTGAAACCTAGCTAAATAAAAATAATCTGTATGGCTGAGAGTCAACAAATTAGTAATGGAGTGTGACGTACACTAAACCATGGTAGCCGAAAAAAGTCAAGGTCTGATCTTCTGTGGCTAGTGATCACCAGCAGCATATCTAATAGGGCATAATAACTTCAAAATGGGGCACATTACTGGGTGGGAGGAAAGGTTTTGCATCAAATATATGGTTCATTCAAAATTCCCAAGGCAAGTGAACTTGCTCTCTCTTAGGAGAGATTTCTCACTCCTAGTTTTGCAGTGGAATGTGTTAGAAAATGCGATTGGTGCATCACCAGAGACATGCTAGTTGTTTTCACTGGCTATCGTTAGAAATGCAAATCCTTTGCATTTTGTCAACACTCAGACTTGAGGAATTCAAGCATTTATTTTGGTCCTTAAATATTTTCATGGTACAATAGTGATGAAAAATTTTTTTTTCCATCATCACTAAAGACAGGTAGAAACCCAAGAACATTTATATCTGAAAGAAGGTGGTGACCCAACATAGCACCAGGTTACAAAAGCATTTCAAATCCATCCTGAATGTTTTTCCGCTCTGAAGAAGGAATAGATAGATATTGGTCTCTTCCTCCTCTGAATTCATAAGGAAGTTCCAAACGCAATGATGAAATTTGAGGAAGGAGATAAATTCATCTTTCCCCACAAAATTGGATTTGGATAACCAGCCTTTTAAACTGAAGTAGGCTATCATTTTTCAAAGTAAGCAAATATATCCTAGCTTTCAAAGTTTAAGTTCCAACACAAGTAATCGGATATTGTCGCATACCTTCCAGGAGCTGTTTGGTTTCTTGAAATATTATTAATGCCAAATTCAGACACTTCAGTTGTGATTTGAGAAGGTATGATGCCTGAGAGAAAACGCTAGTGATTTTACCGTAAACAGATTTCGTTTCCCACTAAAACATTGACACTAGGGTAGACGAGCACTTGGCCTTCTTGTACCTCTCTGCTTTGAGTTTCAGAGCCTCGACTGGACACTGAAGAGGCCAGGGGCCATTCCAATTCAGCTTCAATTCCAAGGCTGTAACCATGGCACTGGTGGATCGATAACCTATGGTTAACTCTACAGGCGTTGGGAAGCAAGCGTTAAGAGAACGTAATACACCGTGGAGGCTTTTGAAGCCTTCTCAAATCAAATTTATACCCCCAAATTTCTGCACTTGTGGCTGTCTTGCTAGAGAGGACGTTTGCGATGTTATTACCCAAAGATAAATTCCAGTATCTCCCACACCCCAGTTGCGCGTTGCACACGCTGACACACGGAAGGGTTGCCGCGCGCTGCAGCTCGGCGGAGCCTAGACACCTGCACGTAACTGAGATTATCAAGATCTGGCACTTGAAGGTTATTCTGTGTAGATAACGTTCGTCAGCTGAAGATAAATCGCTGTCTGAATCTCCTCTTGGTAGTCACGATTTTATCTTCTTGCACAACCACATTTTTCTTCGCACATCACCCGGATAATTTGAATAGAGGTCGGTGATTTTGAAACACACTTCGGATGCCTGGTTTTAGACCAGCCTTTGGCTCCTGCTTCTTAAGCTCATTGATCTTCGTTCGCTGTGACACGCCACATCTGGTTTTGTCACTCCCGTTCTGTTGATGTAACATAGCGTGGTGTCAAGTGGTACTGGATTTGGCACAGTCGTCAGCCAAAGAAATCACAAATCAAACACGATTTCCGAAAACTGCAAGAGAAGTGCCAGTGTATTTTAAAATTTGTGCAGACTTCTTCTTCTTCTTCTTTTTTTTTTTTAAGACCTAGAGCTATTTCTTTTAAAGCGTTGTACTTCGAAAAAAATCTCGTTGAAAGAGTCGCCGTTCTCATGCACTCGAGGGCAAAGAGTGTAGTTACTCGATGCAACAAATATTTATTGAAGGGTTACTATATGCCAGGCACTGTGTCTGGCACCGTACTCGTTTTCCGGGCTGCACAGCAGCGAAAGAGACTAAGTCAAACATTCATTTCGACAAACGGGAGTTCTGTGCCAACTCTTCCGTATGCTGATGACTCCCGAATGTATGTCTCTAGTTCTCTTCTCTCCCTTTCACCCCCGTACCACGGTGTCTGCCTGCTTTGTGGCATCTTTCCTTCCACGTCCGGTTGGCCTCCATGAGGAACGAGGTAGAAGAGAGATGATCAGAGCCTGGTGGGAGGGGAGTGGGAGGCAGTGTTGAATGGGTGCAAAGCTTCTGTTCGTGCTAATGGAGACGTTACCCATTAGAAAGTCATCCACACTGCCAGAAATGGATGGTGGTGACGGTCACAACGTGGTGCGTGTACTTCATGCCCTTGGATTGTACATTTTAATATGCTTAAGTGGTAAGTTTTAGATATAATTTGCCACAGTAAGAGAAGAAGTACACATCCAAAAGGAAGCTCTTGATTTCCCTTCCCCAAACCCATTACTCCTCTCATCTTTCTTCTCCCCAGTAAATGACATTTCCACTCACTACTAGACTCATGTGAAGAACTTGATGCTATCATCTTTGAGTCTTTTCTTTCTCTCACATCCAACGTCCAATCCATACCTATTTTCAGTGGCTCTATCCTGACAGTATATTCAGAATCCAAATGCTCCTCGTCGCCTCGACCTTGACCTCTTGGTCAAGGTCTATTTTGCCTGGTCTGTCTTACCTGGACCACAGTAGCCTCCTGACCTGGTCTCCCTGCCTTCCCTCTTGCCCTTCTTTAGTTCATTCTCCACACAGTCCTAGAGTGGCCCTTTTGGAATATGCATTTGGTCATGCCATTCTTCTGCCCACCCCCCACCTCCCCCATACACACACACCAGGGCTCCCCCATCACAGCCAAATCAAACCCACAGTCCTTCTGGGTCTGGAGGGCCCCAAGCGATCAGGCCTCTGGCTACTTTGCTGAAGTCATGTCCTGTCACTGGCCCCCTCACTTACTTTGTTCCAGCCACGCTGCCCTCCTTTGTGTTCCCGGAACACGCCAAGCACACGCCTGCAGCCGCGCCTCTAACTAGCTCTTCTCGCTGCCTGGGATACTCTTTGCCAGCCAGCATCGGTATTGCTGCTTCTGACGTCATCTCCTCAGAGAGCTTCCTGGCCATCTGCCTGGAACAGCATCCCCTCTTGTGCCATTTTCTTTCACTTTGTCCTGCTTTGTTTATTTCTATGTTTGTTTCTGGTCTATTTCTCTTCCACTAGGACTTAAGTTCCATGAGGGCAGGATTCCTTTTTCTGGTTTCATTTAGTGCTTTAGCCTCAGTAGCCTGGAACTTGGTGGGTTTTCAACAAATATTATATAACATGCAAGTCACGTAACTATTTTTTCCTACATCTTCTTGGTGTGCATGAAGTTAAAAAAAAAAAAAGGAAAATTTAAAAACCCATAAATCTTAGGAAACTTCATAAAGATTTGGGAAAACATGGGAGCAGTCCAGGGCAGGTACATGTAATTCCAGGACACATGGTTCAGTCCATGGTATTGCTCCTGGCTTTATTGACAGGAGATTCAGAGACCCAACTCAATGTGCTTAAGAACACAAGGAAACTTCTGCCTTTTTTTTTTTTTTTTTTTTTTTGTAACCATAAGGTCTAAGGCATAGACTTCAGGTAAGGCTGCATCCAGGTGCTTGAATAATGCAGTGAGTTTTCATCCTCCTCCATTTCTAAGCAGCTCTGCTACCTTCACTGTTGGCTTTATTCACAGGCAGCTCTAGGATTTTATCCTATTTACAGCTGGTAATCCCAAGGGAAGGAGAGCTTCTTCATATCATTAGTCCAGCAAAAGCCCCTGGACTGAGTTACATGAGACCACTGGGGTGGCCAACTATGAACCAAACGTTGTAGTTACAGGAATAGAAGGCATTTATTTGCTGGAACGGAACCACATGCCCACTTTGCACCTAAGAAGAAAGGAGGAATTAAGGTCAACCACACATGGACCAAGCACCAGAAGGGGCTTATTCAAAGGGAAATCAAAAGAAAGTGAAATGGATGCTCTGAGGGCAGCATCTGTGAGTCACTAGATCAAGAGGAGAAAAAGATTCTCCTTGCCAATGTCCTGTCACACGCTGCTCTTTGACTTAAATATTGTCAACTGGCCTTAACAAGTTGTAGTGGGTTTTAAGTTGAGTGTGAATAGATTCTTAGGGATTGCAGAATGTGACAGGCTGTAGGTGCATGTTAGACCACGGTGGCAGAAGATTGGAGTTTCTTGGAGCATGAAAGCAAGGGGAATTGGGAAGTTGGGGCCAACTCTTAGAACTTTCATTGACGCAGACAAGGTTTCTCCTTAAATGAGGTCGTTTCTGTATAATTGAAAAAGTCATTGAAAAGTGCAGTGTAGAACGGCTTCCATGGCTATCGCCCCCATCCCTGAACTAGTTTAACACACATTGAACTCAGCCTCGATTCAGTTCTCCTGTTTCCTTTTGCACCAGCTCTAGCAACCAGGGGCTGGTTTTTCAGCCCTGCCGGTGAGCCAAGCCCTCAGTCTCTGTGAGAGACTCTGTGAGAGCCAAGCCCTCAGAGACTGTGTGGTGCAATGAGAACAATTGCTTTGGCCTCAGGATGACATGATTTTCAGTGGGGACTGTGCCACTTGGTATATTTATGTTCTGGGGCAGTTCACTCAGCCCCCTTGAGCTTTATTGTGGGCAAGTGGGCATGATGCCGTATTGCTGATCGTTGGAGAGAAAAAGGTAGGGAAAAGACCAATTGCGGCTCTGGGCTCACAGAAGCCCTCAGTGAACGTTGTTGAATACATGAGTGCTCCTTGCCACTGGCTGTGCTCAACTTCACACGCTGGGCTTTCAGCGCTGCCCCTGTGACCCTGCAGTTAAGTTTTCTGGGCCTCGCCATGTCATGAATTGTACAAACTTGCCAGTTAGAATGCAGGGCGAGTTGGTTGCAGGCAATACAAATGAGCTCTGGTGCAGTTGGGCGAAAAAGGGGATTTATTTGTGGGATGGCAAGGAATATTTCAGAGAACTGAAGGAAAATCTGAACATTTGGGCCTGGAAAGTAGAGGAACAGGGGGCAGGTCTAGGATCAAGTCTGTAGCCCCTCTAGGGCACCACGGTCAGGATGAATCAGCTCTAGAAAGCTCCTGCCCATGTGTCACTCTATTCACATACCTAAGAGGGTGCCCGATTGGTCTAGGGTAAGCACGCAACTCAGGCTTGCCCAGTCAGGGCTCTTCCTCACCACCCAGCTGTTGTAGAAACCATCACACGGGATCTATTACACATTGTACGCTGTGTTCATTTATTTGTCCTTAAAATATTTATCAAGCACTTAAACTGTGCCCTGTGCTAATGTGTGAGCTGAAAAAGGCTAGTACCTACCCTTGTGTAGTTCACAGTTCAACAGCGACTCAGTTAGATAGGAGTTGATGGTTCTGGAGTGTCCACCAGAATAGTAGGTAGCCTGGGAGAGTGGTTCTCCGAAGGGAAACTGAAAGTGTACTTAGTAGAAGAGTGAGACTGGCCGCTGGCATGAAAAAGCAACAGCTATTCCATCACCCCTAACTAGCATGTTAACCCATCTTTCCAAGCCTTACTTTCTTGATCTGTAAAGTGGGTATAATATTAATGCCCACCACATAGGGTTCTTTTGAAGAGTAAGTGGGGCGACACACATAAGGTGTTGAGAGTAATGCCTGGGACATAAAATGTGCTCTATAAATGCTAGCTGCTCTCATCATCATCGTCCTCCTCGTCCTCCTCATCACACCAAGCTCCTGATCTGCTATTCCTTCTTACATGTTGTTTTCCTAATGGAGCCCTGAGAAGTGGTAAACCCCTGGCCGTGCCCCAAAGCCCCAGGGCAACAGGACTCTTTGAGCAGTAATAGGAAGAGGGAGCAATCTGGCCACCTCTCCTTTTGCAATCACATAG
The DNA here is from genome assembly GCF_018350215.1 of Panthera leo. Taxonomy (NCBI): domain Eukaryota; kingdom Metazoa; phylum Chordata; class Mammalia; order Carnivora; family Felidae; genus Panthera; species Panthera leo. Next base: position 38,686,384 of record NC_056680.1, on the reverse strand, counting down.
CCTGCGCTTTCTTGGATTTCCCCTTTGACTGGGGATCTGCAGCCTGTGAGTGTTAATCTAAAGTGAACTCTCTACATGGCAACGCGGGCAGGCCTCCGGCTGTGCAGACACAGAGCTCCGCTGCAGAAGGTTCCAGGCCGGTGGCTTTGGTCCAGCCCTAACCCTGCACATACTCATAACCCAGAACTCACCGAAAGTGATTGAAATGCAAGTTTTTGTTGAGCTGAGATGCTAAATTCAGGATTGGGAGCATATGGATCGCCCCATATTTGTTTTCTGCATATCTGATGTTAGCAATTTAGAACATCACTGGGACGCTCCCTAGAGAATTTCAGTTCTGTAAATGAAACAATTATTTTGGCAGTTTGGGAAAGAAATATTCATAACTTTCATGGTATTTAAAGGGGAAATACACCTTCCCCGAGTCCCTTTTTCCCTTGCCAGATAGGAAGAATGAAATTAGCGTGCCGAGGGAATAGATGGCATAAATAGAAAAATTGACAGCGTGTTACATTCGCAATTCGATTTCTAGGATTGACAGGGAGACAGGAAGTAAAAGGGTTTCTCCAAATCTGGGCACAGAGAAGTTGTAGAGAACAGCATGCCTTGGGCATGATGTTCATTCATTCCGTCGGAAGTTATCTAGCAAGCACCTTCGATGTGCTCCTGCTAAGGTCTGAGATGGAGAGGACCTGTGCTTGTCCTCCATACCTGCTGAGCGTCTCCAGTGCTGTGTAGCAGGATTCTTGGGGTGCAAGTAACTGAAAGCAGCTGACAACAATATTAGGGGGAAAAAGAGATGATGATGATAATGATGGTGTCTCTCATGGCACTCAAGTGAGGGGAATCTTCCAGGTAAGAGTAGGACCTGGACCCAGGGACTCAAAGCCACAGGACTCAGGCAGTCCTCTCTGTAGCTCTCATTCTGCATACTTACTCAATTCCTCGGTGCCCCGTTTATACCAAGTCCAATCACCTATGGCCACGGGTGGATTTATATACAACCTGTCACCCCAAGTGTGGTCCCTGGACCAGCCACATCGGTATCCCCTGGGAAATTGTTAGAAATGGGGACTGTCAGGCCTCCCCAAACCTGATGAATCTCCATGTTTGCAAGCTCCCCAGGCCATTGGTATGCACACCAAGGAATTTGAGAAGCTCTGTTGTAGAACCTGTGTGGCTGCCTGGCTGTCATTCTGTGTGGGATAGGAGGTGGGTAGATGGGAGGGTTGCTGTGAGCTGAGCAGGACAGCCCAGAACTTTTCCACATCAATGACCAAAAATGCTCAGCTCTGGAGGCTACTTCCTGAGAGAAGCATCAGTTCTGAAGAGTATCTTATGTTTTGATCATTGATAGATGAAATGTTTCCTGTCAGTGTGATATTTCTTGGTAACTTGATTCTCTCTTCCCTCCCTTTGGGATGTGGCAGGTTCTAATAGGGCTTTCTGATCTCAGACTGAGTCTGGGCAGTTCATGTACTCAATATGGCCATGGGGTTGGTTGGTCAACCTGGCCCTGACACAATAGTCCAGATGTGGGGATCGGGTCACATGTTGTGGTTCTCTAACTACTAATGATCATGGTCTTAGAGGAAATGTCCTTGGACGTAGACCAGGAAGACCCGGAGTCCTGGCCTGAAATTTCTCCAGTGGGTGGCAAGGCAGGGGGAAAGACGAAGGTTTCCTATGAGTTTTAAGTGCTAATATCAAAGAAGAAGATGCCTGTTTTCATGAGAGGCTTTATGCCATTTACATCCTAGCATGGACCTTCTGTCAAGGATACTCCGGTGTGAGCCTTGTGGCCGGGTTTAGTGTTAACTTCTCGCAGCATGTCTCAGTTGTTGTTTAGGACCATAGACCTCATCTTGTATTTTTCTTCCTGCCCCTGCTCTTAGACACTAATTAGGCTGCTCCTTCAAGCAAAATCTTACAGAAAGCAAAATGCACAAAACAAATACACCAACAAAGTGGCTCTTGTTTTGATGAACTCAGGAGCATCTTGGCTTTCCCCTCAACCCTTTTCTTCCTTCTCTCCCCAGGCCTTTCCCCCCCTCCCCCCCGGTGCAAGGGACCCCGGGAACACTGTTTGGAAACTTTAGCCCAGTCCACCCTGTTCATTTCACGAATGGGGACCCACCTCTCCAGTGATGCAGGGGTGTTCTTTGTTTGACCCTAGGTCATCCAGCTTCTAAATGGGTGATTCAGGGGTCCTTCTGACTCCCCAAAGAAAACACGGGGCGGGGGATGAGTGAAGTAAGCCTTCATCCAGAGTCTGAACCTTCAGGGAAAGGTATCCCTGCAACACCGACTTTTTCAAGCACACTTAGAACGTCTGGGTATCCTTCCCTGGGGTTACGGTTCTTCCCTTCTTGATCCTTGTTGAATTTTGCATGCTTTACCTTCCAGATATTTCTTTTCGCTCAATTGATTGCGCTGATTTTCAGACTTGAGATTCTGTCAGGTGCCTCAGTTTTGAAGAAGCAGAGCGGGCTGTAAGGAGACGCAGTTGTGATGCTAGACATATGCTTAGTTCATCCTGAGCGTGCGAAAGTGACCAGGCTGGGAATGCCACAGCTCATACCCATCCCGCTGCCCACGTGCAGGTGTAGGGGACAGCTCAGGACATGTTGGACCTGACTGTACGCACTGTGACAGCCCACTTAAAAAAATTATTTGTGATTTGCGCTCTGCTATCAATTCAGATTGAGAGTATTGATCCCAACTGATTGCCGAGGACCAAAATAAAGTGAAAGGGTAATTGACTGCCGTGTCCCCCATCGATCGAGCGCCGCAGTTCATTGCCACTGAAATTATTTTCAAGTACTTTGGTTTATCATTCCTAATAAATATAGAAATTGAGTAATCAAAATGACTTACATTCACATCGAACCAAAAGCTTTTAAGGAAGTGTCTATGTTTAAGTGAGTCCATATTCTACGCTGGTTTTGCCATCAAGCCCCCAGGGTCCATTCTGACAGTGCTGGGATATAGGCTAGCTTAAGAAAAAAAAAAATGTCCTCATCACAGAATCAGGAATCCCAGGTCCCAGCACTTTTCCAGTGATGTCATGGTAATAGTGGCCTCTGGGATTTTAGGGAAGAGCCCTCCTCAAGAGCCACACTGTCCATCTCATCCATAAAACATTTTCCTCAAAGCAGCCCGACTTACTTACTTCATTCCCCTAGCACTGCTCATAAAAACACACCAGTTGTTGTGAGGTTTACAGTGATGTTGGCAGTGATGTTATTAAATCAAAGTCCTCATTAGCCATGTGTATAAGTTACGTCGCATTTGGTCCTGTGGCACCTTAGAATCCTATTGCTGTGCCTTTTTCTTAAAGGTTGTTTTAAAGGAAAATCGAGCATCTTGTTAAGCAGGTGGCTGAAGAGCAGGACTGAGGTGCTAGGATTTGCTTCGGGAAACCAGGCTCTGTAGCACAACACCGTCCAATAGAATTACAGTTGTGGGCGTGTCTGAAAAATACCACGAGGCGCTCACTCCCACAAGAAAAACCACAGGACTGAAGAAGAAAGCGGGGTTAAGGGCACAACACCCAAAAGCTTTGTCAGTGACATGTTAAAAGAAGGATAGGAACCTAGTAAAAAGTAGTATCCCGCTTTCGTGGTTTGAAAATACATGAATACTATAGTTATCTGTTGCACTTGACCTTAGAAAAGACCTGGCGCGGGTCGCCCGGGTGGCTCAGTTGGTTAAGTGTCCGACTCTTGATCTCAGCTCGGGTCATGATTTCTTGTTTCATGAGATCGAGCCCCGCGAAGGGCTCTGCGCTGACGGTGTGGAGTGTGCTTGGGTTTCTCTCCCCCTCCTCCACTCATGCTCTCTCTCAAAATAAATAAGGATTAAAAAAAAAAAAAAAAGAAAGACAGAAAGAAAGAAAGACCTGGTGTTTGCTTGTGGAGTTGGTGTCCACAAGCAGTATGTTGCTGCTTGTGAGTTATTAGGAAGTGATGGAAGGAGGTTTATCTGAAACCGGACGGAAAATTGTAACAGCAGACGTGGACGCGTGGTGCATCATGCGTGTTGTGAACTAAAGTAGCTCCTAACGTTGGAGGTCTGTATGTGTGTGAGCATTCTGTGTGTTCCCACACAGCTCAGTTCAGCCGGGTGCAGTTTTCCGGGTTCACCTCGCATTCCTCGCGGGTACAAGCAGACACAGTATCTGTAGTATGCTCAAATCAGTCCTTAATATAGCAATCACATTGGAACAAATTTACATTTTCAAAATAAGCGTTACGGCAGAACTGACTCTATAATGTGAGCTACAAATGTGAGCCATGTATGTAATTTTAAAGTTCCTAATAGCCACAGTTTGAAAAGTAAAAAAAAAAAAAAAAAAAAAAAAAAAAAGAACAGGTGAAATGAATAATATATTATATTTTGTTTAACCCAAAGGAGTCCACCTATTATGTCAGCCTATAATCCATATAAAAACTAATCGAGATACGTCATGTTATGCTTTTATTCTAAATCTCAGAAATCATGGAGGTATTTTACACTCACAGACTTGGGAAATTTTAAGGACTCCAGAAGCGTATATTGATCATAGCTGCCATATTGGATTGCAAGGGTATAGGGAATAAAAATTTTGGACTGTGAGACTGTAGCAAATAAGAAGAATCTACAGTGGAAAGTGGGAACCCATGGGAGGGTGTAGAACCCCGAGCTGTTGTTCAAGGCCATAGATCAGGCCCATACTCCAGATCTTAAAAAAAAAATTACATGTGTATACATATAGATGTATATGATATTAGAACATATTATAAATATTAATAATATACAGAAAATATATAACATATAAATGTTTAGAATATGGCTTATTACATATGCATGTGGGCAAGACTGAGACTGTGTTCAGAAAACAGATTCCTAGCCGTAATACACAAATCCAACTCATTTATGCCTCACTTTTTTTTTTTAATATATGAGCTTTATTGTCAAATTGGTTTCCATACAACACCCAGTGCTCATCCCAAAAGGTGCCCTCCTCAATACCCATCACCCACCCTCCCCTCCCTCCCACCCCCATCAACCCTCAGTTTGTTCTCAGTTTTTAAGAGTCTCTTATGCTTTGGCTCTCTCTCCCACTC